>NC_141076.1:3532500-4160000 GCF_041138505.1 Cibotium barometz
GCATCTACTAGCAACACTTCCGAATGATATCCATGTTGATTGATTGCATGAGGAAATGGAGAGAGTAGAGAGAGACGAGGGGCTACATATCACGGCGGAAGAATGGGAGTATGCATGAGCATGCATGTTAAAGGTACACAGAACTAATGTTTTGCATTAGTTGTATGTGATTTGCTTTTAATATTTATTCACATTCTTACATAAATATTGCTTCTATTTTGGTCCAGTGCACTATGTTCAATGCTATATGGTGTGAAGGAAAGCATTTTTGAATACAAAGAAATGATGATAAGAGGAATACACAAGATTGTGGTGTCATTAGTATCTTTGAGGGAGCCAATGGAAAAATGAATGATTATTGGGGCACAATCCAAGACATATTTAGGCTTGACTTTTGTCGCTTCTTTGTGTATGTTTTGGATGTCAAATGGCAAATGAACGTGGTGCAAAAAGGGCCTAATACAACGATAAAACAACATGCAAGTGGCTATGTAACTATTGACTCTACAAAGTTTTGGCAAACAAAGAAAGATAAGCTCGTATTGCCACAACAATGTGAGCAGATATGCATTTTTTTACTAATGTGTTTCATGTACATATATATCTAAGCTCACGTACCCCTTGACTTTTGATATTCTAATTAATTGCAGTATGTGTATTTGAGTAGGTTATCTATCTGCCAATGGTGCATGACACTAAATGGTGGTACGTCATCCCTGTTGCACTACGTTCCAAAGTGATGTACAATACATTCACTAATATGGAGCATATGGAGGATGTAGCAGCAGGCTGCAATGAAGATGATGTCGAACATGCCAACAATGAAGATATTGTGAGATCGATGATCAAGAAATGAGAGATGATCATGATAATGAGGATGAGCATGCCATTTCTCACACATGATCATGAGGATGACCCTACCATTGATGATGATGGTGATGTTGATGAGGATGATCAAGGCATCGGTACCATTATTAATGGACAGAATATCGATAGTGGAATAAATTTAATCATAGCGTTACAAATTGATCAAATGGATATTAATGTTGAACGTTTGGCAAGGATGGATCTTATTGAAGATGAAAGATTGAATCCTAACCAATCCATCATTGTATCGTTCTCTAAATTGATGAAAAATTCTATTGTATATGTTGTCTTTTAATTATCATCTCACGATTTGTTTTTGAATATATATTGTATTGTAAATGCATGTAGTGGGATTGTGTAATGATATATATTGTAATGTACTATGAGATGGTTTAAAAAGAAGATGGTTTTTATTTTTTTAAAGGTATGGATTTTTTCTTAAATAATATTTGCTCTCTACTATGGAGTTTTTTCTCTGCTATCGCGTGTAATAAAGCGTGTATATCTACGTCTAAAACACAGTGTTTATGTGTATATACACACTCTGTTACACACATTTATGAACTCAGTATACACGTGAATTTAAATGCCCATATACAGGAGCTCGATTTTACTCATATACATGCGCGACCATACGCGTGCCCGTAACTTATCACGTGTATCGAACGCGTGTATGGAAGAATTGTCTTGTAGTGTTCGCATGTGTGCCTTCATTTAAAGATCAAAGAAGGGTTCTCATTCTTGATATGATTGGAATACTTCTTGAATCATTAAAGCTAGACCATGTTGATAAGAAGCCATATTGGACTAAGTATATGTGAATAGTTCAAGAAAGCAATAAATTGTACCATGCTGTTCTTAGAGTTTTGCTTTAAATGGTTCGAGGTTTGGATTTGGAGTAGATGCAAATTAGATGATATTCTTCCCATCCTCAATTTATGTCTTCCAAAACATAATATGAAATTCAAGTATGTGTTGAGCAGCCAAGAGATGTGCCAAGACACTGGGATGTTCTTTGAAACCCCTATGTTCTCTCGCCTATGAGGATGCTTACCACAAGAACCTACCAAAAATCTAGACATATTTTTAAGACTTGGATGGAGACAACACTTTGATTTTTAATGACACACCGGATCAAATTATCTGGAACATACCAGATTCCTATCTTGTATTTCCAAAGCTGTGGAATTAGACACCAAAAGAACTTCAAGGCTTCTTAAAAACCACAACTATCCATTGGTTGTGTCAATGGTTATATGCTCATATAATAAGAGACGCTACACACACAGAACAATGTCTTTTAGACTAAGATTAATCTTGAAACAAAGATTGTACTAGAGGAATATTTATGGAGGCAATGTCATTAAAGGAAAGGTGCTTTGGACACAAAAGCAATCTTCATTCATGTATGTTATCACAAATCTTGTGAATATTTCAAGCCAAAAGACCCATCTTGACATACAAAATCTCAATGGATATCCCTTCACTTGTATAACAGAAATGTGATTCTATTGTGTACTCTCCTATCAGACAATATACATTTCTCACCCGAAATAAAAATTTAATGTTATTTTCTAGAGCCTCAAGTCTTATGTATCTTGTTTATTGGTCTTCCTCTTTTCTTTATTATTCATGTAGAAGTATCAAATTTGATTACAAATGCAAGTTATTTGATTACAAATGCAAGTTATTTGAATCATTCTAGTTTATACCAATTCAAGTGTCAAGATCAGTAACTATCATGCATGGCCTATCATTATTTGAATCATTCTAGTTTATACCAATTTAAGTGTCAAGATCAGTATCATGCATGGTGTATCATTTGTTGGTGTCTCCTTTCACATTATTTTATGTTTTCATATTTTTCTCATCCTGTACCACTCCCATTATACAAAATGGTCCTAGGGCCAATCCTCTATTAATACACATTTTTATTCTTAAATTTAAGAGGGTCTTGAGCAAGCATGCACTCATATTCACCTCTTCTAATGCTAGATAAGGCGCATAGTTTAAGGGACCTATGTACCAGTGTCTAGAGTAAAACTTATTCTATTATTTGAACTAAAACTTTACTTATTATTTGAAGGTGCACATTAGTGCTAGAATGGTTGATTGCCCACAAACTCCCATCTAACTTCAATGTGTTGCATATAGGGTTTGCTTTACTTTTATTTCAAAGTACCAAATTACAGGAGTTTCTCTTTACTCTATAGCCTTAGAATGGCCCTACGACCATTCTTTTATCTTGTTCTTGGACTATTAAAATAACAATGTGGCACATGGGGGCTCCTGATTTCATAGTATATATAATATATTTCCCAACAAGTTTGCACAGTCTTTTAATATTTTTTCACACAGAAAGTACACAAAAATGAAAAACACGACCAACCTCAGAATTGCATTTTTCCCACTTTATCTAATATGGTGTTAAGGGTGTAGTAGCCAACACAAAGAGAGAAGAGTAGATGAAGCTATCGCTTCCTGTGCTTCTCTTGCTTGCTGCTCAGCCCTTAGCCTGAACCAAGATCCGATACCATGAAAAGATGCAAGGGAGAAGAGATATTGATCTCTTGCAAGCACGCACACACTCAAACACCCTAGAAGAGAACACACAAGGTGAGAGGCTGAAAATTCGTCTCCTTCTTCACACAAAAAAAGAAGTATACAAAGAAGATAAAGCAACTAACACACATAATAGAGTATATACAAGCGGTCCATAATGTGAACATGCTAAGTGGAGTGGGTGGATGTGGACTAGTCCAGCTGTAGAATCTCTAGCGAAGATATGTCAGTGCCAACTACCAACCTACCAGTGATATAAATGTTGAACAGTCATGCAGGTGATATAAATGTCGAACAGTCATGCAGGTGCCTCATGAGGGTCAGATCATGTTAAGCTTGACATCACAACACCTCCATCCATGCCTGCCCCAACCTTACCATCTTAGCAAAGTCATGTGAGATATGATGATACTTTAGCATCCACTTGCCGTTGTTACCACTTGCAAGACGATCTAGGGATTCCAAAGGATGAACAAGATCTTGAGGGTTCACTATATGTAAACTCTCTATATCATGTGGGTTCAAGGCTTAATTAAAAAACCCTTATCTGTAAACTTTTAATGAATAAAACACACCTTTTTCTATTTGCTCTATAAAGACCCCCTTTAAATGGTACCCTTCTGTATGTAAAAAATGTGTTAAAAAAAGGATTTTAAAAACCCCTTTTGTTGAACCCACATGCTACGCTTACATATTTATGAGTGACACCCCCGATAACAAGCTCTCAAAGTTATCTTTCTTGATGATTCTTTAGTACATTCCTTGGTGGAGACAATGGTTTGCCAAACCATGGAGGATGAGAGGGATGATTCACGCATGATGGAGAGCTTATATTACATGATGGCTACTGATGGGAGTGTTCTCATGGATGCCCAAGGAAAACATTTTAAAAATCATTCACAAGCCTTGGTAAAACAAACCTTAAAAATGTTATTTATCAAGTGGACCAACCAAAAGACTAGGGGACAAACACTATGCATAGATGTATTTGTGAATACATGCATGATGGAGAGCTTATATTATATAGTGGAATGTTAATCATGGGAGTATTCTCATGGATTTCCAAGGAAACCATTTAAAAAACCACTTGGCCAAAAAATCATTTATTAAGTGGACCAACCAAAAGAGTAGGGACAAGCAATTTACATAATAGATGTAATGACTAAAAAGTTCCCAAATTCCATCGGCCAGAGCTTTAGTTGGGCTAGAGAGAAAATGAAATTACATCTCTCCAATACGAGGTCCACCATATGCTAACGGGTAAAGAATGGTGGCCCCTATCCTAGCCATTGCTCAAAAAAGGAGTGGAGATTTGCAAAGAAGCAAACTAGAGAGAACCCACAAGGCCATGCACAATAAAGGACATCACCTTTGCACAAATTAGTTATGGTGGGCCCTTCACACTATGGTTTGGGTGGGAAAGCCACCTTTCTTGAAACAATTGTAAGTATTATCAATTTTTTAAAACTCATCCTTTCATCTTATAATTTATTTTCGTAGAAAGCATAAGCTAATTGCTCACTAATTATGAGAGAAACATGGCAGGGGATCCTCTTGAAAAGTAAGCAATAGTTCAAGTTCCCATTGAGGTGAATTTAATAGTATATGATATTCTCATTTATCTTTTCTTATAAAATGATAGTTTTTCAGGTTTTCTATTATATGGGGGCCATGCCAACCACTAGAATGACGTCCAACTCACACCATGACCATAAGCCTATGCCAAACCAAGGTTAGGAACCAACCCTCTAGGACCCAAAAATGTTGTATCGAAGAGAGAGAACCTACTCGCCCAATCATATCAACCCTCCACACACCAATGTACCAACAGTACTCGCCTCACACGGTATACCTTGGATACCATATGGGACCTTACAAAACACAAATTGGTCCTCCCTCGAGACAAGGACCCCCAATGGTATATTATCCACCCGGCCCAACTCCCCTATCTATCTCACCCCAACCAACACCACTTCTTGTCATGGCAGAACTGGCTCCAAAAATGTTGAGATTAGCCATGGAAATAGCAAGGGGGTAGCGTACATAATCACACTGCCAACACATATTTAGCCAGTACAAGGGTCAAAACACGAGCAAAATAATTTAGTCAACATTTCTAAATTAATCACCAAGTTCTATGGAACTAGAGATCCCATACTACATTTGGAAATGTTTAATCATATCTGTGAGGCATTTGGCCATGTGGATAACCAAGTTAAGGTGAGTGTCTTTGGCCTCACTTTAAATGGCAAATCCAGGCAGTGGTTTAGATCACTAAAGGTAGAGGATAAGGCCACCTTTGAAACCTTGAAAGAGGCCTTCAAGGTCAAATACTTCTGCCAAGGAACTCAATGGAGCCTAGTTAAGCAACTGTACAATGTAAAATAGAAGGGTGGGGAAACCATCTAGGACTATATGAATTGGGTGAGATATCTACATTCCTGTTATAGCTACAGAGAAAAGTTCTTAGATGAAAGGTTGATGGATAGGTTCCCTAAAGGCCTTGATGATGTACCCTTGCATAACTCCTTATACACTCTAGCCCACACTTCCTTTGAGCATTGTTGTAGGACTGGAATGGATTTTGAGAATAATTTCAAGGGAACGCGTTCTCAAGAATTGCATAAGAACACATCCAAAGATTCCTTCAAAACTACTAGCACAAGATCCGACAAGAAAGGAAAAGAGTCCTCCTCAGGTACAACAGGTTGAACAGGTCATCGTAGCCTTGATGCAGCAAATAACCCAACATTGGAGAACTAACCAAGGTCGGGATCAAGTCGGCCAATCCCATCTTTACCCAACATTGGAGAACTAACCAAGGTCGGGATCGAGTCGCCAATCCCATCTTTACCCAAAGAGGGAGTTAGTGTGTTGTGCACGATTTGTCGAGTTAACTATACTAGCATGGATTGCCCACATTTGAGACTCCATCCCACTCTCTAATTCTCTTATTGCCCCAAAGATGGGGAAATCATGAAGTCGCAAATTGCTTTTTTGTAAGATTCCTCCCTCCATCTTTTGAGGTGTACAGGTGTCAGAACCTTCCCTTTTGATCTTATAATTATTCCCCTCTACGAAATAAAAGTAAGATCCTGTTTTGGCCAAGAGAGAGAAAATGTCTAGAGGGAGGTAATTCAAAATTGAGGTATTTTTGGATATAAAAATCCTCCTAGTGTTTAATATGATTTCCCCGCAAATAGAAATTCAAAAAGAACTTTCCAATATGCAATTGGAATTAATTGAAAATAGGTAAAAAGGACCTTATCCTGAGGGTCCAGATTTTTTGAAACTTTTGGATTAAGGTTCCTATGGAGGACCAATAAGATTAATCCAAATGTAGGGAGGAGATTAATTGAAGAATATAATAAAATCCCCCAAAAATGAGTAAATACTCAAATAAGATGAAGAGTTGACAAAGGAAAAGGTTTATTAGTTAAAAAAAGAAGAGATATTTAGAGGAAATGATGCATTTTTGACACCTCAGTGTGGGAAATTCCCTCATGAAGGAGGCTCCTATGTGTGGATGAGTTTTAAACTCACAAATAATGAGATATTTTTATCTCTCCTCTCTCCTGTTTCAACTAGATCCAAAAAATAAGCTAAACTGACCTAAAATAGTCAAAAAGTGACCAAACTGATCTGGAAAATTCTAGAATCAGTTTGCTTGGTTAGAGGCTTAATTTTTCCTATAAATAGAAGCCTCCGCATTTGTAAAATCTTAATGGTGTTTATGCAATGTTACTCTACTTCTGTCTTGAGCCATTTAACATTGAACTTCTTGATAATTCAATTATTTTTTGGCCTAATCCTCTCCAAGTGAATTTGGTGGCCTACACTCTTACTGCAAACAAGAGTAGAACCCTAAATCCCTCAAGCCAAAGGAAAGCTTAAAAGCTCCATGTAAGCATAATTCTTACTTATTGTGAATTTTTAAATCTATGATTTTCTCAAATTTTATGCTTTGTAAATGTTGAATTAAAATCTGATGCTATGCATTGATGGAAAGGCCACCCCCTTCTCTTCTTTACAATTGAGCCCTTCTCAATCCTAGAAAGTGTTATTAAAAGATTGATTAAACTCTTTTCATTGTTTAATCTCTTTATTTTTAGAAAATGGAGTAGATTAGAGATATTAGAATTCAAATTGGATTAATTCAAGTCATAAATTGAATGATAAAATTGAGAAATTGTCAGCCATACAAAGGAGGTTATGGCAAAATTTTTTAAAATTTTGTGGAACTAAAGTTTATCATTAGGTTATTCTAAAAGAGTAATTCCCTCCGTTTGTACATTCTAAAAGATTTATTTTTATATCAAAAGTTCTATTCTCATTAAAATTGAATTTATGCATAGGAAAGATGCATATAAGATTTATTTTTATTTCAAAAGTGTCATTCTCATTAAAATTGAATTTTTGCATAGAACGATGCATAAAAGATTTATTTTCTCATTAAAATTGAATTTATGCATAGGAAGATGCATCATTTCCTCTAAATATCTCTTCTTTTTTAACTAACAGCCTTGTCCTTAGAGTCAACTCTTCATCTTATGTGAGTATTTACTCATTTTTGGGAGATTTTTCTTTTATTCTTCAATTTATCTCCTCCCTACATTTGGATTAATCTTATTGATCCATAGGAACCTTAATCCAAAATTTTCAAGAAATCTGGACCCTCAGGCTAAGGTCCTTTTTACGTATTTTCAAGTTATTCCAATTACACACTGGAAAGTTCTTTTTGAATTTCTGTTTCAAGGAAAATCATTTTAATAAGAAGGGATATTTTTCCATCCAAATATATCTAGAAACTGAATTACCTCTCTCTAGAATATTTTCTCTCTCTAGGCCAAAACAGACAGAAACAAGATCTGTTATTATTCTGAAAAGGGGATTGGGGGAGGAATCTTACATCCTACCCCACTTAAAATACGCGAGATGTCCTCATCTCGCAGGTGGAGTATGATCTCTCTTATCTTCTTCTTCTTCAATCACTTCCACCGTTACTGCCTTGGAAGTGGATGGTCGATTTGGGAACATCTCTCTCTGACTTCCTCTATTCTGAGGCAGAGATCTTACATTACTTTGGTTTGAAACTGCGGGTTGGTTAGAGAGTGTACCTCTAGGATTTCCCTGATTTTGGCAGATAGAAACCTGATTACTCTTGAAGGAAGGAGCTAGAGTCTCGAATCTTGATCCCTAATTTCCTTGCCCTGAAAACCTTGATCCAAAAGGAGTTGGACAATCCATACTACGATGTCCAAATCCTTGACATTTATAGCATTAATTTTCACTCCCTTGTTCAAGGGTGGAACTTCTGTAGTTGAATTCCAGGGGATTGAGTTTTGGGAAAAGGATATTTCTTCCATTCTAGAACTTTCCATATCCTGGGCTTGACCCTGATATCTTTTAGGCGGTGGAAGGTTGGAATCACCTTCTAGAACTAAAAACCTTTTGAAAGGTGATTGTGCTCGCTTTGGTGGGACCTTGACATCAAAGGCCTTGGAGAAATCTTTCGCTATCCGTATTGCTTCAGCCATGGAAACTGGCTTGGCGTTCTTCACCAAAATATTCAAAGGTTCGTTCTGTCCCCAAATGAGCCTGGCCATCAATTGTTCTTCATTCAACGGTGGCAAGAATTTGAGGAGGAGAGCGAATGCTTGGTGATATACTTCAATATTTTTGATCCCCTGGGTTAACTCTAAGAATTCGTTCATCTTTGATAGTTTCCAAAAAGCCGGGAGGATAAAACCTTGTCCTTAGGTAAATTTTCCATGTCTAGGGTTTTCGATCCAGAGGGTTTGTCTCGTAGTGGTTTCTCCATGCCACTTTGGTTGTTTCTACTATCTTGAGCCTTGCAAGAGCCATTTTGCTCTTCTCATTGTACCCGATGACATCAAAGTACTCTTCCATTGCTTCGATCCACTTCTCCACAGCCTCGCCCAAGTTTTGTCCTTCACCCTTAAAAGGACCAAGCTGCGAGCTATGAAGAGTTTTACGAGCATCCAAGTCGAGATCTTCCTCATCGAGTTGGGGGTTATCATTCCTACCATGACGACCTCGATCCAAGTTCCTACTATCAATACGAAACATCTTGTTAAGTCCCTTTATTCATGATTCAAATCCGATTTTGGATTCATCTGATTCTGGGGTGCTTTAGAAAGGTTGGTTATCATTTCTACCACGATGACCTCGATCCAAGTTCCTATCAATACGAAACATCTTGTTAAGTCCCTTTATTTATGATTCAAATCCGATTTTTGATTCATCTGATTCTGGGGTTCTTTAGATAGGTCGGCTCCCCACCAGAATCGTGGAATAAAGATACTTGCATTATCAGATAACAATTTATTCAGAACATATCATTCATATCTTTAACACAATAATGGTCTATTAGACCAAAATTTCCATCTAAATAGTACTCCATGGAGAATTTCAATTTTATAGATTTTTAATTTGCCATCCCTTAACTTGATCCACTCGGTCAAGAGTTAATAGTAGCAATCTGTCAGCACCATCCACTAATCTCATAGTGACTTGTTGAAGTCATTATCGTCATTCTAGTTACAAACATCAACACAGGGACTCGTCCCATTCATCCTCATTGTGGTTTTGCTCAGTTTATCACTTTTCAACCAAAAATTCAGGAATCATCATTTTTCAATCAGAATCCAGGGAGGTTGCAAGATGAGGGTACTCACTTTCGTTCACTCTCTCTAAAATTGGGACATCCATGCATCTCGAGCGGAGTACCTCGATCGCGATAGCGCCGTGAATTAAAACACGACACGTGCCTCCCAAGCCTAAATCGACATATCTCGATCGAGATGCCAATGCCACGCTAGCAGGTCCGGGTTTCCAGTCATCATCCATGTCACCATTACATGTCACTACCACCACATTATCTCGATCGAGATATCTATGCCTCGGATCCACATCAGGGCCACGCTGTATCCCCCTAGGCATATTTGACTAGCACATCTCCATCGTCCACGTATCTCGAACGAGAAATTAAAATCAAATCGCGACCATTCATTGTTCGAGGTAATGGGATACAATCTCCACCGTCCACATATCTTGAACGAGATATTGAGATCCAATCTCCACTGTCCAAATAGCTCGTTTGAGATACAGAGATACAATCTCCACGTCCAAATATCTCGTTCGAGATACGTAAATGCAATATCCACCGTCCAAATATCTCGTTCAAGATACATAAACGCAATCTCTACCGTCTAGTCAGGTACGTTGGAAGATGTGATCTTAGCCGTTTAAATATCTCGATCGAGGTATATAATGAATCTCGACCGTCGACAAACCTTGGTCATGGTAATGACTTTAAATCATAGCCGTCCATGTACCTCGAACGAGGTAGTAATATCAAATCTCAGCCGTCGATCCTTCACCAACCCTAAAATTAAGTGTGTATCTTAGCCGTATGTTTCACTAACCCTAATATCTAGAGCGTTAATCTTGCAAACCCTAAATTGCATGATGCTACCGAACCTCGATCGAGGTTATAAAACCGGAAAACTTTTTTTTTTTGCCTCATTTTGTCACAAGTCGTTTTCACTCTCCTTGCTCTCTTGATTTGGATTAGCATTAGTGGGCCCATTAGCATTGTTTTATTGCTTCATTAGTGCTACTTAGCACTAAGCATTAGACCCTTCACATTAGACCCTTCACATTAGACCCTTCACATTGGGGACCTTTGTGTTAGGCTTAGGTTTTAGCATGGAGTCACACGAGGAGGGCCACGAGGAGGGCCGCTCATCTATTTGCGGACCTCATCGCGGAGATAGACCGCGAGTTAGCGGCTATCCGTAGGAGTGCTAGAGACACACCGTCTACATTACATATCGTGGCAAACTTGGAGGCGATGCTTTCGTCCCTTCGTAGCCTTCACGATATTGTTTATGTAGATGAGTGGATAGCCCACCATCGCACTGCTCCTGTGTCACATGGCCTGACATATCGTCAGGTCTGTGATCTTGCTCCGATTAGGGATGGAGCTTACTTAGATCTTTTCCTCAATAGTCGTGGGATGAGGCCTGGGGCGGGCAAGCCCCTTACTATTTTGCAGTGTTCGCATCCTCGTATGGCGGCACATATCTATAGTCGATATGTTGCCGCATATGGGAGGATGCCGAACAACCGCCAGATTCCCATATACCTCACAAAGCAATTATATGCGGAGTTTGTCTTAGGGGAGGAGGTGGACTACACTAGGCATCGGCCGGGTGGTGGTGCTGGCCAAGGCCGTCTCCAGGACCAGGGTAGGCGGCCTCCACCAGCCCTACGTGTGTAGCACCTACTACAGATCCTTCATTTGTGCCATTGTCGACAGTAGAGGCTCTTGGCACCCAGGTCGGCATCGATGTACGGAGTACCATGGAGAGCATCCAGCACATGGTGCGCCTATTCTCACGATCGATACCGATGACAGATGTCGAGGTATTTACATATTTATTACTTCTTAAGTTTTTTTAGTCATTTATTTACATGTTTATATGTACTTTTCTATATTTTTACATGAGCGGCATGGTTGATTGTGTCACGTAGGGTCCCACACCTACCACTGAGAGACTCACTCAGGAGTTGGTAGAGGCGAGAGCGGAGATTGACCGCCTCAGAGCTGCATTATAGACGGCAGAGGCAGCTACTGCAGAGGCACAGCATCTGAGAGAGTCGGACATGCAGCACAGCAGGTAGGTTTCTCTTGCATGTAAAAGAGTTATAATTAAGGTCCTAAGTTATAAATTTCTTTAAGTAATACCTAATGAGAGAGACTAATCAATTATTTTAATGCTTTACTTTTTTACGTAGGCTCGGACCGAGGTAGAGAGCTCTAGAGCTGAGGCACATCATCATCAGATTATGGAGCAGATTGCCCAGCATAGGGCAGAGCAGTTGATGCTGCATGTTCGAGAGTTTCGCAGATCCTCGGACGTGACAGTGCCTTACCTACCTTTATATCCACGGCCTGTTATACAGAGGTTTTTCGACGACCTCTCCCGCAGGATGCACCACCCTTCCTACGTGATCCGTGCTGCGCTTTATGTATGGAGGACATTGATACTACTGGTGGATATGCCCTGGGATGTGGACATTTTTTTCATTTGTCTTGCATCACCCAGGAGCTAGTACGGTTCTCAGCATGCCCCTCTTGCCGTGCACTCGTCGACCTAGCGACATACAGAGTTTTGGGCATTGATGATCTTCACCCAAGCCTCATTCGAGTAGATGCTAGGACTGGCAGGCCTATTGATTTTACATCAGCTATTGACTTGGTACTCGACGCCTTCGACGATAGAGATCAGGAGCCTGAGGTGCCTCCAGAGATTGAGTGGAGCTCACATGAGTTTGATGCATACTAGAGAGTCCTACATGAGAGCCAGATCACAGCATATGACCGCGTGGGTGGTGCTGGTCCTCACGGCACCTCGGGTGATGGTGCTAGCAGCAGTGCTGCTTCTCATGAGCAGCGTGTCCTTACAGCAGAGGAGCTTACACGAGCAAAGTGGCAGACACGTACCATTGCAGATTATAGATTTTGGGTTTACAGACAGAGACGTCTTGCATTAGCATGACGTAGAGAGAGAGAGAGGGCTATAGCAGCTTTTGGGACTCGTGAGCCCCCAAGTACACCGGCACCAGCTCACGATCCTGCCTTTGAGGCAGACCTCCCCGCAGACATTTGACGACCCCCCGCAGCCGGCACAGCCTCCTCGACGTGCACAGCAGCCTCGACGCGCACGTCAACCGGCAGTTAGAGATGACGATTTTGATTGGGTTGCCGTTGATAGTGACTAAACTCAGACTAGCTGGGTTAGCTCACTTACATTGTACTTAGATTTTTGGGCAGTGACTAACCTCAGACTAGCTGGGGTAGCTCATTTTCATTCTGATGTACTTATTTGATGTTTATATCATTATGAGTTTTTTCATTATTGAGTATCATTACATTTTGGTTGATGTTCTTGATTTTATTATATTTTTTAACACTTTGGCTATCATATTGTTTGTTGAAAATCTCCATGCCATCGTACCCAAACATGCTCCGATGGGGACCAAACTTTGCAAGCATGGGGGGGCCCACCCCCACATGCTTGAAAAGTTTGGTCACAATCAAAGCATGTTTGGATTGCCCAGTGCGGGTTTTTGAAGTCTCTTGGTGTTTAAGAGGCAATGGAAAATCCGGGCCTTCCCCATACCATCGTACCCAAACATGCTCCGATGGGGACCAAACTTTGCAAGCATGTGGGGGGGACCCACCCCCACATGCTTGCAAAGTTTGGTCCCCATCAGAGCATGTTTCGATTGGTAATTAGCCCAGTGCGGGTTTTTGAAGTCTCTTGGTGCTTAAGAGGCCATGGAAAATCCGGGCCTTCCACATACCATCGTACCCAAACACGCTCCGATGGGGACCAAACTTTGCAAGCATGGGGGGGAGACCCACTCCCACATGCTTGCAAAGTTTGGTCACAATCAGAGCATGTTTGGATTGGTAATTAGCACCTAGTGCGGGTTTTTGAAGTCTCTTGGTGCTTAAGAGGCCATGGAAAATCCGGGCCTTCCCCATACCATCGTACCCAAACATGCTCCGATGGGGGCCAAACATTGCAAGCATGGGGGGGGACCCACCCCCACATTGTAAGATCCCTGTTCCCACCGAGCAATGGATTCGGGGTACTGACAGCGGAAGTAGCGCTTCTCGCGCGGGACAGGGGTCCCACACTCGGGGCCTCGCCCACGGATATCCGGATAAGAGACTAATCCGTCGGTTGTTCCAAAACCGAACCCGAAAAAAAAACTTCCTTAACCGGAAAGCACGGGCGATTCCACCAGGATAACTTTTTACTCTAACGTAGTCAAGATCATTTCTGATCGAGATGATCCGATTACATCTATAAGATACTTAGTCAGTTCAAGGAAGAAACTTGCACTTGGATCATTGGGATCAACGCTTTTTTCCCCATTCAAGAGGCACAGCCGTTGATTCCTATCCATAGAACAGTTACTGTCCGGGATTGATTTTTTTTTTTCTATCGTAAAAACAAAAGTTTGAGTCTCGATTTACGGATCCATCAGTCCAGCCTAACCCCATCCGATCCCATGGGTTAGCCAACCGCCCAACCACTGTAGTGATGGGATCCAATTAAAAATTTGGTTAGGTTTTGTCCCGGGTACCAAGGAAAAGAGTTCCAAGGCCCCCTAGCCGGATGTTCATGCAAAATAAAACTAGTCACACCACTCACACACCCAATATGAAATTGCCCTTTTTCAACCAGATTCAACCAGTTTAAAACAATCCTTTAATAAAACCATAGTATCATTGATCACCATCTTCCAATTTATCCAATTGATTCTTAATTTCCCATCATTCCTTCATCAGAGTATCTATGGCATCATTGGCAACTAGAACGCTCAGGAGCCGTTTCGATAGTTCCTAGCCCATAATACTTGGCAATATAATCACTTAACAAGATGGACTCTCGTTGAAGATCAGCAAGATCAACCAACAGATCCATATAAGGAGCCATGGACTCATCCATTGAAGACCAGCAAGGTCAATCAACCAGATCCATGCTCGATTTCAGAAAACAACTCCAACTCTGTTCCAATATCTTCCTCGACGCACGCGTGGGTATCCTAGGCAACCCAGAGCCCGAGCACCGTATGGTCAGCACCCTCTAGGATCCTTCGCAGGTAACCTAGCGCTTCACGCATAGGCCGCTTCCTTGGCCCCTCATCCACCGTACCGGAAGCTCACCATTTTAATCGCACCGAGGCTGGTCAAGACCTCGGCCGACCTTGCTACGCGAGACGTCCTTCATTGACTCCCCGTCAGCAGTTGCAACTTTACCATCACGACTTTAATCACAAGACGGTCAAAATGCTCCCCCCAGCATTCTTGACATAAAACAATCATTTACAAACAGCATTTACAAACAGTATTTACAAACAGTTTACAACACAATTTCTATTTTAACTTTCATTTTTCCACATTATCCCTCATCAATCTACATTACTTATTCCATATCCCATTTATATGTATACTCATCCCATCACATCATTTCTATCTCATCACTTCAGATTCCCTCACATCGCATATCGTATATTCACATCCATACATCCACATCTATATGCGTACATTCACATCTACATGCATACATCTACATCTCTATGCATACATCCACATCCACATTCACATTCACCTCCATACATCTACATCTACATGCATACATCCACATCTCCATTCACATCTACATCTATACATCTACATCTACATGCATCCATCCGCCTCCACATCCACATCTACATCTATACATCTACATCTACATGCATACATCCATATCTCCATTCCCATCTACATCTATACATCTACATCTACATGCATCCATCTACCTCCACATCCACATCTTCATCTATACATCTACATCTACATGTATACATCCACATCCACATCCGTATCTATACATCTACATCTACATGTATACATCCACATCCACATCTATACATCTACATCTACATGCATATATCCACATCTCCATTCACATCTACATCTATACATCTACATCTACATGCATCCATCCACCTCCACATCCACATCTACATCTATACATCTACATCTACATGCAAACATCCACATCTCCATGCATAATAAAATTCTTTTAATTAATCTAGGATGATAGTTCCTAGAATATGGTAGGAATTCCTCTTTTTATACTTTGAATGAATTTATTTTATGCGTAATTTCTATAAAAATTTTGCCATAGCTCCGCTACTATGACTGATAAATCTCAATTTTTTTTCTAAGGGATAAAGCTCATTATTAAAGAAATAATTAGAATGGTCTCTAATTGGATCATCAATCCATAATGGTCTCTAATTGGATCATCAATCCATAATGGTCTCTAATTGGATCATTAAGAAAACAATTAGAATGGTCTCTAATTGGGTCATCAATCCATAATGGATTGAATCATCAATGTGCATAAACTAAAAGCATAGCAAAAAGCCATTAATTTGGCCTCAAGCATAGCTTAATCTTGGATTAAGGAAAGGCTTTATGAAAAGCTTCATTTGGATTGAGAATGGTTCATGAGTATGACCATTTCTTGAGTGAGAGAGAGAAATTACATAAAAACCATTAGAATTTAAACATAAATGGAAATTAACTTCTATAGCATTTATTAAATTATGTAACTCTTCACTACTATTCACCAATTAACTTCAATAGCCTTTAAAAAACCATACCAATTAAACTTCTCAAGCTTGAGAGGGGTTGAGAAGAGAGAATCATTGAGAAATTATAGAAAGATCAAAATTCAATATACTTACCTTATAATTTGCTTGATTCTTTATTCACGGTAGAGGCCCCCAACCAATCAATTGGTTTAGTATGTTGATGGAGCCACCAATGGGGATTGAAGAAAGAGGGAAGTATCAAAAACTAGTGAAATATTAAAGAATTCACAGTTCTTGGCTTAGGTAGAGTAGAGTAACAAGGCATAAGACACTATATATTTTAGCTTAGGTGGAGTAGAGTAACAAGCACAAGAGACTATATATTTTGGCTTAGGTGGAGTAGAGTAACAAAGCATAAGAGATTATATTTTGGCTTAGGTGGAGTAGAGTAACAAAGCATAAGAGACTATATTTTGGCTTAGGTGGAGTAGAGTAACAATGCATAAGACATTATATTTTTTTCCACAAGGGGAGGCTTCTATTTATAGGAAAATTTGAGCTCCTAACCAAACAAACTGATTCTAGAATTTTCCAAGTCAGTTTGGTTGAATTTGGACTAGATTTGGACCTAGTTTGGTTACTTTTTGATTCGGTTTGGTTCCATTTTGATTTGGTTTGGTTCAAGAGAGATGAGAGATAAAAATATCACATTATTTTTGAGTTTAAAACTCATTCAAGCATGTGAAATATGCACCTCCTTTAAAGAATTCCCCTTCCTTACATATGTGTCAAAATTTTATTGCTCATAGTTTTTTACTAATAAACCTTGTACATTTTCAACTCTTCATCTTATGTGAAATGTGCACCTCCTTTAAAGAACTCCTCTTCCTTACATATGTGTCATAGTTTTTTTACTAATAAACCTTGTACATTTTCAACTCTTCATCTTATGTGAAATATGCACCTCCTTTAAAGAACTCCCCTTCCTTACATATGTGTTTATTTACTAATAAACCTTGTACATTTTCAACTCTTCATCTTATGTGAAATATGCACTTCCTTTAAAGAACTCCCCTTCCTTACATATGTGTTTGTTTACTAATAAACCTTGTACATGTTCAACTCTTCATCTTATGTGAGCATTTACTCAATTTTTGGGTATCTTCTTTTACAAATTGGATTTATCTCCTCCCTACACATGGATTGATGCTATTGGCCCATAGGAACCTTAATTGGACCATAGTCTAAAGATTTATGAAAATCTAGACCCTTAGGCTAAGGTTCTTTATACCTATTTCCAATTAATTCCAATTGCACATTGGAAAATTCTTTTTTAAATTTCTGTTTCAGGGGAGCTCATCTGAATTATAAGAGATATTTTTCTATCCAGAATTATTCAGAATCTGAATATTCTCTCTCTAGAATATTTTCTCTCTCTAGGTTAAAACAGTCACAAACAAGATCTCTTATATTTCAGAAAAGGAATTGATTACAGGAGAATATACTAGACATCAAAAAGGGGGTTGGGGGAGGAATCTTACATTCTACCCCACTTAAAAAACGCGAGATGTCCTCATCTCGCAACTTGGAATAATTTCGCAAGATGCACGAATATGAGACTTAGAGAAAAATTTTAATCACGATTAACCACCAAGAAAAGTCTTAAAGAGAGCAAGATTCAAAATAATAACAAGATTTAAACTTTATTCATTCTCGGAACTTATACAGTAAAGATAAAGAAACTCTTTACACTTCCATAAGCCCGTCCATCATATGGTCACAAAAGCAGTCCTCACAAGCTGCACAAGTATAGGGTAACTCATCTATGGGAATGATTCTGCTGGTTATTGCCGCACCTATCTCAGTGGTATGAGGTGATCTAACAAAAGGACCTCTAAGAGGCAAGCCAAAAACGGGGTAAAGGCATATCTTCTCATGAGGAAGAAAACACGCCAGTAAGAAGACCCGCTCAGAAAACCCAAGATGCCTTGATCTCATGACGCAGTAGTATCGGGGACCCAAACCCAAGGCTTCGATAACCATGGCCAAGCGGACATTGTTACGAAAGTGCTGCTGTCCCCAGGGTGTTACCCTAGTTATGTTTTGATAGGTCCGCCATTTGGTCTGCGCTACAGAAGTTCCTAGGTGAGGAAAAAGTGAGCGCTCATACTGTTCTATAAAGTCTTTCTTCACAGACTCTCTTGCGTCTTGAAGGTGAGAAATCATCAGGGATAAAACTAATTCCTGTTGCCAAGCCATGAAGGAGATTAAGAAAGAAAGGAGATTGATGGGAGTAAGATTACTGTGAGCGACAAGTAAAAGTTACGACTTATATAAAGGAAGGAGCTAGCGTAACCTAGAAGCCAACGGTAACTTGCCACTGAAGTTTTACCGTCTTTCCATGATTTGAGTTTGACACATTTTTCTATAGAAGGCATTAAGAATTTTGAGATGAGGAGATAAAAGAAGCTTGTAGGTTAAGTCACCTACTTTCATTGAATTCAGATATAAGGGTCACAATATCTGGGGGATAACTTCTTATACTTCCCAAGAGATAAAGAACTTCTTTTGGGCCGTACTCGAATGAAAACCAAAACCTTGGTATCCAAAACACCGATTCTCATTTCTAAACTCATTGTTCTAAATCCTTAAAACAGGTGGGACTCTTGAGAAGTATTCTAGGGAAAGGGTCTTCCTTTTTTAAACAGAAACTTTCTTTTATTTTAGAGAGGGAATAATTATAAGATCAGAAAGGGAGATTCTTACTCCTGTATACCTCGAAGGCTGGGGAGGAATCTTACATTCTACCCCACTTAAAAAAAATGCGAGATGTCCTCATCTCGCCAAGTAGAGGACAACTCTTTTTCTTAAGATCCAATTTATTCTGGGGTTCCTTATATTCTGGTCAACCCAACAGAACACTGGGATAAATATCCCTTATATAGAACTCATTATCAAATAACAATTCATTCAGATCATATCATTCATATCTTTAACATGATAATGGTCCATTAGACCGAAAAGTTTCCTTCGAAACATTCCTCCACGGAAATTTCAGTCAAGCAAGTTCTCAATTTGACATCCCTTAACTTGATCTACCGGTCAAATATTAACAGTAGCAATCTAACAGCACACCCATTAACCTCATAGTGATTTGCTGAATTCATTATCATCATTCTAGTTATGAATATCATTACAGGGATTCGTCCCATTCCCCCTCATTGTGGTTTCATTATATTTCAACTAATTTTTTAAAAATCAACATTTTTCAATCAGCATTTTCAATCAGAATCCAAATCAATTCATCCATTCTCAAACAGAATTAAAAATCATATCAATCACATGCAAAATCATCATCTGGATAGCATTAACGCTTATAATTTCAAGTCTTAGATTTACTCGTATATACTGTCAGTAAAGAGCTGCAGTATACTCTCGGTATATACGGGTAGTCACGGCCCTTGGAATTATAAGGTAAATACTATCATGTCTAGGCCTCAAGCAAGTCGGGAATTCTATATAATTGCGGTACTTCCATCTGAAGACCCAATTACCAAATTACGAGTTTCAGTTTGAATATCAAATTGTATGAATTATATCACACAATTATAACCTTTTGTGTTTCTTGATAAATTTTTGACCTATTTGTCTTCTCAGGTGATCTTTATTAACCAAAGGCTCTGATACCAACTGTAAGATCCCTGTTCCCACCGAGCAATGGATTCGGGGTACTGACAGCGGAAGTAGCGCTTCTCGCGCGGGACAGGGGTCCCACACTCGGGGCCTCGCCCACGGATATCCGGATAAGAGACTAATCCGTCGGTTGTTCCAAAACCGAACCCGAAAAAAAAACTTCCTTAACCGGAAAGCACGGGCGATTCCACCAGGATAACTTTTTACTCTAACGTAGTCAAGATCATTTCTGATCGAGATGATCCGATTACATCTATAAGATACTTAGTCAGTTCAAGGAAGAAACTTGCACTTGGATCATTGGGATCAACGCTTTTTTCCCCATTCAAGAGGCACAGCCGTTGATTCCTATCCATAGAACAGTTACTGTCCGGGATTGATTTTTTTTTTTCTATCGTAAAAACAAAAGTTTGAGTCTCGATTTACGGATCCATCAGTCCAGCCTAACCCCATCCGATCCCATGGGTTAGCCAACCGCCCAACCACTGTAGTGATGGGATCCAATTAAAAATTTGGTTAGGTTTTGTCCCGGGTACCAAGGAAAAGAGTTCCAAGGCCCCCTAGCCGGATGTTCATGCAAAATAAAACTAGTCACACCACTCACACACCCAATATGAAATTGCCCTTTTTCAACCAGATTCAACCAGTTTAAAACAATCCTTTAATAAAACCATAGTATCATTGATCACCATCTTCCAATTTATCCAATTGATTCTTAATTTCCCATCATTCCTTCATCAGAGTATCTATGGCATCATTGGCAACTAGAACGCTCAGGAGCCGTTTCGATAGTTCCTAGCCCATAATACTTGGCAATATAATCACTTAACAAGATGGACTCTCGTTGAAGATCAGCAAGATCAACCAACAGATCCATATAAGGAGCCATGGACTCATCCATTGAAGACCAGCAAGGTCAATCAACCAGATCCATGCTCGATTTCAGAAAACAACTCCAACTCTGTTCCAATATCTTCCTCGACGCACGCGTGGGTATCCTAGGCAACCCAGAGCCCGAGCACCGTATGGTCAGCACCCTCTAGGATCCTTCGCAGGTAACCTAGCGCTTCACGCATAGGCCGCTTCCTTGGCCCCTCATCCACCGTACCGGAAGCTCACCATTTTAATCGCACCGAGGCTGGTCAAGACCTCGGCCGACCTTGCTACGCGAGACGTCCTTCATTGACTCCCCGTCAGCAGTTGCAACTTTACCATCACGACTTTAATCACAAGACGGTCAAAATGCTCCCCCCAGCATTCTTGACATAAAACAATCATTTACAAACAGCATTTACAAACAGTATTTACAAACAGTTTACAACACAATTTCTATTTTAACTTTCATTTTTCCACATTATCCCTCATCAATCTACATTACTTATTCCATATCCCATTTATATGTATACTCATCCCATCACATCATTTCTATCTCATCACTTCAGATTCCCTCACATCGCATATCGTATATTCACATCCATACATCCACATCTATATGCGTACATTCACATCTACATGCATACATCTACATCTCTATGCATACATCCACATCCACATTCACATTCACCTCCATACATCTACATCTACATGCATACATCCACATCTCCATTCACATCTACATCTATACATCTACATCTACATGCATCCATCCGCCTCCACATCCACATCTACATCTATACATCTACATCTACATGCATACATCCATATCTCCATTCCCATCTACATCTATACATCTACATCTACATGCATCCATCTACCTCCACATCCACATCTTCATCTATACATCTACATCTACATGTATACATCCACATCCACATCCGTATCTATACATCCACCTCCACATCCACATCCGTATCTATACATCTACATCTACATGTATACATCCACATCCACATCTATACATCTACATCTACATGCATATATCCACATCTCCATTCACATCTACATCTATACATCTACATCTACATGCATCCATCCACCTCCACATCCACATCTACATCTATACATCTACATCTACATGCAAACATCCACATCTCCATGCATAATAAAATTCTTTTAATTAATCTAGGATGATAGTTCCTAGAATATGGTAGGAATTCCTCTTTTTATACTTTGAATGAATTTATTTTATGCGTAATTTCTATAAAAATTTTGCCATAGCTCCGCTACTATGACTGATAAATCTCAATTTTTTTTCTAAGGGATAAAGCTCATTATTAAAGAAATAATTAGAATGGTCTCTAATTGGATCATCAATCCATAATGGTCTCTAATTGGATCATCAATCCATAATGGTCTCTAATTGGATCATTAAGAAAACAATTAGAATGGTCTCTAATTGGGTCATCAATCCATAATGGATTGAATCATCAATGTGCATAAACTAAAAGCATAGCAAAAAGCCATTAATTTGGCCTCAAGCATAGCTTAATCTTGGATTAAGGAAAGGCTTTATGAAAAGCTTCATTTGGATTGAGAATGGTTCATGAGTATGACCATTTCTTGAGTGAGAGAGAGAAATTACATAAAAACCATTAGAATTTAAACATAAATGGAAATTAACTTCTATAGCATTTATTAAATTATGTAACTCTTCACTACTATTCACCAATTAACTTCAATAGCCTTTAAAAAACCATACCAATTAAACTTCTCAAGCTTGAGAGGGGTTGAGAAGAGAGAATCATTGAGAAATTATAGAAAGATCAAAATTCAATATACTTACCTTATAATTTGCTTGATTCTTTATTCACGGTAGAGGCCCCCAACCAATCAATTGGTTTAGTATGTTGATGGAGCCACCAATGGGGATTGAAGAAAGAGGGAAGTATCAAAAACTAGTGAAATATTAAAGAATTCACAGTTCTTGGCTTAGGTAGAGTAGAGTAACAAGGCATAAGACACTATATATTTTAGCTTAGGTGGAGTAGAGTAACAAGCACAAGAGACTATATATTTTGGCTTAGGTGGAGTAGAGTAACAAAGCATAAGAGATTATATTTTGGCTTAGGTGGAGTAGAGTAACAAAGCATAAGAGACTATATTTTGGCTTAGGTGGAGTAGAGTAACAATGCATAAGACATTATATTTTTTTCCACAAGGGGAGGCTTCTATTTATAGGAAAATTTGAGCTCCTAACCAAACAAACTGATTCTAGAATTTTCCAAGTCAGTTTGGTTGAATTTGGACTAGATTTGGACCTAGTTTGGTTACTTTTTGATTCGGTTTGGTTCCATTTTGATTTGGTTTGGTTCAAGAGAGATGAGAGATAAAAATATCACATTATTTTTGAGTTTAAAACTCATTCAAGCATGTGAAATATGCACCTCCTTTAAAGAATTCCCCTTCCTTACATATGTGTCAAAATTTTATTGCTCATAGTTTTTTACTAATAAACCTTGTACATTTTCAACTCTTCATCTTATGTGAAATGTGCACCTCCTTTAAAGAACTCCTCTTCCTTACATATGTGTCATAGTTTTTTTACTAATAAACCTTGTACATTTTCAACTCTTCATCTTATGTGAAATATGCACCTCCTTTAAAGAACTCCCCTTCCTTACATATGTGTTTATTTACTAATAAACCTTGTACATTTTCAACTCTTCATCTTATGTGAAATATGCACTTCCTTTAAAGAACTCCCCTTCCTTACATATGTGTTTGTTTACTAATAAACCTTGTACATGTTCAACTCTTCATCTTATGTGAGCATTTACTCAATTTTTGGGTATCTTCTTTTACAAATTGGATTTATCTCCTCCCTACACATGGATTGATGCTATTGGCCCATAGGAACCTTAATTGGACCATAGTCTAAAGATTTATGAAAATCTAGACCCTTAGGCTAAGGTTCTTTATACCTATTTCCAATTAATTCCAATTGCACATTGGAAAATTCTTTTTTAAATTTCTGTTTCAGGGGAGCTCATCTGAATTATAAGAGATATTTTTCTATCCAGAATTATTCAGAATCTGAATATTCTCTCTCTAGAATATTTTCTCTCTCTAGGTTAAAACAGTCACAAACAAGATCTCTTATATTTCAGAAAAGGAATTGATTACAGGAGAATATACTAGACATCAAAAAGGGGGTTGGGGGAGGAATCTTACACACATGCTTGCAAAGTTTGGTCCCCATCGGAGCATTTTTGGATTGGTAATTCGCGCCCAGTCTAGATTTTTCAAGTCTCTTGGTGCTTAAGAGGCCATGGAAAATCCGGGCCTTCCCCATACCATCGTACCCAAACATGCTCCGATGGGGACCAAACTTTGCAAGCATGGGGGGGGACCCACCCCCACATGCTTACAAATTTTGGTCACAATCAGAGCATGTTTGGATTGGTAATTAGCACCCAGTGTGGGTTTTTGAAGTCTCTTGGTGCTTAAGAGGCCATGGAAAATCCGGGCCTTCCTCATACCATCGTACCCAAACATGCTCCGATGGAGGCCAAACTTTGCAAGCATGGGGGGGACCCACCCCCACATGCTTGCAAAGTTTAATCCCCATCGGAGCATGTTTGGATTGGTAATTAGCGCCGAGTCCGGATTTTTCGAGTCTCTTGGTGCTTAAGAGGCCATGGAAAATTCGAGCCTTCCCCATACCATCGTACCCAAACATGCTCCGATGGGGACCAAACTTTGCAAGCATGTGGGGGGGACCCACCCCCATATGCTTGCAAATTTTGGTGCCCATCGGAGCATGTTTGGATTGGTAATTAGCGCCCAGTCTGGGTTTTTGAAGTCTCTTGGTGCTTAAGAGGCCATGGAAAATCCGGGCCTTCCCCATACCATCGTATCCAAACATGCTCTGATGGGGGCAAACTTTGCAAGCATGGGGAGGGGACCCACCCCCACATTCTTGCAAAGTTTGGTCCCCATCAGAGCATGTTTGGATTGGTAATTAGTGCCCAGTCCGGATTTTTCAAGTCTCTTGGTGCTTAAGAGGCCATGGAAAATCCGGGCCTTCCCCATACCATCGTACCCAAACATGCTCCGATGGGGTCCAAACTTTGCAAGCATGTGGGGGGGACCCACCCCCACATGCTTGCAAAGTTTGGTCCCCACATTGGAGTATGTTTGGATTGGTAATTAGCGCCCAGTCCGGGTTTTTGAAGTCTCTTAGTGCTTAAGAGGCCATGGAAAATCCGGGCCTTCCCCATACCATCGTACCCAAACATGCTCCGATGGGGGCCAAACTTTGCAAGCATGGGGGGGACCCACCCCCACATGCTTGCAAATTTTGGTCCCCATCGGAGCATGTTTGGATTGGTAATTAGCGCCCAGTCCGGATTTTTCAAGTCTCTTGGTGCTTAAGAGGCCATGGAAAATCTGGGCCTTCCCCATACCATCGTACCCAAACATGCTCCGATGGGGACGAAACTTTGCAAGCATGTGGGGGGGGACCAGAACATCAGCAAGATCAACCAATAGATCCATATAAAAGAGCCATGGACTCATCCATTGAGGACCACAAGTATGTCGCGGAAGATATTGGAACAAGGAGTAAGAGTTGTTTTCTGAATTCGGGCATGGATCTGGTTGATTGATGTAGGCGACCCTGAGCACCGACGAATGGTCAGCACCCTCTAGAATCCTTCGCAGACCCACCCCCACATGCTTGCAAAGTTTGGTCCCCATCGGAGCATGTTTGGATTGGTAATTAGCGCCCAGTCCGGATTTTTCAAGTCTCTTGGTGCTTAAGAGGCCATGGAAAATCCGGGCCTTTCCCATACCATCGTACCCAAACATGCTCTGATGGGGACCAAACTTTGCAAGCATGTGGGGGGGGACCCACCCCCCACATGCTTGCAAAGTTTGGTCCCCATCGGAGCATGTTTGGATTGGTAATTAGTGCCCAGTCCGGATTTTTGAAGTGTCTTGGTGCTTAAGAGGCCATGGAAAATCCAGGCCTTCCCCATACCATCGTACCCAAACATGGTCCGATGGGGGCCAAACTTTGCAAGCATGGGGGGGGGACCCACCCCCACATGCTTGCAAAGTTTGGCCCCCATCAGAGCATGTTTGGATTGGCACCCAGTCCGGATTTTTCAAGTCTCTTAGTGCTTAAGAGGCCATGGAAAATCCGGGCCTTCCCCATACCATCATACCCAAAAATGCTCCGATGGGGACCAAACTTTGCAAGCATGTGGGAGGGACCCACCCCCACATGCTTGCAAAGTTTGGTCCCCATCGGAGCATGTTTGGATTGGTAATTAGCGCCCAGTCCGGATTCTTGAAGTGTCTTTGTCCTTAAGAGGCCATGGAAAATCCGGGCCTTCCCCATACCATCGTACCCAAACATGCTCTGATGGGGGCCAAACTTTGCAAGCATGGGGGGGGGACCCACCCCCACATGCTTGCAAAGTTTGGTCCCCGTCGGAGCATGTTTGGATTGGTAATTAGCGCCCAGTCCGGGTTTTTGAAGTCTCTTGGTGCTTAAGAGGCCATGGAAAATCCGGGCCTTCCCCATACCATCGTACCCAAACATGCTCTGATGGGGACCAAACTTTGCAAGCATGTGGGGAGGACCCACCCCCACATGCTTGCACGGTTTGGTCCCCATCAGAGCATGTTTGGATTGGTAATAAGTGCCCAGTCCGGGTTTTTCAACTCTCTTGGTGCTTAAGAGGCCATGGAAAATCCGGGCCTTTCCCATACCATCGTATCCAAACGTGCTCCAATGGGGACGAAACTTTGCAAACATGTGGGGGGGACCCACCCCCACATGCTTGCAAAGTTTGGCCCCCATCAGAGCATGTTTGGATTGTTAATTAGCGCCCAGTCCGGATTTTTCAAGTCTCTTGGTGCTTAAGAGGCCATGGAAAATCCGGGCCTTCCCCATACCATCGTACCCAAACATGCTCCAATGGGATCCAAACTTTGCAAGCACGTGGGGGGGACCCACCCCCACATGCTTGCAAAGTTTGGTCCCCATCGGAGCATGTTTGGATTGGTAATTAGCGCCCAGTCCGGGTTTTTGAAGTCTCTTGGTGCTTAAGAGGCCATGGAAAATCCGGGCCTTCCCCTTACCATCGTACCCAAACATGCTCCGATGGGGGCCAAACTTTGCAAGCATGTGGGGGGACCCACCCCCACATGCTTGCAAAGTTTGGTCCCCATCGGAGCATGTTTGGATTGGTAATTAGCGCCAAGTCCGGATTTTTCAAGTCTCTTGGTGCTTAAGAGGCCATGGAAAATCCGGGCCTTCCCCATACCATCGTACCCAAACATGCTTTGATGGGGACCAAACTTTGGGGGGGACCCACCCCCACATGCTTGCAAAGTTTGGTCCCCATCGGAGCATGTTTGGATTGGTAATTAGCGCCCAGTCCGGATTTTTGAAGTCTCTTGGGGCTTAAGAGGCCATGGAAAATCCGGCCCTTCCCCATACCATCATACCCAAACATGCTCCGATGGGGACCAAACTTTGCAAGCATGTGGGGGGGACCCACCCCCACATTCTTGCAAAGTTTGGTCCCCATCGGAGCATGTTTGGATTGGTAATTAGTGCCCAGTGCGGGTTTTTGAAGTCTCTTGGTGCATAAGAGGCCATGGAAAATCTGGGGCTTCCCCATACCATCGTACCCAAACATGCTCTGATTGTGACCAAACTTTGCAAGCATGTGGGGGTGGATCCCCCCCACATGCTTGCAAAGTTTTGTCCGTATCGGAGCATGTTTGGGTACGATGGTATGGGGAAGACCCGGATTTTCCATGGCCTCTTAAGCACCAAGAGACTTCAAAAACCCGCATTGGACGCTAATTACCAATCCAAACATGCTCCGATGGGGACCAAACTTTGCAAGCATGTGGGGGTGGTCCCCTCCCCATGCTTGCAAAGTTTGGTCCCCATCGGAGCATGTTTGGGTACGATGGTATGGGGAAGGCCCGGATTTTCCTTGGCCACTTAAGCACCAAGAGACTTCAAAAACCCGCAGTGGGCGCTAGTTACCAATCCAAACATACTCCGATGGGGACCAAACTTTGCAAGCATGTGGGGGTGGATCCCCCCCATGCTTGTAAAGTTTGGTTCCCATCGGAGCATGTTTGGGTACGATGGCATGGAGATTTTCAACAAACAATATGATAGCCAAAGTGTTAAAAAATATAATAAAATCAAGAACATCAACTAAAATGTAATGATACTCAATAATGAAAAAACTCATAATGATATAAACATCAAATAAGTACATCAGAATGAAAATGAGCTACCCCAGCTAGTCTGAGGTTAGTCACTGCCCAAAAATCTAAGTACAATGTAAGTGAGCTAACCCAACTAGTCTGAGTTTAGTCACTATCAAGATATAGATCTAGTTAGCAGCACCCTCTCTAGCTCTCAACTGCTCTAGAATGCTCTCATGGTCATCCACTCGAAGCCGAAAACGAGGGTGAGAACTATGTTTTCGGCTCTGCACTCGAACAAGAGTGAGCCTGGTAGCAACCACTAGATGAGAGAACTGAAATGTCTCTAACTCCCACTTCCACTACTGGAACTCAGGACTCCCCCCCGATGAAGTCGAATCTGCTCGTAGAACCGGCCTGCCACAATCATGCTATGGGCATCATAAGAAAACCCATGATCATCCACTGTATCTTGGTCAAGGATGCACTTTGGCCTAGTGCAACTCATCAGATAGTAGTCTACTCCCTCGCTATTTCCCTCACTGGCAATAACAGTAAATACATCACCCTCCTGTAGCAAATCTATCAGGTCATCATAACTGACCATGAACGTAGGACCTGTGTGCTCATCTGACAACACTGGGGATGTGAAGGATGCTCGGGGGAGAGGAATGTCTGTATCCATGCATCTGCCCATCCTCTCAAGGCACAATGTGACCAATCGCCATCCATACATGCTCCACAGAAGCATGCAAACCGTCGTGTGTAAATCGTGGGGGCCGCCATGCACGTGCTCCTGATGGAATGTAAGCCCAAGGTGCCAGGTACTGTGTCACAATCATGGGAGGCTCTACGGTCAATCATGCCACCATCCACATGCCAAAAAAATCTCCTGACAATCCGAGGATCACGTTTGGGGTACGATGATGCTGCACTCCCACACAAATGTTGGGAGCACCACTCGACTACGTGGCCCACATCTCTGAACCGCTGAGCATCATGCCCACAGCTGATGACACCTCAAGGCACGTTTCACACACGCGCCCGCACCATCATGCTCTCCCTTCCCGTGACCAGTCTCAAAGAATGACCAAATCACTGGGATACTAGACTGCACATGCCACCTATAAATCCATAAAAGATAGTCTTAGTTATTGTTTTCTTTAAGATGTTCTAGTGAATTTAGTTTAATTGTAAATGTAAGAAAACCATAAGTACTACCTGTAGAGCCAATAGAATTATCGTGATGACTTGAACTATGCGCCACAACCATCTGACCAAACCCATTGCTGGACACGTCTGATCCCACAATCTCCTAAAAAATCGTCATGGAGACGAAAACAGTGTTGCACAAAATGTGCATCATGTGAACGATCATCACTGATATAGAAATGATACTCTTGAATAATGACACGGGTCTCGAGGGTACTCGCTATCCCATCTACATGAGCCTCTGCATGTCGATAGCTAATGTGGACCATAATAGCAACCTGGTGAGGTAAGCAATACATACGTTTAGGACACAAAAAATCAAATAAGTAATGTAGCTCAAACATAAAACAAATAGTACAAAATATAACCATTACCTGCTCTGCAAAATCAATCACAGAGATGACCACACCAATAGGAAACTCTGCCAGGCATGCTCGGAAATGACGATCTTGCCACTTGGCACAATGACTGTGCCGTATATAGGGGTAGATCTGCTCCCTAAATGTGGCTGTGAAGTGACAACGTGGTGTATGTTTGTCCATGAGCTGCAACTTCCTGGACTGTCCACCACTCTCGAGCTGGTGTGTCACATACTCATAACGTTGCCATGCCACTATCTCTTGGTCACTTGCATCAAGATCTACCATTTGTAGATGTGCAAGTGAACCACATGATGTGCAATTGCTCTCCACACAAGGCATCCTATGGAACTGGGCAAAACTGGGCATCCTCCGTGCGTGCACACAAAAGAGAGTGGATGAAATCACGTGGACTACGAGGCAACTCTCTATGCCCACTAAGAGAACGGAACACATCATAAAAAAGTTTGAACTCAACATGGTAGCGACAACAACGTGTCACGCTGACGTGAGTACCTCACAAACCAAGGCTTACACCCCTCAAATGACCTTTGCCCAATTTTAAGCTCTGGATACGAAGCCACAAACTGAGAATACAACTCAGTTTGGGTCATTTCAAGAAAGAAAGCACCGTTCTCAATGAACACTCCTCTTGTCACTCTCTTTTTTTTTTTTCTGGGAGAGAGATCCTACTAATAGTTAACATTACAACTCGCTCAACGTCCCAGCCACGCTGGTGTCGTGAGCTACAAGATCATCTACGCGGCCCTCTGAAGAGGGCGACGAGCACATTTGACCACAGAGAGCGGAGGGGCTACACTGGAGTCCTCCTGGGAAAGGCGGCCAGAACACGATCGATGCCGAAAGGGAAGCTTATGGAGAGCGCGGATGAGAGGTGCCGCCGAGGGGTCCAAGCAGGTTTTGAACCCAAGACCTTTCGGTCCTAGGCAAACACTTTACCACTTGGACTATCACCTCTTTGGCTCCTCTTGTCACTCTCTTACGCAAAGCTTTCTTGAAAACTGGTGAGGCACGACAATTCTCCTTCCAAAAACTTTCTATCAAGGTTCTAGTGGTTTCATCTAGTAGTAAGCGATCATGCCTAGCTACACAACCACTACTCGCCCACAAAGCACCAACCTCATTGGCATCTAAATTTTGTCGTCTAATAAACCCAACTCTAAGTGCGTGTGGTGCTATGGAATGGATGCGAGATGTGGCACTAACCTTACCCTTCATTTGGGAGCTACTTATGGCTGCCACAATAGCCCGTCGAGCAGCCAAAGCGTCCGCAGAGTTCCTCTTCGTGTTAACTATATAGGAATGATGAACACTTTGTAGCACCGCCATGCCAGCTCTCCTCTGTCTTCGACCTCCAATGTCGGAAAGCGCCCTCCTGCAGTTGGCCATGTTGGGCAGATCAATCAAAGCATCAAGCACACATGCCTGTGATGAAGGTGTGAGGTCTTTGAAATAGGAATGGAAGATTGCATGGGCACGACGATGTGCCCCTGACTTTGATAGTTCTTTCCTATCCACACGAAGGGCGCCCAAAGGAGGGGGGTGGGTTCCTGTAGAAGAGAGGACTCACGAAGTGCGGGTTCATGTGGATTATCTAAACTAAGGGGTAGTGGGGGGAAGAGGGCAAAGGGAGAGGAAGTGGAAGAGGAGGAGCAAGGCTTGGATCATCGCCAACGGAAGGTGTTGCTCGTTGACGTGCTCTCCACCCTCTCTTTCTCTCACGAGCTACCCTTCTCCTCTCCTCCTCTTGAACTTCATGGATGAGGGGAAGTCTAGTCCTATCACGTTTCCGACTCCTACGACTTTGAGAACCCATTCTCAAGGAAGCTAAGAGAGAAAATATTATAAAGGCTCAATGATGGGATAGTACTAGAGATAAGTGTGGGATAGTACTAGAGATGTGTGATTATATAGGAAAAATAGGTTATCCACTTCAAATCTCATTGGATTTCCTATCCAAGATTGATTGGATAACTAAGATAAACATAAAGATAATTAAAGATAAACTATTATCCACTTAAAAATCAATATTATTAATAATATTTATTAACAAGTCTAAATATTTATCATTACTAGATATATAAATATATCTTTAAAGATATCTTTTATTTTATAATTATATAACTGCTTTTTTTTAATAAAGTATTTTTTTCAAATTTTATTCAAAGGTTTATTCTACATAAAATTTTTTCAAGAAATATTAAATTAAAAATTTTATTTTTTTAAAATTAATAATATGAACTTTAATAATAATATTATTGATTTAATCCCAAAATATAATCCTTTAAAATTAGTGATTTTAAATTCTTTTATTTAATAAGTTATATATATTTTATTATTTAAAATTTTATATTCTATTTCTCTAAATTTCTAAATTAACTTTTTCAAAAATATGTTTTTGAAAAGAGAGGGGAGGTGGGAAGGAGGTGCCACGTGTCACATGCGTGCATGACACGTGGCATTCTCTTAACATGTGGCACTATTATGGTTGATGTGGCAATTCCATGATGTGGCATGCCATGTCACCAAGTGCGAGGTGGCAAGATGATGTGGCATTAATGATGACTAGGATGATGAGGTGGGGAGTCAACTAGGTTGACCATGTTGACATGGAGGGTAGAGGTGGCAAGCTGAGGTGGCAAGCTGCTTATGTGGATCCTCTCGATGCTCATGTGGACATAAAGTGGCATGCATATATAAGATTTGTACCTACCCAAGCCTCACACATGGAATGAAACCTAAGCTGTGAAGTTTACCAAGCCTAGATTTCCAAACCTAACTAGGATTGGTTTTAGACTTGAAAAGGGGAGAGTGGACACAATATGGGAATTTTCACTTGGGAGGATTGAAAATGGACCTTCCCATACTCAAATTAAGGTAATTTTTTTTAATAAATTCATGGCAACAAGAGTATTGATCCCTTGAGTTTTTAGATTGAAAGATTCAATATTTAATTTTCTAGAATTAAACTACTATTGATTTAATGGGTCTCTAACAGTCATAATAAATTTTCCAAAGTAAATCTACAAAAATCCAACCATTAGATTTGTAATTTTACCTTATACCCACATTATACTAATCTTTCCCAATCTAATCATCACTAGATCCATACAATTTGAGCATTTTAAATGGTAGATGTGGTGGGAGGATAAAATAGTATGTTTTTTAACAATTCTAATACCTTTTAAAAAATATAAAAAATATAAAAAATAGTAGAACATATCAAAAATTACTCGATAAATCAAGTTAAGCTCTATGTTATTTGTATTTGTGATATGCAAAGTGGGAAAATCATATGAGTAATAATGTAAAAGTTATAGGCAATTTACTCACATTCACTGTACCTGTCTAAACCTAGACAGGGCCTGTATACAAACTTGGTTCCCAAAGAAAAAGGGATTTGCAATTATTGGATATTCGATCAGATTATAGTTTTAGGTGCCCAACTTTGCATATGATGTTTCATTAGAAGACCTTGAAGTGAAACTCCTTGGCTAACTATGAGAGATTGGCTATTCTTCTTGAAAAAATGCCTGTTTTCTAGCTAAAGCCAAGGGCGCCCACTACATGAAACTAGATAACCTCATCTTGCAATCACCCTCCAATTCAACTCATAAGTTCTTAATCAGAATTTTAAAATCATATCAACCACATTGGAATTCATCATCTAGATAGCATTTTAGCTTATAATTTCAAGATCTTAGATTTACTCGTATATATTGCCAGTAAAAAGATGCAGTTATACCCTCGGTATATAATACGGGTAGTCACGGTCCTTGGAACTATAAGGTAAATAGCATCATATCTAGGCCTCAAGCAAGTCAGGGACTCCATATAGGCCTCAAGTAAGTCAGGGACTCCATATAATTGTAGTACTTCCATCTGAAGACCCAATTATCAATTTATGAATTTCAGTCTGAATAATAATTTATATGAATTTTATCACCCAATTACAACCTTTTACTGCTTCTTCATAAGTTTTTAACATTTTTGGTTTCTTGGTTGATCCACATTAGCCAAATTTGCTCTGATACCAGCTATAAGATCCTTGTCTCGCACTGCGCAATGAGGGGTGCTAGTAGTGGAAGTAGCACTTCTTGCACGGGGCAAGGTCCCACACTCCAGGCCTCACCCACGGATATTCGAACAAGAGACTAATCCATCGGTTCTTCCAAAACCATACCCGAAAAAACTTCCCTTGCCCAGAAGCACGGACGATTCCTCTAGGATAACTTTTCTCTGACGTAGTCAAAAACCTTAACTAACTGAGCTGATCTGACCAAACCCGTAGTATCAAAGTCAGATCAAGAAAAAGATTACACTTGGATCATAGAGACCAATTCTTTTTTCCTCATTGAGAGGCAAAGCCGTTGATTCTTTTCCATAGAACAATTTTTATTCGAGATTTACTTCATCTATCGTACCATAATAGAATTGAGTCTCATTTTAGGGATCCATCAGTCCAGCCTAACCCCATCCAGTCCCATGGGTTAGCCAACCGCCCAACCACTGTAGTGATGGGATCCAATTAGAAATTTGGTTAGGTTTTGTCCCGAGTACCAGGGAAAAGAGTTCCTAGGTCCCCTAGCCGGATATTCATGCAAACTTAAACTAGTCACACCACTTACACACCCAATATGAAATTACCTTTCTCACAGAATCAGCTATCTTTAAAAATAATCATTTAATGAAACCATGGTGTCACTGATCATAATCCTCAAAATCTCTAGTTAAATCCCTATTTCTAATCATTTCTTCATCGGTGTACCTATGGCATCATTGGCAAAACTAGAACGCTCACCACTTGTCCACTCACAGGGACCTTTTTTTGATACTTCCTAGTAATGATCAATATATTCACATATCAAAATGGAATCTCTATTGAAGATCAGCAAGATCAACCAACGGACCCATATAAAAGAGCCATGGACTCATCCGTTGAGGACCAGCAAGGTCAATCAACCAGATCCATGCCCGAATTCAGAAAACAACTCTTACTCCTTATTCAATATCTTCCCCAATGTACTTGTGGATATCTTTGGCGAACCGAGAGCCCGAGCACCGTATGGTGAGCATGACCCTTTATAGGATCCTTCGCAGGTCACCTAGCGCTTCACTCATAGGTCGCTTCCTTGGTCCCTCATCCACTGTACCACCACCAGAAGCTCACCATTTAAATCGAACCAAGGCTGGTCAAGACCTCAGCCGACCTTGCTATGCGAGACGTCCTCCGTTGACTCTCCGTCAGCTGCTGTAACTTTATCAGCTAGGTCTCCACACGACCTCATTCATAAGACGGTCAAAATGCTTCCCCAGCATTCTTGACATAAAATAGTCATTTAAAAACAAGTTGTAAATACAATTTATATAACGAACTTTGGTCTTTCCACATTAATCCACATTCATTTCATATAAATTTCCATTCTCATCCAATCACATCATTCATTAGGAAAAAAGGGAGCTCATTTTGGGGCCTTTTACGGTTTGGAAAAATAAGCTCTCAACCAATGAACAGAGGGCCAACGTAACGTTGGAAATTCACAAAAATAAGAGAAAATAGATAAAAGAAACAATATTTTATGTAGGTACAAGCGTGCTACATTAATGTGGAGATTGGTTTTTTATTCTCACAAGATCTTTGGACATGAAGATAGTTTTCTAGTCTGACATTTTCTCTAACAAGGGCCTTCCCGCTTCCACCTTCCTTTGAACTTTGAAATGTTGTGCTGCCTTTCCTTCGAAAGGTCTACCATTCTACACCACTGCCTCATTGTGCAACAGCCTCTTCTTTTCCAAAACTGCTCCCTTGATCCTGTTCGGCTTAGAGTAAGATGTTTCTTGTCAACTGTCTGTCTGCCCACTTTCTCTTTCTTGAAACTTCACTTTGTTATCTTGTTTACATTACTTTACTATGGTTACAGATTCACAAGGTCTCCAAGGTGAATAAAAACTATGGCCATTCTTGTGGAAGACGCTCTGTGGATGATAATGCTATGAAGGCAGAATTATACCACACATCCTTACCCCGTCGACCTACTTCTTCTATTTCTTCGGTAGAGAATTCAAGTACAATCAAAACGGAAGGAACTTGGGAAAGGTTTAGTGTTTTGAAAGGAGCATGGGTGCTTATGCAACCTAGAAAAAGAAAGAGACCCCAGACAAAAAACATTTTCTTGGCATCATGGAAGGGAAGAGTACGAGATTTTAAAATCACCAGAGGGAAGATATCGGTGAAAGAAGTTTTGATTCAGCATGTGTACATGCATAAAGAACTTGTCTTGTGAGACTATCCAAATGATCTTCCGCAACACAGGCCTAATTGTATATTTTTCTATTGTGGTTTTGTTCTTTATGAGGTGTATGGATTTTTAAGATAAAGCTTTCTTTCTTTGCTTATTGACATTCTTGTGTTATTTTATTTTAGATTTATACCCTTCATCGTATGAGACATGGCAAAACATCGATTCTATTCTGGGATTTATAGATGTTTTGATGGATCGATAGGAGAACAACAATACCAAGGTCGATGTGCAATAGAGCTAGCTCAATCTGGTATATTTTTTACTGATCATTTTTATCAGTTGCTGGACAATGCAAACACACATGGTGTGTTAAGAAAACAAGACCTTCCAGCATGGAATTCAATGGTGTAAGATTCCTCCCCAGCCTCTCAAAATGTCCAGCATCTTCTCCTGTTATCAATCCCTCTTCAGAAATATAAAAGACTTGTTCCTAACTATGAGCAATATTAAAATGATTCCATTATGACACATATGTAAGAAAGGGGAATTCTTTAAAGGAGGTGCATATTTCACATAAGATGAAGAGTTGAAAATGTACAAGGTTTATTAGTAAAAAACTATGAGCAATATTAAAATGATTCCATTATGACACATATGTAAGGAAGGAGAGTTCTTTAAAGGAGGTGCATATTTCACATAAGATGAAGAGTTGAAAATGTACAAGGTTTATTAGTTAAAAAACTATGAGCAATATTAAAATGATTCCATTATGACACATATGTAAGGAAGGGGAGTTCTTTAAAGGAGGTGCATATTTCACATGCTTGAATGAGTTTTAAACTCATAAAAATTGAGATATTTCATCTCTCCTCTCTCCTCATTCAAGTCTAGTTCCAAAAAGTTAGCTTAACTGACCTAAAAATGGTCAAAAATTGACCAAACTGATTTGGAAAATTCTAGAATCAGTTTGTTTGGTTAAGAGCTCAATTTTTCCTATAAATAGAAGCCTCCCCCTTGTTGAAAAATAGATAGTGTTTATGCATCGTTACGCTACTCCACCTAAGCCAAGAACTGTGAATTCATTTAATAATTCACTAGTTTTTGGAGCTTCCCTCTTTCTTCAATCCCCATTAGTGGCTCCATCAACATACTTAACCAATTGATTGGTTGGGGGCCTCTACCGTGAACAAAGAATCAAGCAATTTGTAAGGTAATTAGTGAATATTGATCTTTTCTATAATTTCTCAATGTTTCTCTCTTCTCAACCCCTCTCAAGCTTGAGAAGCTTAATTGGTATGGTTTTTTTAATGCTATTGAAGTTAATTGGTGAATAGTAGTGAAGAGTTACATAATTTAATAAATGCTATTGAAGTTAATTTCCATTTATGTTTAAATTCTAATGGTTTTTATGTAATTTCTCTCTTTCACTCAAGAAATGGTCATACTCATGACCCATTCTCAATCCAAATCAAGCTTTTCATAAAGCTTTTCCTTAACCCAAGATTAAGCTATGCTTGAGGCCAAATTAATGGCTTTTTTCTATGCTTTTAGTTTAAGTATATTGATGATTCAATCCATTATGGATTAATGATCCAATTAGAGATCATTTTAATTATTTCCTTAATGATAAGCTTTATCCCTTAGAAAAATTAAGATTTATCAGTCATAGCAGCGGAGCTATGGCAAAATTTTTATAAAAATTATGCATAAAATAATTTCATCCAAAGCATAAAAAGAGGACTTCCTACCATATTCTAGGAATTATCATCCTAGATTAATTATTTTATATTATGCATTATTGATTTTCATGCATAGAGCTATGCATAAAATATTATTATTTTAACATAAAAGTGTTACTTTTATCATATTTGGATTTCATGCATAGAGCTATGCATAAAATATTATTATTTTAACATAAAAGTGTTACTTTTATCATATTTGGATTTCTTGCATAGAGGTATGCATAAAAGATTATTATTTTAACATAAAAGTGTTACTTTTATCAAATTTTAATTTTCATGCATAGAAGTATGCATAAAGGATAATTTTTTTTATATTAAAAGTGTTACTTTTATCATTTTTAATTTTCATGCATAGAAGTATGCATAAAGAAAAATTTTTTATATCAAAAGTGTTACTTTTATCATATTGGATTTCATGCATATAGGTATGCATAAAAGATATTCTTTTTATACTAAAAGTGTGATTTTTCTCATAAATGGATTTTATGCATAACTTAGATAATTGATTTTAATTTCGAAAGTGTTAGTCTCCTTAAATGGAATTTATGCATAAATAAATGTGTAGAGAAATCTTATATCAAATATAAGAATTCTCTTAAAAAAAAAAGATATGAAATGTGATAAGATGTGATAAGAGGTGTATGAGATGTGATAAGATTTGATAAGATGCGTATGGAAAGTGATAGGATGTGATAAGAGGTGTATGAGATGTAAAAAGATGTGATAAGATGTGTCTGAGATGTGATAAGATTTGATAAGATGCGTATGGAAAGTGATAGGATGTGATAAGAGGTGTATGAGATGTAAAAAGATGTGATAAGATGTGTATGAGATGTGATAGAATGTGTTAAGATGAGTTAGGATGTGTTAAGATGCATATGGGATGTGTTATGACGAGAATGGATGTAATATGGTTGTATGAATGTGATGTGGATGTATACATGTAGATGTATATGTATGAATGTGAATGTGGAAGTAGATGTGGCTGTATAGATGTGAATGTGGAATGTGGATGTGGATGTAGATGTGGATGTATAGATGTGAATGGGAAGGTGGATGTGGATGTATGTGAATGTGGATGTAGATGTGGATGTATAGATGTGAATGTGGAATGTGGATGTGGATGTATGTATGTATGTGGATGTAGATGTGGATGTATAGATGTGAATGGGAATGTGGATGTGGATGTATGTATGTATGTGGATGTGGATGTATGAATGAGGACGTGATAGTAGATGTATGCATGTGGATGTGATGTATGGATGTGTATGTATGAATGTGGATGTATAAATGAGGATGTGAAAATGGAGGTAAGCATGTAGATGTGGATGTATGGATGTGAATGTGGATGTGGATGTGTATGTATGAATGTGGATATGGGATGTGGATGTATAAATGAGGATGTGAAAATGGAGGTAAGCATGTAGATGTGGATGTATGGATGTGAATGTGGATGTGGATGTGGATGTATGGATGTGAATGTGGATGTGGATGTGGATGTGGATGTGGATGTATGGATGTGGATATGGATGTATGGATGTGAATGTGGATGTGGATGTGGATGTGGATGTGGATGTATGGATGTGAATGTGGATGTGGATGTGGATGTATGGATGTGGATATGGATGTGAATATATGATATGTGATGTGAAGGAATCTGAAGTGAAGAGATGGAAAATGATGTGATTGGATGAGTACACATATCAATGGAATGTGGAATAAGTAATGTGGATTAATGAGGGAAATGTGGAAAAATGAGAGTTAATATAGAAATTGTATTTGTAAACTGTTTGTAAATGCTGTTTGTAAATGGCTGTTTTATGTCAAGAATGCTGGGAAAGCATTTTGACCGTCTTGTGATTAAGGTCGTGGAGACCTAACTGATAAAGTTGCAACTGCTGACGGAGAGTCAATGGAGGACGTCTCGCGTAGCAAGGTCGACCGAGGTCTTGACCAGCCTCGGTTCGATTAAAATGGTGAGCTTCCGGTACGATGGATGAGGGACCAAGGAAGCGGCCTATGAGTGAAGCGCTAGGTCACCTGCGAAGGATCCTAGAGGGTGCTGACCATACGGTGCTCGGGCTCTGGGTCGCCTAGGATACCCACACGTGCGTCGAGGAAGATATTGGAACAAGGAGTAAGAGTTGTTTTGTGAAAACGGGCATGGATCTGGTTGATTGACCTTGCTGGTCTTCAATGGATGAGTCCATGGCTCTTTATATGGATCTGTCGGTTGATCTTGCTGATCTTCAACGAGAGTCCATCTTGATTTTTATAAGTGATTATATTGCCGAGTATTATGGGCTAGGAACTATTGAAAAGGCCCCTGTGTGGACAGGTGGTGAGCATTCTAGTTGCCAATGATGCCATAGATACTCTGATGAAGGAATGATGGAAAATTATGAATCAACTGGATAAATTGGAAGATTGTGATCAGTGGTACTATGGTTTCATTAAAGGATTGTTTTAAAGTTAGCTGATGCTAAGAAAAAGGCAATTTTCATATTGGGTGTGTAAGTGGTGTGGCTAGTTTTATGTTTGCATGAACTTCCGGCTAGGGGCCCTTGGAACTCTTTTCCTTGGTACCCGGGACAAAACCTAACCAAATTCCAAATTGGATCCCATCACTACAGTGGTTGGGCGGTTGGCTAACCCATGGGATCGGATGGGGTTAGGCTGGACTGATGGATCCGTAAATCGAGACTCAATTTCTGTTATTACGATAGATAAAGTAAATCCCGGATAGTAATTGTTCTATGGATAGGAATCAACGGCTGTGCCTCTTGATGGGGAAAAAAGCGTTGATCCCAATGATCCAAGTGCAAGTTTCTTCCTTGATCCGACCGAGTATCTTTATAGGTGCAGTCGGATCAGCGTGATCAGTAATGATCTTGACTATGTTAGAGTACAAAGTTATCTTGGTGGAATCGCCCGTGCTTTCCGGGTAAGGGAAGTTTTTCCGGGTTCGGTTTTGGAAAAACCGACAGATTAGTCTCTTGTCCGGATATCCGTGGACGAGGCCCCGAGTGTGGGACCCCTGTCCCGCGCGAGAAGTGCTACTTCCGCTGCTAGTACCCCGAATCCGTTGCTCGGTGGGAACAGGGATCTTACAGTTGGTATCAGAGCCAATTGGTTAATAAAGATCAACTGAGAAGCCAAATATGTCAAAAATTATCAAGAAGCACAAAAAGGTTGTAATTGTGTGATATAAGTCATACAATTTGATATTCAAACTAAAATTCGTAATTTGGTAATTGGGTCTTCAGATGGAAGTACCGCAATTATATAGAATCCCTGACTTGCTTGAGGCCTAGACATGATGGTATTTACCTTATAATTCCAAGGACCGTGACTACCCGTATATACCGAGAGTATACTGCAGCTCTTTACTGACAGTATATACGAGTAAATCTAAGACTTGAAATTATAAGCGTTAATGCTATCCAGATGATGAATTCAAATGTGGTTGATATGATTTTTAATTCTGTTTGAGAATTGATGAATTGATTTGGATTCTGATTGAAAAATGATGATCCCTGAAAATTGGTTGAAGTGTAATAAGCTGAGCGAAACCTCAATGAGGATGAATGGGACGAGTCCCTGTGATGATTTCATAACCGGAATGATGATAATGATTTCAGCAAATCACTATGAGATTAGTGGATTGTGCTGTCAGATTGCTACTATTAATACTTGACCGTTAGATCAAGTTAAGGGATGACAAATTGAGAACTTACTTGACTGAATTTCCCGTGGAGGAATGTTCAGAAGGAAATTTTTTGGTCTAATGGACCATTATCATGTTAAAGATATGAATGATATGATCTGAATGAATTGTTGATGAGTTCTAAGGGATATTTATCCCAGTATTCTGTTGGGTTGACCAGAATATAAGGAACCCCAGAATAAAATTGGATCTTAAGAAAAAGAGTTATCCTCTACCTTGCGAGATGAGGACATCTCGCACTTTTTTAAGTGGGGTAGAATGTAAGATTCCTCCCCAACCTTCGAGGTATACAGGAGTAAGAATCTCCCTTTTTGATCTTATAATTATTCCCTCTCTAAAATAAAAGAAAGATTCTGTTTAAAAAAAGAAAGACCCTTTCCCTAGAATACTTCTCAGGAGTCCCACCTGTTTTAAGGATTTAGAACAATGAGTTCAGAAGTGAGAATCAGTGTTTTGGATACCAAGGTTTTGGTCTTCATTCGAGTACGGCCCAAAAGAAGTTCTTTATCTATTGGGGAGTTTAAGAAGTTATCCCACAGATATTGTGAGCCTTATCTGAATTCAAAGAAAGTAAGTGACTTAGCTTACGAGCTTCTTTTATCTCCTCATCTCAAAGTTCTTAATGTATTTCATAGAAATATGTGCCAAACCCAAATCATGGAAAGACGGTAAAACTTCAGTGGCAAGATACCGTTGGCTTCTAAGTTACGCTAGCTCCTTCCTTTATATAAGTCATAACTTTTACTTGTCGCTCACAGTAATCTTACTCCCATCAATCTCCTTCTTTCTTAATCCTTCATGGCTTGGCAACAAGAATTAGTTTTATGCATGATGATTTCTCACCTTCAAGACGCAAGCGAGTCTGTGAAGAAAGATTTTATAGAACAGTATGAGCGCTCACTTTTCCCTCACTTGGGAACTTCTGTAGCTCAGACCAAATGGCGGACCTATCAAAACATAACTAGGGTAACACCCTGGGGACAGTAGCACTTTTATAACAATGTCCACTTGGCCATGGTTATTGAAGCTTTGGGTTTGGGTCCCCGATACTACTGCGTCATGAGATCAAGACATCTTGAGTTTTCTGAGCGGGTCTTCTTACTGGCGTGTTTTCTTCCTCATGAGAAGATATGCCTTTACCCCGTTTTTGGCTTGCCTCTCAGAGGTCCTTTTGTTAGATCACCTCATACCACTGAGATAGGTGCGGCAATAACCAACAGAATTATTCCCATAGATGAGTTACCTTATACATGCGCAGCTTGTGAGTGCTGCTTTTGTGATCATATGATGGACGGGCTTATGGAAGTGTAAAGAGTTCTTCTATCTTTACTGTATATGTTCCAAGAATGAATAAAGTTTAAATCTTGTTCTTGTCTTGAATCTTACTCTCTTTGAGACTTTTCTAATTGGTGATTAATCTTAATTAAAAAAATTTCTCTGTCTCATACTTGTGCATCTTGCGAAATTACCCCAGTTTGCGAGATGAGGGCATCTCGCGTTTTTCAAGTGGGAGAGAATGTAAGATTCCTCCCCAGCCTCTCAAAATGTCCAGCATCTTCTCCTGTTATCAATCCCTCTTCAGAAATATAAAAGACTTGTTCCTAACTATGAGCAATATTAAAATGATTCCATTATGACACATATGTAAGAAAGGGGAATTCTTTAAAGGAGGTGCATATTTCACATAAGATGAAGAGTTGAAAATGTACAAGGTTTATTAGTAAAAAACTATGAGCAATATTAAAATGATTCCATTATGACACATATGTAAGGAAGGAGAGTTCTTTAAAGGAGGTGCATATTTCACATAAGATGAAGAGTTGAAAATGTACAAGGTTTATTAGTTAAAAAACTATGAGCAATATTAAAATGATTCCATTATGACACATATGTAAGGAAGGGGAGTTCTTTAAAGGAGGTGCATATTTCACATGCTTGAATGAGTTTTAAACTCATAAAAATTGAGATATTTCATCTCTCCTCTCTCCTCATTCAAGTCTAGTTCCAAAAAGTTAGCTTAACTGACCTAAAAATGGTCAAAAATTGACCAAACTGATTTGGAAAATTCTAGAATCAGTTTGTTTGGTTAAGAGCTCAATTTTTCCTATAAATAGAAGCCTCCCCCTTGTTGAAAAATAGATAGTGTTTATGCATCGTTACTCTACTCCACCTAAGCCAAGAACTGTGAATTCATTTAATAATTCACTAGTTTTTGGAGCTTCCCTCTTTCTTCAATCCCCATTAGTGGCTCCATCAACATACTTAACCAATTGATTGGTTGGGGGCCTCTACCGTGAACAAAGAATCAAGCAATTTGTAAGGTAATTAGTGAATATTGATCTTTTCTATAATTTCTCAATGTTTCTCTCTTCTCAACCCCTCTCAAGCTTGAGAAGCTTAATTGGTATGGTTTTTTTAATGCTATTGAAGTTAATTGGTGAATAGTAGTGAAGAGTTACATAATTTAATAAATGCTATTGAAGTTAATTTCCATTTATGTTTAAATTCTAATGGTTTTTATGTAATTTCTCTCTTTCACTCAAGAAATGGTCATACTCATGACCCATTCTCAATCCAAATCAAGCTTTTCATAAAGCTTTTCCTTAACCCAAGATTAAGCTATGCTTGAGGCCAAATTAATGGCTTTTTTCTATTCTTTTAGTTTAAGTATATTGATGATTCAATCCATTATGGATTAATGATCCAATTAGAGATCATTTTAATTATTTCCTTAATGATAAGCTTTATCCCTTAGAAAAATTGAGATTTATCAGTCATAGCAGCGGAGCTATGGCAAAATTTTTATAAAAATTATGCATAAAATAATTTCATCCAAAGCATAAAAAGAGGACTTCCTACCATATTCTAGGAATTATCATCCTAGATTAATTATTTTATATTATGCATTATTGATTTTCATGCATAGAGCTATGCATAAAATATTATTATTTTAACATAAAAGTGTTACTTTTATCATATTTGGATTTCATGCATAGAGCTATGCATAAAATATTATTATTTTAACATAAAAGTGTTACTTTTATCATATTTGGATTTCTTGCATAGAGGTATGCATAAAAGATTATTATTTTAACATAAAAGTGTTACTTTTATCAAATTTTAATTTTCATGCATAGAAGTATGCATAAAGGATAATTTTTTTTATATTAAAAGTGTTACTTTTATCATTTTTAATTTTCATGCATAGAAGTATGCATAAAGGAAAATTTTTTATATCAAAAGTGTTACTTTTATCATATTGGATTTCATGCATATAGGTATGCATAAAAGATATTCTTTTTATACTAAAAGTGTGATTTTTCTCATAAATGGATTTTATGCATAACTTAGATAATTGATTTTAATTTCGAAAGTGTTAGTCTCCTTAAATGGAATTTATGCATAAATAAATGTGTAGAGAAATCTTATATCAAATATAAGAATTCTCTTAAAAAAAAAAGATATGAAATGTGATAAGATGTGATAAGAGGTGTATGAGATGTGATAAGATTTGATAAGATGCGTATGGAAAGTGATAGGATGTGATAAGAGGTGTATGAGATGTAAAAAGATGTGATAAGATGTGTCTGAGATGTGATAAGATTTGATAAGATGCGTATGGAAAGTGATAGGATGTGATAAGAGGTGTATGAGATGTAAAAAGATGTGATAAGATGTGTATGAGATGTGATAGAATGTGTTAAGATGAGTTAGGATGTGTTAAGATGCATATGGGATGTGTTATGACGAGAATGGATGTAATATGGTTGTATGAATGTGATGTGGATGTATACATGTAGATGTATATGTATGAATGTGAATGTGGAAGTAGATGTGGCTGTATAGATGTGAATGTGGAATGTGGATGTGGATGTAGATGTGGATGTATAGATGTGAATGGGAAGGTGGATGTGGATGTATGTGAATGTGGATGTAGATGTGGATGTATAGATGTGAATGTGGAATGTGGATGTGGATGTATGTATGTATGTGGATGTAGATGTGGATGTATAGATGTGAATGGGAATGTGGATGTGGATGTATGTATGTATGTGGATGTGGATGTATGAATGAGGACGTGATAGTAGATGTATGCATGTGGATGTGATGTATGGATGTGTATGTATGAATGTGGATGTATAAATGAGGATGTGAAAATGGAGGTAAGCATGTAGATGTGGATGTATGGATGTGAATGTGGATGTGGATGTGTATGTATGAATGTGGATATGGGATGTGGATGTATAAATGAGGATGTGAAAATGGAGGTAAGCATGTAGATGTGGATGTATGGATGTGAATGTGGATGTGGATGTGGATGTATGGATGTGAATGTGGATGTGGATGTGGATGTGGATGTATGGATGTGGATATGGATGTATGGATGTGAATGTGGATGTGGATGTATGGATGTGAATGTGGATGTGGATGTGGATGTATGGATGTGGATATGGATGTGAATATATGATATGTGATGTGAAGGAATCTGAAGTGAAGAGATGGAAAATGATGTGATTGGATGAGTACACATATCAATGGAATGTGGAATAAGTAATGTGGATTAATGAGGGAAATGTGGAAAAATGAGAGTTAATATAGAAATTGTATTTGTAAACTGTTTGTAAATGCTGTTTGTAAATGGCTGTTTTATGTCAAGAATGCTGGGAAAGCATTTTGACCGTCTTGTGATTAAGGTCGTGGAGACCTAACTGATAAAGTTGCAACTGCTGACGGAGAGTCAATGGAGGACGTCTCGCGTAGCAAGGTCGACCGAGGTCTTGACCAGCCTCGGTTCGATTAAAATGGTGAGCTTCCGGTACGATGGATGAGGGACCAAGGAAGCGGCCTATGAGTGAAGCGCTAGGTCACCTGCGAAGGATCCTAGAGGGTGCTGACCATACGGTGCTCGGGCTCTGGGTCGCCTAGGATACCCACACGTGCGTCGAGGAAGATATTGGAACAAGGAGTAAGAGTTGTTTTGTGAAAACGGGCATGGATCTGGTTGATTGACCTTGCTGGTCTTCAATGGATGAGTCCATGGCTCTTTATATGGATCTGTCGGTTGATCTTGCTGATCTTCAACGAGAGTCCATCTTGATTTTTATAAGTGATTATATTGCCGAGTATTATGGGCTAGGAACTATTGAAAAGGCCCCTGTGTGGACAGGTGGTGAGCGTTCTAGTTGCCAATGATGCCATAGATACTCTGATGAAGGAATGATGGAAAATTATGAATCAACTGGATAAATTGGAAGATTGTGATCAGTGGTACTATGGTTTCATTAAAGGATTGTTTTAAAGTTAGCTGATGCTAAGAAAAAGGCAATTTTCATATTGGGTGTGTAAGTGGTGTGGCTAGTTTTATGTTTGCATGAACTTCCGGCTAGGGGCCCTTGGAACTCTTTTCCTTGGTACCCGGGACAAAACCTAACCAAATTCCAAATTGGATCCCATCACTACAGTGGTTGGGCGGTTGGCTAACCCATGGGATCGGATGGGGTTAGGCTGGACTGATGGATCCGTAAATCGAGACTCAATTTCTGTTATTACGATAGATAAAGTAAATCCCGGATAGTAATTGTTCTATGGATAGGAATCAACGGCTGTGCCTCTTGATGGGGAAAAAAGCGTTGATCCCAATGATCCAAGTGCAAGTTTCTTCCTTGATCCGACCGAGTATCTTTATAGGTGCAGTCGGATCAGCGTGATCAGTAATGATCTTGACTATGTTAGAGTACAAAGTTATCTTGGTGGAATCGCCCGTGCTTTCCGGGTAAGGGAAGTTTTTCCGGGTTCGGTTTTGGAAAAACCGACAGATTAGTCTCTTGTCCGGATATCCGTGGACGAGGCCCCGAGTGTGGGACCCCTGTCCCGCGCGAGAAGTGCTACTTCCGCTGCTAGTACCCCGAATCCGTTGCTCGGTGGGAACAGGGATCTTACAAATGGATTGGCCTCTCCCACATTTTAGTGTTACAGAGGCATATAGGGCCAAGCTTTTCAAAGAAGTACAAAAAGCTCTGAGGCCCAATATTGCCACAAGGATAATAAAAATTTCTTTATGCATGCCTCTCACAGTTTTTCTAGACTTGTTTAATACCTTTCTAGTGAAGGTTTCAAAAACAACGTTCACAGTTAAAGCAACAAGTCTGGCGGCATGCATCCCACAATTTTTGGATAAAGGTTGGGATAAGAAGACATGTAGTTCAGTGTTTTGTGAGGTTGTCCAACCTTCTATGCAACTGAAGTACATGGTTGCATCACAAAATTTTATTTTTTCTTTTTATTATAAGCGCAGTCGAATGCTAGGTACAAAACTAGTCCCAATGGATCAAGATGAAGATTCTTTTGGTGCAGAAAATAAACTTCTTGATATTGATGTTGTTGAGAATGGTGATGTGCTAGTCAATATCTCATTAAGACAATGTTGCTCCATAGCTCAATTGCGCAATGACATTCTATTTGAGACAGAAGGTTCTATTTCAAAGGACTTTTTATTTATCTACAACAATAAGAAGGTATACCATGTGACTTATCCTAGTCTCATTAAGCACTGCTATTAGTTTACTTTACCCCATTGTTTCATATTGCTTTTTTGCAGGTGCTCAAAAGAAGAGAGAGTTCAATAAAATGCAAAGACATTGAAAATTTAAAAATTGAGATAACACAGACTCCATAAACAAAGGTATTATATTCAATAAAGTAAAATTCTGTACATAAGTGTTTAATTATATATGTAGAACATATTCTTGACAACAATTTTCTATTTATCTACAGGCTGATCTAGAGGCTGCTCTACATGGTCCAAGCTCACTGTATCATCTTTATTTGGAGAATCTATTTTCTGCTGCTCCATCCTATCGTGTACAGTCTCTTGGTGCTGCTCCATTGTCTCCTCTACTGCCCCTGGAGCATCTGTTTGCTGCTGCTGCATCATCTCCTCAATAACATCAGCAGCAAGCAGGTCCTTGTTCTTGTGGCTTCTCCTCATCAGCACTAGGTCCTTGTTCTCGGGGGGGTCACTCACAAAAAAATGTGAATATCACGTGCGTTCAACAGAAGCATAATTTTAATTTATGAAACTTACAGAAATATATTTACATAAGGGTATGATTTAAAATTTTTTCAAAAAAATTTACAGATTCATAAAGAAAAGGGGATATTATATAGATTAAAAAATTCACAAATAAGGGATTTAAAATATAGGCCTTGAACGCACGCGATAGAGATATTTTACATATAGTGACCCCCCCCCGAGTACTTGTTCTTGTGGCACCACATCCGCATCATCTGTGTCATCAAGGTGTATGACACCTTCTCGGACTTTAGAGCTCTCACCCAACTCGACAGTAGCTGGTACAATAGGTTTGGGAGAGGCGTACTTCAAAAACTTCCAAATTATATCAGCTCTGAAACTATATACATAGTTCGAGCTGAAGCTATCTTCTCTCATCTGCAATGAGATATGATGATTTAGAACACTTTGTACCAATATCAAATTTTTTGAAGCTAAATGAAAATTATTTTTTCTTACAAGCTCTGGCTGTCCTATCTCAAAATAGCTTGAAAGTATATATTTGGCACTAATCAGCACTCTCTAGCCGCGCAGCTACTTGAATCATCTTGTTGTGGTGTCTGGATAGTTGGAAAGATATGTTAGAAACTGTTAATATCTGAACAAAATAAAATTATTCAATAAGTTCAAAGGCATAGCATGAAATAGACATCAGTAGAGGGAACGACTTTCTACCTCTAAATCTATTGGCTCTATTAAATCCAAAAGATTGACATTAGGAGGACAGTGATCCAATGCATCTAGAAGCCTTCTAATACAACTGCAATACATATAATTCAGTTAGTGTGCATTAAATCCAAATAATGAAGTTTAAAGTTAAAAATAGCACACAAACCACTTACAATTTCACCTCTCTGTGTGTGTTTCTAAGAGAGTTGAATAAAAAGCATTGCTTCTGCTCGATGTCAATAGAAGCAAAGCTCCAGTGGTCACTGCATAAGGAAAAAAGCATTAAGAAATCAAAGGTTACAAGAGTTCTCAATCTTGAAGAAAAATCCCAAAAGAAGCAGTCACCCATATACTTGTTATGGTATGGAAGTAGCAAAATATCGACATGATCAAAATCACAGTGTCTGAACCAATTGGAAATATCCATGGGAGTTTCCTTCAGATCTCTTAACTTGAAGGAAATGGCAGGATCAATAATATGAACTGTATGCTGTACAGCATGGTTCAGCCAGCTCCTCATCATGCTACATTGGACAAAACAATAATTAGGGTAGGGTGTAAAGGAGGAGGTACAATAAGGATTGTTTTGCAAACAAATGTAAAATAAAAGACACTTACTAGAGCATTGCAAGAATGATAGTATCTGAGCAATACTCATTCTTATGAGCCAATGCTGCCAAGCATGGTTTTGTCAAGTCAAAATTATTCTCTGAAGTTTCATCTTCAATATGGACAACTATGTTAGGGCCCAGCTCCTGCAACCTTCTCTGTATCTGTAGCTCCATCTGTACAATCTCCACATCTATAGTAGATTTGGATTCTTCTATTTGCTGCTTCAGTGACTCCTCATAAGCAGCTTTCCCTCTGGTGCTCTTTGAGTGGGTTACTTCAACAACCTTCACCTTATCTACCTTCAATTTTCTTGTAGGTGGAATTAATAATATGTCTCTCATTTTTATGTCCTGCCATTCCACAAGATGGACTAGCTTGTTATACCTCCATCTCACTCTGGACAAAGTGTTGAAGTCTTTGGCCATCAGAGTTACCCTGTGAGCATGGGCTGCTACAAGCATTGCATCTTCAAAGTATTTTTCCAAGTAATCCTCTGCCATTTCCTGTAAGGAAAGAATGGCAATCCTGTTCCACCTGAAACCAAGGTGCCAACTATCACATATTTCTCTCACTAGTCTTTGAAAAGGTGCCTTGGGGATTGCAAAGCCTATAGCTTTTTGTTGCTTCTTGATCTCCTTTAGCACACCTGTAGAATGTTTCAATCTCTTGGACTTTTGCTGGAGCAGGCTCATTGGCTTCCCCTTCCTGCCATGTGCAACTCTTCCCTTTGGAGGCACACTAGATTCCTTGATATCTGCCCCAGCTGCTGCTGCTGCAAGCCTTGGCCCCTTGCCAGCCCTCCTTGCAGTTGCCTTGGTTCTTGCCATCACTCTGAAAAGATGCATACAAAGCAATGGAAAAAGATTACAACCATGGAGAACATGGAATGATACAAGAAGGCAATGACAAGGTGGATAAAGCAACATTTAATAATTTGTAACAAAACGCGATTTTGATAATTTGAAATTTCTAACAGCTCACCATCGCGTTTTCCTGCAAATACTTGAAATAACATGCTATTACATTCCTACAGTGAATTCTCTGTCTTTACAACTACAAACAATATGGATTGAGTTTATGCAAGGAGTATACAGCCTTGAATAGCCTAGAAAGACACAAAATCACAATGATAGGGGTGGATGAAGCAGCAGTTTTAAATTTGCAACAAAATGCGATTTGGGCTGTTTGAGATTCCTAAAGCCCCCTTCTCGCGTTTTACTGCAAATTCTTGAGGCAGCATGCTGGAGCATGCCTTCAGTCATTTCAGTGTGTTTCCAACTTGGTGCAAGATGGATTGTGTCTATAGAAGGCAAGAAGTGATCAAGATCTCACTCAACAAGCCCAATTCAAAAGTCTTCCTGCTTCTCTTTGCAGTGGAAAAAGTTAAGGAATGCATATAATATTTATCATAGTATCTAAGCTACATCACATCACTCAGTACCTTACCCTAATATACTATTAAACAAGAAGAAAAGGAAATAGAGTGTCTTACTGACCTGGAAGCTATCTGTAGGTGTGCTGTGCTGGTGATGAGTACCCTGTGCTGGGGATGAACCTGTGCTGCTGGTCAGGATGCTGATGGTGTAGAGTAGGGAGGTAGAGAGGCAAGAGAGCTGAGTTAGGAGAGATTAAACAGGAGTGAATAGATTATTGCAAAATACAAATAAAGTTGCTAATAAATACCACACGTGTGGAATGTAGTCGTTTTTCACACGTGTGGGTCCCACCTAAATCTTTTGGAATTTGAAATTTGACACGTGTGAAAGTCACTTTTCGCCTTGGAAATTGTGCCAATCATGATTTCATAATCAGATCCATTAACACTCTTCCCTCCCCGTCTTCCATCCTTGCCAGCACCCTCCCATCATCCTTTTCCTTCCCCCTCTGATCACTTCCTACCCAACACACTCCATCCACTCTGCAACCTGCCTGAAGACTACTACCACTGCCAGATCTCCAGGTTACCTAGGCTGCAGCTCAAGTTTGGAAGAGAGCAGGAGAATCACCAGGGCACCAACAGTATGGAAGAGGAAAAGAAAGGTCAGAGATCTATATTCTTTTCAATGTTTTCTGATATATATTTCTTCCATCTATAGAATTCTTGAATCTTACTGCTTAGGAATCTAGTACATCACCCTAGGATTTGATTAGAGATGAATATGAATAGGACTTAGAAGTTTGCACAACAAAATGCGAGGAGAGTGCTTTACATTTTCCAAATGGTCCAAATCGCGTTTTCCTACAAATTCTTATATTAGTTTTAGTTTTCATTTCTTCCTCTTTGTTTTGCTCTCTTTTGCCCTGGGGAATTCCTCCTAGTATCATTTACTGTCCAGAACACTGTAAGATGTTCCTAGCGTTTGATTGGAGATGGATGTCAATAGAAATGGAGAATTTGCAACAAAATGCGAGGAGAGTACTTGACATTTTCCAAATGGCCCTGCATCGCGTTTTCTTGCAAATTCTTGTGTCCCTTTTGGTTTTCACTTCTTCCTCATTGTTTTGCTTTCTATGTCCCTGGGGATTTCTTTCTTGATGATGAGAAAAGTTTTTGCTTTGGAACATTTGATTCTCAGGCCCCTCCTTTCAAGAGGAAGCTGGACTTTTCTGCTGCGATACTCAGATCACAGCAATCACCAGGTGATTCATGTGTGCTCATGAAAAGAGTTGTTTGGTTATATCCTATACATTCCCTGATTGCATATGTCAGCATATAGAATTCATGATATATAAATTTTTGTTCAAGCAAAAGCAAGAGACTGGAGCAGAAAGGTGAGTGTTCCCTTTCAAAATAAAGGGAACCAGAAGAGGACAAATCTCCAGATTTGCTCCTATTTGACTTTCTTCACAAGTGCAAGGCTCAGAGGAACTTCCACATATACCACAATATTTTCAACAGGGAGTTCACTATGAGCTCTGTATTGGAGCATCACAGAGATTTTCTTTCAGACCATTGGGATACCTTCAAACAACTGACAAAGGTAGGAAGAATTATGGAAGGTGAAAAGGTTTTTGTGCATATAAATCATATTGTCTCCATTGACAGGCTGAGGTACCATGTGAATAGAAGATTTGATAGCCTGCCTGAGGAATATAAATTCAGCTGTAACTTGCACACCAGAAAGTGTAGAGTACTTGAGGAAACCATGGCATTCCTTATGTACATTGTCTTCCATCAGCAATCTCTAGAAGAGCAAGGGCAGGAGGCTGAAGAAGAAGATATATCTGTAGCGGAGGAAAAAGAGGATATTCCTGTGGCAACAGATATGGCAGAGCAGGAAGAAGATGTCAACCTCGAGGATGAGGGGCTGCAAGTGGCTGCTCTTGACCTTGTTTAATTGAGGACTGAAACTCTTAGGGCAGCACAACCAGTTGAAGATTTTGATGTTTAGAGCAGCAACTATGCAGTGCCCATGCTTCCAGGTGTCTTGATTGGGGTGGTAAAGATTATGTTTTCCTCCATGATATAGAGTGTATGTTCAATTTGAGGGAGGACTATGCCATTTCCCTTATTGCCCAGGCTTCAAGGCTTGATAAGGAGGTTGGCATAGAGGATGACCATTCACTACTGGCTTTGGAAACAACTTTTGATCCTGCAGAGGCCCTTACTATTTGTTTCAAAGAGGCTGAAAATTTCCAAGAGCCAGATGAAGCTGCCTTCCAGCTCACCCAGGAAGCTATGAATCTCTCAGCACCTCATAAGGAAAAGCTTAAAGAAGAGGCTAGACTGGAGGGGAGAGGAATAGATCTTTGGAAAGATGAACTTCTTGTTGCTGATGAAAATGAGAAGGTATGATCTTATTACTTCAAATCAAATACTTTATCTTGTGTTTAAATGTTTTGTAGTTGTGTATTATTGTCTCACTCCAATCTTTTGATACGTGGCACAGCTACAAATTGAGGATGACACATTCCTTCAGAGAACAAGTGGAAGCAGGCCGGCTAGGTTTGGCAAACTGTCAAGCCTAGCTCATTATATTCATGGTCTAGGCAGTGCTAAGATCTTGATTTACCATAGGCAGTTGAGCAACAATGGAGAAGCCATTGTTTACTTCTTTAAATGTTTGCCTAGGGTTTTAGGTGGACATGATCTTCCATGGCAAAAGGAAAAGATCATTTTAATAGAGAGGTTGTCCGCCATAGATATATTTGGGGATTATGTGAATAAGCAGGCCTCTAGGGCCTCTTACTTTTTGTCTTACACTTCTTATACATTAGCATGTGGTGTTAAGGAGCCCAAATGTCTAGAGGGCTATGGAAAACACAAGCTCATAAGGTTTCGAGAGCCACCCATGATTACATTAGGCCACACAATCCAAGAAGAAGAACACATGGAGATAGCTGAAGACAAGGATACCCCTCTCAGACAAGCAACAGAGGCAAGCATTGATAAACATACAGTCGACATCAAGCCAACAAGGAAGAAAAAGAGTCCAATCAAGTTCAAAAAGAGAGTTCCGACGACTGACAGGCCTTGGGAGTAATAGGATTTAGTCATCAAATATAGCACAAACATTATGTTGAAGTTGAACTGATTTGTACAAAGTCTTTGATCCTCATCAGTTCCTTGTCTGTACGGACGATCAGTACCCTTTTGCATTTGTCCCATCACCGTACGACACTTCAGTACTCTCCCCACACTCAGTAGCTTGTGTTTGACACTCAGTACCTTATTGGTAAGGATCAATAGTGTGTCTAGCATAATTAAGTAGTATTGATTGAATTTTTTGTGTGTAGCTCATGGATGTATTGATGCTTGTTAATATAGATCACATGTTTCACAAAAGAAATACTTTTGATGGAGTCTCAAAACATATAGGCATAACACCAAGAGTCACTTGTTCCACAGAATAAAAATCTATTGATTGAGTTTGAAAACATGTGGACATAACACCAATAAGTTACAAACTGCTATTCATGTTTGCTTGTCCATTTATGGTTTCTAAATATCTTCGAATCCCTCCATTGTCTATGTATCTTTGCTGCCATTGAATTGTCCAAAGTTTGTCTTCGTCTTTGCTTTTGGGCTAGAATAAAAGCAAGCTTGACTTTGGAACTAGCAACTTTTCTTTTAGCATGTAGCCTTTGTAGAATGCCTCGGTAAAACCATTGGAAGACTTCCTTCAGACTATTTGCCTTTTGACTCCCTCCATAGTGTTGTGTGTGTCTGAAAAATGCATTATGTGCCATGTAGTGAGACTTCTCCATGCCTTGGGTAGACCAAATTGCTGGGAATCCATACTTTTTGACAAAATAGGGAAGGTGGTTGTAGATGATATGTTGTTTTCACAGAGACATAAGAATGCATAGTAAGTTATAAAAGAAAAGAGGATCACACTTAAGTAAAAGAAGAAGACATCACTTTACCATGTAGTGAGTTATATTGCAGGCTGTCCACGCGTCTTTCATTGACTTCCCAAAATGTTTAATTGCCTCTTCAAAGTTCTTGTAATCACTCTTTGTCCATGTTACATTGTCACAGAACATGAAGAGTTGATCAAGAGACCTCCACACCTCTGCCTTCACATTTCGTGCTTCCCCATCTGCCTCATGATCTTTCACGGCATTATGGACTTGCTTCCACAATCCATAACTAATCCTTGAAACTGTTCTACCTTGCCTTACTTGCTTACAACTGTGTTTGGGTCAAGACAAGAATCTTCTTGCCTTAACACCACCAATAGAGGGCTTGATTGGTACCTCCTTGCCATTGGTAGACTTTTTAAAATCCTTTGCGATATGAACATCGCCTCCATGCAGACCTAACACTTTTTCCACTGCATGAAGAGCATCCTTTCTATTTCTTTCGAGACGGAGTTTCCAAGCAAATCCAATTTACAAAAATACCAATTTCTCAATAATTCGACATAGAGCATGCAATGTGCATATGTGAACATTACATAGTGGAATGTCAAGAATGGCCTTGAAGTCAGGGTCAACTTTATCTCTATTAGGTGCTCTCTTCCACCATTTGGAATCCATTACTTGAGCTGATTCTTTGCAGTAAAGACAAGGAGACTTTGAGTTACCTCCTTTACTAACGTTATACATGCACTTAAGTGTTTTAAGATCCCCCGCCATGTGCCACTCTACTTGAAAATCACCTTTTCCTACAACATGGAGATTCTCTCCTTGCACTTGTCTTTTAATTATTCTTGGTATTTCCATATGGTGAAACACCCAATCTAGTGTTTCATGATCTTCTGTCTTCACCTGTGATTATACAAAACAAAAGTCTTACTATAAAAGATTTGAAAACATTGACTAAAATCAAGTACGAAACAAAAAATGATCATACCTAGAACGAGCCTAACCACCATATGTGTTTCTCCGACTGCACACTAAAATACTTCGAACTCACTTCAGTCAATGATGTATCAAGTGCTCCATTCATCAATGTAATAGTAATCCTTTCCATTTTCTTTTCCTTTACAACCTCACACTCATCCAGTTTGATAACAAATTTCAAAATGCCTTTGCACTCTTCAAATGTTATTCCATAAAACTCGCCCATTCTTCTTTGAAGTTGTTGTAGATCTACAAATATATTGTTCCAAGGGTCATACACAGTGGTTCCTTTACCACCATGAAATATTTCTTCAATATGGATATATTGTCCAATAAACTCATCTATACTTTCATTCAAATGACCTCCTATCTTCCACACGGTTGCTGGATTTGGCAGTAAAACTCGTTTAATCCTTTGATCTCTCAAAGTTGAGGATATTGCATGGAAAATCGAACTATATCCCTTCCTGCTAACTCCACTAACATCAAGAGCCTCTTGGATTGTAAAACCATCAACTTGATTATTGGATATAAAGTCCTCTACAACATTGCGTTTGATTGTTTTGTATTTTTTTCTTCAATCAAACCTTTTGCTACACCACAAGAAAGCAATCCTTTCATTTGTTTAACTGGAAGAAGGTTGGGATCCATATTTTCTTTTGCAGGCTCCAATAGTTTCCTATAGTAACAACACAATATGCCTATATTATTCAACACTTCCAATCTTGTTTTGCATTAATGGACAAAATAGATATAGTCATTTGAGAGCATTTTGAGTATAAAAAATGAAAAATTACAAACTAGCCTTGCTTCCTGAATTCTTCGCTTGCATCCACCAGTCCCAGCCTTCAAATTTGCAATGTTTTTAATCTTCCTGCTTCGTTGTCTGTCTCCAAGCACGGTTCTCTTCCTTCTTGATCTTGTCAACTCTTTTTTACTCTTTGAATGCTCCTCAATTTCATTCTGCAACTGTTGCTCCAATTTTGCACGAATGGCTATCTCTTGAATCCTGCCCCCCTTTTCTTGTAGGTACATTGTTTTATATGTTTCTGCAAATGCACACTGTGCTGAAATATAACCAAGAAGTCCATTTTGTCCATCGCCCGCAAACCTCAGTAGTGTGGTTGGATTGAGAAATGGAGGTGTAGAGTTTTTTACCAGACATTTTGGATATATGCTTCCATCACACCATAAGTCAATATGTTGGAGCCCTTCTCTTCTCATATTTTCCCGTTGTTGAGCATTCAGCATCGTATCCTTTCGTCTTTTTTGTGCTAGAGCATATTGTTCTTCTAAGTCGATGTGAAGATGGTGTAATCGCTTCTTCTGAGATTGTGACTCACTAGTATCGGCCATATTTTGTGCTTCTGAGGTTGCAAAGTTTGCTTGTCAATCTCATAGTCTTTTTGTAACATGAATCATGGAAGTGTGGTGGTATCCATACAATCATTAAGTTCAGTGATAGATTCTTTATGAGAGGCTTGCACACGTCATCAAAAGAGATGCGGAATCTTCGGGAAACAAAAAAAAACTAAGGAGATATTTAATGCAAAATCGTGTTAGTTAGACAAAAGATTATCTTATTCTTTTCTGAACTGACAGTTCGGTAGTCCTTACTGATAGTTCTGAGCCACGTTTCCATATTTTATTATTTTTGAGGTCTTTTAAGAGAGAAATAAATTGAAAAATAGTGAATTTCTTACAGGGCCCCAAAATGAGCTCCCTTTTTTCCTAATGTTTCATCTCATCACTTCTTTCCTCAAATATCCTCACGTCACATCTCATTCAGAACACATCACATTCACTCACATCACATCTTATTTAGACCATATCACATTCACTCACATTACATCTTATTCAGACCACATCACATTCGCTCACATCACATCTCATTCGGACCACATCACATTCATTCACAACACATCTCATTCAGACCACATCCTAACTCACATGCCATCACATTTATTCACATCCCATATCATTCATTCACATTCCTTATCATTCATATCTATCCAATTTACATCACATCTCATCGCCTCTATTCTCATTCATATTCATTACATTCACATCCACATATATTCTTCCACATACATCCACATCCATAGTTATCACAAACACATCCACATCCATACTTATCACATACACATCCACATCTATCCTTTCATACATCTACATCCATCCTTTCATATACATACATCGAGATCCATTCTCACATACATCCACATCCATCCCATATCATTCATTTACATCCTGATTTACATGACATCTCATCACTTCTATTCACATCACATCTATCCATCCATTTATTCACATTTATCTGATTCACAACACATCTATCCATCCATTCATTCACATTTATTTGATTCACATCACATCTATCCATCCATTCATTCACATTTATCTGATTCACATCACATCTATCCATCCATTCATTCTTTTATAAAAATGAACTTCAGTGGAAATAACACTTTTATAAAAATCCTTTTATACATCTCTTCATGCATAAATTCAATTTTAAGGAAAATAACACTTTCAAAATAAAAAAAATCCTTTATGCATCTTTCTATGCATAAAATAAAATTTAAAGAAAATAAATCTTTTGAAATTAAAAAAAATTCCTTTATGCATCTTTCTATGCATAAAATCAAAATTAATCTTTTAAAATAAAAAAATAAATTCCTTTATGCATCTTTCTATGCATAAAATCAAAATTAATCTTTTAAAATTAAAAAAAAATTTCCTTTATGCATCTTTCTATGCATAAAATCAAAATTAATGATAATCACTCTTTTGAAATAAAAATAAATCCCTTTATGTATCTTTCTATGCATAAAGTCAAAATTAATGAGAATAACTCTTTTGAAAAAAATAAATTCCTTTATGCATCTTTCTATGCATAAAATCAAAATTAATGAGAATCATTCTTTTGAAATAAAAATAAATTCCTTTATGCATCTTTCTATGCATAAAAGAAAAATTAATGAGAATAACTCTTTTGAAATAAATAAATAAATTCCTTTATTTAAACATCTATTTATGCATACATTCAATTTTAGAAAAAATAACACTTTCGAAATAAAAATAAATCATTTTATACATCTATTTATGCATACATTCAATTTCAGGGAAAATAACACTTTTATAAAAAACCTTTTATACATCTATTTATGCATACATTCAATTTTAGGGAAAGTAACACTTTCGAAATAAAAATAAATCCTTTATGCATCTTTCTATGCATAAATTTTTTTAAATGAGAATAACTCTTTTGAAATAAAAGTAAATTCCTTTATGCATCTTTCTATGCATAAAAGCAAAATTAATGAGAATAACTCTTTTGAAATAAATAAATAACTTTCTTTATTTATACATCTGTTTATGCATACATTTAATTTTAGGAAAAATAACACTTTTGAAATAAAAATAAATCCTTTTATACATCTATTTATGCTTACATTCAATTTAAAAAAATAGCATTTTGTAAAAATCCTTTTATACATCTATTTATGCATACATTCATTTTTAGGAAAAATAACACTTTCGAAATAAAAATAAATCCTTTATGCATCTTTCTATGCATTAAAAAAAATTTAATGAGAATAACTCTTTTGAAATAAAAGTAATTTCCTTTATGCATCTTTCTATGCATAAAATCAAAATTAATGAGAATAACTCTTTTGAAATTAAAAAAAATTCCTTTATGCATCTTTCTATGCATAAAATCAAATAAATGAACGCAACCCTTTTATAATATAAATAATTTTTAATATGCATTTTTCTATGCATAGAAATTAATTCTAATGAAAATAATGATTTTACAATAAAAAAATTTCCAATATGCATCTTCTTAGACATAGAAATTATTTCTAATGAAAATAACGCTTTTACAATAAAAATATTTCCAATATGCATCTTTCTATGCATAGAATGAAAATAACACTTTTAGAATACACAAACGGAGGGGATTACTCTTTGAATAACATAAAGATAAAACTTATTTCCACAAAATTTAAGAAAATTTTGCCATAACCTCCTTTGTATGGCTAACCATTTTTTAATTTTTACACTCTAAATCTACTTAGAATTTATCCCAATATGAATTTAGCACTCTAATTTAATCAATTCTCATTTTTTTAAAGAGAAAACAATACCAATAGTTTAACTCTATTTATTTGATTACACATCTTGGATAAAGAAGGGATGAATTCAATGAAGAGAAGGGGGAAGTGTTTCCATCAAGGCATAACATCCAATTTCAATTTAAAAGAAGCAAGAAATCATAAAACCATAGAATAGAATTAGAAAAAAGTAGAATTTCTAACTTACATGGAGTTTTGTGAGCTATCCTTTGGCTTGAGAGATTTAGGATTCTACTCTTGCTTGGATCAAGAGGGGCCATCAGTTCTTTGTAGAGGAAATAGTAAAAAACAAGAGAATTATCAATGAATTCAATGTTTTTGGCCCTGGGGAGGAGTAGAGTAACATTGTATAAAACACTATTAACCTTTACAAAAGGGGAGGCTTTTATTTATAGGAAAAATTGAGCCTCTAACCAAGCAAACTGATTCTAGAATTTTTCAGATCAGTTTGGTCACTTTTTGACCATTTTTAGGTCAGTTTAGCTTACTTTTTGGTTCTAGTTGAAACAGGAGAGAGGAGAGATGAAAATATCTCATTATTTTTATGAGTTTAAAACTCATCCATACATGTGAAATAGGCGCCTCCTTCATGAGGAAAATTCCCCACACTGAGGTGTCAAAACTGCATCATTTCCTCTAAATATCTCCTTTTTTTAAACTAATAACCTTGTCCTTAGTCAACTCTTCATCTTATGTGAGTATTTACTCATTTTTGGGAGATTTTTCTTTTACTATTCAATTTATCTCCTCCCTACATTTGGATTAATCTTATTGGTCCATAGGAACCTTAATCCAAAATTTTTAAAAAATTTGGACCCTCAGGCTAAGGTCCTTTTTACGTATTTTCAATTTATTACAATTGCACACTGGAAAGTTCTTTTTGATTTTTTGTTTCAGGGAAAATCATTTCAATAAAAAGGGTTATTTTTTCATCCAAAGATATCTAGAAACTCAATTATCTCTCTCTAGAATATTTTCTCTCTCTAGGTAGAAACAAGATCTGTTATTATTCTGAAAAGGGGATTGATTACAGGGAGAGAAACTGGACATGTTGAGGGGTTCAAGGAGGAATCTTACACGGTTTACATGCAGATACACTCCGCAGTAAAATGGAGTTGCTGAGTGGAAAAACAGGCACATTGCTGAGATTCTGCGAGCATTGATGGTGGGAGAGAAGAATATGCTGCATAGCTATTGGGCTGAGGCTGTTTCTATAGTAGTTTACATCATGAACAGGACTCCAACTGCAGCCATACATGATGTAACTCCATAGGAGAGGTTTATTGGCAGAAAAACTGATTTGTCTCATCTGAAAGTCTTTGGATGCATTGCATATGTGCATGTGCCAGATGAGCTGATAACTAAGCTGGATCCAAAAGCTAAAAATGTGTGTTTATTGGGTATTCCCTTGAGAAAAAGGGATACAGGTGTTAAAACCCTGCCACTACACGTGAGTTGAGGGTAAGCAAGGATGTTCTTTTTGATGAGATGAACAGCTGATATGGTGCTGAAAAAGAAGCTGTTGGGGCTTATGTGAGTGGAAATGTGGTTGCACAGAATACAAGCTAGCGATCATAGTCTTTGAGTGGACCAGGAGAGTCCTCATCTAGTGGTTCAGTTGATAGACCATGGAGTGACAGGCTGCGTCATAATACCAGTCCTGCAAATGTGATTAGTACATCACATAAAGGAAAAGAGAAAGTGGTTGATCCCCTTAGTATGCCTGACATTTCTACAGGGCATTCTCATGTTGATGGAGAATCTAGTGGCTTAGAGATGAGCCTTGATGTGAGGATCTTGGGATACCAGCTATGAGAACACCTGGGGTGTAAAGAAGGCTATGGAAGCCATGAATGCAAAGCTGCAAAGATCTGGGAGTGTGGAGAATCCTGTGTAGAGGTTTACCTATGCATACATGGCAAAAGTTGTACAAGGTTGTAGAGCCCACATGCATTGATGAGGCTGTTGGAAATGTGTGTTGGGAGAAAGCTATGGAGGATGAGGAGATGGATGCACTATATGGAAATGATACTTGGGATTTAGTGCAATTCCCCGAAGGCAAGAAAGCCATTGGATGCAAGTGGGTGTACAAAGTAAAACATAACGTGATGGAAGTATAAGCAGGTACAAGGCTAGATTGGTAGCCAAAGGATATGCCCAGACATATGGCATTGATTATGAGGAAACTTTCAACCCAGTTGCCCCAAGATGGCAACAGTGAGAGTTGTGATAGTAGTGGCTACGCCGAAGCAATGGTCTTTACATCAAATGGATGAAAAGAATGCATTCTTGCATGGGGATTTGTAGGAAGAGGTGTATATGTTGCAGCCACCTGGTTATGAGGATGTGAGTCACCCCTTGAGCATGTTTGCAGGTTGAAGAAACCCTTGTATGGCTTAAAACAAGCACCAAGAGCATGGTCTGACAAGATTTCTGAATATCTTGTCACTATTGGCTTTCATTTAGCCAATGCAAATTTCTCAATGTATGTGAGACATAGTGATAGAGGGGTTGTGCTTGTTGTCATCTATGTAGATGACCTGATCATTACGGGAGACCATGATGCAGAGATCTTTGATGTGAAGATATTTTTAGACAGAAGTTTGAGATGAAGGATCTGGGGGAGATCACATATTTCTTGGGCATTGAGGTGATTAGGTCACCACATGGTATTGGATTACTACAGAGACAGTATGGCTTGGACATGTTGTCCAAGTATGGTATGACAGTAGGCTGCAAGCCTATCTCAGTGCCATTGGATCAGAATGGCAAGTTGAGTGCAGATTCAGGAGAGATTTTGGTGGAGGATCCTACTATGTATAAGCGCATAGTAGGAAGCTTGATCTACATGACAATCACCATGCGAGATTTGAGCTATGCTATTAGGTTGGTGAGTCAGTTTATGCAGGCTCCTCGAAATCCACACTTGGATGCATTGAGACGCATACTGAGGTATGTGAGGTCTACTTTGCATTGTGGACTATTTTATGAAACTAGGACAGAGATATGTGTACATGGGTACACAGATGCTGATTGGGTTGGTAGTATCTCAGATAGAAGATCTACTAGTGGCTTCATGTTTTCTTTGGGGAGTGTTACTGTAACTTGGAGCAGCCAAGAAGCAACCTCCTACGGTTGCTCTATCCAATACACAGGCCGAGTATAGAGGTGCTGCTATGGCAACATGTGAGGTAGCTTGGTTGAGAAAGCTACTTTTGCATATTTGGGTCTATCAGTGGATAGACAAGTTGTCATTTTCTGTGACAACATTAGCAGTATACAGTTGGCCAGGAATCCAATTTTTCATGCTCGCACCACGAAAGCATATAGAGGTTCACTACCATTTTGTCAGAGAGAAGGTTTTGGCAGGAGACGTTGACCTTGTTTATGTAAGCACATAGGATCAGGTCGTTGACATCTTCACCACAGCATTGGGTACAGAGAAGCTCTGTAGATTCAGGGCTTTGCTTGGTGTACATGAGATGGAGTTGAGCTTGAGGGGGAGTGTTGAGATATCGAGCTCATCTAGTGAGGCGGTGGACACTGATGACTTGCCTGGTGGGGGATAGGCCCCACACTTACACCACTGGCATGGTTGGTGAGATCATGGGTGATATGCGGCCAGTGGGATGACAGGCTATGTGACAGCCATTCTAGAGATTGCTGGCATAGTTATAGTGCTAGCTCATTTAGTTAGGTTCACACTATAGAGAACCCTAGTATGTATTTGGTTGAGTACCTTTTCATATTGTGTGTACTCTTATCTTTGTATATGGTGTGTTGAATGTTGTGTGAATAAGAAGAAGATTTTCAATCTCTCACCTTGTGTGTTCTCTTTTAGAGTTTTGTGAGTGTGTGTGTGCTTGCAAGAGCTCAAGCTCTCTTCTACCCTGCATCTTTTCAACAATCACCAAGGGTTCCGGCCATGTAGGGGTTCATACACACTAGAAGAGGTAAGCCCTCTTTTTCCATTCTTTGTTTATGCTTCTTCTCTTTGTGCTTTTACACCCTTGGCTGTCGGGGATTAGGTTTAGGTCAAGATCCTATGGCTCCTATGCATAGGGCTTATATAAGCTATGCATAGGGTATGCATAGCCTTATGCATAGAGATATGGGACATTGTTATATGCCATCTAGAATAAAGTCATGAAGTACAAGTGTTTACCAAATGACGGAGTTTGCATAGGCCCACATACATCACTATGTACAAGCTGCAATTTGCGAGTGGCCCTCACAGAACCATCCTTTGGAAACGCAGAATGCTGCATTTTGCCCAAAATACAGCCTTCACAAACATGTTTCAATGGTGCCTCAAGAGGGGGCAATGAAGCAACCATATCAAATTTCTGCAAACACAGCAAACTAGCAAAGTTCAGATGACCAAAACGAGCATGCCATAGTTTTGCATCTGAAACTGCCTTTTCATCAAAAACTGCATTTGCTGAATCTTCCACACACTTGTCATAAGAATTGAGCCTATACAGCCCATGAAACAAGGTGCCAGATGCAATAATCGTATCACCAGAAGTCAAATCATCAACAGTACATCTGTCATCCACAAATTTGACTACAAATCCAAGTCTGGCAAGCGCAGAGACAGACAATAGATTCTTCTTTATCCCTGGCACATACAAAGCATCAGAAAGTGTGAAAGCGCTGCCATTTGCAGCAATAAGCATAATTTTACCAACGCCCTTCACTGGGTAAGAAGCATTATTGGCACATGTGGCAGTATTCCCATTAGGGACAGCCTCAAGAGAAGTGAACATATCACGATGCGAGGTAATGTGCTTTGTAGCACCACTGTCAAAATACCATACATGAGAGTCAACAGAAAGTGCCAAACATGCATCATGTATAGATAGGTCATACTGGCAATACACGCTAAACGCCCATTCTGTATCCTGCACAACATTTGCAGAATCTGCATTTGTAGAAGCATCCGCTATTGTGGCTGCATTTGACTCTTTCTTCTTTGCCTCTTTAGTCTTTAGCTTAGGGCAATTCTTAATGACATGATCATTTGCCTTACAATAGTTGCACCTGGTCTTTTTCTTGCCTTTATCAAGAGCCTTCTCAGACTTATTGTTGCTACCTGTGGAAGGAGAAGAAGTTGCAGACCTACTAATAGGAGAAGAAACAGTGGAAGGGGCTGCCTTACCACTTCTTCTCTGCTGCTGCTGGGCAGCAATAAATGCTTGATCAACTGCACGACTGCGCTTCTTGCAAGAGCTTGTTGACTAAAGTATCATACTTGACAGCATCAGGTCTGTCCTCATTAAGAAGTCTCCACGTGGAAGCAAAAGTCTGATATGTCTCAGGTAAAGCATCAAGAACAGTGTGCAGCACAAGAGAATGATTAGGAATAATCTCACCTGCAAAAATCAACTGTTCTTTGAAATCTTTAATCTCAGCAAGAAAAACATTCATGTCATCATCTTCTTGCATAATCTTCAATTCTATCTCTTTACGCAGGTAAGCCATTTTTGCCTCGTTATGACCTGCATACAAACCAGCTAGAATATCCCAAGCCTGTTTTACTGTTTTAGCTGAACGAATATATGGAGTGATGTTACGTTTGACAGAAAGTGCAATCAAGGCATGAGCCTGCGCATCTTTACCATCCCAACGAGCTTGTTCAGCAGTGGGTAAAACAACTGCAATAGTAGAGCTGCTAGAACCTGCAACATTCTCAACAGATCCTACATCCACAGAACCTGGACGTACATCCATACCCTGCACAATGTTCCACACTCCTTTTGCAACCAAAACATGCTGCATCATGTATGCCCAAAGTGGGTAGTTGCTGTCTCCATCCAGTTTGTCTTCAGCAAACAACATGAGAAATACATCATTGTTGTTATCAGCCATGGCCACTGACTGAAACTGATGCAAAAGCTGCCTGTAATGAAGCAAAGACTGAACAGAAAACAACTCGTGCTATGTAGCACGGTCCACAATAGAATATGTATGCCTATTTTGCAGAAAACTGCACTGTCAAAATTTCTGCAGAAAATGACGAAAACACCTGTGCAGAACTTGAAATGCAAAAATGGAGCCCGAAATGACCTCAGATGCAAATTCTGAGAACGCAAAGCCCTATGGATATATTTGCAGAGTATAGGGACCTGCAAGCGCTCATGAAAACTCACCTCAATTGGAGAACGTGAGTCGGAGGGTGCTGGCGGCGTAGCCCTGGGAGCCGATGGCTGCTCTGATACCAATTGTTGGAATTAGGGTTGTAGGAAAGCACACCAAGCTTGGAGAAGAAGAAGCAAGAATGCACACAACACAAAGTGTATTAGATTGTGTCAATGTACAAAAGATAAGTTAGCCCTAGAAGGATGGGCGTATATACAAGCCGGGGGAAAAAACCTCCTAAAGAGGGAAAAAGTGCCCTGGCGGTCCTAAGTGTGTTCACACACATCACTGCCTATATATATATGGCAACAGAAGCAACCAACAGTTTCTTTGTCGAGTAGTACAGAGGCAGAGTACAAGGGGTTTTTCTATGGCATCTGGTGAGGTAGCTTGGTTTCAGAAGCTACTTGATGATATGGCTCATCCCATGGACATAGGAAAGTTGTCATTTATTGTGACAACATGACTAGCATATAGTTGGCTAGTAACCTAGTATATCATGCTAGAACGAGGCACATTAAGGGTGCACTATCACATTAAGGGTGCTCTAGTAACCTAGTATACCATGCTAGAACGAGGCACATTAAGGGTGCACTATCACTTTGTGAGGGAGAAGATTCTAGTAGGTGATGTAGATCTCATATTTGTTAGCACAGAGGATCAAGTGGTTGCCATATTCACGAAGGCATTGGGTACAAAGAAGCTCTAGAGGTTTAGGAGCTTACTTAGAGTGTGGTGTGTGGAGTTGAGCACGAGGGGGTTGCAACAAGGAACTTATGCTCTCTCTCTCCCCTATAATCTCTTTATCTAATTGGGTTAGGCAAGAGATTAGGTAAGAAGTAATAGAATGAAGAAGAAGAGCACTCTATTGGTTGCATAAGAGAGTGAATGGTGAGAAAACAAATTTATCCTTATCTTGGTCCTAAGCATTCACACTTTGGCCAGCCATACTTAAAATATAGGTTCCTATCTATCCAAGGCCACCCGGCCTTCTGCAAACACTTAATCTAAGCATGCAATTTAATCTCATGGCATGCCTTTCACACATAAGAAATGCGATCGTACATGTAAAATATACAATACATATTAGTATTTCTAATGCCAATGGCCAAATGAAGTGATAGTTTCCAATGGATGGCTTTGACACTAGAGAGGTGTTCAATAATGGTTAACAACTACTGTTAGTATGGTGTATTATCATAGAGGAATTTGATGGAGCTAATTCATTACCTTTGAAACATGTAACTGGTATAACTTTGAGTACTCCAAAAACCATAAGCCAAATGTGTTTTAAAAACCATATCTTATTTTGATCTACATGACATTGCTTTGAAACAAGGAATGGTGAGACGTTGGATGATGTTTTGTGACATGGAAGTTTTTGTAGTTATCTTTTAATCCCTACTACAAATAATCATTTTAATGAGAGTGGAAAGTTAGGAGGAGGATGCTTTGTTACTAGATGAACAAGATGTGAAAGCAATGCATAAATTGTTGTACGTGCTGGAAGGCATTTAGATTGGTGAAAGTACATCATTTGCATGTAAGGACTGGCATAGCAAATGCTTATCAGTGGCATCATTAGAGAAGGTAGCAATGGAGCTATTTAGAAAAGCTGAGAAATTACCTTCAATAACAGTGAGTCATGAAAAACGATAATGAGTCATGAGTTGTCGTTTGCAACAAGTTGTTTTGATTTTTCACTAATCCAATTTTACACTCTTTTAGAGACATTGAAGAGAAATGTTTCTAAAAAGTTTGTAAAATAAGCGTAGTTTTAAACTTCTTTTAAAAAATGTACATATTGCTAATCTAAAGATGAAAAAATTTCCACTTTTCATGTCAAATAACAAAATAGAAAAAACAAGGTCAATACAAGATCTACTATTCTTTAAAACTAGTAATAATTCATGCATGTCTATGTAATGTATAATACAAAAATATCATTTTTTTTCTCCAAAAATTTAACTAACTTCATCCCAATCATTGTACTTTATCTAATCATTGAATTACAACATATATTAGATATTAAGATAAGTAGTTATATGGAGTCCATGGCCATAGAAGAGGCTTATTGAAAGAAATGATTTCTCTGGATTCAGATAGAAAATCAACGATCCAAACGGTCAAATTTTAGATGGTAGTGAGTGCTATAATTTATCAATTTACTTTATTTTTATCTAACAGGTCGATTTAGAGTTATCGTCTTTGCAAAAATATAGGTTTTAGTTTATAATAGTTAGATTTTGAGCCACAAAAATGACAACAGCTATCATTTTGATATATTGATAAAAATTTAGATTCTAGTATTCATTTTGTTTACAAAATGGATTCTAGAATCCAAAATTTCGGACACATGGATGTTTCTATCATGAGAGTTAAATTTTTGTCTTAAAAAAGATTTCACTTTTATTGGACGAAAAATTTAGTCCGTCGATAGAAAAAATTCCGTCAATAGAAAAAATTCCATCGAAAATTTCGTTCGAAAAAAGTTTTGTCAATGAAAATTTGGATGATTCAGTTATGGAATCTAAATTTTCGTCAATGTATTGAAATATCTGTCGATCGATTGAAATTTTGGATGACAAAAGTTTCAATCCGTAGACGGATTTTTTTTCGTCAATGGAACTTTTTGACGAAATTTTTTTATCTAATAAAAATAAATTTTTCACTCATTATGGACATAAATTTTGATGTTACGAAAGAAAAGTCAGTCTCAATGAAAATTTGGATTCTAGATTCCACTTTGTTAACAAAGTGGATTCTGGAATCCAAATTTTTCATCATTTTTTTATCAAATTTGGATTCTAAGTGGATTCTAGAATCCAAATTTCCATCAATTTTTCAAAATGACAACTGTTGTCATTTTCATGGCTCAAAATCTAAATGTTATAAAGTGAAAAGTGTGCGTTTACAAAGACTACAACCCTAAATCGAACTATTGGATCAAAATAAAGTAAACTGATAAATTATAGTACTCACTACCGTCTAAAATTAGACCATGTGGATCGTTGGATTTCTATCTAAATCTAGAGACAGCTTTGTTTTCAATAAACCTCTTCTATGGTCATGGACTCCATAGACCTACCTGTCTTAATATCAAAATAAGCTTAAATTCAACCATTGGATCAACTTTGTATACAAAGAAAATTTATTTTCTTAGACAATGCCCTGACCCCATGTAAGAGTTTCATCAAATTATATTGGCTCTAAAAGTAATGTCAATTTTATTACCTATCAGTTTGTTGATATCACGCTATGTACAACACATTGTGTAGAAATGCGTATTTATACAAGACTTATCCAAAGAATAATGTATGATGTAGAGATGCTTAAACAAAGCAAAAAAGAAAAGAAAAGTGGAATTTGTCAACGTGTGGACATGCTTAATTTACATGATATAGAAATTGTTGTGTATGGATTTGAGTTTAAAAACTTATTGACACTTGCAATAGAAAATAATTGATATTTTTAAGCAAAAGATCCAATGACTCCTAGTTGATTGGAAGAGTTTCTTCTCTTTTGTCATTTTCTTTTAAAATGTATATTTTTGGTTTTTTTTTCTAAAAACAAAGTTGAGTTGTTGTTTGCATGATTTTGTTGTCATTTTTTATGACTCGATGTTATTATATTTTTGATGAATAATGATCTTGATTTGATGTATGCAAAAATTAGCTTAATGGAATGTGCGAATGTGTATAAGGTGATTATATATATGTGCGAGTGTGCACAAAGGTATTTCGTGTGTAAAGGGCTAATAGCATTTATATTTGGGCAAAGGCTTTTACATGTACAAACCTTAGGAACCTTCATATGGTTAATAATATGTAAAGTAGTACCCAAAAGTGGAAAAAGCAAGCCGAAATTGTACGAACATCTAGTGGAAGTGAGGTACGCGCATGAGGGGAGAGATTGCACCCAATCTTGTTTTCTTTGATGTTATGCTTTTGAGTTATGCTATGGTATCTTTGATTTATTAATTTGTGGATAAATCAATTCTCCATGTACCTTGGTTCTTGTAACAATGGTATAAGAGCACAACGAATTCAATTATTGGAGACTTGGAGAAAAATTAAGAAATTGATTTTTTCTGAAAGGTTACTGGCTTGGAGAAAAATTGAAGGCTTTTCAGCAAATTCAAAATACTTGCACAGGAAGAAAGAATCTCTAAAAAGCCTAGCCTGCAACAACAAGCATACAAAGACTTTGGACAAAGAGAGAGTTCTTTCAAAAATCCAAGAGATAAAGAAAAAGAAAGTGTGGAAGACCTTTTGGGCAAAAGAAGACACGGTTATGTGAATTTTGTACACCCTTGGATATGATTGAAGATTGTGAATTTTGTACACCCTTGAATATGATTGATATGATTGAAGATAAGGGGCAAGGAAAGAGGGTGAGGGGCAAGGAAAGAAGGTGAAAAACCACAAGTGGATTTGCAAGAAACCACCCTCTTCAAGCAAAAGTGGTTTTCATGGATTCTTAACCTCTTCTTGATCCATCCGTCATTATAGATGAAGTCTCCAATTGAAGTAGGATTGGGCTTAGCTTTTGGATTGCTAAACCATTGTAACAAGAGGACATCTATAATGAACGGTATTCAATCTCCCACAAATAGATTTATGGTGAAACCACTTGTAGGTTTCTATTTCTTTTGGAATTAAAAAGAGAAAAAGAAAAATCTTCAAAAATTATTTCTCTTTTTTCTACACGTCGGCGATGACAGCGCAAGTACCCTATATATATATATATGTGTGTGTGTGTATTTTCTTGTTCTTGAATCAACAGCCCGTCGAATCACCGTTTTATTTTTTTAAGGCTTTATAAGATTTATTCAAGGCTTAATAATAAAACCTTAGGAGAGCTTTACTCAAGGATTTTTTAATTACGGGCGGTGGGCAAAAATCGTCTCAACTTTTACGTCCTTTCACAGTCCTGCTGTGCGCATTTCAGAGAGAAAAGAACGCGTCATTTCCTTTTTCAACAGCTTGCTAAGGAAATCTTATAATTATAAGCTTTATAGTAAGCTTTATATTATAAATTCTATCTTTAAAGGTTTTGTAAGGGGTCTCAAAGAAGAAGAAGAAGGGGCTCTAAACAAAGGAGAAATTCAGGAAAATTCAGATTTTCTAGATTGCAAAAAATTCACATAAAATTTTCACAAAACAATTTCACCCCTTTTTCCAAAAAATTGAGAGACCCTTTTGCAATAAAGTTTTCCGGCATCCAAGAGCATCAAAGGAATATCGACATTTGCAATTTTTGGAGGACGTTGAGACTAGACCAACCAATTGAGGATGACGAATTTAACAATTCTAAAAGCTAAGTTTTCCCTCTTCATCTATTAATTTGCATTTTCTTTATCTATATTGTAAGCTTAACGCTTTTAAAATCTCAAAGCTTTCAATTTCCAAGAGGCCACAAGTCTTGAAAATTTCAGTGGGCTCAAATCACATTTAATAAAGTTGAAGGTTTCTTACATCATCAATCCCATAAGAAGAGCTCATCCATACACAAAGTTCTAGCCGCAAATTTATTCAAGAGTGATTTTATTTTTTCAACTCCATTGCAATTGGCTTTAAATTTAGCATTATTGTGGCATCAAGAAATTATTATCTTAGTTATCTTCTTTGACATTCTCCACTCTTTTGAAGAATTCCTCTCAGTGGGTGCATTACTAAGAAATCGTACGTATCAAGTGCATTCAAGGGGTATATTAAAAACTCCTTACTTGGATTTTTTCATGAATAAAATGACTCTTTTTTTTATGGACTTACAGATTTTTTTTCAAAATTGATTAAAACAACCCCTTCCGTAAATATGATTCTGTAAATTTACCTTAAAATTTTGAATCAAAAAACCCCTTCATTTGAACTCACCTGCTATACTTACATACTTTTGGTGAACCCCCCGAGGACTTCCTCAACCAGTAATTATTTGGATTTATTGTTAACATCAAGGCATTACTAGATTATTATTCTTATTATTGGTTGGACGCCATCGACTTCAAGTGCTTTAATAAGGCTTTCTTTCGAATATATGGGAGTCAGATAATCTTGTTACTTTCTATTATTTTGCTTTATTCTTCTATAATATTAACCTATCCTCTAGCCCCAACCATTCAAGAACAACTTCAGTCACTTCAAAATAAGATTCTTCTTGAGAAGAAGCTGACATTTGATTTAAAACACAGGTTATCCTGCAAAAAGAGGCATAGACATGTCAGTGATACATCTTTAGACTCCAATAGTGATCAAATTCAAAGAACTGTACAAGCTACTCTCAGAGCTCAAGAGTCTACAAAATAAAAGAAGATTACCCACAAAGCTTTTACTTTGCATAATTTTGATGGCAAGAAGGATGCTCGAACCATACTTGCTTGGCTCAGTCAACTTTATTTTTTAGGTGAGAAATTCTTTGAGAAGGACAAAATCAAATGTGCTACCAACCACTTAGTGGACAATGCAGCATTATGGTGGAATGTCATTAGAACCAACAAGCACAAACCAAAATCTTGAAAGAGATTTCAGAAACTCATCAAGAAAGATTTCATTCTCTCACAATACAAAGCTAAGGCTTGACATCGATGGTCTACATTCATACAGCTTAATGGAGAGAATATATCATCCTATACAGACATGTTTTGGGCAAACCTTGTTACAAGTACAGGTAATCGAGAAGATTAGTGCCAAGTATCAAAAAAGAAAGTTCATAGCAGGTTTGAAACCTACAATTTGATCAAAGGTAAATATGTTTTAACCACATTCTCTTAGCTCAGCTATTTCATTATCCCTAAACATTTGTGAAAAGAAAATGGGTTTTTTAAAGAACCCAATGCAACACCAAACCTTGACATCAACATTTTTAAAGCCTAAAACCTCTCCGAAATCAATTTATACATCTCTTAATGACCATAACAGAGGTATTGACACTAAGATAGATAAGTCACAAAAAGCTAATAAACATGATTCAAAGAAGTGTTATAGGTGTAAAGAGATTGGACATATTGCATCAAATTGTCCACGAAATATGATGATGATGAATAACAAGACGACCACGACGACTACTCCGACTTTTGAGGTAACATATTTATTTTATTTGATTATTTAACACTTGTTGGTAAATTTCAAGGAGAGTTTTTATGTATCAAAAGTAGAACTTTTGGAAGGAACTGGCCCTTCCATCTTGAACTATACTTTATGATTTTTTCACTATGTATTAGTCTTGTGGTATGAGACACGAGATTCATCTGAGGTCAGTTGATTATCCAAGCAGGAGGGATGTTACATAATGTCCACCCTTTAGTTGTACAAGGACGCTCGGACACTAGTGTGCCATTCCTAGTGAATTGGTATCGTGGGTGACTCCACATTAAATTTTGATTTACCAAGTGGTATAGGCATAGCTTGAGACCATGCTTAACGGGTGTAAGTTGTTAAAGTGTAACAAGTAGTGCCATGCTTGACAATTGTATCGTGGTCAAAGTGAAACAAGTGGACTATGCTTGACAGCTACACATGGTCGAAGCGAAACAATTAGTTTATGCAACTGATGCACCATGCTCTTAGAGTGTAACAAATGGTAACTCACACCACGCTAGATGATGTGTACATAATGATACTCTCATCATAGTGAAACAAGTGGTGAATATATGTTGTGTTTGTGCCTCTATCAATGTTTCGTGTTGGGATTAATTGTACAAAAGGTAATTAATTGGGATATGTTTACAGAAATAGGTGATGAGCAATGTGTGTGTGTCACACATAAGGGATATTGTCTATATCATATTATTTATTATTATTATTTGTGATTTGATGATGAGTGCGAGGGTCACCAATTTAGGTGTCACACGAGTTTTTGTTGTTGTAGCATTTTCTTTTACACAACTGAGGATAGTTGCTCCCTCAAATGGGAGGGTTGTTACATGTATATATTTTATTATATTTTTGATGCATAATGATCTTGATTTAATGTGTGCAAAAATAAGCTTAATGGAATGTGCAAATGTGCACAAGGTTATTAGATATATGTGCGAGTGTGCACAAAGTTATTTCATGTGTAAAGGCCCAATAACATTTATATTTGGGCAAAGGCTTTTATATGTACAGACCTTAGGAACCTTCATATGGTTAGTAATACGTAAAGCAATACCCAAAAGTGGGAAAAGCAAGCCCAAATTGTACGCACATCTATTATTAGTTCCTTGGCCTATTTTTATGAATACAATTCTAAAAAATACTCATGTTGTGGAAGTGAGCTACATGCATGAGGAGGGAGAGTGCACCCAATCTTGTGTTCTTTGATGTTATGCATTTGAGTTATGTTATGGTATCTTTTATTGATTTTTGTGATTTATTAATTTGTGGATAAATCAATTCTCCAGGTACCTTGGTCCTTGTAATAGTAAATTCCTGGATGCTATATGGCAAGATATATAGAAATTGACTCATAGTCTATTTGTTGTATTTGATAGATTTATAGATCATTTTGAGGATCTCTGGGAAAGATGGGATGCTTCATTGGGAGAAGAGCACCCACCTGTACTCCTTAAAAAGGATATGTTCATTCAATCTCTTCTGATGATCTAAAGGAGAAGGTAGAGTTAAAAAAACCAAGTACTTTTGATGAAGCATTAAGGATTGTAAGAGAAAGGAAATGGAAGATTCAGAGGCTAGCTTAGAAACATAAGGAGATTCCAATTGAGAATAGACCTACTATGACTAGAGAGAGAAGGATAAAAGAAGGGAGGACTTCTCTTGTTCCAATGGTTGTTGATCAATTGATGTAAGGTATTAATTAACTGACTCAACAAATGGAGAATTTAAATCTGAGTTTGCAAGGAGACAAAACTATCCCTACAGTAGGAGATAGAGAAGGAATGAGAGGCAGAGGCAGAGAAGAACCTAACTTAAATTTCTAATGCTTCAATTGTATGGAAAGGGGTCATATCTCCCCTCAGTTTCCTTACCCCAAGAGAATGGGAGGAGATGTATATCCTCAAGCACCTAGAAGGTAAAGGGGTCATACCTCCTCTAAGTGTCCTCACCATAGGAGAATGGGAGGAAATGTATATCCTTTGGCACCTAGATGGGAAGAAAGGACAAATGTCATAAGGGAAGAGGAGATTCAAAACCCACAAGGACCTTAGGTTTAGCCCCATAGGTAGAAAATGGGCCTAACCAGGTGAGGTTAATATGATCGATATGGATGAAGAAGTTGATATGTTAGCCAACAAAAGAACCATGGGCATAGAGGGTGAAGATGAAGCAGGAACATCCTAAAGGAATAAGGGAAAACAAGTAGAGGACCACTTCAAAGAGGGTAAGAGAGAAAGAGGAGACCTAGGAGGCATATTGGAATGCAAGATTTTCCCTTAGGGGCTCAAGAGGAAGAGTATGATCTAAAGAGGGATCTCCAATAGAAAGGACCCACTCTGCCTTGGGCCCAGTTGTTACAGATGTGACCTAAACTCAAACGAACATGGAGCAAATTGGTTAGCATAAGGATTTCCAAAAATGAGAAGAAAGGAGGACAACTGAATATAACACGTGTTAAAGGAGACAAGGATTATCTACATGTCATGGATGCATGGGTAAATCTGTTTAAAGTTCCCAAAGTGTACATTGATAGTGGTGCCTAGAATTGTATAATGACCCATGAAACTATGGAGGCTTTAAGACTAAAGGTGAGTGCACCTTCTAAGTTTAAATTTAGAATGGAAAATAATGCAAAAGTTAGATGTCTGGGAGTGGTGAAGAGAGTGCAGGTGACTATTCTTGGACAGTAAGTTGAGTTGGATGTTCATGTCATGCCAGCAAGGATAGAAGCTTATCCATTGATTTTGGGGAGACCATGGTTGATAGCCTATGACATGGCTAAGGGGAGAGAATTGATTCCATAAAGTAGTACCTTAGAAGATGAAGATCAAGAAGCTAGTTCCACAGAGGACTCTAAAATAGAAGAGGATAGCATAGAGGATGATGAGGGGGAAGCCCAATTGTTGGGCCCAAATACTAATATCATGTGCATGTCTCTATAGTTGTGTATAGAGGAAGGGGAGAAGGTAGAAGCTGGGGTTGAAGAGTGGTTAGTTAAGAAGGAAGTATTACAAAAAATGCTTGCCAAAGATCTAGTAGTGGTTGAGAGGAAAGAGTACCTAACAATGTTGCAGAAGAGGAGTTTCCAAATCTATTCATTTCGTCTTATACTCAAGTTAGGGTGGTGTCAGTTGTGCAACATGAGATACAATTGAAGCCAAAGGCCAAACCAGTGGTGCAAAGACTGAGAAGACTGGGAGTTGTGCAGCAGCAGGTATTGAGAGAGGAGGTGAAAAAGTTGTTTTGAAAGCAGGCTTCATCTTTCGAGTTGACAATTATGCGTGGGCTTCTCTAGCTATGATTACTCCCAAGAACAATGGAAAGTGGAGAGTCTGTATAGACTTTGAATACTGTAACCAAGAGAGACCATTATCTACTACCTCTCCAAGATGAAATTTTAGATAGTGTAGCCAGGCATGAGAGGTATAGTGTCTGTGATGGATATTTAGGTTACCTCCAAATTTCAATTGTCCCAGAGGATCAAAAGAAAAATACATTCATTACACCATGGGGTGTTTTGTATACATGGTCATGCCCTTTGGTCATGTCTTCTAAATGACTACCACTTAGACCTCTTTATATAGGCATGAGGAGTATGGGGTTAAATTTGGTTAGAAATGGTGATGGGCTAAAGAGAGTAAGGAGTGGAAAGGAGCTAAGAGGCCTTCCACCCCTGGGAGCTACTATTATTCATTATGATTGTTGTTTTTTTCTCTATCCCTTAATTAGAAAATAATCCTATAATCCTTTTGATTTCTCTATTCTTACAAGATTGCCTTGTGGACATGGTGGTTAGTTCAACATTTCCCAAGTTTGTCATGTCTATCCATCAGGTTTAATTCCTCTCAACCACATCATTTTTTATAAAATTACTTAAGAATTTTTAACGTTTTTTCATAGTCAACCCTCATTTCGGAGTTTTGGTCGAGCATGTCAAAAGGAGAGTGATTGCTCTCATTTTTTTTCAAAATTCAACTTTCTTTATCTATAGTTTACAAGAAAAAAAGAAAAAATCATATTTTACTTGAGAGGGATTTTACAAGTATACACAATAAACAATACTTCTTTTTTGTCAGGAGGTCTTATTCCATTCCTAGTCGCACGTAGGAATTTCACCTGGCTATGCACACACACCATTCTACTCACCACATACACCACACACACCCTGCCATATTTTCAGCAAAGAGGAGGGTAGAAGTAAGTGCCATGACGATCGAATGATGACGGCCGAAGGTGTGAAGATGGCAACCTACGTGCCTACTTGCCTGCAAACACACCCTTTATAGTGTAAGGTGTCCCTCCTATAGAAAGTCAAAAGTCTTATCTACTAGGCTACCACCTTGGGGACACAAACAATACTTTTTGACAATTGATACCTTCTAATAAACTTTTCCAAAGTTCACACATCTGTTTCCCACACAACATGAACAATTACATACACCAAATTATTTTCTGACCATAGGAAACACGTTAAACTTATATAAATAGATAAAATTTATAAAAAACCATGGGGCCCTATAACTCGGTTTGATACATGTAAGTGGCTTAGTGGCCCTAAAGTTTTAAAATAAAAGGTGGTAGCCTATTCATCTCACGTGTAAACGTAACCTTTTGGACTTTATCTCGTGAACAACGTGTAAACATCATCTTTTTGGACTTGTTTTCAAGACGTCTTATCGGTGTGGAAATGGGTCCTTACTTGTTCTATATTGGCACTGTATTTGTGTGCTCGTGTGCTACAAACGTTGGCCTTGACTAGCACGTGGTTGGCGGCTACCAAATTGTTGGGCTCGACTAAGTCGGAAATGTAGCTCAGCAAAAGATCGGAGATGACGTTTGAACCACCAAGCGCTAAACGTGCAGAAATATGGACGGGCCCTAACACGGGTTCGATCACGTTCAGGAATTCACTTTGTAAAAAGCGCACATGCCATAACACAGAGACAGAGCGTGCTTTTTCCCGATATATCTAACACTCGCTTCGATCCATAGTTGCTGCAACCCGTCAATAATTTTGAAGGGCAAGCCTGCTTGGGTCTGATCTGCCTTCCTGTGATCTTATTAATTATCACAGCAAAGCATTCCTCTCTCTTGAAAACTTTCAATTCTACACCAACTTCTTGATTCAGCTAATTGCGCCGCCTCGTCCTTGCTCGACATGGGCGCCGTCGACGGCCAAAATGGGCGCCAGCTCCACCACGCCCAAAACACCCACCTCTCTTGCGATTCTGCCTCGACGGTGCGATCCGACGGCCTCCCTCTGAAGGCTCGTGAGAGCGCCTCGCTCTCTCTGAAGCGCGTCTTTGACCATATCAACGATGCATCTCCTACGTCTGCCCTGGAGCATCGCGCGATTTCTCATCATCATCATCAGCGCCCCTGCTCTACTTCATCATTAACAGAGGTTGATTCCTCCGGCGGGAATCTGGAACTGCAGCTAGCATTGTTAGGTAAATTTCACTAAATGGACCTACTTAAGGACATTGCCATGATTGTGCTCGAAACAGAAGCCTTGAAATAATAGTACAGATGTATTCATGATTAGAAGGATACGATAAACGATTTAAGCATCATTAGTTTACTGAGGGATTGAATTTTGTCAATTAACCAGGCACGCATCAAGACCAAGAGTATGATCAGTGTGTACAAGCGTGCTCGCCACAGCTTACAATCTTTTACTCGGGCAAGATGCATGTGTACGACAATGTTCCTGCCCACAAGGTACAAAACATTCCCTTACGCATGTTAACACGTATAACTTCCTTTGAATTGCCTTAGGCCATTAAATACTTAATAACAGACTAAATGGAACATTAACGCAGGCACAAGCCCTCATGCTTCTTGCGACGGATAAATCTTTGGTTTATCCGACTACGAACAATAGAACAGTGCCTACTTCATTGCGAGCTTTCCACCCTGATTTTTCCTCTGCAGTATTGTCCAGACAACAGCCCATCATAATCAAACGCTCCCACACAGGTATACTGCCACCTTTGTCACTTTCTTTCAATAAATAACATTGCTTTTCCCGTTTTCTCAAGATTTGCGTCCACCTAATCACTGATTACGCTGATTTTTCCACAGAGCTTCCATTTGCAAGGAAGGCATCACTTGCACGGTTTTTGAAGATGAGGAATGGCAGGTAATGGTTGCACATCTTGCCCTTAGAGCGAAGACTATTTTTGAATCTTTCTTTGCTCTAAGGTGCAGGAATCCAAAGCTACTCTGCTGAACATACAGAGAAAGAATCCAGATAACGAGGCCACATCTGTAGTCCATATGAAGAAAATCTATTGGAATATGACCGGCGACACATCAGGTGACTTGAATGAACCACTGCAAGCTGCCAAGCCATTAAACTTGTGCTATGTGTCACACGACACGTTTTGGCTTGCCTAGTGGCTGGGCCAAAATGAGCTGATAGTCTTCGACAAATGGAGGACCAGTGCCAACTTGGAATAGACGTGAGCAAGCTAGACAAACATTGCATGCTCCATTGGGCTAGCATCGCTGTACTAATTAATTTTATGATCTGAATAAATTGCCTTTGTCTGGAATAAGGATGATTTAAACCATTGATGAATTGTTTGTGTGGTGTGTGCTATACTTGTGATATGTTTATACACCACATCTCCCTCTCTCTCTCCCTCTCCCTCTCTCTCTCTCTCTCCTCCACACGTACAAGCACTTATAGACACACATCTTGATAGCCTTGCTAAGAAAGGGCATGGTTGTGAAGCGGCATGGTTGTATCAAGTTGTGTTGTTAGTACTTTACCTTGGAGATTCCTTGGTAGAGGTTCATTATGAGATCCATTATGAGGCCTTGCATGGGTACATCGAAGAGATCATCCTTCAAGTGAATTGTTATTTAAGTGGGTCCAAGATATACTAGATAGACACATGAAACACAAGAGGCCACCTATCCAAAAGGCTATGCAACCCGAGCCTCAACCATGATATGGCATGCATAGAGATGGGAAAACTGGGCTTTATACACTAAAACTACAAGTGTTGAGATTCTTCGAGAAATTTAAGAAAATGTCAACATGAATTGTTGGTATTGGTACAATGATTTGCATTCCTTCAATCAGACTACGAAAGAAATGGTGATGCCCATGGATGGAAAATGATGTTGCAATCACTACAACAAAACTATTAAAAGCCAAGAAGGCTAAAGTAAACCACACAAGAAGACGATGTACGTGAATCATTGGGAAACTCTAAAGATAGGGATAAAAAATCACATAGGACTAATGGGACCTCCAACTTGAATGAACTAGTTTCATAACTACATGTGGAGATGAAGGAACATAGCATTTCTTTTAAATTATCCCTCTTGAGCCTGTTCTCCATGCCCATCCATAAGTTGGTTTTCCTTTCTCCTACTGTCAATGTGGATGGTTTACACCTCCTACCTTTGTTCTTCCCTTATTGTCTGTCTATGTCATTATTAGTGAGAGGCCCTAACACTCTTTCTCTATGAATGAGCCTCTTCCTCCTTACTTGGGTCTAGGATTTATGACACACCATCACTCCTCTGTATAGCTCTTGACCTAGTTTCTTGTCTCATGTTGCGAGATGTATAGGCTATTACACTTTGGCTTAGCTCTTCAAATGTTTGCTTCCCCTCCATGAATTTGTTGACTTCTACCGAGATGTGTGGTTTCTCACATCCAGATCGCTATGCTAAGTGTACCAACAACTAGTACTATATCCAAGTGCTTGCCTCTGCTAGTAGCTGGTTGGTATGCTCTCGCTTTTCTATTATCTTTGATTTCTTTTCTTAGGTGGCCCATTCTTGATAAACTAGGATCATTTAATCCTTGCTCCTGAACTCTTGTGTGTGTGTTTTTTTAAAAAATCTAGGATTAAATGATCGTTACTTCTGAGCTCCTCTACATGTGTCCTTGCTACTAAGCTCCTCTAGATGTGTCCTTGCTTGTAAGCTCCTCTACATGTGTCATTTTTCTTTGTTAGCTTAGAGTGGGAAGTAGTGAGAGAGACATTAAGTTCTTACACTATTTCTTTGCCACCCTTGCCCCTTATTGCTCTTGGTACTACTACCGACTCTAGCTCTTTGGTTAAATTCTCTATGGTATTGGGATCCTTATTTGTTGTTCCTTGTACTTTTCTATTACCACTACCCTTTCATTGGTTAAATCTTTAAAGTAGCTTCATCATTTCTCTTCTCTTTAAATTTCTTGGTTGTGGCCAGCGCATGCTTCGTGAGCTCGTTCATAGTGGTATGTTGTCAATAGTTGTACAAGTCCATAGTACTATCTTCTTACCTTTTCTTTTTTGATGTGGCTTTTAGATCTAGCTATGTAACAACTCTCTTGCCTTCAGAGTCCAGACTTTAGTGGCATGAGAAAACCATGGCTCCTTATGAGAAACGTTTTCTTGAAATGGAGGCAAAGGATACATGCATGTAAACTCCAATAGGATTTTTGGGAGCCCATTATATATGAGGCATTTTTTCATGATGAATGAACGCAATTTTTTATATCTATGGTGTGAATGAGAGCAATTCCAGAGAGACAAAATGGGCCATAATAACATAAAAAGGAGAGCCAAAAATGGAGAAAAATGGTACTCTTTCATGCATAACAAGAGAGATAAAACACACAAATATCCATCGAAACCAACATTTTTCATGGAAATGCACTACTCAAGAGGGTGGGACTTTGTGATTCATATTTTGTGATTCATATGGGCTTGCCGTCAATAAATGTTAACGAGTATTGTTCCCAAACTCTTCTAAGTTTCATATATAAGGATACTCAACCATAAATTTTCCTCTAATACTATGATACCAACATGTTTGTGAGCATGATGTCATTCAGCCAGAGCTCACTAAACCACATGCCTTTGCAACAACCAGGGTAGCCATCACAACCTTGAAAGCAGGAGGGCCCTACAATAGAAAGACGGAGTAGCGGCACTTATAACATGGCTTTTATAAAGGGAACTCGAAAAGTGTCAGGGTGTTATGCCACTAAGCGATGCAATTTTTTTTGACGCTAAGTGCTGAGAGATTTATTGATTTTTGGTAGATTGGGGTATTATCCCCAATCTGCCCCATTATGTGTATGAAACCTATTATGTGTATAACATACATATTTATTGGAGGAATTAAAAAACATATCTATTATGTGTATACTCTATGCATGCATAGAGCTTTATGCATAAACCTATGCATTGAGGTTTAATGTGCATAAGCTTAAAACTTGCATTAAGCTCTATGCATAAAGCTTAAACACATTGAGCTTTGATGCATAAGATTAAAGCATGCATTAGCTTAAAGCTTTATATGCATAAGCTTAAAATATTCATTAAGCTCTACGAATAAAGCTTTATGTATAAGTTTTAAACTTAAAGCTTTATGCATAAGCTTAGGCATGCATAAAGATTTATGCATAAGCTTGAAGCTTAAAGCTTTATGCATTCATTAGCTCTATACTTTATGTATAAGCGTAAGCATGCATAAAGATTTATGCATGCATTAGCTCTCTGATTTATACATAATCTTAGTCTGCATAAAGCTTTTACGTAAAGCTTAGGCATAATCTTTATGCACTAAGCTTAGGTAGAAGCTTAGGTAGAAGCTTAGGTAGAAGCTTAATGAATATAAAATGCTTAGGTGCAATAAATATAAATGAAAACAATAAGAGCATTAGAGTTTACATGATTCTTGGGGTATTCAAGTCACCATTTGTAGATAGGATGGAGACCTTTTTTCACCTAATTAATAACATAAGAGCACTAAACGTAAAAAACATAAAGCTTAAATAACATAAGGCATGCTTGAATCTTAAATAACATAAGAGTGCTAAATGCATGCTTTAAGATTAATTCATTAAGCATGCATAAAGCTCTATGCATAAATAAATACTAATATCTATGCATGCTTTAAGCTAAATGCATTAAACATGCATTAAGCTCTATGCATGATTTAATCTAGATGCATTAAAGTCTATGCATAAAGATTTAATCTCTATGCATAAGGCATGCATTAAGCTCTATGCATAAAGCTTTATGCATAAGTTTAGGCATGCATAAGCTTAACATATACTTTAAGCTCTATGCATGCTTTAAGGTCCATGCATAAAGCTTTATGCATAGAAAGCTTAAATCGTACACACAACTTATGCATAAATCCTTGTGCATAAAGCTTAATGCATGCTTAAGCTTATGCTTTAAGCTTTTTAAATAGAGCTTAAAGCATGCATAGAGCTCTATGCATAAGTCTTTATGCATAAGCTTTAAGCTCTATCCATAAGATTTAAGCATGAATTAAGCCTTATGCATAGAGCTCAATTCAAGCTTAAGCTCTATGCATATTAAGCTTTATATCTATGGATTAAGATTTATGCACTTAAACCAAAACACCAAGGATGAAATAAACAATATTAAACCTAAGCTTTATTGTCAATCCAAAGGAGAGGATTAGTGCAAGACCTAGAAAATATCAAATTAAAAAAAGTGATTAGTAACACATCTAATGAACTCTACCTACAAAAAAAAGAGACATAGAAAAGACCAACACATATTAAGCATGCTCATAAAGAGGAGAAGGAGAAGAAGCTAAAAGAAGGTTAGTACTTTAAACTTTAACCCTAATCTCTTTATGCACTCTATTAATCATTAGGGTTAAGCATTAGGAGAAGAAGCTAAACCTAAACACCCAAGGCTGAAATAAAGCTTAATGCACTCTATGCAGCATTAAGCTTTATGCAGCAGTAAGCTAAACCTAAACACCCAAGGAGGACATAGAGATTGCATTAACAAATACAAAGAAAGAGAGCTTACCTCTTTAATGTCAAGCCAAAGGAGAGGATTAGTGCAAGACCTATAAAATATCAAATTAAAAATAGTGATCAGTAACACATCTAATGAACTCTGTCTACAAAAAAGAAAGCGTATCTTACTAAGAGTTAGCATGCTCACCTTCGCGCGATGTAGATTTCGTCCTCGGAATATGTTGATGAAGATGCATCGAGGCCGTATGCTAGATGCATGGTGTCGTTGAAAATGTCAAAGGTCTTATAAGACCTACAAGGGAACATGGTATCAATAAGGTGGCTTTGTGGATAATAATTAAAATCAAATCCCAATGCAGACACCTAATCAAACAGTGGATGATAATATTATTGTGATTGTTCAAAGTTTTCTAGCTAAGACAACGGTTATATTAAACTTGGTCCAAATTTGATCTAAGATGGAGCAAAGAGCACACGTTGGGTTATGACCTTAGTCTCTACAAACTGACACTTTGGTGAAACCATCTCTAGCTCTTATCTAGCCTCATAAATGAAAGTGCTAAGTGATTTTTACATGCATTCACCTTTATTTTTTTATTTTATATTTAATAAGAAGATAAAAATATAAAAGTAGGACACCACCCAATAAAGACGCAAGTAAAAGTAGGACACCACCCAATAAAGACGCAAGTAATGGCCCAGAGACCTCATACAAGACGCAAGTAAAAGTAGGACACCACCCAATAAAGACGCAAGTAATGGCCCAGAGACCTCATACAAGAGTATCTAAGAACCGCTAAGTACCTCTACATTGATGGTTTTTTTTAAGCCCTTTATTGGTTGGTTGTTATCCACAAGGTCTCATCCCATGGAGATCAAGTCTACGGTCCCAAGGCTCCATCACTAAATAGCCAAAAGTTTAGATCACACATGGCGATGGTTATCTTTTTATTTTTATTTTAAAGAAAATGATTTGTTGTTTGCTCTTTGTTTAAACTAGTTTCTATTTCATTAATTCGCAAAGCAATTCACCTATAAGGCTCTATTATAACTAAAGAGGGCACACTACGGAAGGTGGAGTACTTGGCATACTTTAAAATAGATCTCAGAAAGATTTGAACTAGAACTAAATCCTAAATGGTTATCCAAGTAATAACTAGGAAAGTAAGACCAATCACAAAACAATGCAAGAAAGCACTTGAGAAAACATTAAATTGATAATTATAAAAAATATTAAACTTCAAAACAAAGAATTTCCATGATAATTGAGATCCAAGTAATTAAATGGTAAAAGAGAATTATTGATAAATTTATTTTATGCAAAAAGAGGAATTCCCATGATATTTGAGATCCAAGTAATTAAATGGTAAACGAGGAATTTTTTATAAATTTGTTTTATGCAAAAAGAGGAATTCCCATGATATTTGAGATCCAAGCAATTAAATGGTAAAAGAGGAATTTTGATAAATTTATTTTATGCAAAAAGAGGAGTTCCCATGATATTTGAGATCCAATAAATTTAATGGTAAAAGAGGAATTTTTGGCATAATTCAAACTATGAGTATTTATCAAAAGTGGAATTTTGAGCATTATTAATTTTATTGGGAAATATGGGTAGAATTGATTTTTGTAAATCCCATGAATCTTTTACTCAAAAGAAGAATATTGAATATATTTCACTTGAGAAATTTCAGAAAGAATATTAAAATATCCATCGAGAAAAAGTACCTTTATCTAGGCCAAGTAATTGGCAGAAATTTAGAAAAGTCCCATCGGTATCGAAAGTAGAAAATGTTACTAAATGTGAATAGATATGAATATGATAAGAATAAGATGTGAATGCGATGTGATAAGATGTGAATACGATGTTATAAGATGTGAGTGGATGTGATGAGATGTGGATGGGATGTGAGGTGATATAAATGGATGTGGATGTGAATGAAGAGATGAGAATGAGATGTGATGATATGTGAAAGGATGTGAAGTGATGTAAATGGATGTGGATGTGGATGTGATAAGATGTAACATAATGTAAATGGATGTAAATGGATGTGGATGTGGATGTGATCAGATATAACATAATGTAAATGTATGTGTATATGGATGTGATAAGATGTGATGTGATGTAAATGGATGTGGATGTGGATGTGATGTGATATAAATGGATGTGGATGTGGATGTGGATGTGATGAGATGTGGATGGGATATGATGTGATGTAAATGGATGTGGATGTGAATGTGATGAGATGTGATGTGATGTGATGTAAATGGATGTGAATGTGAATGTGATGAGATGTGATATGTGATGTAAATGGATGTGATGAGATGTGGATGGGATGTGATGTGTTGTAAATGGATGTGGATATGAATGTGATAAGATGTGGATGAGATGTGATGTGATGTAAATGGATGTGAATGTGAATGTGATGAGATGTGATGTGTAAATGCATGTGGATGTGAATGTGATGAGATGTGGATGAGATGTGATATGATAGATATACATGTGAATGAAAGGATGGATGTGGATAGATGTGAATGTGAATGAATGTGATGGATGTGAATGGGTGTTATGAGATGTGAATGGGTGTGATGAGATATGAATGGATGTGAGTGGATGTGATGTGATGTAAATGGATGTGGATGTGATGAGATGTAAGTGGATGTGGATGTGAATGTGATAAGATGTGGATGAGATGTGATGTGATGTGGATGTGATGTGATGTAAATGTGAATGGATGTGAATGTGATGAGATGTGATGTGATGTAAATGGATGTGGATGTGAATGTGATGAGATATGATGTGATGTGATGTAAATAGATGTGGATGTGAATGTGATGAGATGTGGTGATATGTGAAAGGATGTAAATGGATGAGAATGAGATGTGATGTGATAGATATGCATGTGAATGAATGGATGGATGTGGATGGATGTGAACGTGAATGAATGTGATGGATGTGAATGGGTGTAATGAGAATTGAATGGATGTGATGAGATGTGAAGGGATGTGATGAGATGTGAATGGATGCGATGAGAAATGAATGGATGTGAATGTGATGTGATGATATCTTAATGGATGCGATGAGATGTAAATGGATGTGAATGTGATGGGATGATATCTGAATGGATGTGATGTGATGTGAATATAATATAATGAGATGTAAATGGGTGTGAATATGATGTGATGAGACGTGAATGGATGAGATATGATGTGAACGAATGTGATGTGAATCGCGGTAGATGTGAATGGATGCGATGTGATGTAAATGGATGTGATGTGATGTGATGTGGATATGGGTAGATGTGATGAGGATAGATGTGGATAGATGTGATGAGATGTAATATGATGTGTTTGGATGAGAATGAATGAAGACGATGGGGATACATATGACTGGATGTGGAATAAGCAATGTGAATTGATGTAGAAGAATGTGGAATAATGAGAAATGATGTGGAACAATGTGGAAAGATGAGAGTTCGTTGAAACTATATTTATGAAACCTGTTTTTAAATGACTGTTTTATGTCAAGAATGCTGGGAAAGAATTTCGACCATCTGTGAATGAGATCGTAGAGACCTAAGTGATAAAGTTGCAATAGCTAACAAAGAGTCAATGGAGGACATCTCGCGTAGCAAGGCCGAGGTCTTAACCAGCCTCGAGCTTTCGATATACCGTGGATGAGGGACCAAGAAGGCGGCCTATGACTGAAGCGCTAGGTGACCTGTGAACGAGCCTAGAGGGTGCCATATGGTGCTCGGGCTCTGGGTCGCCAAAAATACCCACATGTGCGTCGAGGAAGAAAATGGAACAAGGTGTTAAAGTTGTTTTCTGAACTCGGGCATGGATCTGGTTGATTGGCCTTGCTGGTCCTCAACGGATGAGTCCATGGCTCTTTTATATGGATTTGTTGGTTGATGTTGCTGATCTTCAATGGAGAGTCCATCTGGATTTTCATGAGTGAATATATTTTCGGGTACTATGAGCTACGAACTATTGAAAAGGCCCCTGAGTGGACAGGTGGTGAGCATTCTGGTTGCCAATGATGCCATAGGTACACTGATGAAGGAATGATTGGAAATTAGAATTCAACCTAGATATTTTGGAGGATTATGATCAGTGATACTATGGTTTCATTAAAAGATTGTTTTAAAGACAGCTGAATCTGTGAAACGGGCAATTTCATATTGGGTGTGTAAGTGGTGTGACTATCTTGAAGTTTGCTTGAAGCGCCGGCTAGGGGGCCTGAGAACTCTTTTCCCTAGTACCCGGGGCAAAACATAACCAAATTCCTAAATGGATCCTATCACTACAGTGGTTGGACAGTTGGCTAACCCATGGGACTGGATGGGGTTAGGCTGGATTCATGGATTTAATATTCACGTGATCACAAGATTTTTTGTGATAATAAAACATGTGAACAAGTTATTCACATGTTCTCATGTTACCATTCACAAAATAACAGGTCACTTGCCATTTGGGAACCCATTAAAAGCTTGGCTACACATGGGAATAAGCTATTCACATGTTCTCATGTTACCATCTTCACATAATAGCAGGTCAGTGAGCCACCTAAGAAGATTTTTTATGCCCGACAAAGATAATTTTTTTAGGCCCTTGTGAAAGCTTTGTAAATATAACATGTGATCACAAGATTTTTTGTGTTATTAACATATGTTATTAACATGTTCACATGTTCTCGTTTACGTCAGTGAAATCCCTGGCTGGATTGATGGATCCCTAAAATGAGACTCAATTCTGTTATGGTACAATAGATGAAGTAAATCCGAGATAGTCTTTGTTCTATGGAAAAGAATCAACGAGACTGTGCCTCTCGATGAGGAAAAAAACTCTATGATCCAATTGCAAGTCTCTTCCTTGATCTGACGATGTGACTTACGGGTTTGATCAGATCAGTTTGGTTATTTAAGGCTCTTGACTACGTTAGAATAAAAATATCCTGGAGGAATCGCCCGTGCTTTCTAGGCGAGGGAAGTTTTTCTGGGTTCGGTTTTGAAAGAATCGAGGGATTAGTCTCTTGTCCGGATATCCATGGACGAAGCCCTGAGTGAGAGGCTCTGCCCTACACAAGAAGTGCTACTTCCGCTGTGCTAGCACCCCCGAATTCATTGCACAGAGGGGGCAAGGATCTTTCAATGTTTGTGAAGGCAACCTTTAATGAATGCATTACTCCTGTTGGTGTACAAAAAGTGGCAATCACACTTTTCACCTTACTGTGCTCCCTCTTGGTTAATACCCATGGAGTCTTTGGTGAAAAGATGCAGGGGGGAAGAGAGCTTGAGCTCTTGCAAGCACACACACACACTCACAAAACCCTAATAGAGAACACACAAGGTGAGAGGCTGAAAATCTTCTTCTTCTTCACTCAACACTCAACACACCATATACAAGAATAAGAGTACACACAATATGAAAGGTACTCAACCAAATACATACACGGGTTCTCTATAGTGTGAACCCAACTAAATGAGTTGGCGCTATAACTATGCCAGTCTCTAGAATGGCTGTCACACAGCCTGTCATCCCACTGGCTGCATATCACCCAAGATCTCACCAACCATGCCAGTGGTGTAAGTGTGGGGCCTATCCCCCCAGGCGAGTCATCAGTGTCCACCGCCTCACTAGACGAGCTCGATATCTCAACACTCCCCCTCGAGCTCAACTCCATCTCATGTACACTAAGAGAAGCCCTGAATCTGCGGAGCTTTTCTGTACCCAATGCTTTGGTGAAGATGTCAGCTACCTGATCCTCTGTGCTGACATAAACAAGGTCAAGATCTCCTGCCAAGACCTTCTCTCTGACGAAGTGGTAGTGGACCTCTATGTGCTTCGTACAAGCATGAAAGACTGGGTTCTTGGCCAACTGTATACTGCTAATGTTGTCACAGAAAATGACAACTTGTCTATCCACTGATAGACCCAAATCTGTAAGTAGCTTCCTCAACCAAGCTACCTCACATGCTGCCATAGCAGCTCCTCTGTACTCGGCCTCTGTACTCGATAGAGCAACCGTAGGCTACTTCTTGCTGCTCCAAGTCACAACAGCACTCCCCAAAGAAAACATGAAGCCACTGGTAGATCTTCTATCTGAGATACTACCAGCCCAATCAGCATCTGTGTACCCATGTACACATATCTCTGTCCCAGTCTCATAGAATAGTCCACAATGCAAAGTAGACTTCACATACCTCAGTATGCGTCTCACTGCATCCAAATGCGGTTTCCGTGGAACCTGCATAAACTAACTCACCAACCCAACAGCATAGCTCAAATCTGGTCTGGTGATCGTCATGTAGATCAAACTTCCTACTATGTGCCTATACATAGTAGGATCCTCCAAGATCTCTCCTGAATCTGCACTCAACTTGCCATTCTGATCCAATGGCACAGAAATAGGCTTACAGCCTGTCATACCATACTTGGACAACATGTCCAAGCCATACTGTCTCTGCAGTAATCCAATACCATGTGGTGATCTAATCACCTCAATGCCCAAGAAATATCTGGGCTCCCCCAGATCTTTCATCTCGAACTTCTGTCTAAGCAAGATCTTTACATCAAAGATCTCTGCATCATGGTCCCCCGTAATGATCAAGTCATCTACATAGATGACAACAAGCACAACCCCTCTATCACCATGTCTCACATACAATGAGAAATCTGCATTGGCTATATGAAAGCCAATAGTGACAAGATATTCAGAAATCTTGTCAGACCGTGCTCTTGGTGCTTGCTTTAAGCCATACAAGGCTTTCTTCAACCTGCAAACATGCTCGGGGTGACCGACATCCTCATAACCAGGTGGCTGCAACATATATACCTCTTCTTGCAAATCCCCATGCAAGAATGCATTCTTTACATCCATCTGATGTAAAGACCATTGCTTTGACGACGCAGCCACTGCTATCACAACTCTCACCGTTGCCATCTTGGCAACTAGGCTGAAAGTTTCCTCATAATCAATGCCATATGTCTGCGCATATCCTTTGGCTACCAATCTAGCCTTGTACCTGTTTATGCTTCCATCACTGTTATGTTTAACTTTGTACACCCACTTGCATCCAATGGCTTTCTTGCCTTCAGGCAATTGCACTAAATCCCAAGTTTCATTTCCATATAGTGCATCCATCTCCTCATCCATAGCTTTCTCCCAACACACATTTCCAACAGCCTCATCAATGCATGTGGGCTCTACAACTTGCACAACCTTTGCCATATATGCATATTGATGTGCCACATAACCATCATATATAAATCTCTGCACAGGGTTCTTCACTCTCCCTGATCTTTGCAGCTTTTCATTCATGGATTCCATAGCCTTCTTTACACCAGGTGTTCTCATAGATGGGATCCCAAGCTCCTCATCAAGGCTCATGTCTGAGCCACTAGACTCTCCATCAACATGAGAATGCCCTGCAGAAATGTTAGGCATACCAAGGGGCTCAACCACTTTCTCTTTTCCTTTACGTGATGTAGTAATCACATTTGCAGGACTGGTATTATGACGCAGCCTGCCACTCCATGGTCTATCAACAGACCCACTAGATGAGGACTCTCCTAGTCCACTCAAAGACTGTGATTGCTGACCTGCATTCTGTGCAACCACACTTCCACTCACATCAGCCCCAACAGCTTCTTTTTCAACAGCATACAAGCTGCTCATCTCATCAAAGACAACATCCCTGCTTACCCTCAACTCACGTGTAGCAGGGTTATAACACCTGTATCCCTTTTGCTCAAGGGGATATCCAATAAACACACATTTTTCAGCTTTTGGATCCAGCTTAGTTCTCAGCTCATCTGGCACATGCACATATGCAATGCATCCAAAAACTTTCAGATGAGACAAATCTGGTTTTCTGCCAGTAAACCTCTCCTCTGGAGTTACATCATGTATGGCTGCAGTTGGAGTCCTGTTCATGATGTATACTGCTGTAGAAACAGCCTCAGCCCAATAGCAATGCGGCATATTCTTCTCTTCCATCAATGCTCACGCAATCTCAGCAATGTGCCTGTTTTTCCGCTCAGCAACTCCATTTTGCTGCGGAGTGTATCTGCATGTAAACTGTCTTCGAATACCATTCTTCTTCAAAAATTCAAAGAACTCATTGGAGAAGTATTCTCCCCCTCCATCTGACCTTAGGCACTTGACATATTTCCCTGTTTGCTTTTCAACCAAAACTCTGAAATTCTGAAAGTGAGTGAACACCTCACTCTTCTCTTTCATGAAATATACCCATACTTTCCTTGTGTGGTCATCAATGAAAGTCACATAATACCTACAGCCTCCCATAGATATGGTCTTCGTAGGACCCCATACATCTGAATGCACAACATCTAGTGCATTTCTGCTCACATATCTGTTACTTGGAAACACATGCTTTGTTTGCTTCCCAAATTGGCATGCTTCACATATTTTCTGCATACCTTCCACTTTAAATTTTGGCAGCCGTGTCACAATTCCTTTTGTCTGCATAGACTTCAATCTCTGCACATTTACATGTCCAATCCTTTTATGCCAAATGTTTGTGTCTGCACAACAATTCCTGAACCATTTGCAAACATCGCAGCACTCATTTCAGACATGTCTACATCCAACGTAAACATTCTGCCCACTCTGTTGCCTTTTGCAACCAACCTGCACTTGTCTTTAAAGTCTTCAACATAACAACCATCAGAGTTAAACCAAACCTGCAAACCCTACTCAATCATCTGGCCAACTGAAACCAGATTCTTTGTTATGTTCGGTACATGAAGTACATCTGCAAGGTACTTCACTTTGCCATCCTGCATAGACAATGGCACATCTCCAACATGGGCAATTGGATGAGCAGTGTCATCCCCTGTTTCCACAGAACCTGGTCTTTCCGGGTTTTTCATCTCCTTGAACCACTCCCCATGACTCGTCATGTGGTTCGAAGCGCCTGAATCCACATACCATACATTATCTTTTTGTGCTGCATCAACATTTTCAGACATGGCATTCACGACATGCTGCATAACAAACAACCTTTCATTATTCTCATTATTTCTGCTTGAGGATGCATAGTTGTTTTGATGCACTTTCCCATTTTGCATGTCAGCCTGCTTCTTATAACATTCTGCCTGCACATGTCCAGGCTTACCACAATAATAGCATTCACGTGCATCATTATATTGCCTTTGCCAATTTCCACGGCCTCTTTGACTCCCCCTGCCTCTGAATTTGCCTCTTCCACCTGCGTGTTGTTGTTGTTGTTGTTGTTGATTTTGGGACTGTTGTTGTTGCTACTGCTGGCCATAATTCTGATTACCTGTTCGACCACCTCCTTGACCGCGTCCACGGCCTCCTCTACCTCGTCCTCTTCCTGAACTCGTGTAGAAGGCCTGTTGCTCTGAACTGTTTTTGCTTTGTGAAGACTGTTGGTCTTCACCCAAGCTCTTCTCTTCGATAATCAGCATAGACACCAAATCTGTAAAGTTGGGAATGTTTTTCCGAGTTTGAATAGATGTCTTGAACGCCTTGTATTGTGGCCCGAGACCACGTAGACAGACCTCCACCTTATCATCATCATCTACTGACACACCAATAGATGCAAGGGATTCCACAATACCCTTTATCTTCAACGCATAGTCATTCACAGACATGCTCTTTTTCTCCACAGTATGAAGTTCATTCTTCAACTGTATCTTGCGTGCCTTGGTATTTGTTTCATAAAGCTTTACCAAGGTGTCCCACGCCTCCTTGGGGGACTTGGCATCCTGAATGTGCCCAATCATGGTGTCTTGTATACTAATGGATAGCCAATACATAACCTTCCTGGCTCCTTGGTTCCAGTCTTTAAACTCTTTCATATCTGCAGCAGTCGGATTTATATCTGGTATCTTCGGTGCCTCTTCATGCTCACCTTCTATGTAGTCCCAATAGCCTTTTCCCATCAAGAAATTCGTCAACCTGAACCTCCAAGCATGGAAGTTATTCTTATCAAGCTTCTCAGCCACAATCTGAGTTATCCCATCATTTGACATCTTGCCAAACACACAATTTTACCAGAAACTGCACTCTGGTTTTTCTGCACAAACTGCTGTATTTTCTGCACAGTGGTACTGTAGTACTCTCAAATGTCACAACCAGTGACTTCAATGTGCATGCATACACCCAATGGCAACTGTAGACCTCTTTGCAGCACCCACAGTGTCTGCACAGTCAATCTGTCTTCCTGCAGTTCTTAAAACAGAGTTCTGTAGAGAATCGATGACTTACCCGCAGTGCTCGAAATCGCCTGCTTTCTGAAAAACGGAGGTCCAGACGCGCCCGAAACGCGTTTTCGGCCCAGAAAATTTGGTCCGATAGGACAGTATAGTTGCCCTATAGCTTTACTCCCGCAAAGAAAGCTCCTCAATCAGAGATCGTTGCCGATGCCTCCCGTAGAGCTCCCGACAAGGGTGTAGTCACCAACACAAATAGGGAAGAGTAGTTGCAGCTCTTACCCTTGTACCGCTTCCTGTGGTTCTCTTGCTTGCAGCTCAGCCCTTAGCACGAACTAGGCTCTGATACCATGAAAAGATGCAGGGGGGAAGAGAGCTTGAGATCTTGCAAGCACACACACACACTCACAAAACCCTAATAGAGAACACACAAGGTGAGAGGCTGAAAATCTTCTTCTTCTTCACTCAACACTCAACACACCATATACAAGAATAAGAGTACACACAATATGAAAGGTACTCAACCAAACGCATACACGGGTTCTCTATAGTGTGAACCCAACTAAATGAGCTGGCGTTATAACTATGCCAGTCTCTAGAATGGCTGTCACACAGCCTGTCATCCCACTGGCTGCATATCACCCAAGATCTCACCAACCATGCCAGTGGTGTAAGTGTGGGGCCTATCCCCCAGGCGGGTCATCAGTGTCCACCGCCTCACTAGACGAGCTCGATATCTCAACATTTGGTAGGACTATGTTGCCACTCTCACTTTCAATCGGCCATGCACTTTAAAGGCATCCAATGTTTTATAAGAATACCTTGCACTTTAAAGGCATCCAATGTTTTGTAAGAATACCTTGCATCCTTTGTATCTCTTTATCAATTAAATGGTCCCAAATATTTGTTGCCACATTCTTGTAGATGTGCATGGAATCTAAGAGATGATTGATCTTCATGTCACACCAATATGAAAGTTGAAAGAAGATATTGAGTGTCTAGACATCCCATTTGGTGGTTGATTGGGAGTGCTTCTCCATGCCTCCAACCAATCTGTACCTCTCATCCACAAGGGGTGAGACATCATATGGCACATACTTGGGATGTGAAGAAGGGAGAAATCGATAATGCTTGTCATACACCACCTTCTTAGGTGTAGAGGGTCTTTCTGAAACAAGTGATGGGCCACAAATCGGACATGCATGATGTGTGGAGATTGCCAAACCTATTTTAAAATCGAGATGATTGAGATAGAGATATAAACTTAGAGTTTAAAGGCTAAATCCTTATGCATATAAGGTTCAAGTAGGTACCTGAGCACTTCGAGAACCCGACGTAATCATGCATCGTCCAAAGCAAAACTCCTTTCACCTCTGCCACACGCCTTTTTATTGGCCTTGAAACATCATGTACTTTGATACCACGCCATACTATCTCAAGCTCCTCAATCAAAGGCTCGAGGTACACATCTATGTTTTCCACCTTATACTTTCTTGATACCACGCCATACTATCTCAAGCTCCTCAATCAAAGGCTCGAGGTACACATCTATGTTTTCCACCTTATACTTTCTTGATACAAGGAGAGCAAGCATGATATGACCTTTCTTGATTTCCACCCATGGAGGGAGATTGTAATTCACCAATACAATAGGCCAAGTAGACTATGATGTGGACTTGAAGCCAAATGGGTTAACATCATCCATGCCCAAGCCAAGATGTAGGTGATGAGGCTCATCTTTCATTGATTCTCCACATGTTGCCATGTCAGTGAATTAGCCACATGATCATCATGATACCATCGGTTGAGCGATGAGTAGCATGCCATGTCATGAGTTCTGCAATCCCCTTAGAATTAAACATGTGTTGGATTCAAGGAATGATAGGGAAGTGTCTCAAAACCTTTCGGGGAACTTTATCTCCTTGTAAATCATCCCTATAGCTGCTCTCCCCAAATTATAGACATTGTGTTGTATCTTTATTAACCCCTCGAAACATGCAATCATTGTTGCGAATTGCATGTATTTTTGTGTAATCAATACCAAGCATAGAGAGCATTTTATGACACCCATCTCATGAGTTCAATAATAGATTTTGAGAGGGAAGAATCCTCTTGAGAATCCTACAACATAACATAAGAAATCATATGTAAAAATATTAGCAAGGAGAGTACATAGAATATGAAACATTTTCTATTTGAGAGAATAGAATAGAATGAGGCGGTCTTACCGAAGAAGACTTGTGACACTTGCATCACTCCATGCAATCTTATAATTTGAATATAGATTCTTTTGTGTCTTTTCAACAAAATGTTTAATTGTGTGAGGAATACTTTATTCATTGTTGCAAACATTAAAGGTGCTCATAAATAATTCATTTTTTATCCTTCAAGTTGTAATTTAGAAGTTATGGATTATATTTTTTGTTAATACAACTTTGAGTTTTGCACAATCATATCTTTGTATAAATTCTTTGATGTCTTTTAATGTTACAATTGAAGATATGTGAATCTTTGTTATGCTTAATTTGAGACAAAGAAGTAATAACAAGACTTCATTCATAAATGTCTTTTAAAAATTGAGATATGTAAGTAATATTCCAAGAAATATCTAGTTTGTTTCTACTTCGTACCCTTTTTATTTGTGTTGTTTTGAGAAAGACATGATTATTTTACCTACGTTTTACCAATGGACATGAAAATCTATATGCATGTGATAATGAATCATTCCTACCCACTGTCATTCTTAAATAGTACCACTCTTTTCTCCTCCATTACCATCTTCTACATCTAATTTTCCAATAAGGGGGCATTTTTTTTGGGGGGAGAATGGCACCACTGCCATTCTCCCCAATGAAAATGCACCCAACCAAGCCAAATCTAATAAGAGGGAGAATGGCACCATTGCCTTTGTCATATCAGACCAAATAGTTTGGAAAAGTCTAGCTAAGATGACATTGTGATTGGGGGTAGAATGTCAACACTACTATTCTTGCCAAAATGATAATGCACTAAACCAAACAAAACCATGCTTTCATTGTAATGAGAGTAGGGAGAATGGCGAAACTATCATTTTTCCTTAGAAAGTTTAATTATTAAAGAAGGATGGCTTCATTGCCTTTCTTCCTCCATTTTATACAAGAGGGAGAATTGCAGTGGTGCAATTCTCCCATCAAATTAGGACGAGGGGATAATGGCAGCACTGCCATTCTCCCTTTAATTTTCTCATCTCAAACAAAAATTTTCAAGGAGAGAACGTTACAATGCCATATTTTTCCTAAGTAATGGGGCTAACATCTCCCTTAATGAGGTGAGAATGGTACCAAATCCATCTTCGACACTAAAACCAAAATTTCCAAGAAAATTGGAGAATAGCAACACATCAATGATAGAGAGTCCTAAACCCTTCAATTCTAGTGGGAAAAAGTGGAGAATGACAATCTCTCTCAAAACTAAGTTAAGGATGGAAGAACAACACCCTACCAATATTCCCTAGTATGAGAGTGGACAGACCAGTCTATGCATTTTAAATTTGTATGTTTTATATAATGTTATCCAACCCTTAACAATAAGGTCATCCAATGAGGAGAACAACACCATGACCATTTATTAAACTATTTGAATGTGACAATTGCAGAACAACACTTCTTAGATCTAATATTTTCATAGTGTTTATGAACACCACAAAGCCTCTTGAGATGATGATGTTGAGATATCGAGCTCTAGTGAGGCGGTGGACACTGATGACCCGCCTGGGGGATAGGCCCCGCACTTACACCACTGGCATGGTTGGTGAGATCTTGGGATGACAGGCTGTGTGACAGCCACTCTAGAGACTGGCATAGTTATAGCGCCAGCTCATTTAGTCGGGTTCACACTATAGAGAACCCGTGTATGTATTTGGTTGAATACCTTTCATATTTGGTGTACTCTTATTCTTGTATATGGTGTGTTGAGTGTTGAGTAGAGAAGAAAAAGATTTTCAGCCTCTCACCTTGTGTGTTCTCTATTAGGGTTTTGTGAGTGTGTGTGTGTGCTTGCAAGAGCTCAAGCTCTCTTCCCCCCTGCATCTTTTCATGGTATCAGAGCCTGGTTCGTGCTAAGGGCTGAGCTGCAAGCAAGAGAACCACAGGAAGCGGTACGAGGGTAAGAGCTTCAACTACTCTTCCCTATTGTGTTGGTGACTACACCCTTGTCGGGAGCTCTACGGGAGGCACCGGCAAACGATCTCCGATTGAGGAGCTTTCTTCACGGGAGTGAAGCTACAGGGCAACTATACAGTCCTTCGGACTAAAATTTCCGGGCCGAAAACGCGTTTCGGGCGCGTCAGGACCTCCGTTTTTCAGAAAGCAGGCGATTTCGAGCACTGCGGGTAAGTCATCGATTCTCTGCAGAACTCTGTTTTAAGAACTGCAGGAAGACAGATTGACTGTGCAGACACTGTGGGTGCTGCAAAGAGGTCTACAGTTGCCATTGGGTGTATGTATGCACATTGAAGTCACTGTTGGTGACATTTGAGAGTACTACAGTACCGCTGTGCAGAAAATACAGCAGTTGTGCAAGAAAAAACCAGAGTGCAGTTTCTGGTAAAATTGTGTGTTTGGCAAGATGTCAAATGATGGGATAACTCAGATTGTGGCTGAGAAGCTTGACAAGAATAACTTCCATGCTTGGAGGTTCAGGTTGACGAATTTCCTGATGGGAAAAGGCTATTGGGACTACATAGAAGGTGAGCATGAAGAGGCACCGGAGATACCGGATATAAATCCGACTGCTGCAGATGTAAAAGAGTTTAAAGACTGGAACCAAGGAGCCAGGAAGGTTATGTATTGGCTTTCCATTAGTATACAGGACACCATGATTGGGCACATTCAGGATGCCAAGTCCCCCAAGGAGGCGTGGGACACCTTGGTAAAGCTTTATGAAACAAATACCAAGGCACGTAAGATACAGTTGAAGAATGAACTTCATACTGTGGATAAAAAGAGCATGTCTGTGAATGACTATGCGTTGAAGATAAAGGGTATTGTGGAATCCCTTGCATCTATTGGTGTGTCAGTAGATGATGATGACAAGGTGGAAGTCTGTCTACGTGGTCTCGGGCCACAATACAAGGCGTTTAAGACGTCTATTCAGACTCGGGAAAACATTCCCAACTTTACAGATTTGGTGTCTATGCTGATTATCGAAGAGAAGAACTTGGGTGAAGACCAACAGTCTTCACAAAGCAAAAACAGTTCAGAGCAACAGGCCTTCTACACGAGTTCAGGAAGAGGACGAGGTAGAGGAGGCCGTGGACGCGGTCAAGGAGGTGGCCGAACAGGTAATCAAAATTATGGCCAGCAGCAGCAGCAACAACAACAGTCCCAGAATCAACAACAACAACAACACACAGGTGGAAGAGGCAAATTTAGAGGCAGGGGGAGTCAAAGAGGCCGTGGAAATTGGCAAAGGCAATATAATGATGCACGTGAATGCTACTATTGTGGTAAGCCAGGACATGTGCAGTCAGAATGTTATAAGAAGCAGGCTGACATGCAAAATGGGAAAGTGCAGCAAAACAACTATGCATCCTCAAGCAGAAATAATGAGGACAATGAAAGGTTGTTTGTTATGCAGCATGTTGTGAATGCCATGTCTGAAAATGTTGATGCAGCACAAAAAGACAATGTATGGTACGTGGATTCAGGCGCTTCGAACCACATGACGAGTCATGGGGAGTGGTTCAAGGAGATGAAAAACCCGGAAAGACCAGGTTTTGTGGAAACAGGGGATGACACTGCTCATCCAATTGCCCACATTGGAGATGTGCCATTGTCTATGCAGGATGGCAAAGTGAAGTACCTTGCAGATGTACTTCATGTACCGAACATAACAAAGAATCTGGTTTCAGTTGGCCAGATGATTGAGCAGGGCTTGCAGGTTAGGTTTAACCCTGATGGGTGTTATGTTGAAGATTTTAAAGACAAGTGCAGGTTGGTTGCAAAAGGCAACAGAGTGGGCAGAATGTTTACATTGAATGTAGACATGCCTGAAATGAGTGCTGCGATGTTTGCAAATGGTTCAGGAGTTGTTGCAGACACAGACATATGGCATAAAAGAATTGGACATGTAAATGTGCAGAGATTGAAGTCTATGCAGACAAAAGGAATTGTGACAGGGCTGCCAAAATTTAAAGTGGAAGGTATGCAGAAAATATGTGAAGCATGCCAATTTGGGAAGCAAACAAAGCATGTGTTTCCACGTAACAGATATGTGAGCAGAAATGCACTAGATGTTGTGCATTCAGATGTATGGGGTCCTACGAAGACCGTGTCTATGGGAGGCTGCAGATACTATGTCACTTTCATTGATGACCACACAAGGAAAGTGTGGGTATATTTCATGAAAGAGAAGAGTGAGGTGTTCACTCACTTTCAGAATTTCAGAGTTTTGGTTGAAAAGCAAACAGGAAAATATGTCAAGTGCCTAAGGTCAGATGGAGGGGGAGAATACTTCTCCAATGAGTTCTCTGAATTTTTGAAGAAGAATGGAATTCGGAGACAGTATACATGCAGATACACTCCGCAGCAAAATGGAGTTGCTGAGCGGAAAAACAGGCACATTGCTGAGATTGCGCGGGCATTGATGGAAGAGAAAAATATGCCGCATTGCTATTGGGCTGAGGCTGTTTCTACAGCAGTATACATCATGAACAGGACTCCAACTGCAGCCATACATGATGTAACTCCAGAGGAGAGGTTTACTGGCAGAAAACCAGATTTGTCTCATCTGAAAGTCTTTGGATGCATTGCATATGTGCATGTGCCAGATGAGCTGAGAACCAAGCTGGATCCGAAAGCTGAAAAATGTGTGTTTATTGGATATTCCCTTGAGCAAAAGGGATACAGGTGTTATAACCCTACTACACGTGAGTTGAGGGTAAGTAGGGATGTTGTCTTTGATGAGATGAGCAGTTGGTATGCTGTTGAAAAAGAAGCTGTTGGGGCTGATGTGAGTGGAAGTGTGGTTGCACAGAATGCAGGTCAGCAATCACAGTCTTTGAGTGGACCAGGAGAGTCCTCATCTAGTGGGTCTGTTGATAGACCATGGAGTGGCAGGCTGCGTCATAATACCAGCCCTGCAAATGTGATTAGTACATCACGTAAAGGAAAAGAGAAAGTGGTTGAGCCCCTTGGTATGCCTGACATTTCTGCAGGGCATTCTCATGTTGATGGAGAGTCTAGTGGCTCAGATATGAGCCTTGATGAGGAGCTTGGGATCCCAGCTATGAGAACACCTGGTGTAAAGAAGGCTATGGAGGCCATGAATGAAAAGCTGCGAAGATCAGGGAGAGTGAAGAACCCTGTGCAGAGATTTACATATGATGGTTATGTGGCACATCACTATGCATATATGGCAAAAGTTGTGCAAGTTGTAGAGCCCACATGCATTGATGAGGCTGTTGGAAATGTGTGTTGGGAGAAAGCTATGGATGAAGAGATGGATGCACTATATGGAAATGAAACTTGGGATTTAGTGCAATTGCCTGAAGGCAAGAAAGCCATTGGATGCAAGTGGGTGTACAAAGTTAAACATAACAGTGATGGAAGCATAAACAGGTACAAGGCTAGATTGGTAGCCAAAGGATATGCGCAGACATATGGGATTGATTATGAGGAAACTTTCAGCCCAGTTGCCAAGATGGCAACGGTGAGAGTTGTGATAGCAGTGGCTGCGTCAAAGCAATGGTCTTGACATCAAATGGATGTAAAGAATGCATTCTTGCATGGGGATTTGCAAGAAGAGGTGTATATGTTGCAGCCACCTGGTTATGAGGATGTGGGTCACCCCGAGCATGTTTGCAGGTTGAAGAAAGCCTTGTATGGCTTAAAACAAGCACCAAGAGCATGGTCTGACAAGATTTCTCAATATCTTGTCACTATTGGCTTTCATGTAGCCAATGCAGATTTCTCATTGTATGTGAGACATGGTGATAGAGGAGTTGTGCTTGTTGTCATCTATGTAGATGACTTGATCATTACGAGGGACCATGATGCAGAGATCTTTGATGTAAAGATCTTGCTTAGACAGAAGTTCGAGATGAAGGATCTGGGGGAGCTCAGATATTTCTTGGGCATTGAGGTGATTAGGTCACCACATGGTATTGGATTACTGCAGCGACAGTATGGCTTGGACATGTTGTCCAAGTATGGTATGACAGGCTGTAAGCCTATTTCTGTGCCATTGGATCAGAATGGCAAGTTGAGTGCAGATTCAGGAGAGATCTTGGAGGATCCTACTATGTACAGGAGCATAGTAGGAAGTTTGATCTACATGACGATCACCAGACCAGATTTGAGCTATGCTGTTGGGTTGGTGAGTCAGTTTATGCAGGTTCCACGGAAACCGCATTTGGATGCTGTGAGACGCATACTGAGGTATGTGAAGTCTACTTTACATTGTGGACTATTCTATGAGACTGGGACAGAGATATGTGTACATGGGTACACAGATGCTGATTGGGCTGGTAGTATCTCAGACAGAAGATCTACCAGTGGATTCATGTTTTCTTTGGGGAGTGCTGCTGTGACTTGGAGCAGCAAGAAGCAGCCTATGGTTGCTCTATCGAGTACAGAGGCCGAGTACAGAGGAGCTGCTATGGCAGCATGTGAGGTAGCTTGGTTGAGAAAGCTACTTGCAGATTTGGGTCTATCAGTGGATAGACAAGTTGTCATTTTCTGTGACAACATTAGTAGTATACAGTTGGCCAGGAACCCAGTCTTTCATGCTCGTACGAAGCACATAGAGGTCCACTACCATTTCGTCAGAGAGAAGGTCTTGGCAGGAGACCTTGACCTTGTCTATGTCAGCACAGAGGATCAGGTAGCTGACATCTTCACCAAAGCATTGGGTACAGAGAAGCTCCGCAGATTCAGGGCTTCGCTTGGTGTACATGAGATGAAGTTGAGCTCGAGGGGGAGTGTTGAGATATCGAGCTCTAGTGAGGCGGTGGACACTGATGACCCGCCTGGGGGATAGGCCCCGCACTTACACCACTGGCATGGTTGGTGAGATCTTGGGTGATATGCGGCCAGTGGGATGACAGGCTGTGTGACAGTCACTCTAGAGACTGGCATAGTTATAGCGCCAGCTCATTTAGTCGGGTTCACACTATAGAGAACCCGTGTATGTATTTGGTTGAATACCTTTCATATTTGGTGTACTCTTATTCTTGTATATGGTGTGTTGAGTGTTGAGTAGAGAAGAAAAAGATTTTCAGCCTCTCACCTTGTGTGTTCTCTATTAGGGTTTTGTGAGTGTGTGTGTGTGCTTGCAAGAGCTCAAGCTCTCTTCCCCCCTGCATCTTTTCAGATGACGGCTCATGCTACCAAAAATTGTATTTCATAGTGGGTGTACCTAAACCAATTTTCTAATAAGGATTGTACATAGGTTAAAGAACAGTTGCCCATGGTGTCATTTTGGGACTATAAATCTCAATGACTCAAGTATAATATCTTCATTCCCCATGGGAGGAGTATGGTAATGTGTGTGCATGTAGCTTTCTTTCTTAATATTGGGAGAATGTAATTAGGTTTTACATAAGAAATTAACTAATTTGCATGCTATAATGTCCAAGCATGTAGTTATTTATGCCATAAAACCTATGTTTTGAGGAAAACTGATCATAAAATCCCTGAACACTGCCATTCTAAGAATTGGGATTTTCCCAAATTACCTAATACGGTCTTCTATCCATAGCCTACGCATACCCTATGTGTACCCTTATGCATAGCGAATGCATACCCTATGCATAGCCTTATGAATAGGATATGCTAGGTTATGCATAGCGTATGCATAGATTATGCATACGCTATGCATACCCTATGCATAGGCTATGGATAGGTTATGCATAGCATATGCATAGGCTATGCATACGCTATGCATAGGCTATGCATAGCCTATATATACCCTAATATTTTGATGGTGTTTATGAACACCACAAAGACTCTTGAGATGATGACGGCTCATGCTACCAAAAATTACATTTTTTAGTAGTGGGTAGTGAAGATGCGAGGTAGTGAGTTATCCTAATGTGAATTTTTAGAAATTAGGTGTGGTGTATAGAATTCATGGATTTCCATTGTCATGGGGATTACTCTTTTAACATAAAAATGGATTACTAGAAATTCCTCTTTTTTCTAATTAACTATTTATGCATAAACATAAAAATCAAATTTTCCATGATTATAACGAGAATCATTCAATTAATCTAGGATGATTAATCCTAGAATATGGTAGGAAGTCCTCTTTTCATATTATGAATGAAAATGATTTATGTGGTAATTTTTTAAAAATTTTGCCATAGCTCCGCTCTGTTATTACTGATATTTCTCAATAATTTTGAAAACATAAAGTTTAGTAATATCATATGATAGAATAACCATTAATTGGATCAATATCCAATTATGGACTTGTTTCCTAAATTTTCCATGAATTAAATAGCATAACAGCATCAAAAAACCACTTATTTGGCCTCAATTTTACAAGCATAGAAATTACTTTTAGATTAGAGAATTGCTTCATGAGAAGCTTCATTTGAATATAGAATAGGTCCTAGGAATGACCATTCTTTGGGGGAGAGAGAGAGAAATGCTTTTAAAAAAAATATTATAAAAATTTATGTGTTTTATCACTACAATTCATTAAAGAACTTCAATTGTATTAAAAAGCCATTCAATTGAATGCTTCTCAAGCTTGAGAGGGGTTGAGAAGAGAGGAACATTTGGAGATTTAAAAAAAATGATCATAAACCACACTCTACCTCCTAGATTGCTTGATTCTTTAATTAAAGTAGAGGCCCCCAACCAATCAATTGGTTTGTTATGTTGATGAAGACTCTAAGGAAGATTGAAGAGAGAGAGAGAAGCTCTAATATGTTTTAATTTGTAGAGGATTTTTAGAGGATAATAGAAAATAAGCTTATCTTAGAGTAATACCAGCATAGTTTAGTTCAGAGATGAGAATACAAAAGAATGAGGGTCTATTTACAGGTGAGGGAGGCCACTAACTGAGTCCAACTGAGTTCTAGAATTTTTCAGCTTCAGTTTGGCTAAATTTGGATAAGATTTGGACCAGTTTGGCTAAATTTGGACAAGATTTGGACCAATTTGGCTGAATTTGGACAAGATTTGGACCAGTTTGGCTCCCTTTTTTATTTGGTTTGATCCAGGAGAGAGGAGAGATAAAAATATCCTATTATTTTTTAGTTTAAAACTCATCCACACATGTGAAAAAGGTGCCTCCTTGAAGGGCCCCCTTCTCCTTACCAATGTGTCAAAGATGAATGATTACTCCAAAATATCTCATTTTTTTATTAATACTTCATAATTTTTAACTAATAAATCTAGTGCTCAGTCAACTCTTCATCTTACGTGGAAATTTACTCATTTTAGGGTATTTTCTTTTATTCTTTGGATTTATCTTATCCCAATACTTGGATTAATCTTATTGGTCCATAGGAACCTTAATCCAAAATTTTCAGAAAACTTGACCCTTAGACTAAGGTCTTCTAAATCATTTTTAATTAATTCCAATTGCACCTTGGAAAATCTATTTTGATTTTCTATTTCAAGAAAATATTTTTTTAATATTTTTAGAATTTATTTATCCAAAAATATCCCAATATTGATTTACCAATCTCTAGAATTTTTTTATCTCACTAGGCTAAACAAGGAAAAATAATATTTTCTTGTATTCAAAAACATAGAATGATTACAAGGGATTGAAATAAAGCCTTATTTGTTATTTAGGCTGAGGAGGAATCTTACATCCTCCCACTTGAAAAACGCGAGATGTCCTCATCTCGCAAAGTGGGGGTAATCTTTTGCCAATTCTTCTTCTTTCTCCCAGGTGGCGTCTTCTAGAGGGAAGAACTTCCACTTTACTAAGAATTCTCTGAGGACTCTACTCATGAGAATCTTTTCTCGAACGTCAAGGATTTCCTCAGGTTGGAGTACCATCTGGCCTTGAGTCCATCGGAGAGAACAATTGTTCATCATCATGCATGTGACTCGGGCTAGGTACATACTTCTTAAGCAAACTGACATGGAATACATCATGTACCTTGAGATGGGGAGGCAGAAGAAGTTTGTAGGCTAGATCCTCCACTTTCTTTATGATAGCATACGGCCCACAGTATCTGGGAGAGAGCTTCTTGTACTTCCCTAAGGATAAGGAACTTCTTTTTGTGGTCGTACAGACCATATCTTACTCGTCAAACTCTCTCTCTGACCTCTTTTTATTTGCATAATGCTTTTGTCTGTCTTGGGCTACCTTTATATCTTTACGGATTGATTGCATCCTACTGATCCATGTCATCAAGCATTTGTCTAAACATTTCAACTCTGATCAATGGGTCAGACCAAGTCAACGGTGTAAGGCAATCTTGTCCATATAAAGCTTTGAAAGAAATCATCCCAATGCTCCGATGATAAGAAGCATTCTAAGCAAATTGGACCAGATGCAGATGACTTAACCACTTCTTGGGTTCCCTGCCATAGCATGACTGAAGGATATCTTCTATTACCGGATTCACCCTTTTTGTCTGGCCATCTATTGTTTTGGGGTGATAGGCTATGCTGAGATCCAGGAAAGTTCCTTCTTCTTCAAAGAACGCAGTCCAAAATTTCGATGTGAATTTGGGATCTCTCACTTACTATCCTCCTGGGTAAACCATGCAATCTCAAGATCTCCTTAAGGAAAACTCTGGGAACATCCACTACACAGAGTATGTTTTTTTCACTGGAATCAAATGGGAAACTTTGGTTAGCCTGTCGACTACCACAAAATTGGAGTTGTAACCTGCTTGCACTGAAGGTAATCCAGTGACAAAGTCCATACTGATGCATTCCCACTTCATTTGTGGAATGTCTAGAGGAGCCTGCAGTTTTCCTAGCATCTTGACTCTCTCTACGTTGACTCTTTGGCACCTCTAGCATTTTCGTACATGATCAAGTACATGCTTTTTGAGTCGTGGCCAGAAGAAGCTTTTCTTCACAAACATATAGGTTTTTATAAACCCTGGATGTCCAGCTATATCAGGCTATCATGGGCTTCTCTCAGAATTCTTTCCATAATTGGGGATACATAGCCGATTATTATAATACATGCATCCTTCATCCAGTTTGTATCCAAGAACTCGACTCATTTCCTGAGGAGTCTTGCTTTCCTGCATCAGAAGGGTAGCAATAGTGGCAAAGAATTTGTCCTGGAAGATTTTCTCCTTTGCTTCATTGATCAATGGATTTGACACCACTGTTATTGCAAGCAAGGAGGCTTTTCTGCTGAGCGCATCTGCAACCACATTTTCATTCCCTGGTCGATACTTTATTTCAAAATCAAATTCCTGCAGGATTTGCATCCATCTCCTTTGACGCATGTTGAGATCCCTTTGGGTGAAGATCCACTGTAGACTTTGATGATCTGTCATCAAAGTGAACCTTTGTCCCAAAAGATAATGTCTCAACTTCAGAGCATACACCACTGAGAGTAACTCCAAGTCATGGATGGCATAATTCCTCTCATGTGTTTTGAGTTTTTTGGATTCATAGGCCACTGCATGACCTTCTTGCATCAGAGCAGCACCTGAGGCAAACCCACTAGCATCAGTAAACTACCTCAAAGGGTTTGGTAAAATCTGGCAATTTAAGGATAGGGTTGGTTACTAAGGCTGTCTTTAGCTTGTCAAAGGCACTCTGACACATTGCAGTCCACTGAAAAAGTGTAGATAAGGTTAGTTAAGGGGGATGCTATCTAAGCATACCTAGGTATAAAGATCCTATACCATCCGGTTAACCCTAGGAATCCTATTACTTCCTTTACTGACTTGGGTTCTGGCCATTCTACGACTGCTTGGATCTTTGTGGGGTCAGGAGAAATCCCATCCTTTGACACTATGAATCCCAAGTATTCCACATAGTCAACAGAGAAAGAACATTCGCTCTTCTTTGTTGCAAAGAGTTGGTGTTTCCTTAGGATTTCCAGGACCTTGTGCACATGATCTTCATGGTCTGCAGCATTCTTTGAATATACTAAGATATCATCAAAGAAGACAAGAACAAGTATCATCCAAGTATTCTCTGAGAATATCTTGTATAAGACGATTGAATGTCGCCGGGCATTAGTCAATCCAAACGGCATGATTGTGAACTCATAATGCCCATAGCGAGTATTGAATGCTGTCTTTTGGATGTCTTACTTCTTGATTCTGATCTAGTAGTACTCGGATTTGAGATCTATCTTTGTGAACATTTGGGTCCCACCACTTAACCGATCCAGAAGTTCATCGATCCTAGGAATAGGATACTTATTCTTAATTCTTAATTGATTTAGTCCTCTATGTAGTCAATATAGAGTCTTAAAGTTCCATCTTTCTTCTTTTGAAAGAGAACGGGCGCACCCCAAGGTGAGACACTGGGTCTGACGAATCCCTATTCTAACAGTTGTCTTAACTACTCCTTAAGTTCTATGGCTTCAAGGACTAGCATTTTGTATGCACGCTGGGATACTGGGCTGACCGGGGGTTAATTCGATCTCATGATCTACTTCACGAGATGGAGGCATCTCAGTCAGCTCTTCAGGAAACACATCTGCATACTCACTTAACTAATCTGGTTCTTTAGCCTTGCATTTTATGTCTACTGGATTCATTTTAACGACATACACATCTTGCTTCTTTCTAAGCCCTTTTAATAATTTGAAAGCCTTGACTAATTGTAGCAATGGGGATATGGAAATTCTAATTCCTTGAACTTTATTCCCGTGAAGGTCAAGAAAAGAGTTCCTTTGTGACAATGAATGTCAACCTGATTCTTTTGGAGCCAATCCATTCCAAGGATTCCATCATATAATCCCTGGGGTAGTACTCTAAACTGGCACTCTGTTACATTCCCATCTAGGCTAAACTAAATAAGGTCAGTCTCAAGGTGAGTGAAAAGAATTTTCCCACTGGCTAATTCCACTTGCATAGGTTTCCCTAGTTTTTGATTTAGGACTAGTTTTCACAGACATCCTGGGGAAATAAAAGAATGAGTACTGCGTGAATCAATCCAAAGCTTGAATTGCTTACCTTGGTAGCCTACTGGAGTCTGGAGGACTGAGAATTGATGGTTATTCCCTTGATGCTCTATTGCTACATAGATCTGTCCTTTCTCTTCCTCTACTTCCCCAGCTATGGTGACTGCTCTGGCTGCTCCAGTCTGAGGTGGAACTCCCTGGCTGTTTCCACTATTTTTAGCCTGGCAAGAGCCATTTTGCTTTGCTCATTGTAGCCTCTAACGTCAAAATCTTCTTCCATAGCTTCCACCCATTTCTCCACAGCCTCGTCGCCCTGCAGGTTCTCCCCTTCTCCTTTTTGAAGGGTCCTGGGTGAGTTCTATGAAGAGCCTTGTGAACATCGGGGTCAAGCTCATCATCTTCAGAGAGAGGGTTTGGCTAACAGCCACGGTTTCCTTGTCTCATGATTCTGCCAAAAGTGATATGTTATTAAATTTTTATTTTAATATCATCCACAAGATCCTAAGACTTAAGGGATTCGGAAAACAATTTCTTATACAAGATAAATGATCTTATTGGAGATCCATGACATAAGTCTGGTAACAAATTTTTCTTTATCAGTTCGTCCATAAACAATCACTTATACAACAGGGAATTTTTCTCTAGAAAACATATCTTTATTTATATAGAAGTTGCAATATGTACATAGAGCAACTCGACTCTAGAAATCAAAATCTCCTCGGGAGATGCATAAGACGGCGGTACTGGTGGGCCATAGCCATGCCCTGATACAACCATTCTCTTAATGCCAAGGAAGCTATTGTCTTCTCCTTAGGAATAAAGCCACTAAGGAGTTTGTAGATTTGGCATGAAAGTCTGAAATTTTGAGGCGTTGAATGATATAGAATGACACCATGTACCACTTTCAGCTTTATCAGAATCATGGCCAATGAGAGGTTTTGCCTCAGCATATGCTAGTCGCAAGATGCTAGTCACAAGAGGCATGGACATATTGCCCTCTACAAACCACTTATGCTGTCATCTCTCCACTAGGTCAGGAAAATATAAATCCTCGAAATGGCGAGCGAGTGACTCGGCTTGTTCGAGTTGCAGGGGAAGAGATGAGATGCTCGAAGGCAAACGCAGTCATGTCTTGTGATAAGTATGGAACTTTCATCTTTAAAAAAATAATTTCTTTGATTAAAAATTCTTTATTAATGAGACTTGTGCAATGAGAATTAATTATGAAAAACGTTTTTTTTTGAGTTTTTTTATTATCAATTTCTGACAAGAATTCGTTTGTCCTTATTAGCTTTCAACAAAGCTCTGATACCACCTGCTGTGGGATCCCTAGCCCACCACCTGCGATGCCGTGCCAGCGGCGGTGGAAGTGGCGTCGGCCTCCCACGCGGGGCGGGGATCCACACTCGGGGCCTCGCACCCACAGATGTCCAGGATGAGAGGCTAGCCTGGGTGCGGGCCCGGAAGACTCTCCTCGCCCAGAAGGCACGGGCGATTCCGCCAAGGAAAAAAATCTTCGAACGGGGAAATTACTCCAACGAGTCAAAGTCTTAACTGGACAAACTGATCTGACCAAACTTGAAGTCACATAGTTAGATCAAGAAGAGACTTGCACTTGGTCCATGGAATCATCGCTTTTTTCCTCATTTACGAGACACAGCCCCCTAGCTGATGATTCATGCAAAAAATTAAGGTAGACATACCATGTACACACCCAATATGAAATTACCATTTATAATAGATTCGACTGGCTATAAAACAATCCTTCAATAGAAATCATAATATTTTTTATCATCATTTTCCAAATTCCAAGTCCATTGTATTACAAAAATATCCTCTAGACTCTCCATTGAAGACCAGCTGGCCAACCAACGAGATACAATATCAAAATTTGGTTCCCAAAAATATTTCCTTTTAGTCCATCCAAAATCTAGCTCGACATCATACGCATGGGTGTCCTAGCAACCGCGAGTCCCTACATTGCTTGGTCAGAATCCTCTAGGATCCTCCTTAGGTGTCCTAGCACTTCACTCAGGGACCGCTTCGTCGGTCCTCGCCCATCGTACCAAAAGCGTACCATTTTATCCATATCGAGGCTGGTCCAAACCTCGGTAGGCTTTGCCGTGAGACGAGTGATGTCGCTTGAGGACTCCCCACCAGCAGGCTGTTCCAACAAACCTCCTCTTAGAAAAACATAAGCCAAATTCTTCCTCCAGCATTTTGGCATAAAACAGTCCTTTGATTTTTTTTCAAAAAAATAGAGGTTCCAATGCAAGTAAAATTCTAATTTGAGATTGGTTCCAAAAACCCTTTTTTCATAATGAGGATCCTTGATCTCTCATCAGGGTAGTCTACCCATCATTCAGCCTGATTGTCCAACTAGATTCTTGGTGAGTTCGGTCAAGAAAAACTAGTTTAGTTCTGATAGTCTATTCTTTGTGATTAGAACTGGAATTGGTCACGAAGTTTTTACTTAACTCAGATCGAAGAGATGGACAAGTAGGTTTACTGTCCGTCCCTCTCGTAGTCTAACCAAATTCATTAGGTTTAGTTTTACAAGGATTCCCTTCAGATAAACATCTAGTTGTGGGTAAAAAACCATTTGGTGATTTTACAAATTAAAATATCCAAAGATATTCCTTCTATCACATCATTTCTCAACCTTAATTCATTAGGTAGAATTATGGTGGAAATTCATCTTTTGATACTAAAATTTAATTCAAATCCATCTTTTCTTAATTATCATAAAGATTCTTCTTTTTGACTAAATATCATACCTATTTTTTTTGGAATAAATTAAAATCTCTCTTTTTCTCATGTTTTTGAGTGCAATCCAATTATCATCGGAATTCCTCTTTTACCATAAATTAAATCTATTTAAAATTCTTCTTAAAAATTACATAAAAAATCCATTAATCCCCTTAAGCTAAAAACTCGACTTTTCTCATTTAAATATTTGAATTCCAATATGGTGGGAATTCCTCTTTCATCATTTAAACTTATCTATGCAAAAAGATAAATTTAAGTAAATTTTCTCTTAAAATTTTAAAAAAATCTCCATTAATTCCTTTACACTACTAGGAATTACACTTTCCTCATTTAAATATTTGAATTCCAATATGGTGGGAATTCTTCTGTCATCATTTAAGCTTATCTATGCAAAAAGAAAAATTTAACTAAAATTCTTCTTTAATTTTTGAATAAAATATTCATTATTTTAGCATCACAATTTTTCTCTTACTTTATTGGAATACATGGATTTCCATTTTCATGGGGATTACTCTTTAACATAAAAATGGATTACTAGAAATTCCTCTTTTTCCTAATCAACTATTTATGCATAAACATAAAAAATCAAATTTTCCATGATTATAATAATGACAATCATTCAATTAATCTAGGATGATTAATCCTAGAACATGGTAGGAAGTCCTCTTTTCATATTAAGAATGAAAATGATTTATGTGTTAATTTTTTAAAAATTTTACCATAGGTCTGCTGCTATTACTGATAATTCTCAATAATTTTTAAAACATAAAGTTTAGTAATTTCATATTATAGAATAACCATTAACTGGATCAATATCCAATTATGGACTTGTTTCCTAAATTTTCCATGAATTAAATAGCATAAAGGTATTAAAAAACCACTTATTTGGCCTCAATTTGACAAGCATAGAAATTACTAGATTAGAGAATTTCTTCATGAGAAGCTTCATTTGAATATAGAATAGGTCATAGGAATGACCATTCTTTGGGGGAGAGAGAGAAATGCTTTAAAAAAAACATTATAATTTAAGCATAAAAGGAAATTTATGTGTTTTATCACTACAATTCATTAAAGAACTTCAATTGTATTAAAAAGCCATTCAATTGAATGCTTCTCAAGCTTGAAAGGGGTTGAGAAGAGAGGAACATTTGGAGATTTTTAAAAAAATGACCATAAACCACGCTCTACCTCCTAGATTGCTTGATTCTTTAATTAAAGTAGAGGCCCCCAACCAATCAATTGGTTTGGTATGTTGATGAAGACTCCAAGGAAGAGAGAGAGAAGCTCCAATCTCTTCAATTTGTAGAGGATTTTTGTAAGATTCCTCCCTCCATCTTTTGAGGTGTACAGGTGTAAGAACCTCTCCTTCTGATCTTGTAATTATTCCCCTCTCCGAAATAAAAGAAAGATTCTATTTTATCCTATTTTGATCTAGAGAGAGAAAATATCTAGAGAGAGATAATCCAAAATTGAGATATTTTTTGATATAAAAATCCTCCTAGTGTCTAAAATGGTTTCTCTTGAAGTAGAAATTCAAAAAGAACTTTCCAATGTGCATTTGGAATTAATTGAAAATAAGTATAAAGGACCTTAGCCTAGGGGTCTAGATTTTCAAAAAAAATTGGATTATGGTCCAATTAAGGTTCCTATGGGCCAATAGGATCAATCCAAGTGTGGGGAGAAGATAAACTAATTTATAAAAGAAAAATACCCAAAAATGAGTAAATGTCCACTTAAGATGAAGAGTTGACTATGTACAAGGTTTATTAGTAAAAAACTATGAATATTACTAAAAAATTAGATATTTTGGGTATAATGATTCAATTTTGACACCTTGGTAAGGAGAAGGGGGCTCTTCAAGGAGGCGCCTATTTCACATGTGTGGTGGAGTTTTAAACTCAAAAATATTGTGATATTCTTTTCTCTCCTGGATCAAACCAAATCAAAAGGAAGCCAAACTAGGTCCAAATCTTGTCCAAATTTACCCAAACTGAACCTGGAAAAATTTAGAAACTAGTTGGACTTGGTTAGAGTTCTCCCTCACCTATAAATAGATCCTGAGCCCTTTGTAAAAAAATATGAGTACTATACCATGCCAGTTTTATACTAAAATAATGATATTTTCTATTATCCTCTACAAATTGAAGAGATTGGAGTTTCTCTTTCTCTTCAATCTTCCTTGGAGTCTTCAACAACATACCAAACCAATTGATTGGCTGGAGGCCTCTACATTGATTAAAGAATCAAGCAATCTAGGAGGTAAAATGTGGTTTAAGGTCTTTTTTAAAAAAAATCTCCAAATGTTTCTCTCTTCTCAACCCCTCTCAAGCTTGAGAAGCATTCAATTGAATGGTTTTTTAATACAATTGAATTTCTTTAATGAATTGTAGTGATAAAACACATAAATTTCCATTTATGCTTAAAAATTAAATGTTTTTTTAAAGCATGTCTCTCTCTCCCTCGAAGAATGGTCATTCCTATGACCTATTCTATATTCAAATGAAGCTTCTCATGAAGCAATTCTCTTATCTAAAAGTAATTTCTATGCTTGTCAAATTAAGGCCAAATAAGTGGCTTTTTAATGCTTTTATGCTATTTAATTCATGGAAAAATTAGAAATCAAGTCCATAATTGTATATTGATCTAATTAATTGTTATTCTATCATATGATATAACTAAACTTTATGTTTGCAAAATTATTGAGAATTATCAGTAATATCAACGAAGCTATGGAAAAATTTCTAAAAAAATTAACACATAAATCATTTTCATTCATAATATGAAAAGAGGACTTCCTACCATATTCTAGGATTAATCATATTAGATTAATTGAATGATTCTCATTATAATCAAGGAAAAATTGATTTTATGTTTATGCATAAATAGTTAATTAGGAAAAAGAGAAATTTCTACCAATTCATTTTTATGTTAAAAGAGTAATCCCCGTGACAATGAAAATCCATGTATTCCAATGAATTAAGAGAAAAATTGGGATGCTAAAATAATGTATATTTTATTTAAAAATTAAAGAAGGATTTTATTTAAATTTATCTTTTTGCATAGATAAACCTAAATGATGAAAGAGAAATTCCTACCATATTGGAATTCAAATATTTAAATGAGAAAAGTGTAATTTTTAGCATATTGAAATTAATGGGTATTTTATTTAAATTCAAAGATAAATTTTAGATTAAAAAAATTTATCTATGAGGAATATTTAAATGGTAAAAGAGAAACTCCTATGACATTTGGAATTCCATCATTTAGATGGGAAAAGAAAAATTCCTAGCATATTGAAATTAATGGGTATTTTACTTAAATTCAAAGATAAATTTTAAATAAATTTATTTTATCTATGAGAAATATTTAAATGGTAAAAGAGGAATTCCTATGAGATTTGGAATTCCATCATTTACATGGGAAAAGAGAAATTCCTAGCATATTGAATTAATGGGTATTTTATTATTATGAGAAATATTGATGATAAAAGAGAAATTTCCATGACATTGAAATGCAAATAATTAAATACAAAAAAAGAAAAACTTTCCATGGTATTTGAGATCCAAGAAATTAAATGGAAAGAAGAGAAATTTTTAGTATAATTCAATTTATGATTATTTATCAAAATTAGAAATATGGGTAGAATTGATTTCTGTAAATCCCATGAATTCTTTTATTCAAAAGAGGAATATTGAATATAATTCAATTAAGGAATTGAGAAGGAGTATAGAAATAGTCGTTTGAGAAAAGAAACCTTTAATTAGGCCAAGCAATTGGTAGAAATTTAGAAAAAGTCCCATTATCGGAATCAAACTAGAAAAAGCTACTAAATGGGAATAGCATGTGAAATGGATGTGGATGTGTATGTGGAAGAATGGATGTGGATGTGTATGTGGAAGAATGGATGTGGGTGTGTATGTGAAAGAATGGATATGGATGTGTATGTGAAAGAATGGATGTGGATGTGTATGTGGAAGAATGGATGTGGATGTGTATGTGAAAGAATGGATGTGTTTATGTATGTGAAAGAATGCGAATCAGATGTTGATGTGAGTGAATGGATGAGATGTTGATGTGATGTGAATCAGGATGTGAATGAATGAGATGTGATGTCATGTGAATTGAATGTAAATGAATGATATGGGATGTGAATGGATGAGATGTGATGTGATGTGAATCGGGATAAGAATGAATGAGATGAGATGTGAAATGAATGTGATGAGATATGATGTAAATTGAGATAGATGTGAATGAATGATATGTGATGTAAATGAATGAGGTGTGATGGGATGTGAATATGGGTAGATGCAAGTTGATGAGATCTGATGAGGATATTAAATGAGAAAAGATGTGATGAGTTGAAAAATGATGTGATTGGATGAGAATAGGAATACATATGAATTGGATATGGATTAAGTAATGTGGACATATGTGAAACAATGTGAAAGACGAGAGTTCATTATAAAAACTGTAGTTATGACCTGTTTTTAAATGACTGTTTTATGTCAATAATGCTGGGGAAGCATTTTGACCGTCTTGAGAATGAGGTCGTGGAGACCTAACTGATAAAGTTATAACAGCTTTGACGGAGAGTCAACAGAGGACGTCTCAAACATAGCAAGGTCGGCCGAGGTCTTGAATAGCCTTGGTTCGAATTAAATGGTGAGCTTTCGGCACGTTGGATGAGGGACCAAGGAAGCAGCCTATGAGTGAAGCACTAGGTGACCTGCGAAGGATCCTAGAGGGTGTTGACCATACGGTGCTCGAGCTCTGGGTCGCCGAAGATACCCACAGGTGTGTCGGGGAAGATATTGGAACAAGGAGTAAGAGTTGTTTTCTGAAATCGGGCATGGATCTGGTTGATTGACCTTGCTAGTCCTCAACAGATGAGTCCATGGCTCTTTTATATGGATGTGTTGATTGATCTTGTTGATCTTCAACGGAGATTCCATCTTGATTTTTATAAGTGAATAGATTGTCGAGTACTATGAGCTAGGAACTATCAAAAAGATCCCTCAGGGACAGGTGGTGAGCGTTCTGTGGTTGCCAATGATGCCATAGGTACACCGATGAAGAAATGATTGGAAATTAGGATTCAACTAGATATTTTGGAGGATTATGAGATCAGTGACTCTATGGTTTCATTAAATGATTGTTTTTAAAGATAGCTGAATCTTTGAAAAAGGCAATTTCATATTGGATGTGTAAGTGGTATGACTGGCATTAAATTTGCATGAATATCCGGCTAGGGGGCCTGGGAACTCTTTTCCCTGGTACCTGGGACAAAACCTAACCAGATTCCTGATTGGATCCCATCACTACAGTGGTTGGGCGGTTGGCTAACCCATGGGACTGATGGATCTGTAAAATGAGACTCAATTCTATTATAGTACGATAGATAAAGTAAATCCCATATAGTAATTGTTCTATGGAAAAAGAATCAATGGCTCTACCTCTTGATGGGGAAAAAAGCATTGGTTTCTATGATCCAAGTGCAAGTTTCTTCCTTGATCTGACCAAGTGACTCACAGGTTCGGTCGGATCAGTTTGGTGTCAGAGTAATGACCCTGACTATGTTAGAGTACAAATATCCTAGAGAAATCGTGCGTGCTTTCCGGTAGGAGGAAGTTTTTCCGGATTCGGTTTTTGAATAACCAAGGGATTAGTCTCTTGTCCGGATATCTGTGGTGGGCGAGGCCCCAAGTGAGGGATCATGCCCCATGCAAGAAGTGCTACTTCCGCTCTGCTAGCACCCCCGAATCCGTTGTGCGGAGGGGGCAGGGATCTTTTAGCTGGTATCATAGTGAATTGTAAAGTGGATCAACTGAAAAGCCAAAAATGTCAAAAATTTGTGAAGTAACAGTAAAAGGTTGTAATTATGTGATAAAATTGATATTCAAAATGAAGATTCATAAAATTAAAAGTAGGTCTTTAGATGAATTACCGCAATTATATGAAAATCTCTGACTTGCTTGAGGCCTAGTCATGATGGTATTTACCTTATAATTCCAAGGACTATGACTACCCATATATACCGAGGGTATAACTATAGCTCTTTACTGGCAGTATATACGAGTAAATTTAAGACCTTGAAATTATAAGTAAAAATGCTATCCTGATGATGAATTCGAATGTGGTTGATATGATTTTAAAATTTTGGTTGAGAATTGATGAGTTGATTTGGATTATGATTAAAAAAAGATGATTCGTGAATTTTGGTTGAAAAGCGATCAATTGAACAAAGCCACAATGAGGATGAATGGGACGAGTCCCTATGATGATGTTCGTAACTTGAATGACAATAATGACTTCAACAAATCACTATGAGATTAGTGGATTGTACTGAGACAGATTGCTGCTGTTAACACTTGACCTAGTGGATCCACTTAAGGGATGACAAATTAAAAACCTGCATAACTAAAACTTCCATGGAGGAATGTTCAGATGGAATTTTCAGTCTGATGGACCATCATTGTGTTAAAAATATGAATGATATATTCTAAATGAATTGTTATCTGATAATGAGTTCTATATAAGGGATCTTTATCCCATGATTCTATGGAGGAGAGCTGACCAATCTAAAGAACCCCAGAATCAGTTGGATCTAAAGTCAGATTTAAATTGTAAATAAAAGGACTTAACAAGAATTTTCATATTGATAGGATCATGGATTGAGGTCGTCATGGTAGGAATGATAACCCCCAACTAGATGAGGAAGAGCTCGACTTGGATGTTCGTAAAACTCTTCATAGATCGCAGCCTGGACCTTTCAAGGGTGAAGGAGAAAACTTGGGCGAGACTGTGGAGAAGTGGATCGAAGCAATGGAAGAGTACTTCGATGTCACCGGGTACAATGAGAAGAGCAAAATGGCTCTTGCAAGGCTGAAGATAGTAGAAAAAGCCAGACTAGCATGGAGAAACCACTGTGAGACAAACCGTGTGGATTGAAACACTCAGACATGGAATAATCTCAAAATTTACCTAAGAGATTCTGTCCTCCCGGCTTTTTGGAAACAAAGATAAACGAATTCTTAGAGTTAACCTAGGGGAGTAGAACTATTGAAGTATATCACTAAGTGTTCACTCTCGTCCTCAAATACTCGCCACCGTTGAATGAAGAACAACTGATGACCAAGTTCATTCGGGGACTGAACAAACCTTTGAATATCCTAGTGAAGAATGCCAAGCCAGTTTCCATGGCTGAAACGGTGCGGATGGCGAAAGAGTTCGCCAAGGCCTTTGATGTCAAGGTCCCGTAGCCAGCACCATTACCTTTCAAAAGGTTTTTAGCTCCAGAAGGTGATTCCAACCTTCCACCGTCTAAGAGATATAAGGGTCAAGCCCAGGATATGGGAAGTTTCAGAATGGAAGAAATGCCATTTTCTCGGAACTCAATCCCTTGGAATTCAACTTCAGAAGCTCCACCCTTGAAAAAGGGAGTGAAATGCTATAACTGTCAAGGAATTGGACATTGTAGTATGGATTGACCAACTCCTTTTGCAACAAGGTTTTCAGGGCGGGAAAATCACAGATCAAGATTCCAGACTCCAGCTCCTTCCTTCCAGAGTAATCAGGTTTCTTTCTGCCAAAATGAGAGAAATCCCAGAGACAGACCCTCTAACCAACCCGCAGTTTCAATCCAAAGTAATTAGCCGTCCACTTCCAAGGCAGTAACGCTGGAAGTGATTGAAGAAGAAGAAGATGAAAGAGATCATACTCCACCTACGAGTCTACGAGATAAGGACATCTTGCATTTTTTAAGTGAGATAGAATGTAAGATTCCACCCTCCAGCTTTTGAGGTGTACAGGTGTAAGAACCTCCCCTTCTGATCTTGTAATTATTTCCCTCTTTGAAATAAAAGAAAGATTCTATTTTTCCCTGTTTTAACCTAGAGAGAGAAAATGTCTAGAGAGAGGTAATCCAAAATTGAGATATTTTTGGATATAAAAATCTTCCTAGTGTCTAAAATGGTTTCCCCTAAAACAAAATTTCAAAAAGAACTTTCCAATGTGCATTTGGAATTAATTGAAAATAAGTATAAAGGACCTTAGCCTAGGGGTATAATTTTTAGAAATTTTTGGATTATGGTCCAATTAAGGTTCCTATGAGCCAATAGGGTCAATCCAAGTGTGGGGACGAGATAAATCCAATTTATAAAAGAAAAATACCCAAAAATGAGTAAATGCCCACTTAAGATGAAGAGTTGACTAAGTACAAGGTTTATTAGTAAAAAACTATAAATATTACTAAAAAAATGAGATATTTTGGGTATAATGATTCAATTTTGATACCTTGATAAGGAGAATGGGGATCTTCAAGAAGGCACCTGTTTCATATGTGTGGTAGATTTTTAAACTAAAAAATATTGTGATATTTTTTTCTCTCCTCTCTCTTGGATCAAATCAAATCAAAAGGGAGCCAAACTACGTCTAAATCTTATCCAAATTCAGCCACACTACTGAACCTCGAAAATTCTAGAAACTAGTTGGACTTGGTTAGAGTTCTCCCTCACCTATAAATAGATCCTGAGCCCTTTGTAAAAAAATATGAGAACTATACCATGCCAGTATTATACTGAAATAATGATATTTTCTATTATCCTCTACAAATTGGAGAGATTGGAGTTTCTCTCTCTTCAATCTTCCTTGGAGTCTTTATCAACATACCAAACCAATTGATTGGTTGGGGGCCTCTACATTGATTAAAGAATCAAGCAATCTAGGAGGTAAAATGTGGTTTATGGTCTTTTTTTTTTAAATCTCCAAATGTTTCTCTCTTCTCAACCCCTCTCAAGCTTGAGAAGCATTCAATGGAATGGTTTTTTAATACAATTGAAGTTCTTTAATGAATTGTAGTGATAAAAACACATAAATTTCCATTTATGCTTAAATTAAATATTTTTTTAAAGCATGTCTCTCTCTCCCCCAAAGAATGGTCATTCCTATGACCTATTCTATATTCAAATGAAGCTTCTCATGAAGCAATTCTCTAATCTAAAAGTAATTTCTATGCTTGTCAAATTGAGGCCAAATAGGTGGCTTTTTAATGCTTTTATGCTATTTAATTTATGGAAAAATTAGAAATCAAGTCCATAATTGGATATTGATCCAATTAATGGTTATTCTATCATATGATATTACTAAACTTTATGTTTTCAAAATTATTGAGAATTATCAGTAAAAGCAGCGAAGCTATGGCAAAATTTCTGAAAAATTAACACATAAATCATTTTCATTCATAATATGAAAAGAGGGCTTCCTACCATATTCATTCATAATATGAAAAGAGGGCTTCCTACCATATTCTAGGATTAATCATCCTAGATTAATTGAATGATTCTCATTATAATCATGAAAAAATTGATTTTATGTTTATGCATAAATAGTTAATTAGAAAAAAGAGAAATTTCTAGTAATTCATTTTTATGTTAAAAGAGTAATCCTTGTGACAATGGAAGTTCATGTATTCCAATGAAGTAAGAGAAAAATTGGGATGCTAAATAATTTATATTTTATTTAAAAATTAAAGATAAATTTTAGTTAAATTTATCTTTTTGCATAGATAAACTTAAATGATGAAAGAGGAATTCCTACCATATTGGAATTCAAATATTTAAATGAGGAAAGTGTAATTTTTAGCATATTGAAATTAATGGGTATTTTATTTAAATTCAAAGATGAATTTTAGATAAATTTAGTTTATCTATGAGAAATATTTAAATGGTAAAAGAGGAACTCCTATGACATTTCGAATTCCATCATTTTTAGATGGGAAAAGAGAAATTCCTAGCATATTGAAATTAATGGGTATTTTATTTAAATTCAAAGATGAATTTTAAATAAATTTATTTTATGGATGAGAAATATTTAAATGGTAAAAGAGGACTTCCTATGACATTTGGAATTCCATCATTTAGATGGGAAAAGAGAAATTCCTAGCATATTGAATTATGGTCTTTTATTTTATGAGAAATATTGATGATAAAAGAGAAATTCCCATGACATTGGAATGCAAATAATTAAATGCAAAAAATAAAGAATTCCCATGGTATTTGAGATCCAAGAAATTAAATGGAAAGAAGAGGAATTTTTAGTATAATTTAATTTATGATTATTTATCAAAAGTGGAAATATTGGTAGAATTGATTTCTATAAATCCCATGAATTCTTTTATTCAAAAGAGGAATATTGAATATAATTCAATTAAGGAATTGAGGAGGAGTATAGAAATAGTCATTCGAGAAAAGGAACCTTTAATTAGGCCAAGCAATTGGAAGAAATTTAGAAAAAGTCCCACTATCGGATTCAAAACTAGAAAAAGCTACTAAATGGAAATAGCATGTGAAATGGATGTGTATGTGTATGTGGAAGAATGGATGTGGATGTGTATGTGGAAGAATGGATGTGGGTGTGTATGTGAAAGAATGGATGTGGGTGTGTATGTGAAAGAATAGATGTGGATGTGTATGTAGAAGAATGGATGTGGATGTGTATGTGGAATAATGGATGTGGCTGTGTATATGGAAGAATGAATGTGGATGTGTATGTGGAAGAATGGATGTGAATGTGTATGTGCAATAATAGATGTGGATGTGTATGTGAAAGGATGTGATATCGATGTGAGTGAATGGATGAGATGTGAATCAGGATGTGAATGAATGAGATGTGATGTCATGTGAATTGGATGTAAATTAATGAAATGGGATGTGATGGATGAGATGTGATGTGATGTGAATCGGGATAAGAATGAATGAGATGAGATGTGAAATGAATGTGATGTAAATTAAAATAGATGTGAATGAATGATATGTGATGTAAATGAATGAGGTGTGATGGGATGTGAATGTGAGGGGATGAGATATGATGAGGATAAATGAGGAAAGATGCGATGAGTGGAACATTGGATGAGAATAGGAATACATATGAATTAGATATGGATTAAGTAATGTGGATAGATGTGAAAGACGAGAGTTCATTATAAAAACTATATTTATGACCTGTTTTAAAATGATTATTTTATGTCAATAATGCTGGGGAAGCATTTTGACCGTCTTGAGAATGAGGTCGTGGAGACCTAACTGATAAAGTTACAATAGTAGCTGACGGAGAGTCAACGTAGGACGTCTCGCGTGGCAAGGTTGGTCGAGGTCTTGACCAGCCCTCGATTTAAATGGTGAACTTCCGGTATGATGGATGAGGGACCAAGGAAGTAGCCTATGAGTGAAGCGCTAGGTGACCTGCAAAGGATCCTAGAGGTTGCTGACCATACCGGGACGGTGCTCGGGCTCTGGGTCATCGAAGATACCCACACGTGCGTCAGGGAAGATATTGGAACAAGGAGTAAGAGTTGTTTTCTAAAATCAAGCATGGATCTGGTTGATTGACTTTGCTGGTGCTCAATGGTGGATGAGTCCATGGCTCTTTTATATGGATATGTTGGTTGATCTTGCTGATCTTCAAGGGAGATTCCATCTTGATTTTTATAAGTGAATATATTGTCGGGTACTATGAGCTAGGAACTACCGAAAAGGCCCCTCAGGGACAAGTGGTGAGCGTTCTGGCCAATGATGCCATAGGTACACCGATGAAGGAATGATTGAAAATTAGGATTCAACCAGATATTTTGAAGGATTATGATCAATGACACTATGGTTTCATTAAATGATTATTTTAAAGATAGCTGAATCTGTGAAAAAGGCAATTTCATATTGGGTGTGTAAGTGGTATGACTGGCATTAAATTTGCATGAATATCCGGCTAAGGGGCCTGGGAACTCTTTTCCGTAGTACCCGGGACAAAACCTAACCAAATTCCTAATTGGATCCCATCACTACAGTGGTTGGCTAACCCATGGGATTGGATGGGGTTAGGCTAGACTGATTGATCCATAAAATGAGACTCAATTATGTTATAGTACGATAGATGAAGTAAATCCCAGATAGTAATTGTTCTATGGAAAAAGAATCAACCGAAATGCCACTGGATGGGGAAAAAAGCGTTGGTTTCTATGATCCAAGTGTAAGTTTCTTCCTTGATCTGACCAAGTGACTCACAAGTTTGGTCGGATCAGTTTGGTCAGTAATGACCCTGACTCGGGGGGGTCACTCGTATAAATATGTAAGTATCACGTGGGTTCAACAGAAGGACATTTTAAATATTTAAAACTTATAGAAATATATTTATAGAGGGGATTTATTTATTGTATTTTTTAAAAAATTTACAGATTTGAATAAGAAAGGATACATTATATTCACTAAAAAATTCACAGATAAGGGACTTTTTAAATAGGCCTTGAACGCACGTGATATAGAGGATTTACATATAGTGACCCCCCCGAGGACCCTGACTACATTAGAGTACAAATATCCTGGAGGAATCACCCGTGCTTTTTGGTAGGGGGAAGTTTTTCCAGGTTTCAGTTTTTGAAGAACCAAGGGATTAGTCTCTTGTCTGGATATCCGTGGACAAGGCCTCGAGTCCTGCCCCATGCAAGAAGTGCTACTTCCACTGTTAGCACCCTTGAATCCATTACGTGGAGGGGGCAGGGATCTTTCAATTTTTAGAAAATAAGCTTATCTTAGAGTAATACCAGCATAGTTTAGTTCATAGATGAGAATACAAAAGAACGAGGATCTATTTATAGGTGAGGGAGGCCACTAATTGAGTCCAACTGAGTTCTAAAATTTTCTAGCTTCAGTTTGGCTGAATTTGGACAAGATTTGGACCAGTTTGGCTCCCTTTTTGATTTGGTTTGATCCAGGAGAGATAAAAATATCCTATTATTTTTTAGTTTAAAATTCATCCACACATGTGAAATAGGTGCCTCCTTGAAGGGCCCCCTTCTCCTTACCAATGTGTCAAAAAAATGATTACTCCAAAATATCCCATTTTTTATTAATACTTCATAATTTTTAACTAATAAATCTAGTACTCAGACAACTCTTCATCTTATGTGGGCATTTACTCATTTTAGGGTATTTTCTTTTATTCTTTCGATTTATCTTATCCCAACACTTGGATTAATCTTATTGGTCCATAGGAACCTTAATCCAAAATGTTTAAAAAATCTTGATCCTTAGGCTAAGCTCTTCTAAATCATTTTTTATTAATTCCAATTGCACCTTGGAAAATCTATTTTGATTTTTTGTTTGACGAAAATATTTTTTTGATATTTGTAGAATTTATTTATCCAAAAATATCCCAATATTGATTTACCACTCTCTAGAATTTTTTTATCTCACTAGGCTAAACAAGGAAAAATAATATTTTCTTGTATTCGGAAACATAGAATGATTACAAGGGATTGAAATAGAGCCTTATTTGTTATTCAGGCTGAGGAGGAATCTTACAATTCTAACCAAGGGATAATGGTATCCTTAATAAGAGAGAATAGCAGTGGTGCCATTCTCCTTGACATTATCCCTTAGTACGAATCCAATTCTCCCTCCGTAGAAATGGCATGAGGGGAGAGGCAACACTATCATTCTTACTTAGTAAGAATTATTTGAGGGAAGAATGGCATCACTACCATTCCCCTTGCATACATTGTTTGGATAGGAGAATGGCACTACCATTATCTCTTAGTTAGAATGACATTCTCCCTGGTGGGTAAGAATGGTATGAGGGAGAATGGCAGTGGTGCCATTATTCATTGGTGGTAAGAATGTTTTGATGAGAGAATGGCACCACTGCCATTCTCCCCTCATACCATTCTTACCAAGGAAGAATTTCATTCTAACTAAGAGAGAATGGAAGTGGTGCCATTCTAACTAAGAGAGAATGGAAGTGGTGCCATTCTCCTATCAAACCAATATAGGCAGGGGAATGGCAGTGGTGCCTTTCTCCTTTAGTAGGGAGAAGATATCACTTTACAAAAAAGAAACGATATGAAAATATTGATTTAGAAAGGTTTTTACTTACATCCCAAATCAGTTGATCCTTTACTAAGCCTTGTGGTGGCTTTGGTGGCCCTCCAAATGCCATCTGCTATGCTCAAGGATGTTGCAAGATGTTGATATAGTCTTGACAGTGTGTGATTCTATGTTGGCCATGGCTAATATCTTGCAGCTTGCCTCCACAGGAGCATCCACCACAATGCAAGCCTTTCTTGTATAAAACGCCATCCTCTTAGCCCATTATTCCTCTCCATAATTCCTAAAGAATCCTTTTGCAGCATATATAGAATGTTGCCTATCAAGAATCCAATATTTGTATTCCTTTAGTTTTTCCTTCTTTACCTCATGCTTAAGCATAGGAGGTTTTGATCCCTTTTTCTCATGGAAAGGCATGAGGTATGCATAGGTATTTGGTGTTTTTGACATCATTGCAAAGCTTTGGACAAGTTCATTTATGTAATTTACTAACAAAGTCCTATATACATATTGACTAGGAGTATGGAAACAATTAAATATAGGAATCATCACCTTGTAATCAAGGCCAAATGGAAAGTATTGACCATACTCCGTTAATCCTATCATGCCTACATCCTTCTTCTCCAACTTCTTTTGGATTTCTTTAAAATCCACTTCATGTGATGATGGTTGATACACAACCATGGCATGCGATGATCTTGCTTCTTCCACCCTTGTATCTTCTTGCTCTTTTCTGTGTTGAATCTCCAACTGTCCCTAACTTCTGACTTTCCTCATCACTTGCCTTCATTCCTTTGTCCCCACTAGCATCCCCACCTTTCTCCCCATTCTTCTTAGTCTTCTTTGGTATCTTCGTTGATTTCTTGCCCTTGACTACAATCTCTAAATTTTTGAGAAGTTGATCAATGTTGTATCTGATGTCCACCACCCTATACTTGTCATTCCATCTTCCTTGGAGGAGTTCATCCTTGCATCTTCATAGCATGAAGGGTCTAACTCGTATATTGTTCCTCCTGGTGCATACACATTTATGCAATGTATATCCAATTTTCCTACAACATCACCTTCTTCTAGTTGATTGACTTGCCCCACATCACTATACTCACCATGTTGATACACAAATAAGTGAATATGGTATAGTTTTTGGAGAGCACTATTGTAATAATCAAGGTACCACCATTTAGGATCTGAGATACCATCCACATAAGAAACTTCTATGGATTTTCCCTTTGCTTTCATTGCCTTTGACATATCTATTCAAAAAATGGAAACTATAAAAATAATAAGATCATTGTAACACTTATAAACTAAAAAAACATTGAAATATGAAGAAGATTGAATATGAGATCTTTGTATATGAAATTCTCAAGGCCTCCCATCACCTTCAATGGGGGAATGGCACCACTGCCATTATCCCCTTACATTCAAGGGCAAATGGTAGTGGTACCATTCTCCCTTGCATTCTAGGAAGAATGGTAGTGGTGTCATTCTCAAGGCCTCCCATCACTTCATGGGGAGAATGGCACCACTTCCATTCTCCCTTACATTCAAGGAATGATAGTGGTGACATTCTCGAGGTCTCCCATCCCATCATCGTGAAGAGGAGAATGGCACCACTGCCTCTCATCCTTACATTAAAAGGAATAATGACAATTGTGTCATTTAGCCTTTTACATTAAAAGGAAAAATGGCAATGGTTCCATTGACAGTGATGGGAGAGGCCTTGAGAATGGCACAACTCACATTCCCCCTTACATTCAAAGTTGGATGGAAGTGGTGCCATTCCACTTACATTCAAAGTTGGATGGAAGTGGTGCCATTCCACTTACATTCAAAGAAGGATGGCAGTGGTGCCATTCTTTGGGCCTTCCATCACCTGAAAGGGAAGAATGACACCATTGCCATTCTAAAAGTCTCACATCCCATCATCTTGAGGGATAGAATGACATCACTACCATTCCCCCTTATATTCAAGGAATAATTGTAAGAATGGAACCACTACCATTCTCCCCTTATCCCCTTTTCAATAAGGAAGAATGGTAGTGGTGCCATTTGCAAGGCCTCACATCACCTTCAAGGGGGGAATGGCACCACTGCCATTCTCCCTTACATTCTAACAAAGGCAGTGGTGCCATTCTAAAGGCCTCCCATTACTTTATGGGGAGAATTGCACCACTGCCATTCTCCCTTACATTCAAGGAGTGGGATTGTTGCAAAGATTCCAAGAGGTGCAAATCCACCATGTTAAGAGGGTTCTTAAAATCAAGGAAATGATGCATTGGCAAAAGAGGGGGGTTAGGCAAGGATCTAGAAGCTCATGTCTTGGCTCTGGCCCACCCCACCTTTAGACTTTTTTCATGCAATGCGGTGTTCAAGTTTGCCTATGAGCTACACTATACCCCTCCAATCAGGACTAGAACTCTTGATTGAAAATAATAATATCCCCCTTTTGGGGCGAGTTCCAATGGCCCTTTTTCCCACTTTCTTGATTTTGAAAGTGGTGTGGTCAAAAACCTGTAGGTTGAAGACCTATAAGATGTCCCTCCCTAGATTCAATACAAGTGTGTATAGCGAAACGAATACAATCAATACAGCCATAGATGGTGGGTAGACAAGAGTAGTTAGGTTTCTGATGGGTTAAGAATTATGAATTTAGGATTGCAGGTAGTCCATGTGTATTCAGTTCCATACCCATGCGGTCTCAAAGTTAGGAGCTTGTAAACAATACGCAAGATTTTGCATATTGTGAAAAAATCTGTAAGATAATGGCATCCTTCCCTTACATTCAAGGAAGAATGGAAGTGGTGCTATTCTCCCTCAATCTAGGAGGAATAGTAGTGGTGTCATTCTCAAGTCCTCCCATCACTTCATGGGGAGAATGGCACCACTGCCATTTCCCCTTACATTCCAGGAAGAATGGCAATGGTGCCATTATGAAGGTCTCCCATCTTTTCATGGTGAGCATGGCACCAATGCCATCCTCCCTTACACCCAAGGAATGGCAGTGGCGCCATTCTAAGGCCTCCCATCACTTCATGGGGAGAATGGCAACACTCTTGTTCCCCCTTACATTCTAGGAAGAATGGCAGTGCTGCCATTCTGAAGGCCTCCCATCACTTTGTGGGGAGAATTGTGGGGAGAATGGAACCACTGCCATTGTTCCTTACATTCAAGGAATGGCAGTGGTGCCATTCTCTCAAGGCCTCCCATCACTCACCTTGAAGGGGAGAATGGCACCACTACAATGCAACCTTACATTAAAGGAAGAATCCTTCTCACTATCCTTCTCTTGTAAAAGAGGAGTTGCCTTTGGCTTTAATAGTGGGGAGTGTGTGGAAAGTCCTCATAAGCTATCATTCAAAAGTGTGTGGAAAGTCCTCATATTGCTTGTCTAAGCAATATTGTAGGAGGTCTTGACAATGTCCTAATATCACATGTATGCTAAGCTTGTGTTTTTATTTTCTCTTGGTTGGCTTGACATTGTCGAGGTAAGTAGCACCATCATCTCTTTCCACTTCTTGGTTTAGGTACAACACCCCCTCAGTAGCTCTAGGAGCTACACATATCCGATTAAGGAGCTGTCTTCATCAAAGCTCTCTATTAGAATTATTCTAGGATTACGTAAAGGGAGAGAAAAGAGAGGGGAAGGGTGAAAGGCTCCCATAAAACTCTATCCAAGCTTTCCATGAAAGCTTGGAATAAGACATGAAACCATGAAGAAAGCAAGAAAGTGCTTACCTTGGAGAGGGAGACTTGATTGATTCAAAACTCTTGAGGGATGAGTTTAGGTGGCAGGAATACTCAGGCTATAGGTGTAGGCTGTGCATGTGTAGGATAGGGAAAGTAGGTAGTTATTGACACCCATCTCGACGATGATCTAGGCGGGAGTCACAGTTTTGCAGGTCGCTACTGGCCAGCGGATTTTCAATGCTGGGAAAAAGATTTTTGCTCTGCTAGGGGCAGCAGATTTTCAATGTTAGGAAACATATTTTCGTTACTGTGCAGTGGAAAAATGCTACTGTAGTCGTTGTTTTTAGCAGAGAAAATTTTTTGTTTGCAGTACTGTGTGTTTTGTATGAACCGCAAATTAGTTTTGGCCAAGTTAAAAATGTTTGAGGGTTGTTGCAAGATCAGGGTGTCCAGTTTTATCCAGTTTCTGCTGGACTGGGACAATGCTTGGAGAGCAAATTTTAGGGGGCAAGGTAAGTAAAATGAGATCAAGCAAATAATAGAAAATATGCTTGACCTTAAATTAACCCAATATAACTTAAATTAATATAAATTAGTCTAATTAATTAAAAATATGATGAAATGATAAATAAATGATCTTTCCATACTTAGAGTGATCCAATTAATTTTTCCGTAGACGCACCATTACAAGTACACTAGTCCCTATAGGTTTTAGATGATTCACATCAAAAATGTAATTTTACTAATTAGATTATTAATATTTGTAGGCCTTTTGATAGTCTGGAAGAATTTTAAAAAAGAGATTATTAAAAATCCAACCATTTGATTTGCAATTTTCACTAACCGCCACATTCTACTAATGTCTCAGTATCTACCCACTCTTTTGATCTACAAGATTGAGGATTTTAAGTGGTAGCTATTGTGGGTACAAAAAGTGGCGTATATTATAACACTTTAAAGACCTTGAAATATTTAAAGAAAATAGACAAATATCTTAAAATTTTCTCGAAAAATCAAGTTAAGCTCCATATTATGTGAAGATCTAAGGTACAAAGTGGGAATCTCATATGAGTTTATATGTAAAAGATATTAGCATTTTATGGAATCAGCTCAAATTTGGGACAGGGTGTATACATTGACTTTGTACCTAAAAAAATGAGGACTTTTGACTATCTAATGCTTGATCAAATTATGCAACTATATTTCTAACTTTGAATATGATGTTCCAACAAAAGAACTTGAAACAAAATTCCTTCATTTACTAGGAGAGATTAGCCACTAAAGGTAAACAAATGCCTGTTTTTTTGCTGTTTACAGGGTGCCTGAGTGGACAAAACTGGGCACCCTGATCTTGCAACCACCCTTGACAATGATCATCAAGGGTCGGAAGTTGGATTTGAGGCATGGTTGAGAGAGAATATTCAATGTGCATGTGATCAATGCAAGGGCTAGTATATATGACAACATCGTATAATAATTGAGAATGTCTGGATATATGGTCTTCATAAGGCAGTGGCACGACCAAGTGTAGATGATGACATGGAGGAGAACCATACAAGAGTTCTAGGTAGCATGCCACACCATTCGATGTGACATCGGGTAGAGTGCGGAAGGTGGCAAGGCTTCATATGGAAAGCATGACTGAGACGCATCTTCCCCAGCCAATTAATGAGGTGCCTCCACCATTTCCACTCTCTTTTCTCTCTTTTCGATTTTGTATGTATGCATTAGGTTCTTAGGGCTTTTGTATGTATGCATTACTAATCCTTTCTTCACTCTTTTGTTGATTTTGTAGGTCTTCTAATCTTTTCTTTCAACATCACCAAAAAGAGGTAAGTGCTTTCCTCTCTTTCCTATCTTTTTATCCTCTCTTTTCTCTATTTTTATCTCATTTTTATCTACCAAAAAGAAGGGTTTTGTTTTGTAGGTCCTCTATGCATAGAGCTTAATGCACATGCATAGAGCTTAATGCACATGCATAGAGCTCTAATCATAGAGCTTAAACTTATGCATTGAGCTATATTTGTATAGCTTAATGAATAGATTAAGCTCTATGCATGCATTCATAATGCATAGAGATATATGCATAGATTAAGCTCTATGCATGCATTCAGCTCTATCTATGCATGCATTAAGCTCTATGCATAGAGCTTAATCTATGCATGCATTAAGGTCTAGGCATGCATTCTTAATGCATAGTGCCGAGATACGGTTTAGTTTAGGATAGGGTGGCTTGCATAGTGCTTTATGCAAAAGCCTCATGTGCATAGTGCTTTATGCATAAGATTTATGTATAAGGCCTCATGCATAAGCTTTTGTATGTATGCATTTGCATAAGATTTATGTATAAGGCCTCATGCATAAGCTTTTGTATGTATGCATTACTAATCCTTTCCTCACCCTTTTGTTGGTTTTGTGGGTCCTCTAATCCTCTCTTTCAACATCACAAAAAAGAGGTAAGTTCTTTTCTATCTTTCCTCTATTATTATTGCACCCTTAGGTGCTGGGGTTTTGTTTTGTAGATTTGCGCATAAGCATTATACATAATGCTTTATGCATACTGCTCATTCATGCTTTATGCATAAGGCCTCATGCATAAGCTTTACGCATAATGCTTGATGCATAAGGCCTTATGCATAGTGCTTTATGAATAATGCTTTATGTGCATAAGCCTCATGCATAGTTATATGCATAAGATTTATGCATAATGAATGTTGAGGGATAATTCATGTATGCTCTTATTAAAGTGTCTATGTGGGCTTTGTTATGTGTGTGTAGAAACATGTCTCGCACTTTAGATGAGACACCAGCTTACTCTCCATCCTTCTCTCCATATGCCATGTCACCTAGCCATGTCACCTAGCCAGTTTATGGGTTTTTTAGCACAAGCCATGCCCGAGCAAAGAGCGATGGCACAACAATATTTTGAAAGAGGGGTGGGCACTTCAGCCACACCATCGAGCACCACCACCGCTAACCCTAGTTCACCTAGAGAAACCCCACAAAGAGCCACTAGAACCCCTCCCTCAGGTCACTCGTCCACTCGCAGAGAGGACAATGCTCGAGTAGTGGAGGTGGAGACAGTTGTTGTCCAAGTGGGAGCACGGATGGGTCTATGCCCCCACATGAGCGTCCTTCCCCATCTAGCGCCAGAAGCACTCCACGCTCGCGATCATCGTAACGTTTCGACACACAGCCCACACCCACCGATGGAGAAAATTTTACACAATTGTCAATGACAATGTGGTTTTGGATAATGTCGGGCCAGAGATGAAGAGCCGCATCTGCGAGCTTTGCCACATTGTCTTTGCAAAATGACTTTATGATTTTATAGCCAAAGTTGGATAAAGACAAGAAAGATAGAGTCATAAATCAAATCAAGGATGAGTACAAGCCAGCCGGTGCACACTAGTGATGTCGTCTCCATAAGGTGGATGAAGGACCACATGGTGGACATCATGAAATATTGGCGGGGAGATGTGACTAGGAGTGAAGACAGGGGGTGAGAAGCCTTGGTACATCAGCATGGTACATCAGCCCCCACTGAGGGGATTGGAATGAGGAGAGGCAAAAGCATGCTTGAAATCCCCAACGCTACAAGCAACAAGAGGATGCGGCCAAAGCCTGTGAATGGAGAGCGTAGGAAGCTCTCACCTTGGAAGCGGTGGTTGGGATGCATTCCATGTCTACTTTGTAAGTATCAACATTTATCTTGTATGTTTCATTTGATGTTATGTCTACTTTGTAAGTATCAACGCCGCTTATCTTGTTGTTTTGGTACTTTTAGAGTCAAGTGGTTGGTCGGCCGGCAAAACGGGAGAAGAGGAGGACATTGCTCGCCGCCATAACACATACTTTCTTTTGGAGAAGCTTGAGCGAGAAGGTGCCAACCTTGATTGGGGGCGCATTGTAGATATGGTAAGTGTGGCAAGCCTTAACCTTATGATTTGTATACTTGCTTTACCTTGTCATGTTAGATCGTTGTTTTGGTATACCAAAAAAAGCGTCTTGTATGGTTTTTGCAGGGACCATTGCCTGAGTGAGGGCTCAACATAGAGTGGCCTTGCCCATGTCTTTCCCCTTGTACATACACATTCTGGTCAGTTCACATCTTTGTTTGAGCTTGTATAGATTGTATACAATTCTGGTCAGTTCACATCTTTGTTTGAGCTTGTATAGATTGCCTGATCCTGAGTGAGGGCTCAACATAGAGTGGCCTTGCCCATGTCTTTCCCCTTGTACATACACATTCTGGTCAGTTCACATCTTTGTTTGAGCTTGTATAGATTGTATACAATTTTTGGCTTATCTCATCAGAGCTTGATATTGATATGTAAATTTCAATTTTGGCTTATCTCATCAGAGCTTGATATGTAAATTTCACATCTTGCAATATAATTTGGCCATTGTTTGCATTTGTGTGAATTGTGTACCTACTTTGTAATGTCCAAAACATTATGGCACTCTCTCTTTGCTTTGTTCTTCACATCAGAGTACACTTGCCTTTGGAACTGATGCTTTTTCGACGGGTATTTTGACGTTTAGGGGATTTTAAGTTTGGTTCTAAAGCATTGACAAAAGCGTGGATAATGGCCCCGCCTATTGTAGTGGCTCTATTATTTCATTGTCTTAAGAGATTTGGGTTGTGAGATCCCACTGCCCCCTCTGTGCACCAGATTCTCGGTTGGTAGCAGAGCGGAAGTAGCTTCCTCTTGCGTGGGCTAGGGTTTCCCACTCGGGGCCTCGCCCTCAAATATCCGAGCACGAGACTAATCGGGTGGTCATTCCGAAACCAAAACTGGGAAAATTTCCCTTGCTCGAAAAATGGAAACGATTCTACCTTTTTGATTTTCTTAGCGAATTTTCTAACGGGGTCAAGAGACTAAACTAACCTTCATCTGATTAAACCAGATAGAAGGAAACTGTTACAAACTTAACTTGAAGAAATATGCTTTTTTCCTAATTGAATTAGGCACAACCGTTGATCTATTCATTTGAGAAGTCTTTAGGCTTTTATTTAACTACTCGAGTTCTAAGCGTATTCCTATTAATCAATTTTATTATTAAAACTCTACTGATTCCAGCCTAACCCCATCCGGCCCATGGGTTAGCCACCGCCCAACCCACTGGAATTGGTAGAACCAAACAAGTACTCACCTACCCATAATTGAATTCCTTTCTTAACTTTTGCTTTAGAATACAGATACGCACACACTCCTCTTTAAACTTTAACTTACAAAACAAGCCATTGACAAACAATTATTGGTTAACAGATGTCATAACTCAAAATTGCCATCTAATCCTTGTTTCTTAATAAAAACAGTATCACTCTAGACTCTCCGTTCTTAAGACCAGCTGGTCAGCAACAACGAGATCCAGTAACAAATTGTAATAAACATTGGTCCATCATACAATATCTTTCTCGACATACGCATGGGTGTCCTCGGCACCGCGAGCCCGTGCATCGACTGGTCAAAACCCTCCAGGATCCTCCCTAGGTGTCTTGGCACTTCACTGGACCGCTTCATCGGCCCTCATCCATCATACCAGAAGCGCACCATTTTAACCGTACCGACGATGGTCAAGACTTGGGCACGCTTTGCCACGTGAGCTGTCCTTTGAACACTCCCCGCCAGTTGTTGCAACCAAACTTCCCTTAGAAAAACACATATATCGTGTAAGATAGTCCTTTAAGAAGTTAGGGTTTCTATGCAAGTTTTCAGTTTTGATTTTCTTTTGAATACAATGAGTATATCTTAAATCCGCGTCCCCAATACCTCTTGATTGTAGGTCTGAATTCCAAAACAGAATTCCTCGAATTCTGTAACCTTGATCCTCAGATCAATTCAAAGGGTCTCAACTTAGTTTCAAATTTGGTGGAAGATTTAAGTGAATTGAGGAGAGATGAAATATATCATTATTTGAGAGTTTAAAACTCCTCCACACATGTGAAATAGGCGCCTCCTTCATGAGGGGGAATCCCCACCCTGAGGTGTCAAAATTTCATTTTTTTCATATTTCCTTTGGTCCTTAGTCCTTAGTCCACTCTTCATCTTATGTGAGTATTTACTCATTTTTGGGGGGTTTTTCTTTATTTCTTTAATTTATCTCCTCCCTACATTTGGATTAATCTGATTGGCCCCTCAGAACCTTAATCCTATATTTTTAGAAAATCTGGACCCTTAGGCTAAGGCCTTTTGAGCAGATTATAATTTATAATGCACCTTAGGAAATTCTTTTTAAACTTCTGTTTCGAGAGAATTTAGTTTAATAAGAAAGGATATTTTTCCATCCAAAGATATCTAAAAACTGAGTTACCTCTCTCTAGAACATTTTCTCTTTGTAGGCCAAAACAGGTAGAAACAAGATTTTTTATTATTCTGAAAAGGGGATTGATTACAGGGGAAGATACTAGACATCCTGAGGGGTTGGGGAGGAATCTTACATTCTCTCTCACTTGAAAAATGCGAGATGTCCTCATCTTGCAAACTAGGAGTAATCCCGCATTAGATCGGCTTCTTTATGCCAGGTGGCATCTTTAAAAGGATAGAACTTCCATTTGACTAAGAATTCTCTCAGAATTTTGTTCGTGAGAACCTTTTCTCGAACATCAAGGATTTCTTCAGGTTAGAGTTCCATCAGCCCTTGGGTTGAAGCAGTTAAGAGCTCGTCATTAAGCACTCGGTACATACTTCTTAAGTTGGCTGACATGAAATTCATTATGTACTTTGAGATGAGGAAGCAGAAGAAGTTCATAGGCTGTCACCTACTTTCTTTGTAATCAAATATGGCTCACAGTATCTGGGGGATAACTTCTTGTACTTCCCAAGAGATACAGAACTTCTTTTGGGGCGTACACGAATAAAGACCATTATATCTGCTTCTTCGAACTTTTTGTCTGACCTCTTCTTATCTCCATACTGCTTCTGTCTATCTTGGGCAGCTCTTAAATCTTTGTGGATTGACTGCATCTGCTTCTCCATGTCATCAAGCATCTGTCTCGACATCTCGACCCTAATCAGTGGTGGGTCGGACCAAGTTAATGGTGTTAGGCAGTCTTGTCCATATAGAGCTTTGAAAGGGCTCATCCTGATGCTTCGATGAAGAGGCATTGTTGTAGGTAAACTCGACTAGGTGTAGATAGCTTAGCCACTTCTTGGGTTCCCTGCCATAGCATGACCAAAGTATATCCTCAATTACTTGGTTTACCCTTTCCGTTTGACCATCGATCTCGGGGTGGTAAGCTGTGTTGAGATCCAAGAAAGTTCCTACTGCTTCGAAAAATGCAGTCTAGAATCTTGACGTGAACTTTGGATCTCGGTCACTTACTATTCTCCTGGGTAGGCCATGCAATCTGAAGATTTCCTTGAGGAACAATCTGCCCACATCCACTGCAGTGTAGGTTTCTTTCACTGGAATCAGATGGGTAACTTTGGTTAGTCTATCAACTACGACAAAGATGGAGTTGTAACCTAATTGCACTGAAGGTAGTCCAGTAATAAAATCCATACTGACACATTCCCACTTCATATGGGAGATGTCTAATGGATGTAACTACCCAGGCATTTTTACTCTTTCTGCTTTGACTTTCTAACAATTCGGGCATTGACGTACATGATTAAGTACATCCTTTTTTAGTCCAGGCCAAAAGAAGCTTTTCTTTACAGACATGTAGGTCTTGATGAAACCTCGATGTCCTACAATAAGGCTGTCATGGGCTTCATTTTCAAAATTTGACCTTTAGTTCCCTCATCATTGGGAATGCATAGCCTGCTATTATAATACATAATTCCATCATCTAGTCTATACCCTTAAACTCAGTTCAACTCCTGAGGAGTTTTGCTTTCCTGCATAAGTAGGGTAGCAATAGGGACAAAGAATCTATCCCGCATGATCTTCTATCTTGCTTCAATAATCAATGGATTTGACACCACTATGATTGCAAGCAAGGAGGCTTTTCTGTTGAGGGCATCTACTACCACATTTTCTTTGCCAGGGCGGTACTTGATTTCAAAATCAAATTCTTGCAGGGTCGACATTCACCTTCTTTGGTGCATGTTGAGATGATCCTTCTGAGTGAAGATCCACTTTAAGCTCTGATGATCTATCATCAAAGTGAATCTTTGACCCAGTAGGTAATGTCTTCCACAACTTCAAGGCATAGACTACTAAAAGTAACTCCAGGTTATGGACAGCATAATTTCTCTCATGCGTTCCGAGTTTTCGGGATTCATAGGCCACTCCATGACCTTCCTGCATGAGTGCACCTCCCAGGGCAAAACACTGGCATCAAATACTACCTCAAAGGGTAGAGAGAAATCTGGCAATTTCAAAACAGGATTGGTTACCAAGGCGGTCTTCAGCTTATCAAAAGTGCTCTGACACCTGGCAGACCATTGAAACGGGATATTCTTTGGTTCACGCCAATCTATGACCGCTTGGACTTTTGTGGAATCTGGAGAAATTCTATCTTTGGATACGAGAAAGCCCAAGTATTCAACATGGTCGACAGAGAAAGTGCTTTTGCTCTTTTTAGCAAAGAGTTGGTGTTTCCTTAGAATCTCAAGAACTTTTCGAACGTGAGCTTCATGGTCAACTGCATTCTTTGAGTAAATTAGAATATCATTAAAAAAAACAAGGACAAAATCGTCCAAGTATTCTCTGAGAATGTCCTGCATTAGGCGATTGAATGTAGCTAGGGCATTTGTCAATCCAAACGGCATGACTGTAAATTCATAGTGCCCAAATCGAGTATTGATGGTTGTCTTTGGGATATCTTGCTCATTAATCCTGATCTAATAATACCCTAATTTGAGATCTATCTTTGTGAAGATCTGGTCTCCATTTAGCATGTCCAGAAGCTCATTAATTCTGGGGATAGGATACTTCTTCTTAACTGTCCAGCTGATGATTGAGACCTCTATAGTCCACACAGAGTCTTAGCGTTCCATCTTTCTTTTTCTGAAAGAGAACTGGCAATCGCCAAGGTGAAACACTGGGTCTTACAAACCCTTGTTCTAACAGTTGCCTGAGCTGTTCTTGAAATCAATGTCTTCAGGGATTGGCATTCTGTACGTGCATTGGGCTACTAGAGCTGAGCTCCGGGAGTCAACTCTATCACATGATCTACTTCCCGAATCGGAGGCATCTCTGTTAGCTCTGCTAGGAATAAATCATCATATTCACTTAACCAATTTGATTCTTTAGCTTTTAACTTTGAGTCTACAGGATTCATTTTGACAACGTAAATGAGCTACTTCTTTCTAAGTCCTTTCAGTAACTTAGAAGCTTTTACTAATTGCAGACTTGGGGATCTTGAATTTTCGGTTCCTTGAACTTTGTTTCCGTGAAGGTCACGGAAGGAAATGGTCCCATTGTGATAGTGAATGTCGGCTTGATTTTTGTGGAGCCAATCCATTCCAAGGATCCCGTCGAAAACTCCCAAAGGTAGGACTCTGAACTGACAGTCAGTTACATTCCCATCTAGATTGAACTGAATACGATCTGTCTCATGGTGAGTGAAAAGGATCTTCCCACTGGCCAATTCAACTTGCATAGGTTTCCCTGATTTCTAATCTAAGACTAGCTTACACAAGCATCCAGGGGAAATAAACAAATGAGTACTACTTGAATCAATCAAAAGTTTGAATGACTTACCCTTATACTCAGCTGGAGTATGGATGACTTACCCTTATACTCAGCTGGAGTATGGATGACTGAGAATTGATGGCTTGGCCCTTGGTTTTCAATTACGGCATAAATCTGGCCTCTTTCCTCTTCCACTACTTTTGAATGACTTACCCTTATACTCAGCTGGAGTATGGATGACTGAGAATTGATGGCTTGGCCCTTGGTTTTCAATTACGGCATAAATCTGGCCTCTTTCCTCTTCCACTACTTTTGTTATTCTAACCGCTCTGGCTGCTGTGCAGACTGGGGCAGAACTCTTTCTCTTTGGTTACCCCAATTCTGGGAGGGTGTTCTGAGACTACTTTGCACAGAGGCAAATGGTTGAGCTGGATTCTTCCTGGGAAAGCCCTGATTTTGATGAGACGGACCCTGATACCCTGATTTGATTGATAGGAAGGGCCTAGTCTCTGCATTCTAGGTCCTTGACTTCCGTGCCCTCTTGACATGGCAAGAGTCGGGCAGTCTTTAAGCTGGTGTCCAAAACCTTGACATCCAAAACATCTGTTTTCACTTTTAAGCTCCTCCCTCTCTGATGAAAAAGGTGGGACTCCTGAAAAAGTGTTCTAAGGGAAGGGTCTTCCTTCACTTCTGAATCTACCAGAATCTTGATTCTGGCTGACTGGGGCCTTGCTACTTCTTTGGGGGTGGAAAGTTTAAATCACTTTCCAGGGTTTGGAACCTTTTAAAGTTTGAGGGTGCAGGCCTTGGTGTGGGACCTTGACAACAAATGCCTTGGCAAAGTCCTTTGCCATTCTCATAGCTTTCGCTATTGAGACTGGCTTGGCATTTTTCACTAAAGTATCCAATGCCTCGTTCATTCCTCGAATGAATCTCGACATCAGTTGCTCTTCATCCAAAAGTGGAGAATATTTGAGGAGAAGGGCGAATGCATGATGGTACTCTTCAATTGTCTGGCTATCCTGCTTCAATTCCAAGAACTCGTTCATTGATGGTACTCTTCAATTGTCTGGCTATCCTGCTTCAATTCCAAGAACTCGTTCATTTTGGTTTCTAGGAAGCCCAGAGGACAGAACCTTTTCCTGAGATATGCTTTAAGATCTGACCAAGTCTAGGTATTTCTGTTAAGAGGGTTTGTCTCGCAATGGTTCCTCCATGCGACCCTGGCCATTTCCACAATCTTTAATCTAAAGGGAGTCATCTTGCTCCTCTCATTATAACCGTTTACATCAAAGTACTCTTCCATGGCCTTAATCCATTTTTCCACTATTTCTCCTAACTGTTCCCCTTCACCCTTAAATGGACCAGGTTAGGATTGGTGCAGGGCTTTACGAACATCCGAATCTAACTCTTCATCATCAGTAAGAGGATCCGGTTGCCTAGCACGGTCCACGTGCCTCCTCATGATTCTGACAAAACGAGATTTTTGTCAACTTAACTTTGTCATCATATTTATGATTATTTAATTTTTGAGATTTATTTCTTAAACAATAATTATTCCATCATAATTCTTAAAAACAAGATTCACTCTGATAATTTTATTAACCAATATTCACAACCACGAAATCAATTTGGAATCTTTTGCAAAACATCATTTATTATCAAAAGTTTTTGATATATACATAGAGCATCTCGGCTCCAAAAGTCATTGCCTCAATCGCGTACGCATAAAAAGGTGATACTGCAATGGAGACATGCTATGATATACACAATCCATCACTGATAAGGGTGTCGTAGTTCTACTTCTAGGAATAAAGAGACTCAGAAGTCTAAAAATTCGGCAAGAATTTCTAAAATTCCAGGGCGAATGATTAAAGAGTTGAACATAATGAACAACTCCTAGCCTTATCAAGATCATGGCTAGGGAGATATTCTGCCTGAGTCTTTGAAGCTGATTAGTATTGACGTTAATACATTGCCCTCTGGAGAACCACATATGCTGACGTCGCTCTACAGGATCACGGAAGTATAGATCCTCAAAGTGACGAGCAAGCCTCACCCTGCTTTCTCGGGTTATAGGAGCAGAGTTGACGAGATGATCGAAGGCAAAGGCAATCATATCTTGACTCTGGAAAAGTCCAGGAATGCTAGACAGATTTGGGGTATCCATCTAAAAATCCAATTCAATTTATGAGTTTTCAATTTATAAATTTATTTCAAACATAATCTTAGCAAGTGAAAACATTTTTTTGTAGATTTACATTAAAATTTTAGGTAATTTCTGCTGTTGTTTCATATGTTTACAACAGCGCTTTGATTCTAGCTGTGAGATCCCACTGCCCCCTCTGCGCACCAGATTCTCGGTTGGTAGCAGCAAAAGTAGCTTCCTCTTCGCAGGGGCCAGGGTTTCCCGCTCAAGGCCTCACCCTCAAATATCCGGGCACGAGACTAATCGGGTGGTCATTCCGAAACCGAAATTGGGAAAATTTCCCTTGCCTGAAAAACGGGCATGATTCCACCTTTTTGAATTTCTTAACAAATTTTCTAACGGGGTCAAGAGACTAAACTAACCTTCATCTGATTAAACCAGATAGAAGGAAACTATTACAGAATTAACTTGAAGAAATCAACGCTTTTTTTCTAATTGAATTAGGCACAGCCGTTGATCTATTCATTTGAGAAGTCTTCAAGCTTTTATTTAACTACTGGAGTTCTAAGCGTATTCCTATTAATCAATTTTAATCAATTTTATTATTAAAACTCTACTGATTCCGGCCTAACCCCATCTGGCCATGGATTAGCCCGCCCAACCACTGGAATTTGTAGAACCAGACAAGTACTCACCCACCCATAACTGAATTCCTTTCTTAACTTTTGCTTTAGAATACAGATACGCACACACTCCTCTTTAAACTTTAACTTATCAAATAATCCATTGATAACAGATGTCATAACTCAAAATTTCCATCCAATCCTTGTTTCTCAACAAAACACTATCACTCTAGACTTTCCGTTGAGACCAGCTAGTCAGCAAATGAGATCCAATAAACAGATTACAATAAACATTGGTCCATCATACAATATCTTCCTTGACATACGCATGGGTGTCCTCGGCACCGCGAGCCCATACATTGCCTAGTCAGAACCCTCCAGGATCCTCCTTAGGTGTCCTGGCACTTCACTCAGGGACCGCTTCGTCGGCCCTCGTCCATCGTACCAGAAGCACATCATTTTAACCGTACCGAGGCTGGTCAGGCTTTGTCGTGTGAGCTGTCCTTTGAACACTCCCCACCAGTTGTTGCAACCGAAATTCTCTTAGAAAAACACATATACCAAATGCTCCCTCCAACATTTTGGCGTAATATAGTCCTTTAAGAAAAGAGGGTTTCTATGCAAGTTTTTAGTTTTGATTTTCTTTTGAATACAATGAGTATATCTTAAATCCGCATAACCAAAACTTCTTGATCGTAGGTTTGAATTCCAAAACAGAATTCCTCAAATTCTGTAACCTTGATCCTCAGATCAATTCAAAGGGTCTCAACTTAGTTTCAGATTTGGTGGGAGATTTGAGAGTGAATTTTTGTGAACTGGTCACATCATCTTTCCTTGAAACTGATGAAAGAGTTTGGTCTTGGTCATAGTCTAATTCTGGGTTCGAGTCTGGTAAGGTTCTTCCCGAACTATATTTCTCGAAAGGGGGTGATATTTCAATAACTATTTTACTGAATTTCATTCATTTAATATTCACTTAATTGATTTCTAAACTAATTATGAATTCCGATGAGGAATAAATTAATCATTTATTTGTATTTCCGACTTCGATAGATTTTTTGAATTTTCTCATTACAATCCGAGTGAATATGAAATGATAGAAATTTCTCTCTCAGAGTATTTACTTATTCATTTATCAATATTCATGGATTTTAAACATAGAATTAAAGAGAACTCTAATTTTGATATAAAAATTCATTATGCATTAATAGGAATAACACTTTTTAAAATAAAAATAATTTTTGTTATGCATCCTTTCATGCATAGAAATTGAATTCAATGAAAATAACACTTTCGTAATAATAAAAAAATTCTATTATGCATCTTTCTATGCATAAAATTTAAATCCAATGAAAATAAAACTTTATAATAAAAAATTTCTATTATGCATCTTTCTATGCATAAAATTTAAAACCAATGAAAATAACACTTTTATAATAAAAAAATATCCAATATGCATCTTTCTATGCATAGAAATTGAATCTAATGAAAATAACACTTTTATAATTAAAAAAATTTCTTTTATGCATCTTTCCAAACATAAAAATTAAATCTAATGAAAATAACACTTTTATAATAAAAAAATATCCAATATGCATCTTTCTATGCATAGAAATTGAATCTAATGAAAATAACACTTTTATAATTAAAAAATTTTTCTTTTATGCATATTTCCATGCATAGAAATTAAATCTAATGAAAATAACACATTTATAATAAAAAAATATCCAATATGCATTTTTCTATGCATAGAAATTGAATCTAATGAAAATAACACTTTTATAATTAAAAAAATCCAATACGCATCTTTCTATGCATGAAATTGAATCTAATGAGAATAACACTTTTATAATAAAAGAAAATCCTTTTATGCATCTATTTGTGCATAAAATAAAAATAACACTTTTAAAATAAAAAGAATTTGTTTTAGAATGCACAAATGGTGGGGATTATTCTTTTTGAATAACATAAAGATAAAACTTATTTTCACAAAATTTAAGAAAATTTTGCCATAACATCCTTTGTATGGCTGACCATTTCTCAAATTTTACATTCTAAATTTACTTTAAAATTTATCCCAAGATGAAATAAAGCACTCTAATCTAATCAATTTTCACTTCTAAAGAGTAATCAATAGGAAAAGTTTAAGTTAATTTGTTTGTTACTCATTTTAGGATAAAGAAAGGCTGAAATTCTTAATGAAGAGAAGGGGGAAGCCTTTTCATCAAGGCTTAACATCCATATTCACCTTAAAAAGCAAAGAATTCAAAAAAACCATAGATTAGAATTTAAAAAAAAGTAGAATTATTAACTTACATGGAGTTTTGTGAGCTTTCCTTTGGCTTGAGGGATTGAGAGTTCTACTCTTGTTTGGATCAAGAGTGGCCACCAATGCTTTGCAGAGGAATTAGTCAAAAACAAGTGAATTATCAAGTGAATTCAATGTTTTTGGCTCTCGGGAGGAGTAGAGTAATAGTGCATAAACACTATTAAGCTTTTACAAAGGGGGAGGCTTCTATTTATAGGAAAAAGTGAGCCTCTAACCAAGCAAAGCAATTCTAGAATTTTCCAGATCAGTTTGGTCAATTTTTGACCATTTTTGGGACAGTTCAGCTTACTTTTTGGAACTAGACATGAATTAGGAGAGAGGAGAGATGAAATATCTCATTATTTGAGAGTTTAAAACTCCTCCACACATGTGAAATAGGTGCCTCCTTCATGAGGGGGAATCCCCACCCTAAGGTGTCAAAAAATCATTTTTGTAGTATTTCCTTTCGTCCTTAGTCCACTCTTCATCTTATGTGAGTATTTACTCATTTTTGGGGGGGTTTTCTTTATTTCTTTAATTTATCTCCTCCCTACATTTGTATTAATCTGATTGGCCCCTCAGAACCTTAATCCTAAATTTTTAAAAAATCTGGACCCTTAGGCTAAGGCCTTTTGAGCAGATTATAATTTATTTCTAATGCACCTTAGGAAATTCTTTTTAAACTTTTGTTTCGGGGGAATTTAGTTAAATAAGAAAGGATATTTTTCCATCCAAAGATATCTAAAAACTAAGTTATCTCTCTCTAGAACATTTTCTCTCTCTAGGCCAAAACAGGTAAAAACAAGATCTTTTATTATTCTGAAAAGGGGATTGATTACAGGGGAAGATACTGGACATCTTGAGGGGCTGGGGAGGAATCTTACATAGGCAAAGATATGACAAACAAATCCATGCTACATGGATCTAGAATCCCATCTCTCTCATTGGTTAAGCCAATCTTTTTTTATTCAGTCCTTAAGGGGCAAAATGGAGAGTCCATATTTCTCCTAATGCTTTGGATGAGGTGCAAGTACTACCTCAAATCAGCTCATTGGAAGAAGACGATGACGAAAACGTTCTGGATGGGGCCGATGAAGAGCATGAGGAACATCAATTGGAAGAAGATGATGAGTCACTTATCAATCATCATGACAATGCTTCATTGGATCATGATAGTGATATTGATATTGATATGGAACTCCATCTTTTCATTCAGCTTTCATTAGATATAGAAATTGATGAAGCAACACATATGGATTTATTACAAGATGGGATAGATTCATGATCTTGACATTGTTTCGTTTCTCAAAAGTTTTCAACTATCTTTTTTTTGCTCAAAACATGGCTCCAAGGGTTTTAATGGATGTTTTTTAAAAACTATATATCATTTTCTGTGTGTATGTGACATGTATTTATTGAATTCAGCATCCAACAACTCTCTGGAATTTCATTCAGCAAAAATAGCAGCGTAATTTCGCTGTTCAATAGCGAAATCATAGTATAGTAACAAACTTTTGCTACTAAAGACGTTGCTTAGCAGCATAATTTCACTATGGAGCAACGAAATTTCAATGTTAGGAGGGTTTCCCGACAGTGAACGGAATCCTCGATATCTCGACAAAAAAAGCATTGCTAAACGTTGATGTGCCCCCAACGTGTTGTAGTGATAATGGTCTTAATCCAACCTACAATCCATACCTCAACCCTACTAGGGACTTCCATAATTCTCCTCTCACTAGACCTGAACCCTATTAAATAGCCTACCTAAGACCAACCCTTGATGTAAGTTTGTCTAATGCTCTTCTCGTTGGATTTAGCCAATCATTCATTGATATAGATTTGGACAAATCTATATACATACATACACCACTCCTATTGGGGATTTGCCTAATGCTCCTCTAAGTAGAACCATTAAGTACAGATTCAGACAATTGTCCAAATCTATAAATAATGCATAGCTCACTCATATTACTAACTAATGCTCTTCTCACAAGATTTGAATAACCATTCAATATACAGATTTGGACAATTGTCAAAATCTATCTATAGTTCATAGCTCACTCCTAATGGGGATTGGCCTAATGGTAACACTAGCCATTCACATGACTAATGCTCCTCTCACTAGATTTGGCCAACTGCTCAATGTAGATTTGGACAACTGCCCAAATCTATAATTAATTCATAGTTTATTCCTATTAGGGTCTTGCCTACCTAATTCTCTTCTCACCACATTTGGCTAGACATTAAATGTAGATTTGGCCAACCATTGAATATAGATTTTAATAATTATCTTAATCTACCTACAATCCATACCTCAACCCTATTAGGGACTTGCCTATTGCTCCTATCAATACATTTGGTCAACCATTTAATACAGATTTAAAAAATCCAAATATATCTATAATTTATAGCTCACTCAAATTGGGGACTTGACCTATGCTCATCTCACTAGATTTGGCCAACCATTTAATATAGATTTGGTCAATTTATCTATAGTTCATAGCTTCTATGACTACATCCTTATGCTAGCCATTACCATGGACTTGCATAATGCTCCTCTGACTATACCCTTATGCTAACCATTACCATGGACTTTCTTATGATCCTCTCACTATATTTGACCAACAACTCAATATATAGATTTGGACAATTGTCTAAATCTATATGTAGTTCATAGCTCACTCCTATTAGGGATTTTTCTACTGCTCTTCTCAATACTTTTGGCCAACCATTAAATGTAGATTTGGATAATTATCCAAATCCATGACCCCTATTGGAGACTTGCCTAATGCTATTTAGCCAACCATTCAATACATATTTGGATAATCCAAATCTATCTATAATTCATAGCTCACTCCTATTGGGGACTTTCCTAATGCTCATACCACTATACCTCACGTTCCTATTTTTTGGGGCTTGCCTAATACTAACTCTTATCGGGGATTTCCCTAAAGCTTCTCTCACTAATTTCGATTCATAGCTCACCCCAATTGGGGAGGATAATTATCCATATCTAACTACAATTCATAGCTCACTCAGAATGGGGACTTCCAAAATGCTCCTCTCACTAGACCTCACCCCTACTCGAGACTTGTCTAAGGCTAACCCTTATTGGGGATTTGTCTAATGCTCCTCTCACTAGATTTGACCACCCATTAAATATATATTTGGACAATTTTCCAAATAGATATATCTCACTCCATTGGGGACTCACATAATGATCCTCTCACTAGATTTTACAAACAACCATTGCATATAGATTTGGGCAATTCTCCAAATCTATAACAATTCATATCTCACTCCTATTAAGGACTTACCTAATGGTCTTCTCAATAGATTTGGCCAACCAGACTATAGATCTAGACACTTGTCCAAATCTATTTATAACTCATAGATTACTCCTATTGGAGACTTGTTTTGGAGACTTGTTAATGCTCCTTGACTAGACCTCACCCCCATTAAAGAAATTCCTTGACCAAAAACTTGGCTAATCATTCAATACAAATTTGGACAATCCAAATCTATCTACAATTCATAGCTCACTCTCTTGGCAGCTTGCCTAATACTAACCCTTATTGGGGATTTACCTAATGCTTCTCTTATTACTTCCAATTTATAGCTCACTCCTATTAGGGATCTACCTAACACTTCTCTCACTATTTTCGATTCATAGCTCACCCCAATTGAGGAGGGTAGTTGTCCAAATCAATCTACAATCCATACCTAACTCCTTTTGGGGATTTGCCTAATGCTCCTATCACTATATTTTCACAACCATTAAATCTAGATTTGGACAATGCCTAACTCTCACTCCTATTAGGAATCTGCCTAACGCTTCTCTCACTATTTTCAATTCATAGCTCACCCCAATTGAGGAGGGTAATTGTCAAATCTACCTACAATCCATACCTAACTCCTTTTGAGGATTTGCCTAATGCTCCTATCATTATATTTGGCCAACCATTAAATATAGATTTGAACAATCCAAATCTATCTATAATTCATAGCTTACTCCTATTGGAGACTCTCCTAATGGTCATCTCGCTAGACTCCATATCCCTATTGGGGGCTTGCCTAATAGTAATCCTTTTATTAGGCATTTTTCTAATTCTTCTCTCATTATTTTTAATCAATATGTCACCCCAATTGGGGTCTTGCTGCCTAATACTAACCGTGGGGGCTTACCTAATCCTAACCCTTATTAGGAATTTTCCTAATGATTCTCTCACTATTTTCAATCCATAGTTTAGCCGACCCTAATTGGGGACTTGCCTGATGCTCATCTCACTAGATGTGGCCAAACATTCAATATAGACTTGGACAATTGTCTAAATCTATCTAAAATTCATAGCTCACGTCTATTGGGGACTTCCATAATGCTCCTCTCACTTCAGATCACCCCTTTTGGTAGGCTTGCTTAAGGCTCACTCCTATTGATGATCTTATGAACAATTTTAGTTAGCCATTAAATGTAGATTAGATAATTATCCAAGCATACCTACAAAACATATATAACCCCTATTGGGGAATTCCCTAATACTCCTATCACTATATTTAACCAATCATTCAATACAGATTTAGACAATCCAATTCTATGTACAATTTATAGCTCACTCCTATTGGATTCTTGCATAATACCAACCCTTATTGGGGATTTGCCTAATGCTTCTCTTATTATTTTCAATTTATAGCTCACTCCTATTGGGGGCTTGATGCTGCTCTCACTAGACCTCACGTCCCTATTGGGAGCTTGCCTAATACTGAACCTTACTGGGGATTTGCCTAATTATTCTCACTATTTTCAATTCATAGCTCACCCTAATTGGGGACTTGCATGGTGGTCTCCCACCAATGAGTGGGGAGATTAATTTTTAGTGTAGCACCTTCATGTCCTAGATGTGCGGTAGATTCTGAGTCCATACAACATTGTCTATGGGGATGCAGCATTGCACAACAGATTTGGGGTCCTGTAGCCTAACGTATGGAAAAATTGAGTGGTCGAGCCATGCCTGTGACTTGGGGGGCAGTTGCTTGGCTCTCCCAGTCTGGTCCGTAGCTTTTTTATGAGGGCAGTGGTACAAATCCTGCTTTTTTCATTCGTAGAGGTATTGCCCAACATGGTTTATTGCAGGATGTTCCTCACTTTGATTATACACCCCCTGGCAAGAGGATTGAGACCAGTTGGGAGATTATTGCCACTATTACTGCATGGCAGATCTAGAGAGCTAGATGCATGGAGGCTATTGAGGGTGTCCAGATTTTTGGGTCTCAATGCATTAGTACTATATGGGGTGATATCATCCACACTCTTATGTCTACTATATGGGGTGATATCATCCACACTCTTATGTCTACTTGGGCTCGCATTCAGGGGCCCTCTCGTTCTGTGTAGGCAAAGTGTGTGATATTTATGCGGGAATGGGACCATGGCATCTTCTTTTCCTCTACTACCACAGGTCTTACATGGCATTATGATGCTCACTGGTTGAAATCACCTTACATATTGGGGCGATTCTATTCTTTTTCGGCTTATAGCTGTGATTGTTGTATGTTTTTCTCATACTTAATAGAAGTCTCTTTCTGGAAAAAAAAATAGGGACTTGCCTAATGCTTTTTTCACTAGATGTGGCCAACCATTTAATATAGATTTGGACAATTGTCTAAATCTAATTCTATGTACTTAGAGATATATCGGGTATTTTAAGAGTAATGAAATCATGTGTTTGTGATTTTCTAATTGTGTTTTGGTCGATTGACTCAATGTCTTCTATCTTTTCTTTTCCCTATAACACATATGCACAAGACATTATCTAGTGATATTTAGATAACTAACTAAATCCAACATTCAAAACCATCCACAATATGTGGACAGTTGATCATATTACCAAATTTGATTTTTATAGTGAAAAATATATATAATATTTGTGAGAAGTTATATGTATGTGATTTTTTGATTGAGTTTTGGTCGATTAACAACATGTCTTTCATCTTTATTTTTTTTAACAAATAAAGTATATCACAGATGTGTTAACGAAGATAATCACAACATAGGATTGGATACAAGGAATGTGATAGACCAAATGTCTGTAATATTGGATTTGAATGGATTATTGTTAGAACGTTTCTTCACAAAGTCAAATAAGCATACAAGCTTACGTTGTGGGAAACAATGGATTGTACTTCGTCTCGGCGGATGCATAGAGTTTTAAGCCAGTTTATTCATAAAGTTTCATGTTGGTATATGGTCCACATCTTTGCAACAAAATGTGGTGCATATGGTGGAAACTCTAGAATTACATGTACGGAGACAATTACCATTTTTTATTATGGGGACAAGAGCAGTGTTATGTGTATGATCGTGAGAAGACATTTCGGCCAAAAAATATGGGTGTGGAGGCCATGTTCAAACCACTTAAAAAGGTTTGGCACAAATGTAATGCACAATGCTATGTAACAAGGACATGACAATTCTCATTAATGATAGTTCATAAAAAGGATGTGCAAGTCCACCAGAGAATTACATTTTTTCACCCAAATTTGACATTAATGCATAATAATATGATAACACATTGGAAGACTTATACAGATACTTGTGCCATTTGGATATGGCTGGAGATATTAGTTACAATGATTTCTTTGGATAGATATAGACAGTTTCTAGTCTAACAAGGACATAACTTGTATGAATACTTTCAATGTGTGATTATTATAGAGAGGGAGGAGATGTACAAGGATGAATCCAAGGAATATGTAGGCTCAACATGTGATGAAAATGATGTATTTAGTTCATGCCAAGGTGTTATTAAACATGCAACACATGATTCTGAAGTTATATTTTCAAGGACAATACACTCTCCTACATTGACTCTAAGTACTGCACAATTAAAGATATTGAAAAAAACACCACCACTATCAAAACTAAATGAAATGGTAGTAGCAATGCACTATGAGAAACAACTAGGTTATACGAAAAGGTTCATCAGAGTCGAAAATTGTGGTGCTGGTTCTGGCCCACGTAGCCTTGCGGGGCAGATTGTTGGTGGATTGAGAACGTTGAAGCGCCACACCATCCATCTGATGTGGCGCATACTTGTGAAGAGGCTGGATGAGCTCCATGAGCACGAATGGAGGCCATGTGGCTGGTGCAAAGGGTGAAGAAGACGGATTCTGCTTGCTCAATGACCATCAATAAGGTTCACATAAGGGACCGTTTTCGAATGACATGGGATGATTATCTACAACTATAAGGAAATATTACCTACCTAGTCCCGTTGTAGAATTCAGCAGACTAAGGCCCTTTTTTAGTCATCGACAATATCTATATCTATAACAGCTGAGAAATCGGCATAAAATTTAAAAGTAATACTGTATTTGTGGGGGTGGTTTTTATCAACCGGCTTAAGTTTTTTTTTTCCAAAAAACCATTTTACTTGGTTATATTTCGCCAAAGAGACCACCTTTATTTTAATGGCATAGATGCACATTATTAACCATCTTTGGAAAGACCTTGCTAGTAGGCAGAGGTGGGTGTTCCACCTTGTGTCCATTTTTTAATAGCACATTATCGATGGTCTATCCATGTGTGCATCTCACTTAGACAAAACTTATTCAAAAGGGCAATTTTGAAGTTTATCATGCATTTCAATAAGGACTTTGTTTATGTGGCATTATTTGATTTTTTGCATTGTGTTAGCGAGTGGTTTTAAGGCTCCTTGGTAGCAAAGTTAAATTGTTTTTGTGCCACATATATGTGTGTCTTTTTACACAAATTTTATTTTGGCACATGCATTCATAGTTGGTGAATGGAATGGTGTTATGGTTGAACCTTTGTTTGATTCCATTGGTCATGTGAGTTTCTTTTTCCATGATTTTTTTTCGAGTTTATCTCGTGTGGAATTCTTTCTTATTGGACATGTTCCTTGCTTTCTTTGATGATGGCTAGAATTTGCATTCCAAGTGTGTCTCGCCTTTGAAACTTGTCCATGATAGTTTATTTTGCACTTGTTTAAGTGTGGGTCTATGCTTAATTTCCTAAGCCTTTAAGATAAATTCTATCATGGGTTAGTTGATCTAGTTGTTTTGGTGGATTTTATTAGATGGTTTCCAAGTTCTATATGGACTCATCAACTTCTACCTAGATCACTTGCGTCTAGGGGTTCTTAATGGGTGCAACACATCTGTGTTTCACTTGCTTACTTTGGAGTTTTGCTTGAACGATACCACATTCATATACTCCAGATCGATGAGTTGGTCATCGATTTTAATGCTTCTTTTGACATGATCAATGATCATTAGATACCATGCATTGATTTTTATGATCAACTATGGTTCTCATCGATTCAAGGTGTTCATATGCTTCTATCCATGGTTTTATGAGGATCTTTTGATCTTTTGGATAATATCATGTGCTTTGAAGGTAGCATTTGCCTTCGTTTTTTCATGTAATTTTGGAGTATGTTCCTTGTACTCTTGTACATATTCCAACTTAGATACCTAGTTGCTTATTTATCTAGGTGAATAGCCATAAGAGATTAGATGTTAAGGTTAGTTTATGTTAAGGAAGGTTTATTGACATGTGACATACCTTTGAGTTGAAATCCGAGATATGGTGACTGTGTAGAGCTTTTCTTTGGTCAAAGCAACCAATCCCTTCTTAGACCAATCATAGTTATATACAAGTTGAAAGAATGCATCACCATTGGATGGGTTTGCAATAATGAGCATCTTGTACGCTCTATCTCGAAATGTTTGCTCTACACCACGTCTGGCTTTCTCACATTTTGTCTCATATTCTTGCAACCCCATGGCATGTCTATCAATGCATGATATAGCTTGCTTCACTGCATTTTTAAATGATGTCTACGTATAACGAAAAGGACTCATTATCACTCACATGATTTAAAAACATTGATAATCTGTTTATTACTAAAAGATGGAAAATGCAAACACTACCTTCCAAGATTATAGCTGGAGCATTGTACCATTGCTCTCCACTTTGTCGCTCCAAACTAAGCTCCATTGAAGCCCACCTCCTTATGTCTTCACCAAGGTAGTCCAATATGGATGATTTGGCCGCCATTCCAAATCGTTGAAACATGAAGATCTCATGTGACAATGTGGGTGTAACACTAGTGCGCACCAATCTGTTATAAAGAGTCACAATGAGCCAAGAACTTAACAATGACTTCACAATTTTCGTAATTAAGTAGAGAGAGACCACTTACTCATTTTGAGATCGTAAAGCCAATAGCAATTCTCCTTCTTGCTTCTTGTCCACAACCAAAAATTGACATTTGACCCGGACATGACATGACTCGGCTATGAGACCAAGCTAGAGAAAACAAAATAAAGATATATTACTTTTAATGTTGCATAAAATCACTCTATGGCATTCAAAAGAACATACCTTCGCGCACTCGAGACATCCATGCCTTCACACGATGATTGCCATCCCAAAAAACAAGAAACTTCTTACCACCACTGAGATCCTCCCACTCAGTTCCTCTGATTTCATCCTTAATTCTGTCATGTTGTACCACCTAGTATGGTCCCCATTCTCGCAAGTCTATTTGTGTGACTGCGAAATACATAGAGCTTCCGGGACATGTAAGTGAAACTAAAAAAAGGAGGAGATGCTTCGACATAGACATGGCAGTCAAAGGAATCACGAACACCTCAAGTTGGCTAGAAATTGTACGGATGGCTTCATTTGGAATCAGCCTGCATAAAGGGACCAATGGCGTAGAGGAATTGCATTGCACAAAAAACTTAGTGAATACATCACCAAGCAATCCCAATTCAATAGATTTTCCAAGAAGCCTTCTATGGGTCTCCCCTTGACTAGTACTAGATTCAGGCATCTCCGTGTGAGTTGGAGGAGGTGAGCTCATTGAGCCAATTTTGTTCTCCAACACAAGCGCTTCTTCCTCATGAACAAGAGAATTATGCGCTTCTGTTTCCTCTCTAAAACAGGAGATACATGTGAGGACATAAGTGTCCGTGAGATTGAGCTTCCTCGCTAAGAATCAAACAAACACGCCCATATCTAAGTGAGTATCCCCTGTTGTTTGTAAGACACACACACCAAGCCCAAGTAAGCATATCTAAAAACATTAAAACACAATCTCAGTAGAATCTTGGTTATTCACATCATATACCTTTCTTAGTCTTTGCCTGTTGTTTTCTTGCTTTTCTTGGAGCCATCTGTCTCTCTTTTGCCGTGAATATGAGTAGCAAATAGTTTGAGCCGAATGACAGATAGAGATGATCAACCTCACACATAAACCCTACTTCATGTCTATATGAAAACATCAACCTCACACACAAACCTTACATGTCTAAGAAAACATTCAGGATGGTGAAAGCTCTAGAGGCTAGCACACAACTTCAAAGAGTAGATCAGTAAGCTCACAAGGCCGGATACCAAAACCAAGAACGGGCCGTAACTATAGGCCCTATTCAAAGAAACCTCTAGGAGAGAAACATTCACCCATCATCAAATAATGGGCCCAAACCAGCCCCAATAGTGCCAGGCCTATCTAGTTTTTTGGAAACCATAGAATTGGACTGGATGTAGGGAGTATTAGATTACTTGAATAAATGCATGACAAATGTCCCCAAATAAATGTCCAAACTACAAACAATCATAAGGAAAAAAGATGTGGCATGTTCTTAGGGCACAAAGTCACAGAAGAATTGAGGAGCTAGCAAGAACCACTATAGGAAGAACTGCACAATCTTGAGGAGAGCATAAATAAGCCAATCAAGTGGAAGACCTACAAAGGCAGCTAACAAAGATCCAAGAGGCCAAGAAAGGGCTAGGACAAGAGGTCTCCTCCCCCTCACCATCGCCTCATCTCCATCCTCCACCTATAGTAGCCGAGGGATACTACCAAGGGAAGAGTCAAATATGGGTACCAAGGAAGGGGGGTGATATTCATTTTTAAAGGTATCCTTATAAGCTTAAATAGGGGCCTGTTAGTGAATCCCTCGGGATATCATGAGTGAAATTGTCCAAGAGTAGGATTGTTAAACTCAACCGCCTTCATTCTCAATCGTGATTGCTCCACCTTGTTTTATCATTTCAGCCGCCTTACCTGACAATGATTGATTTGGCCTAGATACCCGATCTTCTATTTTTGTTTTAAAAAGTCCACCTATTCCTTCGTTTTTATATTTCCATTTCACATTTTTGTCTCTCTTGTCCTTTATGCATCTTCGTATTGCCTTCCCTATGCAGCACACTGTCACCTTTGAGAAGGAGCTTGATGGCTGTAGCAAAAAATCTCAAACTATAATACTTCTCCACCAGACCATGCTTGTCAATCATGGATATCTACAAGGGTTTTTGCCTTCATCACATGCCCTTTCTGGAGTGAAAGCTAATAGGACCAATGAAAGCCTATAGGAAATCATCGCTCATTATGATATGGAGGGCAATAAAAACTACCTCGTAGATATTACTCGAAGTAAAATATATATGCTACAATGTAGTCCTCTCTGTGGTGTTGATAGTCTTGATTCTAGTGCTAATGACATTGCCCAAGATGTCCGACATTTGGAGACTTCAGTGGAGAAAGAATTAGGGACACAAAACACACATGTTCATATCTTGAGCTCCTCCTCTGAGAGTGACTTGAATGGCTCAGCAACTGTTTTGTAACCAGGTGAAGGCACAAGCAATCCAAAAGGTTCAAAGCACAATATCTTTGAAGATGAATGTATTGCTTCAGAGAGTATACTTTCGATTCTTCGTAATAAGAAGAAGCAACCTTCTCTTCTACGTTCATTGTTGGAAAAAGTTACTCGAGTCATCCAAGTCCAGGAGGTGCCAAGACATTATGATGGTGATTCCATCCTAGAGTTTCCACCAACATATGGCAAAATAGGAAATATGGATGGGATGGAGCAAAAATATGATGGTCACCTATGGACACGTCCAGTAATAACATCAAACATGTCTGTAGAGTTGTACCGTGCATATTAGCGTGCGTATTAGCTATTGTGTTGGTACTTTGGAGTGCCATAGGATCAGCTATCCTTTTTACTTGAACAATAAAAGGTATAACAACACCTTCTTTCATGGACATCTAACAAAAAAGATTGCAATTGGACTTCTGACAGAGGATGAGAAAACTAAAATAGTTTGTCACTTTTGTCACAAAACTGCACATTGTGTGTAAGTGTGTAGATGTGTTGTGTATTACGTAATGCCTCGTGACACAACTATTACAAGAATGATGCTCCACACTGGGCTGCATGAACATCCAGTTCAGCCAGGAACCTCAAGGTCAATGTTGGAGCGCGTGAAAATGTTTGTTTCTCAAGTGTTGAAAGCCCAGAAAAGTGCAGGTCCTCGAAAAATACAGATGGATATTGTCAAGGATATGCTGTTTTCCTCCATGATGAATCAAAATGATGAGCTACCTACAAGTATTGAGGATCATGAGCTCTGCAATTTTTTGGAGGAGTTGAGTCCTCTTGTGGAAAACCAGAGGTGACTTTTTTTTAAAATGCTTCCTTATTTTGATTTCTTTTTCCCTTTCCTAATGTTTTTAATTCAATCTATAGGGCACTGTTGAAAGATCTTTTGCTAGACCAGGCAAAGCAAGTATATATTTGTGATCCTTTGGTATCAACTATCTTAATTCATCCGTCAAGGTCTGAAGAGGACCTTGCTCCTTATTTCCAGGGAGTTAGTCCAGGTACCTACTTTGTTGTGCTGCCATATGTAGAGAAGTATGTATTTTCTTTGGATTTCAAGCTATTGATGGAATTTAAGTTATTAGTTGCTTGTGTTAGGTTTCTTATATTTTTTGTTTACTTTCTCAATTTCAGAGGGCACTGGTCTGATTGTTTAATTAATGTGGTTAAATGCCTGACAATTTTTATGAATAGCCTTCTCGGAATGCATGGACAGTCTAAATTGTAAGTCATTATCCTTTATATCATTTCCTTCTTGCTTCCTAATTGTTAATTGTAAGTCATTCTTACTTTATATCGTTGACTGTAGGGCATGTAAGAGGGCGGTTGCATTCATTGAAACTCTATGTCCTGAATTGAAAAAGGATATAGAGTGGAGATTTCTCAAGCAACTCGTTCTATGCAAAAGGATTCGCACTCTTGTGTGACTGGCACGTAGTTGCAAATGTCTAGAAGTTCCTCCTTTCCAAGTACACTAATTTTGACAGCCGTGTAAGTTTCTTGTATCAATATAATATAATCTCTCTATGTTCATTTCATGAGATCCTGCATTATTCTAATTGACTTTTATGTTGTTTTGCAGTCTGTTCGCTCGGACGAGTTCTGGTTGTGGAGTGTGTAGGCAAAGGCACTAAGCATTATCCTCAACAATGCAATTATGCCTCATGACCCTGACTCACCACTTCCACCAGTTGTTTGCTAGCACTAGTGCATCAAAGAAGAGAAAAAAGATGCCGTTTTGTTCTCCTATTAAGCATTTCAGCTTTAAACAAGGAGTCCCTGAGAAGGGAAGCAAGGGCAAGGCAAAGAGAAAGCTTCCATTTGCAGGCAAGGGAAAGGTGCCAACAACAAAGGAGACAGAGCCGAAGCCGCTTAGAGGCATTTTGTATATGTCCAGAGCCAAAGCGTTGTAAAGATTCTTTATTTTTATTGAGCTCGGTTCATTTTTGTATAAACATTCTGTATTTTTTTTAGCCCTACTCATTTTTGTATTTTATGAGTATTGTGCTTTTCCACATAATAAAATAGATTGTTGAGAATTTTTATTCTCATAACTTATCTTTGGTTAAAACTGAATTTTAAAGACATTTGCTTCAAAATCATTATGAGTACTTTGTAGACACATGTCCATGTAGAAAATTTTCATCACATTAGTCATTGCTAAGATACAACAGTTCAGTACAAGTCTTACAATGACTTCTATTGGGCCTAAGTCCCTCGATACAAGACCTATCTAATTCTGCAAGATAGATTTTTCCTCAGTCTCCTTCTATGGGTTGTTCATCTGAACAATTCTTTGATGCACCTCTTTGGCTTCATCTATCAATTTGTCTACATCTTCAAGGTCTTTCTTGAAGCTTTCATATATCTGGATAGGATGATCATCTGTATCCCCCAACAGAGGAATAGGGGTCATCATTAGAAGAAACAGCTGAAACAGCTAGCCTAGCAACCTTTCTACATCTTCAACGTCTTTCTTGAAGCTTTCAGACATCTGGATAGGATGATCATCTGTATCCCCCAACAGAGGAATAGGAGTCATCATTTAGAAGAAACAGGTGGCCTAGCAACCTTTCTAGGAACAGTCCTCTCATTAGAAGAATTTGCATCCATGAGTAGCTTTTGTATAGAGCTTATAAGTTGTAAGATATTATGTTCTCAATTCCCTTAGGACTGGTCTTTATATACTGTTTTGGATGGACTCCAAAACCATCAACATAAACAAACCATGTGCTGTAAATTTGTGTGCCATTAAACCATTTTGGGATAGGAACCCTAGTACCTACACTGAGCTGACCATTAATGTGCACATACAAGACAGCTTTAGAGTAAATTTGTTGAGCTATATTATAACTTTAATATAAAAATCTAACAAGAATCTAAATTCATAGCTGCTACAAGATAAAAATTCATTGCTCAGAACACTTTTTTGAGGGCAAGGACTTTACAAAATTAACATACTTGAAGTAGCTTCAAAATTCACAAAATTCAAAATCCCATTAATTGAGCAATATACCATTAACACCCCAATGAGGATCTACCAAGGTATTTGGCTCTTGTTCACCTTGAATTGTGCTCTGCTAATATCCCCACCTCCCATGATATTGATGTGCTCTCTAATATTTAGGAGGCTCCAATGTCTACTTGCACCTACAACTTCCATTGCACCAATGGGCAACCGAACACATATGTCAAGTGGCAAAACAACTTGTTCATCTACTTATATTGTGACCCAACAACTATTATTTTTCATCCATCGTTCATAATAGAAGCATATGTGTAGTGTGGCACGAGCTTTGAGATACCAAAATGAGACACTAGATTCTACTATATTGCACTTGAATGTGTCATCCTTATGTATCCCTTCTACAGTCCTCTAGTGGTCTCCGAGCAAGGCTACCATGTCATCACCTAATACCTTCTTGCACACAAACATGGTAGGTCTTTGTGAGAAACAAAATTGATTGAACATCTTGGCAAAAAGATGTATTAGGCATACCCAACTAAGACCCACAAATCGAGAGGGCTTTGCAAACTTCAAAGACCCTTGTATATCACAAATCATCCTTGATTTCATGACCATTACAGTCCAAGCATTTGGAATTGGCCATTCTACACAAGATAGGGGTGGCAATGTGATTATCTATAGCTTACGAAACCCACCGTCTTGCTTTGGCTTCAGATAGGAGTGCCGGTAAAAGAAGACCTTTTCCTTAAGAAGTTCTACACTTGTTTTACAAGAAAACATTGCCTCACCAATGTCTACATGCAATGCTTGAAATGTTTCGGTAAGGCTTTCCAATGGCTGCTTTCCAATGGCTGCTCGTCTATCATGTTTGAAGGAAAAAAATCTGCAAACCAGAAATAAGTTTACTTAGATTAAAACATCTCTGTCATAAAATATCACATGCCCCTTTCTACCCGCCGCGATACTTACAATTGCATGAAAATCAAGTTTATTATGGCGAAGATGGATATCTCATGCTATGTAAACATGTTGTACCATGGCAACTAGTTTTCCATTTCTTGCTTTCTTGAAGCCTTGTAAACAACCTTTCCAATGGTGCTCTAGTACATTTCGCCGTCGAACTTCGTGAGGCCCAATCGCAGTAGTAGCAGGCTATAGATAAACTCAAGCACTCTTATGAAATGCCTCTCCCACCCAAGCACCATCATCATCCTTCTTGTTGTGCGCAGGGATATCTCCTCAATCTGGTCTTTTGGTCTTCTTGGTGTCGCCATATCTTCTTAGAAGCTAGAGTAGAAAGGTTAGGGTTAGAGTAAAAAGAAAAGAGATCAAAGATGATGTGCAGACTTCGGTTTTGTGGGAGCCTTGAAGATCAAAGAGATGGAGCTCCGAGAAGGGAGGGACATCACATCATATTCACATCCATTTACATCTCATCATATCATATTCACATCATCACATCACATCCCTTCAGATATCATCACATCACATTCACATCCATTCACATCTCATCACGTCCATTCAGATATCATCACATCACATTCACATCCATTCACATCTCATTGTGTCCATTCAGATATCATCACATCACATTCACATCCATTCACATCTCATCGAATCCATTCACATCTCATGACATCCACTCACATCACATCCATTCACATCTCATCGCATCCATTCACATCTCATGACATCCACTCACATCACATCCATTCATATTTCATCACACCCATTCACATCTCATCACACCCATTCACATCTCATCACACCCATTCACATCCATCACACCCATATCCATATCTCATCACATCCATTCACATCTCATCACATTCATCCACATCCATCCATTCATTCACATTCACATCTATCCACATCCATCCATTCATTCACATGCATATCTATCACATCGCATCTCATTCTCATCCATTTACATCACATCACATCCTTTCACATATCATCACATCTCATCAGATTCACATCCATATTAATTTACATCACATCACATCTCATCACATTCACATCCACATCCATTTACATCACATCACATCTCATCACATTCACATCCACATCCACATCCATTTACATCACATCCACATCCACATCCACATCCCTTTACATTACATCACATCCCATCCACATCTCATCACATTCATATCCACATCCACTTACATCACATCACATCTCATCCACATCCACATCCATTTACATCACATCACATCTCATCACATCCACATCCACATCCACATCCACATCTATTTACATCACATCACATCTCATCACATCCACATCCACATCCATTTACATCACATCACATCCCATCCACATCTCATCACATTCACATCCACATCCATTAACATCACATCACATCTCATCTACATCTCATTCTCATCTCATCACATTCACATCCACATCCATTTACATCACATCACATCCCATCCACATCACATCACATCCCATCCTATCCTCATTTACATCACATCACATCCCATCCACATCCACTCACATCTTATCACATCGCATTCACATCTAATCACATCGCATCCACATCTTATCACATCGCATCCACATTTAGTACCGTTTTCTACTTTCAATATACGATGGGACTTTTCTAAGTTTCTACCAAATTGCTTGGCCTAGTTAAAGGTACTTTTTCTCAATGTTTATTTTAATATTCTTTCTCAAATTTCTCAAGTGAAGTATATTCAATATTCTTCTTTTGAGTAAAAGATTCATGGGATTTACAAAAATCAATTCTACCCATATTTTCCAATAAAATTAATAATGCTCAAAATTCCACTTTTGATAAATACTCATAATTTGAATTACGCCAAAAGTTCCTCTTTTACTATTTAATTACTTGGATCTCAATTATCATGGAAATTCCTCTTTTTGCATAAAAATAAATTTATCAAAATTTACTATTTTCTCATAATCAATTAATTATGCATAATTATAAAAAAATTAAAATCATTCTTTTTGCCTAGGATGTCGAATCCTAGAATATGGTAGGAAGTCCTCTTTTAGCATTATGCATAAAAATAAGATATATATTATTTTCTAAAAATTTTACCATAGCTTCGCTGCTGCTATTACTAATAATTTTTAATTTTTCTAAAAAGAATAAGACATTGTAATACAATTATGATATAAGATCTCTTCTTAAACTTAAATCTAAATTATGAAATTAAATCATAAATTTAACCATGATCATAAACTTAATTATGATTATTCTACTAGATTAAGCTATTTCTATTATTCCTCTTTTCCCAAAATGATAGGATTAATTCTTTCACATTTAGAATCAATTAAAGTAAATTTTTAACTACTTATAATAATTTAACAGAGTTTACCATTATTTTATTAACATAAAAGCATAAAAAACCATTTTCTTATCCTCTAGCTTAACAAGCTTTGAGTTTGGTTTTGAAATAAGAATTTATCAATGAGAAGCATTCTTTTGCCAAAGAATTAGCCATAGGAATGAATATCTTTTTGGAGAGAGAGATATACATAAGAAGCATTCTAATTAATCATAAAAATTAACTTTTTCTTGATTACGCATTAAAATTCTTAGGGAAAGCTTGATTTGAATTTAAAACAACCAATTAGAAACTTTTCAAGCTTGAGCGGGGTTGAGAAGAGAAATCATTTGAGAATATTAACAAAAACCATAAAATTTCTTCTTACCTCAAGGTTTAGCTTGCTTCTTTTTCTAGAAGTGAAGTCCCCAACCAATTAATTGGTTTAGCAAGTTGAGAAGAAAGCTCCAAGAGTTGTTGAAGAGAGAGAGAGAGAGAGAGAGAAGCTCCAAGCTCTCCAAAAGTAGAAGATTTTTTAGGGATAATAGAAAATAGGATTATTTTAATGTAATACTGGAATGGTATAGCTCACAGATTTTTTTACAAAATACTAAGGGTCTATTTATAGGTGAGGGAGGCCACTAACCAAGTCCAACTAGGTTCTAGAATTTTCCAGGTTCAGTTTGACTCAATTTGGACAAGATTTGGATCAGTTTGGCTCCCTTTTTGATTTGGTTGGATCTAGGAGAGAGAAGAGATAAAAATATCACAAATTTTTTGAATTAAAAACCCTTCCACACATGTGAAATAGGTGCCTACTTCAAGAGTTCCCCTCTCCTTACCAAGGTGTCAAAATGCATCATTATTTCAAAATATCTCATTTTTTAGTAATATCTCATAATTTTCAACTAATAAACCTTGTACTCAGACAACTCTTCATCTTATGTGAGAATTTACTCATATTTGGGTATTTTCTTTTATTCTTTGGATTTATCTCATCCCAACGCTTGGATTAATCTAATTGGTCCATTGGAACCTTAATTGTACCATAATCTAAAAATTTCTGAAAATGTAGACCCTTAGGCTAAGGTCCCTTATACACATTTTCAATTAATTCCAAATGCACATTGGAAAGTTCATTTTGAACTTCTGTTTCAGGGAAATCCATTTTAGACACTAGGAGGATTTTCATATCCAAAGATATCTCAAAATAGAATTAGCTGTCTCTAGACTTTTTCTCTCTCTCTAGGCCGAAATAGGGTAAAACAAGATCTTTCTTCTATTTCAGAGAGGGGAATAATTACAAGAATAGAAGGGGAGGTACCTTTATACCTCAAAAGCTGGAGGGAGGAATCTTACATCCTACGCCACTTAAAAAACGTGAGATGTCCTCATCTCGCAGTTGGAGGATAAACTCTTTCACCTTAAGATCCAACTGATTCTGGGGTTCCTTATAGTCTGGTCAACCCACGTAGAATCTTGGGATAAAGATCCCTTCTACAAGAAGAATACACAAAACTCATTATCATAGAATAATTCATTCAGAACATATCATTCATATCCTTAACACAATAATGGTCCATCAGACCAAAAATTCCATCTGAACATTTATCCATGGGAATTTCAGTTATGCAAGTTCTCAATTTGTCATTCCTTAATTAGATCCATTGGGTCAAAGGTCAAATAGCAGCAATCTATCAGCACAATCCACTAGTCTCATAGTGATTTGCTGAAGTCGTAATCGTCATTATAAGTACTAACATCATCACTGGGATTCATCCCATTCATCCTCATTGTGGCTTTGGTCAACTTATCTTCTTTCAACCAAAATTCAGGAATCATCATCTTTCAATCAGAATCTGAATCAACTCATCAATTCTCAACCCAAATTCTAAAATCATACCAACCAACATTCAAATTCATCATCTGGATAGCATTTTTGCTTATAATTTCAAGATCTTAGATTTACTCGTATATGTCGTCTCACTAAAGAGCTACAGATATACCCACGGTATATATGGGTAGTCACAGTCCTTGGAGTTATAAGGTAAATGCCATCATATCTAGGCCTCAAGCAAGTTAGGGATTCCATACAATTGCGGTACTTCTATCTGAAGAACCAATTACCAATTTATGAATCTTTATTCTGAATATCAATTTGTATGAATTTCATCACACAATTACAATCTTTTATTGGTACTTCATAAATTTTTGACATTTCTTACGTCTTGGTTGATCCACTTTAGCCAATTCACTCTGATACCAGCTGAAAGATCCTTGCCCCCTGCGCACAATGAATTTCGGGGTGCTAGCAGTGGAAGTAGCACTTCTTGCGTAGGGTAGAATCTCTCACTCAGGGCTTCACCCACCACACGGATATCTGGACAAGAGACTAATCCCTCGGTTCTTCCAAAACCGAACCCAGAAAAACTTCCCTCGTCCAACAGACATAGGCGATTCCTCTAGGATATTTTTATTCTAACGTAGTCAAGAGTCTTAACTAACCAAACGGATCCGACCGAACCCATAAGTCACATGGTCAGATCAAGGAAGAGACTTGCACTTGGATCATAGAGACCAACGCTTTTTTCCTCATCAAGAGGCACAACCGTTGATTCTTTTTTATAGAACAAAGACTATCCGGGATTTGCTTCATCTATCGTAACATAACAGAGTTGAGTCTCATTTTAGGGATCCATCAATCCAGCCTAACCCCATCCAGCAGTCCCATGGGTTAGCCAGCTGCCCAACCACTGTAGTGATAGGATCCATTTAGGATTTTGGTAAGTTTTGCCCCGGGTACCACGGAGGGAAAGAGTTCCCAGGCCCCCTAGCCGGCACTTCAAACAAACTTCAAGATAGTCACACCACTTACACACCCAATATGAAATTGCCTGTTTCACAGATTCAACTATCTTTAAAATAATCTTTCAATGAAACTATAGTATCACTCATCATAATCCTCCAAAATATCTAGGTTGAATTCTAATTTCCAATCATCAGTGTACCTATGGCATCACTGGCAACCAAAACGCTCACCACCTATCCACTCAGGGGCCTTTTCAATAGTTCCTAGCTCATCGTACTCAGAAATATATTCACTTATGAAAATCCAAATGGACTCTCCGTTGAAGATCAACAAGATCAACCAACAGATCCATATAAAAGAGCCATGGACTCATTCATTGAGGACCAGCAAGGCCAATCAACCAGATCCATGCCCGAGTTCAAAAAACAACTCTAACACCTTGTTCCATTTTCTTCCTCGACGCACACGTGGGTATCTTTGGCGACCCAGAGCCCGAGCTCCATATGGCCAGCACCCTCTAGGCTCCTTCGCCCAGGTCACCTAGCGCTTCACTCATAGGCCACTTCCTTGGTCCCTCATCCACCGTACTGGAAGCTCACCATTTAAATCAAACCGAGGCTAGTCATGACCTCGACCGATTGTGCTACGCGAGACGTCCTCCATTGAGTCTCCGTCAGCTATTGAAACTTTATCACTTAGGTCTCCACAACCTCATTCACAAGATGGTCAAAATGCTTCCCCAACATTCTTGACATAAAACAGTCATTTAAAATTAGGTTTCATAAATACAATTTCTAACGAACTCTCATATTTCCACATTGTTCCACATCATTTCTCATTATTTCACATTCTTCTACATCAATTCACATTGCTTATTCCACATCCAGTCATATGTATTCCCATTGTCTTCATCCATTCTCATCCAATCACATCATATTACATCTCATCACATCTATCCACATCTATCCTCATCACATCTCATCCATTCACATCTACCCATATCCACATCACATCACATTACATTCATTCACATCTACCCTGATTCACATCACATCTCATCCATTCACATCACATCTCCTCACATCTGTTCACATCATATCTCATCCATTCACATCACATCTCCTCACATCTGTTCACATCATATCTCATCCATTCACGTCTCATCACATCATATTCACATCCCATTAGGAACTCAATGGAGTCTTTTTGGGCCCTTTAATTTGCCATGAGGTTATGGAAACGTTTAACTTTTTGACAAATAGGAGCTCGCCATGTAAGCAAAAACCATTGGTGATTAAGAGAGGTGTAAGAGTGGTCAAAGGGTGCACTTTTCCCCCCAAAAAGGAGGAGGGGGCAATTTTACAATTTTCGGACCTCCATAACTTCTACATACAAGCTCCGATTTGAGCGGAGATTATAGATCCGTGATCTACGCATCAAGAGCTTTCCATAGATATGTTACATGATATGGTTTTATCCGCTAGATTTTAAATTCCATTTCCCCTCCAAAATTCAAATTCGAATAAAGTAGCCGTTTTGAAGCTTCAAATTAGAAAACGTTTCTTCTTAAGAGAAAATGTTTGACTCTCTTAAACTGCCAAATAAAAGGGCCCAAGAAGACTCCATTGAGGTCCTAATGATTTACATCTCATCATATCATATTCACATCACATCACATCCATTCAAATATCATCACATCACATTCACATCTCATCGCATCCATTCAGATATTATCACATCACATTCACATCCATTCACATCTCATCGCATCCATTCACATCTCATCACATCCACTCATATCTCATCACATCCATTCACATCTCATCACACCCATTCACATCCATCACATTCATTGCATCCACATCACATCACATACATTCCATCCACATCTATCCTTATCACATCACATTCATTCCATCCACATTACATCACGTCCACATCTTTCCACATCACATCCCATTCATTCCATCCACATTACATCACATCCACATCTATCCATATCTCATCACATCCATTCACATCTCATCACTTTCATCCACATCCATCCATTCATTCACACTCACATCTATCCACATCCATCCATTCATTCACATGCATATCTATTACATCACATCTCATTCTCATCCATTTACATCACATCACATCTCATTCTCATCCATTTACATCACATCACATCCTTTCACATATCATTCACATGCATATCTATTACATCACATCTCATTCTCATCCATTTACATCACATCACATCCTTTCACATATCATCACATCTCATCACATTCACATCCACATCTATTTACATCAGTGAAGTATATTTAATATTCTTCTTTTGAGTAAAAGATTCATGGGATTTACAAAAATCAATTCTACCCATATTTTTCAATAAAATTAATAATGCTCAAAATTCCACTTTTGATAAATACTCATCATTTGAATCATGCCAAAAATTCCTCTTTTACCATTTAATTACTTGGATCTCAATTATCAAGCGAATTCCTCTTTTTGCATAAAATAAATTTATCAAAAATTCCTCTTTTACTATTTAATTATTTGGATCTCAATTATCATGGAAATTTCTCTATTTGCATAAAAATAAATTTATCAAAATTTACTATTTTCTCATAATCAATTAATTATGCATAATTACAAAAAATTATTTCTCATGAATATGTTGAAAATCATTCTTTTTGCATAGGATGTCCAATCCTAGAATATAGTAGGAAGTCCTCTTTTAGCATTATGCATAAAAATGAGATATATATTATTTTTTAAAAATTTTGCCATAGCTTCGCTGCTATTACTAATAATTTTTAATTTTTCTAAAAAAGAATAAGACATTGTAATAGAATTATGATAGAAGATCTATTCTTAAACTTATGTCTAAATTATGAAATTAAATCATAAACAAAACCATAATCATAAACTAATTATAATTATTCTACTAGATTAAGCTATTTCTATTATTCCTCTTTTTCCAAAATGATAGGACTATCTCTTTCACATTTAGAATCAATTAAAGTAGTTTTTAACTACTTATAATAATCTAAAAGAATTTACCATTATTTTGTTAACATAAAAGCATAAAAAGCCCATTTTCTTATCCTCTAGCTTAACAAGCTTAGAGTTTGGTTTTGAAATAAGAATTTATCAATGACAAGCATCTTTTGCTAAAGAATTAGCTATAGGAATGACTATTCTTTTTGGAGAGAGAGAAATACATAAGAAGCATTCTAATTAAGCATATAGATTAACTTTTTCTTGATTACTCATTAAAATTCTTAGGGAAAGCTTGATTTGAATTTGATTTGAGCGGAGTTGAGAAGAGAAATCATTTGAGAATATTAACAAAAACCATAAAATTTCTTCTTACCTCAAGGTTTAGCTTGCTTCTTTTTCTAGAAGTAAAGCCCCAAACCAATCAATTGGTTTAGCAAGTTGAGAGCAAGTTGAGAAGAAAGCTCCAAGAGTTGTTGAAGAGATAGAGAGAAGCTCCAAGCTCTCCAAAAGTAGAGGATTTTTAAGGGATAATAAAATATGATTATTTTAATGTAATAGTGGCACGGTATATCCCATAGATTTTTTTACAAAATACTAAGGGTTTATTTATAGGTGACGGAGGCCACTAACCAAGTCCAACTAGGTTCTAGAATTTTTCAGGTTCAGTTTGACTCAATTTGGACAAGATTTGGACCATTTTGGCTTCCTTTTTGATTTGGTTGGATCTAGGAGAGAGGAGAGATAAGAATATCACAAATGTTTTGAATTAAAAACCCTTCCACACATGTGAAATAGGCACCTACCTCAAGATTCTCCCTCTCCTTACCAAGGTTTAAAAAATGCATCATTATTTCAAAATATCTCATTTTTTTAGTAATATCTCATAATTTTCAACTAATAAACCTTGTACTCAGTCAACTCTTCATCTTATGTGAGCATTTACTCATTTTTGAGTATTTTCTTTTATTCTTTGGATTTATCTCATCCTAACACTTAGATTAATCCAATTGGCCCATTGGAACCTTAATTGGACCATAATCCAAAAATTTCTAAAAAATGTAGACCCTTAGGCTAAGGTCCCTTATACGCATTTTCAATTGATTCCAAATGCACATTGGAAAGTTTATTTTGAACTTTTGTTTCAAGGGAATCCATTTTAGACACGGAGGATTTTTATATCCAAAGATATCTCAATTTAATATTATCTCTCTCTAGACTTTTTCTCTCTCTAAGCCAAAACAGGGTAAAACAAGATCTTTCTTCTATTTCAGAGAGGGGAATAATTACAAGAATAGAAGGAGAGGTACATTTACACCTCAAAAGCTAGAGGGAGGAATGTTACAGTCGTAGTCTTTTTCCCTCATCTTTGTCCAACAATGCTCGGTGTGATGAATACTTCTCCAAGATGAGTAGACCTGATCTATGTTAATAGCAAGTTTGTATCTGTGTTCTCTTGCATTGGGTAAAGAGTTAGTGATAGGCATAAGAGTATAATCCACTGTGCAAGGGTATAATAGAAAAGAATAAAAGAGAAGAGAAGACAGAGACAGAGAGAGAGAGAGACAGAGACAGAGAGACAGAGAGAGAGAGAGAGAGAGAGAGAAAGAGAGAGAGAGAGAGAGAAAGAGAGCACTCAAATGATGACGAGAGGAAAAACAGATGTGTTTTGGTAGGAATATTTGTACAATAGATGTTTCAAAAGTTCAAATAACACTGAGAATAATGAGACTGAAAAGTACCTCTGTAATGATTTAAGGAATGTTGGCATTTATTGCGGCCCATCTCGTAAATGCACCAAAAGTGCCTCTGAACGGCCAAAATTTGGACGTCTCATTCTACTAAAACCTTAGCTAATTAGTCTTTTAATCAAAACCTTAAAGGGCCCTTATTTTTTCGTTTTTGGCCCTAATGCTTGTAATGTAGTCCTAGCCGCTTGTATCAGGCAATGAACTTTTCACTTTTGTTATCCCCACTATTGGAATGAAATTCTTTTGAATTTATCTACATCACGTTGTGCTATCTCTTTTTATAATAAAAGTATAGTTCTTTTTTTAATAAACTTACATTATTAAGCATGTGTATTTTCTAATATGGTACATTTGTATAGGGCTAAGGTGCACAAAAAAAAAAAGCACAAGTCCAAGCCCCAAGAAATTGAAGGGATAGAGATTCACACAGGGTGCTACCATAATATGTGATGACTTCAAAGTTTAGAGAGGAATATTAGAAGGGAAAGTAAGCCCTCATCATTGACATGAGCAATGTGTTGATGATGACTTTTGACCCTAGGAGGGGTGATCCTCTAGATTTGGGCATTGATGCTGTAGAGATTATCGAAGAATGTATGGTGAAGTACTTTGTGCAGAAGGATGCAGAGCTATTGTTGGTTGTAGCAAGTATGTACACCAATGTGTTTTTCTAGAGCATTGGAATGCTTGTTGCCAATGTAGAACATAAGATGAGAAAATGCTTTCCAAGAGCTATAGGCTTTTTGTTTGGTTGGTGCAAGAAACTTGCTTGGTTGTAGATTTCACATTTCCAACAAGGAAACCTGTCTTTTTTAAGCACCTTCGGCAGTTTTGGCAGTTGTACCTACAGTTCAATGAGTCCAACACTCTGTTGTTGTTGGATGACTCTCCATAAAAGTGTAGCCAAAATAGTCTTGGCATGTATGTGATAGTACCAAAGATGGAGGATTATTCTGAAGCACAACAGAAAAGTTTCATGATGAAAGAGGTGGGGCCATGGTTGTATAAGTGGCTATTATCAACAGAGTTGATTGTGTGGAATGGACATTAATGATATAAAAGACTGATAAATAGAGAGAACACACACAATAGAGAAAACCCTAATCCATTAGTGTAACCTCAACCATACAAGGAAGCCATATCCACTCTCACACAATGCATAATAGAAGAGAACTACACACCACACACTAATGTGTTGTGTTCACACACCAAATAACCCTATCTAATGTCCACACATTGTGGCCAACTAAACACGGCCATTTATTGTCACACACATGCTACTATCTACCATGCCAGCACATATCGTGCTTGGCTCTAGCTGTCATCGAGCTTGTAATCTCAACAGCCCCTCTGAAGCTCATGATTTACAGCCATATATGAAGAAGATGAGCTTGGGCTATCAACACTCCCCCTCAAGCTCATTATATCCATCTCTCGTACTCCAAGCTTGTCTTGGAAGTACTCAAACTTGTCCTTCCCAAGTGACTTAGTGAATATGTCAGCCACTTACTCATCTGTCTTCACATAATGCAAATCAATCTGTCCATCCAACACTTTCTCCCCTTGATGAAATGATAATGGAACTCTATGTGTTTGGTCCTCGTATGATAGACATGGTTACTAGCCAGCTGTATACTGCTCATGTTGTCATAGTGTATGACAACTCCATCATCACAATGCTGATCCAAATCACCAAGTAGCTTTTTCAGCCACATCAACTCACATGCGGCTATAGCTGCACCTCTATACTCTGCCTTTGTTGTACTAGACAAGGCAACTGTGGGTTGCTTCTTGCTACTCCAACTCACTGCAACACTCCCAATGCTAAACACATACCCACTAGTAGATCTCCTATCATATGAACTTCCTGCCCAATTTGCATATGTGTAACCACACACATTCAACTCTTTCCCTGACTCATAAAATAGACCATAATGGGAAGTGGTCTTCACATATCTCATAATCCTCTTGACAGCATCCAAATGAGGCTTCTTGGGGGACTCTCCATAAACTGACTCACTAGTCCCACAATATAACATAAGTCCGGCCTTGTAATAGTCAAGTAGATAAGACTACCAAACCATCTTCCTGTACATGGTGACATCTTCAAGTTCATCACCCAAATTAGCCATAAGCTTCATATTCTACTCTAAAGGTGTCATCATAGGCTTATAACCGGTCATTCCATACTTTTCTAACATGTTTAAGGCATACTGCCTTTGCACATAGCCATATACCATGAGATGTCTTGATCACCTCAATGCCAAGAAAGAATCTGAGTTCACCCAAATCCTTCATATCAAACTATGTGCTCAAAGATGTCTTCACATCCTCAATGTCTTTCCCATGATCACTTGTCAAAATCAAGTCATCCACATAAATGACTACTATCACAACCAATCCATTATGTGTCTTCTTCACATAAAGTGAAGAATCTGAGTTTCCCACATGAAAACCAATGCTCATAAGATACTTGCTGATTTTTTCACTCCAAGCTCTTGGTGCCTGCTTTAAACCATACAATGCTTTCTTCAACCCCTGCATACACATGTGGGATACTTAGGGTGTACATACCCCTCTGGCTATTCCATAAATACTTCCTCTTGTAGCTCACCATTGAGGAAATCATTCTTCACATCCATTTGAAATAGATTCCATCCATGAGAGGTAGCCATAGATATCACAGAACTAACTATAGCCATCTTAGCCACTTGACTAAATGTCTCATCATAATCCAAACCATGTATCTGTGTATATCCTTTTGCAACCAACCTTGCTTTATATGTGAGATCCCCCTCTGGGGCTCTGATGGGCAAAAGCAGTGTCGGCCTCCCAGGTGGGGTGGGGATCCACACTCGAGGCCTCGCCCCGCAGATGTCCGAATGAGAGACTAGCCTAGTGGTTCCTCCAAAATCGAGCCCGGAAAAACTCCCCTTGCTCGCCGGAAGGCACGGGTGATTCTGCCTTGGAAAAAATCTTCTAACGGGGGAATTATCCTAATGAGTCAAAGTCATCGACCGAACTTGAAGTCACATGATTAGATCAAGAAGAGACTTGCACCACACTTGGTCCATGGAATCACCACTTTTTTCCTCCTTTAACGAGGCACAGCCCCGCTGATCCCCTCCCACCATAGGACAAGGTCTTCTCAGGACTTAATCTAACTAACGTAACTAATTGCATCGTAATTGTTTCGTAGGAATCCTTCGATCTAGCCCATGGGTTAGCCAACCACATGCCGACCCACTGTATTGGTGGGATTCCTTTATAAATATTTGGTTGTGTTTTTCTCGGGTACCGAGGAAAAGAGTTCCGAGGCTCCCTAGCTGGCGATTTATGCAAAAATTAAGGTAGGCATACCACACACACCCAATATGAAATTGCCATTTATAATCGATTCGGCTGGCTTTAAAACAATCCTTCAATAGAAATCATAATTTTACTAATATCATCATTCTCCAAAATTCTGAGTCCATTGTGTTACAAAATAGATCATCTAGAATCTCCGTTAAAGACCAACTGGCCAACCAATGAGATCCAATATTCAAAATTTGATTCACAAAAATATTTCTCTTTAGTCCATCCGAATCTTCCACGCACGCATGGGTATCCTAGCAACCGCGAGCTCGTGCATCACCTGGTCATAACCCTCTAGGATCCTCCTTAGGTTTCCTAGCACTTCACTTAGGGACTACTTCGTCGGTCCTCACCCATCATATTGGAAGCACACCATTTTAACCGTACTGAGGTTGGTGATGAAGACCTCGGCAAGCTTTGGCATGAGCGACGTCCCTCGATGACTCCCCGCCAGCTGTTACAACGAACCTCTTCTTAGTAAAACACATGCCAAATGCTTCCTCCAACGTTCTGGCATAAAACAGTCCTTTAATGAAAACAAAGGTTCTATGCAAGTAAAATTTTCAATTTCATAATGAGAATCCTTGATCTCTCATCAAGGTAATCTACCCATCATATGACTGATTGTCCAACTAGATTCTTGGTGATTTTGGTCAAAGGAAAACTGGTTAAGTTCAACGGTAGTCTATTCTTTGTATTTAGGAACTGGAATTTGTCCGGAAGTTTTTTGCTTGATTGAGATCGAGAGATGGACAAGTAGGTTTACAGATCGAGAGATGGACAAGTAGGTTTACTATCCGTCCCTCTCGTAGTCTGACTAAATTCATTTGGTTTAGTTCTAACAAGGATTCCCTTTAGATAAACATCTATTTTTAGGTAAATACCAATTTAGTGATTTAACCAAATAAAATATCTAAAGATATTCTTTCTACCACTTAATTTCTCGACCTTAATTCCCTAGGTAGATATATGGTGGAAATTCATCTTTTGACACTAAAATTAATTCAAATCTTTCTTTTCTTAAATATTATAAAAATTATTCTTTTAACTAAATACTAATATCTATTTTTTTTAATAAGCTAGAAATCCCTCTTTTTCTCATTTAATGAGTGCAATCCAATTTTCATGGAAATTTCTCTTTTATCATAAATTAAATCTATCTAAATTTTATCTTTAAATTAATTAAAAATATTCAATATTACAAATATACCAAGAATTCTCTTTTTCCATTTAAATGATTGAATTCCAATTATGATGGGAATTTCTCTTTTATCATTAAAATTTTTCCTATGCATAAAGATAAATTTAACTAAAATTTCTCTTAAAAAATAAATAAAAATATCCATTAATTCCATTATACTAAGAATTCCACTTTTCTTATTTAAATGATTGAAATCCAAATATGATGGGAATTCCTTTTTTATTATTTAAGTTTCTCTTATGCATAAAAATAAATTTAACTAAAATTTCACTTAAAATTAAATAAAAATATCCACCATTAGTCCAAAAATGATAAGAATTCCACTTTTTTCATTTAAATGATTGAATTTCAAATATAATGGAAATTTCTCTTTTATCATTTTAATTTATTCATGCATAAAATAATTTATCTAAAATTCTTCTTTACTTTTTAATAAAATATCCATTATTTCAATATTCTATTTTTTCTCTTTCTCCATTGGAATACATGGATCTCCATTATCATGGGAATTCCTCTTTTATCATAAAAATGAAATTACTAGAAATTCCTCTTTTTCTCTAATTAACTATTTATGCATAAACATTAAAAATTATTTTCCATGGATATGATGAGAATTATTCATTTAACATAGGATGACTAATCCTAGAATATGGTAGGAAGTCCTCTTTTTACATTATGCATGAAAATGATTTATGTGTTAATTTTTCTAGAAATTTTGCCATAGCTCCGCTGCTATTACTAATAATTTTTAATAATTTTGAAAAGCATAAGATTTAATAACTATCATTTGGACCAATGTCCAATTTATGGACTTGATTCTTAAGTTTATCATAATTTAAGTAACATAAAAGCATTAAAAAGCCATTTCTTTGGCCTCTAATTTGACTAGCATAGAGTTTACTTTTAGAATTAAAAATTGCTCCATGAGAAGCATCATTTGAATATAGAATTGGTCATAGGAATGACCATTCTTTGGGGGAGAGAGAGATATACATAAAAAACATCCTACATTAAGCATAAATGTAAACTTTATGTGATTAATCATTAAAATTCATTAGAGAGCTTCATTTTCATTGAAGAACCATTCAATTGAATACTTCTCAAGCTTGAGAGGGGTTAAGTGAAAAAAATTTAGAAGATTAAGGAAAAAAATCACAAAGTCACACCTTACCTCTTGTTTTGCTTGATTCTCTAGTCTTAGAAGAGACCCCCAACCAATCAATTGGTTAGTATGTTGAGGAAGGCTCCAAAGAAGGTTGAAGAGAGAGAGAAGCTCCAATCTCTCCGAATTGTAGAGGCTTTTTAGAGGATAATAGAAAATATGCTTATTTTAGAGTAATATTGGCATGGTCTAGTTCATAGATGAGAATACAAAAGAATGAGGGTCTATTTATACGTGAGGGAGGCCATGTGATGTGAATGGATGTAATGTGATGTGATGTGGATATGGATAGATACGAATGGATGAGATGTGATGAGGATAGATGTGGATAGATGTGATGAGATGTAATATGATGTGGATGAGAATGGATGAAGACAATGGGACTACATATGACTGGATGTGGAATAAGCAATGTGAATTGATGTAGAAGAATGTGGAATAATGAGAAATGATGTGGAACAATGTGGAAAGATGAGAGCTTGTTAGAAACTGTATTTATGAAACCTATTTTTCAAATGATTGTTTTATGTCAAGAATGCTGGGGAAGCATTTTGACCATATTGTGAATGAGGTCGTGGAGACCTGAGTGATAAAGTTGCACAGCTGACGGAGAGTCAATGGAGGATGTCTTGCGTAGCACGGTCGATCGAGGTCTTGACGACCAGCCTTGATTCGATTTAAATGGTAAGCTTCCGGTACGGTGGATGAGGGACCAAGGAAGTGTCCTATGAGTGAAGTGCTAGGTGACCTGCGAAGGAGCCTAGAGGGTGTTTACCATACAGTACTCGGGCTCTGGGTCGTCAAAGATACCCATGCATGCATCGAGGAAGAAAATGGAGCAAGGTGTTACAGTTGTTTTCTAAATTCGAGCATGGATTTGGTTGATTGGCCTTGGTGGTCCTCAACGAATGAGTCCATGGTTGATCTTGCTGATCTTGAAAGGAGAGTCCATCTAGATTTTCATAAGTGAATATATTTCCAGGTACTATGAGCTAGGAACTATTGAAAAGGCCCGTGAGTGGACAAGTGGTGAGCGTTCTGGTTGTTGCCAGTGATGCCACACCGATGAAGGAATGATTGGAAATTAGAATTGGGTTTGATTTTTTTGCGAGCTTTATTTGGCGAGCTTTTTGGAGATAAGATAAAATGATACATTTTGGTGAGCTTTTATATAGTAAGTATTTATAAAAGAGAAATAAATACACTCACATACATATATACATATATACATGCATATTCTCAAACAAACCTACCTACCTACCTACCTACCTTCCTACATATATACATACATATATACATACATACATATATACACACATTTGTACAATACATACATACATACATGCATGCATACTCCCAAACATAGACATGCATGCATACATACATACCTACATACCTACCTACCTACCTTCCTACATAAAAACACACATTTTATGTTAAAGAAACTTAAATATAGGCACAAACATACCTATCTTTGTACCTTTCTTCCAATATTTATTTCAACACAAGTAAAAACAAGTATACCTGGCTCATATTTGCTTACAAAAAGATTGAGTTCACATTTCCTTACAAGAAGATATATGGTTGGTACAACTCCTTTACCATAGCATCGCAAGCTACCTACAATAAAACTTTAGAGTACGTGACAGTATACTCCATCCCAAAGCAAGACAAAAATATTGGGTTCAAATTTTCTTACAAAAAGATTGACTTCACATTTCCTTACAAGCTTAAGTAGGCACAAACATGAGAGGCTTGATTAAAGCTTAAGTATAGGCACAAACATCCTTGCTTTGAGGACGTGATAGTATATTGCCCACTTCCTCTGGTGATAGTGTCGGTTGATGCCTTACCATATCCTCATTCTTATGTAATCCCAAAACTCGCAAGAAGACAAAATAGATATGCTTACATGCAACGTAAGACTTTCCTCTAGATTCTCTTTGCATGAAATCAGGACATGTACACCAAGGTTGTACCTTGATGTGTGTAAAATAGTCCTCTCCACTCTCACATGCCAAATGAAAAATAGAGTAGGGGGACGGTTGCATTGCACTCTCATTAAGGACTGTCGCTCTCATGGCCTCAGCACTACCAATCCTCTTTTTTGCTTCTTTGAAAATCCAATGCCGCCACTTGGTTGATCTCTTTATATTCTGTGTAGCATCATGTGGCCTCTTGTCACTTTCTTTGTTGCCCGCTGCTTGTGTGGACGTTTTTCCCACCCCTGACACAAAAGGTTCTTCATGAGTAACATCTAACTTGAACCTTGCCTTTACTAATTTCTCTACCTCTTGGCTGGTTATGTTGGTCCCCACATCCACTTTCCACATATCTAGGTATGATGGCTTGTATATTATGTTTGGATCTACATGCCATGTGTGTGAAACATCTGAAGGACAAAACCACATCATTTGAGCCTTTGGCCCTCCCAGACCAGGATGTCGTCGCTCTGAGTAGAAGCTACGGGCAACAACTCCAATACAGCTTCCCTGTATGTATGAGTTGCACTTAAGTCTTCCATCAATACCTCCCAAACATTTGACTTTTGAGTTCAATGGGGTTTGTCTAATGGCCCACATTGTGCGTCCAACGGCCTCTTCATTTACATGCATTTGTCCTCTGCTCATGTGCCCTAATGTTTTTAGGCTCTTCATGTTTGATATCTTTGTTTCCTCCAGTCATTGGAATTTTTGGTCCTCCCCTTGAAGCGTGACTTGCTGCACTGTTTGTTTTAGATCTATCTCCAAAACTTACTCTTCTTGCTGTTCCTCGATTTTGACGATGTTTGCTCTGCATGACATAACCTCGATGATGTGAGCATTGGTCTACTTCCATTGTCCTCACCCTCTTCCGTTGAATAGTCTCCTTATCTCCATGTAGAGCCCTTGATTCCTCATACATAAGAGTATTAGCTACTGGTTCATGGACCATGCGAGCCACTTGTGGTGGTGTGGGTCTTGACCTTGCTGCCACCCTGTCCAGCAAATTGCTCAAGCTTGGTCCCTCACCTTTGTGCTTCCCCATCTGATATGCATATTGCTTTACACTTTGTAGTAAAGCGTTTGCCATATCTGAAATGCACGCATCACACAAGCTAACCTTTTCCTTGTATCCTTCACCAGCAAGCCAACTGCCATGTACACTTTCAAAATAAGTTTGTTCGACGGGTTTGTGCTAGATCCACTAAGCTTGAGACCACCTGCACACAAGAGGTTTCATACATGAATTCACAAAATTGACTCCAATGCAAATACATCCATACGACATATCATTTCTCCATAAAATTTCTCACCCTTGACATGAGGTTGCCCCAATGTGCTATTCGTACTTCCCACCAACTCATCCACATATCCATTATTGATAGTTTTCCCTCATTAACATGTCCATTTCTCCACCACTCACGAATCTCTTTACTTTTTAAGAAAGCTGACTCCTTATTGGTTGCCAATATCCATTCTTCACACAAGTCAATATGGTGTTGTCGACTTTCTGTCTTCACGCATTGTTTAGCATGCTTCATCAAACTTTGTTTCCAATGGAATCAGCACGTTTGCTCCCTGTCCTCCATAATGTTGTGCGGACCCCATTGAAAACGGTCCTAATTGCACACTAATTTGACTCTGCTTCATCAGCCCCATAAACCCATAGAAGTGTGCGGGTGCATAACCGCATTGCTCCATTGTGCTATTCAGCATTTCCCAAAATAGTACTTGTCTTTTTGTATCCTCCTCCTTCATTTTGCATGTGGCAATTGTAAACAGCTCCTCTTGAACACTATAGGATTTTGGAGAGAATTTTTTTCAATCAGCTATCATTCTCAAGGTAAATGAAAGAAAGGAAAAAATTGAAGTACGTAGTCTCACCTTGGGTCGTAAACATGACAAGCCATTGTTGACCAACCAAAAACTCAATGACTGTGATCAAACAAAACCCAAGACTTTGCCAAGTTACCTCCATTATCACACCGCATGTGATTCACCAAGTCCACGCCCTGATGCTGGTCCTCGCAAAGACATCTTAAAGATACAACATTTGTCATCAGGGTTACTACCTTTTTATCCCTGAATGCCACAAAAGTTGCATGAACTTATCATACCTATACCTAACTCTGCTTGCTACTGTCATGTCCTTGTCCATTAGTGTTACCCTCTTGGCATGGGCAGCACAAATGTTACTATCATTCAATAAGTCTAGAAGGAATTCCTCGCATGACTCTTGAAGACATGAAATGTCACTACTCTTCCATTTAAAGTAACCTTTTGCCTTTATTCTGTAGCTAATGGATTTGACAATCCTCAAGAAAAGAGCTTTGAGGATGAGAAGATTCACAGCTACCTACGCCTTCCTTATCTCTGCAAGCATTTTTGTTTGCCTTTGCAAAGATACCTGGGCCTTCGAAATATTCCTACCATTGCTGGGTTTGATCTCAAGAAGCACAAGTTCACTTGCGAGGTCCCTTGGAACGTCTTTTGGAAGATATGGAACCGGCATTGGATTTGGTGTTGGATCTAGTGCTGACACTTAAACTCTCATGGCAGTCTGTTTCATGCAGGCCATAGCAGTACTGGAAAAGAGAAGGCAGCATTAGTAGCCCAAAATCACTCGACAGCCATCCACTGTGCAATATGGTGAATCCAAATATGGACCAATATAAATATCGCACGGCGGTGAACGAAAAAACAATGTGGTAATAAAATTAACCCAATCATCCCCACGGAGAGATACGATGATTCCAAAAGTTGGAGAATGGGCATATCGCGTCGTGAACGAAGAGAGCGAAAGACAAGCGGAAGAGAGTGAAAAAACTGTAAGGGCTGGGATAGAAGGCAATTTTCCATGTCTTTTGAGCTATCAGTCGAGCAAATCATGGAGAGCTGCACGTTTGAGCTGTCTGTCAAGCTGCACGAGCAAAGTGTAGAGAAACCAATGGAAAAAAAGCATGGAAAAAAAATATTCCTCCTTTTTATAGAGCAAAATGCAACCATGACGTCGATGGCGTTAACCCTACACGTGGCAATTTGTGAATGGACGACGACATAAGCCCTACCACACGTGGCGTTAGATCCTAAATCATGTGACATCAGCCCTATTATTTGACCTATATAAAGATGTATTTTGATAATTTTTATAATGTCCACGGCCACAGTGCGAGTCTTTTCTCTGTTTTTTTGCTGAGCTCAAAAATTTGCTTTTCTCTGTGCTAAAAAATTTCTCGCCTTTCTTACTGTCCATGGTGCGAGTCCACGGCCCGTACCATCCAAGGTGTGATAGCTGCATTCGCCCTCCTTTGCTTTCTCCTTATCGCACAATGAACGGTTTCTAGCCATATCACAACAACATTGGAGGTTAATAGTTCTCACTTGTACAATGCTGCAGATGACGTGGATGATTTATTGCTAGAGGAGGTTAAGGACGAGCCCAATGCTACAGAGAATCTCTTTGATTTTCTAATAAGGAGGGCTGGGCTGGAGAAATTCCTTTCCCATGTAAAGCCTACATTCAATGTTCCTTTCAGTTTGGAGGATATTATCAAGGACATGGCAAGGACATAGCTGGAGGGAGAGTGGATAGAGTATTGCAGGTTGGTCGGTGGAGGAACTGTCTCGGAAGGGTCAATTTTGTATGTCCACATGTCAAGCTTTGCAGTCACCTCGTCTCAGAATGTAAGCATGTCTCCAAGAGGTGGGACACTTACTCAGATGATCAACGTGTATCAAGATTTGTGTTGATATGTGCCCAGTGCATGGCAGGAAATGCAGGTTGCTAGAATATTATTTTGGGGTTGTTGCCTACCTCTTTCTTCATGATGCTAATAAGGAGGATTACTCAAAGGAGGAGCTCAAAGGAAGGACTGATAAATCAAAACAGTCCTTTATTTCAAGTGCTCAGTCTGTAGAAGAAGAGGTCGTGGACCTTGTGTTCGAGAAGGAGGAGGAAATCCTCAACACAAATTTTGATGAGTGGCAGAGTTTAAGGCCTCCACCGTCATTGATGAACGAACGCCATCCGTCCATGGGGAGCGATTGATATCCAATTTTGTCAACCCTCCCTAGGCTACCGTCCTTCCTAATTAATGGTGGGAAGTATTACCTACTCCTCTTCTACATTCAAAAACTCTACAATTTTAGGGAGGATTACTGTCTTGCTATAATAGCAGACGGTTGTGAAGATGCATCCGCCGGTGTGCTGGATGTGGAGAATGAGCATAAGGATGATTTTTTTTGCATTGGACATGGAAGTGACAGAAGACTTCATAGAGACCCCAGAAGCAATGTCCTTGTGCCTTAAAAAGCCAAGGAGAATGTATCTTCTCTTCCTTGAGAGGAAGAATTTCAAGCCCTTTAGCAAGATATGGGCATTTTTTGAGTTTGGCAGGAACCTCTTCCCGAACTTGACCAAAGAAAACGAAGAGGGCTCCATCAACCTTTGGGATGTAGCCAAGTTGGAGGAGGATGATAACTAGAAGGTAAATTATTGCTTAAGTTTACCTGAATTAATTATTTCTTTAGTTTGTTTGGTTTAATTCTTATTGCTTTAGTTTGTTTGAATTATTTCTTACTTTAGTTTGTTCCCTCCTAGTTCTTTGTCAATGTAGATAGATCTTGACGACGCCGATGGATTTCTTGGACAAGGTGGTGTTGGTCGTGCAAGAGTTGGGCAAGATGCCGCTCTTGCACATTACATCTCTTCTATCGACAAAAATATATTTATTATATACCATAGCAAGTACTCCAGGGATGCAGAGATTCCACTCCTTACACACTGAAAGGCCTATCTTAGTATACAAGGTATGCCATTATACCTTATAATATACATAAAGTCATGCTTATAGAGAAGTGTGTTGCCATCCGTATCTCCTTTTGAATATCCTATGATATTTTATGTTTGAAGCTCTGCACTGTCGCTTCATCTGGAATGTCCCAATTAAGAGAAGAAAGGCTTGGCACTACTAAACCCTCAATTTTCCATGCACACCTAGTTTTGGGGGAACAACGTACTATGCGTAGTATACAAAAAGATTACCCTTACTAAAAAAACCCCCGTTCTGGTCACCATGCATGAGCTCTGCAAATTCTTTGTGAATTGCTTGGAAAGTACCACTGAAGCTCTCCACAAGCTGCCACTCAAAACTTGTTGAGGGAAAGATATCTGAAGAAATCTAAAGTTAAAACTTGAATTAAAAAGAAAAGATATTTGCAAAATTGAACTACAACTTACAATGTGCTTGCATAGGAATATGTTGAGTTGGAGGTAAGTACATATCCCTTGCCATGTAAACATGTTGGACCTGAGCAAACCAACCTTCAGATGTAACCTTGAAAGCAGCAATGTATCCCTTCCAATGGTATTTTGTATCTCTCTTTTCGTTTTTTTCACCTTGTGATATCCCTTGCATGAGGGCAACATAGTAACCCAGTCATTTACAGTGAAACTCTTTGGTTCCCAAGTTCCATCATCCCTTTTGTTGTGTATGACACAAGAGCTTATTGAATGAGAAGGACGTCTTGTGGATTCCATATAGAATAGAAGCAAGAGAATGCGATAATGGAACTTAGTAAGGTTGAAAAAGAGATGAGAGAGAGCTAGAAGATGCAATGAAGCTCAGTGAGGTCCCAAAAGAGATGAAAGAGAGCTAGAAGATGAGAGTTTCTAGACGTTAAGAAGAAGAATGAAAATGGTATGGGCGCCAAAAGGAATATTGGAGGTAGTTTATCCAAACTTCAAAATTTTCGGAATTAACTACATGCCATCTTTTTTCAAATATTTTGATAGATTTTGTCAGTATAACGGATTCTAGGGACCACCATAATCCATCTAAATTTGGAGATTTTGGCTAAATCAGAGGAAAAAAGCTCGAAATGGACTCTACTACCTCCAAAGTAAAGGAAAAAAGGATACCATATTCTTGTGCACATGCAACACTCTCTTTGGCTCTTTTCTTAATCACAAGATTAGTAAAGGACCCTTTTTTAGGCATTTTTGGATCTAGTGCAGTTCTACAACTTCTTACATTCTCTTGGCTTAGGAGGGTGTGCTATAGGTGGTGTGGGTGTAGTATTCAAGCCATCTCCTCCCTTCTCTTAGAATTGGATCTAGTATAGTTCTGCAGCTTTTTACATGCTCTTGTCTTAGGAGGGTGTTCTATAGGTGGTGTGTGTGAGATCCCACTGCCCCTCCGCGCACTGGATTACCAATTGCTGGCAGCGGAAGTAGCTCCCTCTTGCGCGGGGTAGGGTTTCCCACTCGGGGCCTCGCCCTCGAATGTCCGAGCACGAGACTAAGTCGGTGGTCATTCTGAAAACCGAAACCGGGAAAATTTCCCATGCTCGAAAAACAGGGATGATTCCACCATTTTGAATTTCTTAATAACAATTTTTTCTAACAAGTTCAAGATACTGAACTAACCTTCATCTGAATAAACCAAATAGACGGGAAACTATAACAGACTTAACTTGAAGGAATCAACGCTTTTTTCCTAATTGAATTAGGCATAGCTGTTGATCTATTCATTTGAGAAGTCTTTAGGTTATTATTTAGCTATTCGAGCTCTAAGTGTATTCCTATTGATGAATTTTATTATTAAAACTCTACTGATTCTAGCCTAACCCCATCCGGCCCATGGGTTAGCCACCGCCCAACCACTGGAATTGGTAGAACCAGACAAGTACTCACCCACCCATAATTGAATGCCTTTCTTAACTTTTGCTTTAGAATACAGATACGCACACACTCCTCTAAACTTTAATTTTTATAAAACAATCCATTGACAAACAATTATTTGTTACAAATGTCATAACTCAAAATTTCCATTCAATCCTTGTTTCTCACAAAACAGTATCACTCTAGACTCTCTATTGAGACCAGCAGGTCAGCAACGAGATCCAGTAACAGATTACAATAAGTTTCTCATCATCATACATATACATATCCTCCATGACATACGCATGGGTGTCCTAAGCACCGCAAGCGCGTGCATTGCCTGGTCAGAACCCTCCAGGATCCTCCTTAGGTGTCTTGGCACTTCACTCAGGGACCGCTTTGTCGGCCCTCGCCCATCGTACCAGAAGCAGAACATTTTATACCATACCCAGGTTGGTCAAGACCTGGGTAGGTTTTTGCCACGTGAAACGTCCTTTGAACACTCCCTGCCAGCTGTTGCAACCAAACTTCCCTTAGAAAACACATATACCAAATGCTCCCTCCAACATTCTGGCGTAAGACAGTTCTTTAAGAAAACAGGGTTTCTATGCAAGTTTTTAGTTTTGATTTTCTTTTGAATACAATGAGTATATCCTAATTTTGTATCCCAAGACTTCTAGATCACAGGTCTGGATTCCCAAGCAGAATTCCTTAAATTCTGAATTCTTGATCCTCAGATCAAAATCAAAGGTCTCAACTTAGTTTCAGATTCGATGGGTGATTTGAGTGTAGATTACTAAACTGGTCACATCGTCTTTTCTTGAAACTGACGAAGTAGATTAAGTCGTGGTCATAGTCTAATTCAGGGTTTGAGTATGGAAAGGTTCTCCCTGAACTATCTTTCTCGAAGGATAATATTTTAATTACTACTTTACTGAATTTCATTCATTGAGTATTTTGCTTAATTGAATTCAAAACCAAACACGTATTCTCATTTATCTAAAATTCCGACTTCGATAGATCTTCTGAATTTTCTCATTACCATCCTAGAGAATATGAAATAGTAGAATTTTCCTTCATAGAGTATTTACTTATTCATTTACCAATATTCATGGGATTTAAACAATGATTAAAGAGAACTCTCATTTTGATATAAAAAAATTCTATATGCATCTATTTATGCATAAAATCCAACTTCTATGGAAATAACACTTTTATATAAAAGAAAATGCTTTTATGCATCTATTTATGCATAAAAATCAATTTTGATGAAACTAACACTTTTATGATAAAAATTTTCTTTTATGCATAAAAATCCATTTTGATGAAAGTAACACTTTTATAAAAAAAATCTTTTATGCATCTATTTATGCATAAAAATCAATATTGATGAAAGTAACACTTTTATAAAAAAATTTCTTTTATGCATCTATTTATGCACAAAAATCAATATTGATGAAAGTAACACTTTTATAACAAAAAATTCTTTTATGCATCTATTTATCCATAAAAATCAATATTGATGAAAGTAACACTTTTATAATAATAAAAAAATCTTTTATGCATCATTTTATGCATAAAAATCAATATTGATGAAAGTAACACTTTTATAATAAAAAAATACTTTTATGCATCTATTTATGCATCTATTTATGCATAAAAATCAATATTGGTGAAAGTAACACTTTTATAATAAAAAAACTCTTTTATGCATCTAATTATGCATAAAAATCAATATTGATGAAAGTAATTGTTTTATAATAAAAAAAATTCTTTTATGCATCTATTTCTCCATAAAAATCAATATTGATGAAAGTAACATTTTTATAATAAAAAATATCCAATATGCATCTTTCTATGCATAGAATTTAAATCTAATGAAAATCACTCTTTTATAATATTAAAAAGAACCAATATGCATCTTTCTATGCATAAAATTTAATTTTAATGGAAATAACACTTTTATAATAAAAATATTTCTACTATGCATTTTTCTATGCCTAGAATGAAAATAGCACTTTTAGAATATACAAACGATGGGGAGTACTCTTTTTGAATAATAGAAGGTAATACTTATTTCACAAAATTTAAGAAAATTTTACCATAACCTCCTTTGTATGACTGGCCATTTTTCAAATTTTCCTATTCTTAATTTACTTAAAAATTATCCCCAATTTGTTTAAAGCATTCTAAACTAATCAAATTCCACTTTTAAAAGAGAAACAATATGAAAAGTTTAATTCAAACAATTTGATTACTTAAATAGGATAAAGAAGGGCTGAATTTAAGAATGAGAGAGGGGGAAAGCCTTTCCAGCAAGGCATAGCATCAAATTATCATTTTAAAGATAACAAAAAATTAGAAAACCATTAAAAGAATAAGAAAAAGTAGGATTTCTAACTTAGGTGAAATTCTGGGAGCTTTCCTTTGGCTTGATGGTTTGAGGGATCTACTCTTGTTTGCAACAAGAGTGGCCACCAATTCTTTAGAAGAGGGGATGGTTAAAAACTAATGAATTATTAATAAATTCACAGTTTTTGGCTCTGGGGAGGAGTAGAGTAACAGTGCATAAAACACTATTAAGCTTCAACAAAGGGGGAGGCTTCTATTTATAGGAAAAAGTGAGCTTCTAACCAAGCAAATTGATTCTAGAATTTTCCAGTTCAGTTTGGTCAATTTTTGACCATTTTTAGAACAAGACTTGAACTAGGAGAGAGGAGAGATGAAATAACTCATTTTTTGTTAATTTAAAACTCCACCACACATGTGAAATAGGTGCCTCCTTCATGAGGGGGAATCCCTACTTTGAGGTGTCAAAAATTCACTTTTTTAGTATTTCCTTTGGTCCTTAGTCCACTCTTCATCTTATGTGAGTATTTTCTCATTTTTGGGGGGATGTTCTTTATTTCTTCTATTTATCTCCTCCACACATTTGGATGAATCTAATTGGCCCCTCAAAACCTTAATTTAAAACTTCCAGAAAATCTTGACCCCTAGGATAAGGCCTTTTGAACAGATTATAATTGATTTCTAATGCACCTTCTGAAAATCTTTTTGAACTTTTATTTCGGGGGAATTTATTTTAATAAGAAGAGATTATTTTCCATCCAAAAATATCTAAAATCTGAATAATATATCTCTAGAATATTTTCTCTCTCTAAGCCAAAATAGGTAGAAACAAGATCTTTTATATTTCTGAAGAGGGATTTGATTACAGGGGAAGATATTGGACATCTTGAGAGGCTGGGGAGGAGTCTTATAGTGTGGGTGCATTATTTTTGGGGTCTCCAATCAAGCCATCTTCTCCCTTCTCACCAATGACCAGAACTCCTTGCTCTTTCCTAAGGGTCACCTCCTTGCTCTGTTGCATTCGTGTGTGTTAATTTTTCTTTCTTATGTTGCCACCGACATAAAAACAAAAGATTATTAAATTCTATCTTACACATATATTTACAATGTTTCTAGACAACATAACATGACATACCAGCTTCACTGTCGTTTTGCTTTCCTTTGCATGCTCTCTTCTTTGATAACTTGGCTACTTTTTGCTGAAGGGTATCCTCAGGGGTGGAAGTGCCATCAGAATGTAGTTTAAAAGCAGCCTCCACACCAACTGTTGCTGCGTTGTCCAAATGTGTAGGCACCTCCTCAACAACAGGCTTCTTTGTCTTCTCTTCTATCTCGGTAGAACTCTCAGTTGCCTTCTCTGCCTCTCCAACAGAAAAAAAGGTAGCCCCTTGCACACACTATGCACTTTCTTCTCGTATATCAAAGCCAGACTCCCCTATAGCCTTGTCTCCGTCGGCTCGAGACATCCTCATCTAAATCATGTATGAAATGTTTCTTGGTAGTGCTTGCAGTGTTATCTACATTCAAAAGCAATAAATAGATGTGCTTCTAGTAAAGGTATACATATGGAGTGTAGAGTATAGTACAAACAAGAATACTTACAAACACGGATGGCATCCAATGCCTTGCAAGACTTGGGATTCTCTTACTGTATCTAGGGTTCACACAGGTCACCTGCACTAGAAAAGCACAGAGGGTGGTATTGGTGCCTACATGCAAGCATGTATACACAAACCACATCCTCACCCTCCAACGACTGAAATGGTGGCAAATCCAAAGAGCTCAAGATCGTGGGGTGTGCGGACAATGTTGAATATCTCACCAAGCTTCAATTGTTGAAGTAATGCCTTTGTAAATTGGCATTGGCTCTCTAGATGTGCAACTTTAGACATAGCAGCTTCATGTTTTTTCTGCATGGGCATATTAAATAGAAACCATAATCAGAGAGAAGGAACACTTAAAAGAGAGGATGTGTTTCACTATCTATACACTGGTGGCTGGAAGCACTTTCAAGTGCCTAGAAGAACTTTCAAGTTCTTTTAAGCACTTAAAAGTGCTTTTCTAGCACACTTGAGTGCTTTCAAGTGCTATTAAGTACATTAAAAAAAAAGCACTTTCAAGTGCTTCAACAGCACTTTTAGGTGACTGGAAGCACTTTCAAGTTCTTTTAAGAATTTTAAAGTGTCTTTCTAGCACATTTGAGTGCTTTCAAATGCTATAGAGTATATTTGAAAAAAGCACTTTTAGGAGACTGGAAGCACTTTCAAGTTCTTTTAGCACTTAAAAGTGCTTTTCCAGCACATTGGAGTGATTTCAAGTGCAATAAAATTCATTGGAGAGAGAAAAAACACTTAGGTTCTTGAAAGCACTTTCAAGTGTGTTTGAAAGCACTTTCAAGTGTATGAAATCCCATACATTTTCTTGGAAGCACTTTCAAGTGCTAGAAAATGTCTGAAAGCACTTTTAGGTGTGCTTTAAAGCACTTTGAAGTGCTTGAAATCCCATACATTTTGGGGGAAGCACTTTCTAGTGCTATAAAGTGCTAGAAAGCACTTTGAAGTGTGCTTCAAAGTACTCTGAAGTGCTTGAAATACTATACATTTTCTTGGAAGCACTTTCAAGTTGCTGGAAGTGATTTTAAGTGGTTGGAAGGACTTTTAAGTGCCTGTAAGCTCTTTCAAGTTCTTTTTGGCACTAAGTGTGCTTTCCAACACTTTGGAGTGATTTCCAGTGCTGAAAAGCATATTTTAGAGCAATAAAAAATACTTGTAATAATAAGATTTACTAAAATCCTAGTGTTGTTACCTCTAATGACTCTAGATTTTCTTTCACTTGCGAGAAGCTCTGTAGGTCAATCCCACAAAATCTCAGACCCTTCTCACATAGCTAGATTTGCACTTCTAGCTTTCCGAACTCCACTAGGTTGGGCTGCGAGGTTTCTTATATTACATCTATCCTTTTTTCCAAACTTTCCAAATTTGACATGAACATTGCAGCTGTACTGGAAGCACCTTTTAGCCAAAGAAGAGCATCTCTCTTACTTCCATTCTCTACTTTTGTTGTCCTTGATGCTTCTTCCTTTTTAGCCAACCTTAATTCACCTTGGCAAGCATTGCCTCTGCCAGCCCTATATGTTTCACACAAGTTTCTTTGAGCTTCTTCTCTTTCACATCCTCCACGAATGGAGGAGGCTTGCCTTCTAACTTCTCTGAGATTTATCTCCTAGCAATGGAATAAGCTCTCAATGGCCGATTGTCTTTCCTCCAATTGTCAAACTTCCTATTTAGGCCACCCATTTGGCCCTGCACAGTATTCAACAAATTATCGCCAAAAAGGGCCCATGCAATTTTGTGGCCCTCTCAATCATTTTTGGCTGTGTTGCATTTTTCAAATGCGAAGCACTTTGCACACTTTGTTGTGATTTCATTGTTTGAGAGGAGTCCCTAGTATACCTTCTCGTAAAGCAACTAGAACTCATGCACAAAGTCTGGGGGTGAACCATGCTCAAGAAAATCTTGTTGCCCTTTTGGTGCTGGCATTGAAGACTGTCAACCACGAACTCTCTCAAATATCCTTGTCACTGAGATGTATTGGCAGCTTTCCTATAAAGTTGAGTCCATACTCAGCGTGCAACTCCTCGACCGTATAGCAAATCGTGTGAGGCAAGGATATTCAAAGTTAGAGGAATGCTTACCACTCCCTCATAGAAAACCATAGAACATGACGAAGAATCAGGACTAATTGCCTCAATTAGAATCATGTAGAAACCATGAAAGAATACACCATTTAAAATAATATTAATAGAGGCACGTTACCTTGAGAAGGAGCTTTGGATGATGACTTTCCTGCTCCAACATCATTAGGGGGTTGTGGAAGGTTTTTGTTGGCACACTTTCTCAGAGGAGTTTTCATTCTGCACAAATAATTAAGGGAAAAGAGTCATGTTATATGGCTACACCTAGCAACCTACTAGCTCTCTGATGATTTATCATGAGAGAGAGAGAGAGAGAGAGAGAGAGAGAGAGAGCTACCTGTTATGAGGATGCCACCCATGCTCTTCTAGGTAGTCGGGTCAGTACAACATCAGAGTCTTACTGAGGCTGTTCGATCAAGGACCTTTTATTTGCTAACGACAGGTATTAGAGAAGGGTGCAAGGGGCCATGAGTAGCTCAAGGTATAGGGATGGTAATGGTGACAGGCCTCTGTACATGAGCAACCTACAACCGCCACCATCTCTCTTCTTCAAGCTTCCTGAGGTAGTACACAGAGAGAGAGAGAGAGAGAGAGAGAGAGAGAGAGAGAGAGAGAGAGAGAGAGAGAGAGAGAGAGAGAGAGAGAGAAATCAAATTTATGCATAGAAAGATGCATAAAGGATTTAATTTTATTTCAAAAGTGTTATTTTTCTTAAAATTGAATTTATGCATAAATAGATGTATAAAAGGATTTTTATAAAAGTGTTATTCCCATAGAAGTTGATTTTTATAAAAGTGTTATTCCCACAAAAGTTGATTTTTATAACAGAATGAATGGATGGATAGGTGTGATGTGAATCAGATAAATGTGAATGAATGGATGGATAGATGTGATGTGAATCAGATAAATATGAATGAATGGATGGATGGATGTGATGTGAATAGATGTGATGAGATGTCATGTGAATCGGGATGTGAATGAATGTGTTAGCATGTGAATCAGGATGTGAATGATAAGGGATGTGAATGAATGATAAGGGATGTGAATGAATGTGATAACATGTGAATCAGGATGTGAATGAATGATAAGGGATGTGAATGACATGAATGTGAATGATGTGAATGAATGTGAATGATTGATAAGGGATGTGAATGATGTGAATGAATGTGATGACATGTGAATCGGGATGAGAATGAATGGTATGGGATGTGAATGGATGTGATAAGATGAGATGTAAAATGGATAGATGTTAGTGAATGTGATGAGATGAGATGTATGGGTAAATGCGAGTGGATGAGATCTGATGTATGGGTAAATGTGAGTGGATGAGATCTGATGAAGTTAATTGAGGAAAGAAGTGTTGAGATGGAAAATGATGTGATGAGAATGGGAATGCTTATGAAATGAATGTGGATTAAGTAATGTAGATTGATGTGGAAAGACGAGAAGTTCGTTATAGAAATTGTATTTATGAACTATTTTTAAATGACTGTTTTATGTCATGAATGCTGGGGAAGCATTTTGACCGTCTTGTGAATGAGGTCGTGAAGACCTAGCTGATAAAGTTGTAACAGCTAAGATAGAGAGTCAACGGAGGACGTCTCACGTAGCAAGGTTGGCCGGTCTTGACCAGCCTCGGTTTAAATGGTGAGCTTCCAATACGGTGGATGAGGGACCAAGGAAGCGGCCTATGAGTGAAGCGCTAGGTCACCTGCGAAGGATCCTAGAGAGTGCTGACCATACGGTGCTCGGGCTCTGGGTCGCCAATGATACCCACGCGTGCATCGTGGAAGATATTGGAACAAGGAGGAAGAGTTGTTTTCTGAATTCGGGCATGGATCTGGTTGATTGACCTTGCTGGTCTCCTCAACGAATGAGTCCATGGCTCTTTTATATGGATCCGTTGGTTGATCTTGCTGATCCTCAATGGAGATTCCATTTTGATATGTGAATATATTTTCGGTTACTATGAGCTAGGAACTATCGAAAAGGCCCCTGAGTGAGTGGACAGGTGGTGAGCTTTCTGGTTGCCAATGATGCCATAGGTACACTGATGAAGGAATGATTGGAAATAAGGATTTAACCGGAGAATTTGAGGATTATGATCAGTGACACAATGGTTTCATTAAATGATTGTTTTTAAAGATAGGTGATTCTGTGAAAAAGGCAATTTCATATTGGGTGTGTAAGTGGTGTGACTAGTTTTAAGTTTGCATGAATATCCGGCTAGGGGACCTGGGAACTCTTTTCCCTGGTACCTGGGACAAAACCTAACCAAATTCCTAATTGGATCCCATCATTACAGTGGTTGGGCACTTGGCTGACCCATGGGACTGGATGGGGTTAGGTTGGACTGACGGATTTCTAAAATGAGACTCAATTTTGTTATGGTACGATAGATGAAGTAAATCCCAAATAAAAATTGTTCTATGGAAAAGAATCGGTTGTGCCTCTCAATGAGGAAAAAAGCGTTGGTCTCTATGATCCAAGTGCAACCCTTTCCCTTGATCTGACTATGGGACTTACGGGTTTGGTCAGATCAGTTCAGTTAGCTAAGGCTTTTGACTACTTAGAGAAAAGTTATCCTGGAGGAATCGCCCATGGTTTCCGGGCAAGGGAAGTTTTTCTGAGTTCGGTTTTGGAAGAACCAATTTAGTCTCTTGTCTGGATATCAGTGGGGGCGAGGCCCCGAGTGTGGGACCCTGCCCCATGCAAGAAGTGCTACTTTCGCTGCTAGCACCCCAGAATTCATTGCGCAATGGGGTCAGGGATCTCGTAGCTGGTATCAGAGCAATTTGGCTAAAGTGGATCAACCGAGAAGCCAAGAATGCCATAAATTTATGAAGTAGAAGTAAAAGGTTGGAATTGTGTGATGAAACTCATACAAAAATTGATATTCAGAATGAAATTCCTAATTTGATAATTGGGTCTTCAGATGGAAGCACTACAATTATATGGAATCCCTGACTTGCTTGAGGCCTAGACATGATGGTATTTACCTTATAGTTCCAAGGACCGTGACTGCCCATATATATCGAGGGTATAACTGCAGCTCTTTACTTGCAGTATATACGAGTAAATCTAAGATCTTGAAATTATAAGCTAAAATGCTATCCGGATGATGAATTCGAATGTGGTTGATATTATTTTAAAATTTTGATTGAGAACTGATGAGTTGAATTAGATTCTGATTGAAAAATGATGATTCCTAAATTTTTGGTTGAAAAGCGATAAATTGAGCAAAACTACAATGAGGATGAATGGGACGAGTCCCTGTGTTAATGTTCGTAATTGGAATGGCGATAATGACTTCAGCAAATCACTTTGAGATTAGTGGATTGGGCTGACAGATTGCTACTGTTAACTCTTGACCCAATGGATCAAGTTAAGGGATGACAAATTAAAATCTATAAAATTGAAATCCCCCATGGAGTACTGTTCAGATAAAAATTTCGATCTAATAGACCATTATTGTGTTAAAGATATGAATGATATGTTCTGAATGAATTGCTATCTGATAATGCGAGTATCTTTATTCCACGATTCTGTGGGGAGCCGACCTATCTAAAGAACCCTAGAATCAGATGAATCGAAAATCGGATTTAAATCTTCAAGATTTTTCGTATTGATAAGAACATGGATCGAGGTCGTCGTGGTAGAAATGATAACCCCCAATTCGATGAGGAAGAGCTCAACTTAGATGTTCGTAAAAATCTTCATAGCTCGCAGTGCCTGGACCTTTCAAGGGGTGAAGGGGAAAACTTGGGAGAGGCCGTGGCGAAGTGGATCGAAGCAATGGAAGAATACTTCGATGTCACCGGGTACAATGAGAAGAGCAAAATGGCTCTTGCAAGGTTGAAGATAGTAGAAACAGCTAGAGTGGGATGGAGAAACCAGTGCGAGACAAAGCGTCTGGATCAGAATACCCAGACATGGAATGATCTCAAAATTTACCTAAGGACGAGGTTCTGTCCTCCCGGCTTTTTGGAAACAAAGATGAACGAATTCTTGAGCTAACCCAAGGGAGCAAAACTATTGAAGTATATCGCTCTTCTCCTCAAATACTCGCCACAGCACTGAATGAAGAACAGCTGATGGTGGCCAGGTTCATTTGGGGACTGAATGAACCTTTGAATATTTTGGTAAAGAACGCCAAGCGAGTTTCCATGGCCGAAGCAGTGCAGATGGCAAAGGATTTCTCCAAGGCCTTTGATATCAAGGTCCCACCAAAGCTAACACCATCACCTTTCAAAAGATTATTAGTTCCAGAAGGTGATTCCAACCTTCCACCGCCTAAGAGATATCAGGGTCAAAACCCAGGATATAGGAAGTTCCAGAATGGAAGAAATGTCCTTTTCCCAAAACTCAATCCCTTGGAATTCTACTTCAGAAGTTCCACCCTTGAACAAGGGAGTGAAATGCTATAACTATCAAGGATTTGGACATCATAGTATGGATTGTCCAACTCCTTTTGGATCAAGGTTTTCAGGGCAGGGAAATCAAGGATCAAGATTCCAGACTCCAGATCCTTCCTTTTCCTGAGAAATCAGGTTTCTATCCGCCAAAATCAGGGAAATCCCAGAGGTAGCCCTCTAACCAACCCACAGTTTCAAACCAAAGTAATGCAAGACCTTTGCCTCAGAATAGGAAAAGTCAAAGAGAGTTGTTCCCAAATTCGGCCGTCCACTTCCAAGGCAGTAACGCTGGAAGTAATTGAAGAAAAATAAGAAGAATAAGAAGATGAAAGAGATCATACTCCACCTGCGAGAGATGAGGACATCTCGCATTTTTTAAGTGGGGTAGGATGTAAGATTCCTCCCCCAGCCCCTCAAGATGTCCAATTTCCCTCCCTATAATCAATCCCCTTTTCAGAATAATAACAGATCTTGTTTCTATCTGTTTTGGCCTAGAGAGAGAAAATATTTTAGAGAGAGGTAATTCAGTTTCTAGATATCTTTGGATGGAAAAATATCCCTTCTTATTGAAATGATTTTCCCTGAAACAGAAATTCAAAACGAACTTTCTAGTGTGCAATTGGAATAAATTGAAAATAAGTAAAAAGGACCTTAGCCTGAGGGTCGACTGAGAGGTTTAGGGCATACCGACGTTAGAACACCGATGCAAATGTCGAACGTCAGTATGTACGTCCTAAACTTGGAGGCGAAAAGTCAGGCGTGTAATTTTCAAAAGTTCGTATACCGACGCTTATACCGACGGGTATACCGATGGATATATCGACGCATATACTGATGGATATATCGATGGATATACCGATGCCCGTAAGTTTTTTACAACCGAGAACCTATTGTTCTCTGTTTTGCACGGTGTTGAACTGCATCCAGAGAAGGTATGCGTCCATCTCCCTGAAGCGTTCGCCTTTATCCATTCAACCCATTGTTTTTGTGTGTGTGTGTGTGTGTGGAGAGACTTTGTGAAGTGTGTGTGTAGATCTCCCTCTCTCTCTCTCTCTCTCCTTGGACAGTTTGCCTCTCCCCATCTCTCTCATCTTCTTATGGCGTTTTGCCTCTCCCTCTCTCCTCATCTTCTTATGTGTGTGTGGAGAGATTAGGGTAAATAGAGATTAGGTTAAATGTGTGATGTGTGTGTATATCTCATTCCCCTCTCTCCATCCTTCTTCTTACCTTCTTAATTATGTATGGAGAGAAGATTTGTATGTGTGTGTTGTGAGAGATGTAGAGAGTGAGAGAGCTTGTGTATGTGAATCTATTACTAATGTATGCAATGTGTGTGTAGGTTTGTTTCTTCCACGTGTGTCCTACCTTGCAGATCTGCTTTGAACACGCACTCTATCCAATCCACATTTGAGAGGTAAGCATATTACCAATTATGTTGTTTTATTAATATTACTTCTCTTTTTGTTCTCAATTTGTAATTTTTAATAGAAATTGAGTATGCAAGCTTGTTGTTTTTAATTTGTTCTTAATTTATAATTTTTAATTGAAATTGAGTATGCAAGCTTGTTGTTTTATGCACATATATGCTAATATTAGCATATATGTGAGTGCATAAGAAATTAATGTATGTGCTTATTTGTCTTTACACACACACACACACTTTGCAAGAGAGAGAGAGAGAGAGAGAGAGAGAGATTTTTGGGCGCATACCCAAGGCGTTTCGGTCTCTTTTTCGACTTGAAATCTAATGTCTAAGACATGCATGTGAGGGCTATGTCTATATGTATATACTCTAATGTAATTGCCTAAAGCACATATCCATAAGCTAATGTATATGCCTAAACATCGCTAATGTATACTTGATCTCCCTCAACGGCTGGGGAAAAGAAGCCCGTTTGACGCTTTAAAAGTTATTTTTAAAATCTCCCTCAACAGCTGGGGAAAAGAAGCCCGTTTGACGCTTTAAATGTTATTTTTAAAATCTCCCTCACGGGCTGGGGAAAAGAAGCCCTGTTTTATGGTTTACATAATGCTTTGTGTAATGCATAATGATTTGCATTTAACGAGCTACATATACATGTTATCCTGCTAGATGGAGCCTCTCAATCTTGAAGAGAGAATAGCATGTCCATGCATGCTTTGTAAGTACCAAGTCTTTTGAAAACGAAGGATTTGCAACCAGCATATTCATGACGTTGGCATATTTCCAATGGAACGCTTACAAAATTTACGGTTTCAATCGTACAACCAAGCAAGTGTGCAGCCGCATCTTGATAACATTGCGCCTATGAATTCTCGTCCCCAAAAAAGGATGAGAATATCAAAGGAGGGAGTGACAGATTGAGCTCAATTAACAGCACCTGAGGGAATGGAAGAAGGTCCAATGGAGGAAATGTTGGATGCCTTTATCGAGCAACAAGAAGTTCTCTTCGAGGAGCATGAACATGAAGATCATCAACCACGACATTCTCAACGGCCAAATTATGAACCAGAGGAAGAGGCCATGCGTAAACTTGCACGCCTTCCACTATACAATGGTGCCAAGATATCTGTACTGCGTGCATCTCTTATGATGCTAAATTTACAGTCAATTTTTGGATGGTCTAATACAAGTGTCACTAAACTCTTCAAGTAAGGGATTTTTGGAGATTACACCTAATGTTGAAATGATAAATTTGCAACTTGTATTTAACTAAATCTTAATAGTAAAAATCAGATATTGCCATACTTGCAGGCTTTTGAAAGACCAGATATTGCCATACGGCAACGAGATGCCTCCATCTCATCTCGTGCAGATGCCAAGAAGTTATTGAAATCCATAGGCATGGATTACAATAATATTCATGCTTGTCGTAATGATTGTTGCCTCTTCCACCATGAATATGAGCATTTGCAAGAATGTCCCCATTGTGGCTCTAACAGATATAGAGAAGATGTTCAGGGGGAAGGTGTGCCGGTAAAGGTTCTTAGGCACTTTCCAATCATCCCAAGAATAAAATGCATGTTCAGGTGCAAATCTTGATGACATGGCATGCCACAACTCGATCCACAGATGAAGTGATGCGTGTGCCTGCTGATTCACCCGCATGGAGACACATTGAAGAGAAATGGCCGGCTTTTAGGAAAGATCCTCGTAACCTCCGTCTTGGCCTAGCAATGGATGGTGTAAACCCTTTTGGTTTAAGGAGCTCTTCATGGAGCACATGGCCTGTTTGCCTTGTGAATTATAATCTTCCGCCATGGTTAGCAATAAAGAAAGGTCATTTGTTGCTCTCATTAATAGTTCCAGGAAAGTACAAGGTGAAGAACATGGATGTATATTTGGCACCACTTATTTATGAGTTACGCACCTTGTGGAACGGAATTGAAGTGAAGGACATGTCAAAGCAGCAGAGTGGCCAAAGACTTGCAACTGTGCAAGGTATTCTCATGTGGACAATGCATGATTGGCCTGGCTATGGAGAATGCTTAGGTTTGTCTATATCGGGTTATAATGAATGTCCTCTATGTGGTCCTCGACTTGATTCAAGATACTCAAAAGCATTACGAAAGAATGTCTACCAAGGACATGTTAGGTATCTTCCAGAAACTCATGAATTGCAGGATGGTAATCTAGGAAGACCTCCTCCGAAGACCTCCTCCAAGAGCATTGAAGGCAAGCGATTGGAAGATCAAATGGGAGGAATGTGGCAACTTGGCATGTCCTGGGATGAAGAGGCTCTCTATCTTTCACCAACTCCCCTGTTGGGGTGATCTCCTTATAAACCATTTGCTTGACCCGATGCATATTTTCAAGAATGTAGCTGACATTCTGTGGAAGACCATGAAAGGAAAAAAGGAGACTAAAGGCCAAAGGGATGACTTAGAAGAGATAGGTTGCATGCAAGAGTTGTGGGCTCGCCCTAGACCCAATGGAAAGGTGCTACTTCCAAGAGCCCCATGGGTTTTTAGTAAGATGGAGGAACAACAAGTGAAGAGGACAATTTCAGAGTTTCGGACTCCTACAGGTTGTATGCATTGCTTGAAAAGTGCATTTACAAAGGATGATGATCTTAGTGGCCTCAAGAGTCATGATTGGCACAAGTTTCTACAATTTGTGCTCCCCATAGCAATAAAGGATTGCCTCACTAAAGACATTAGAGCTACTATCTATAAGATTAGCACATTGGTGAGTTGGATTTCTTCAAAAGAGATAAAGAGAGACACTTTGGAGACAGCGCGTTTAAACTCCATAGAGGCACTCTGCATGGTAGAGAAGTTTTTCCCTACAAGTTTATTAACAATCCAGATGCATCTACTAGTTCATGTTGTAGATGAGGTTGCAGTTGTTGGAACAGTCCATTCAAGATGGATGTTCTTTTTGGAGAGGTTTTGGAAGACATTAAAGGGATTTGCTCGCCAAATGGCTCGCCCGGAGGAAAGTATGTCAGAAGGGTGGCTGATATAAGAGTCCCATGTTTACATCACTGAATATTTAAGTTCTTCAGATCCAGAGATACCTCGACTATGGTCTCAAGAGTTTAACAGGTGAGTCATTGGTGAGGAACCTCAAGGCCAAGGCATTAAGAGAAAGATGGATAACATTTTGAGGAAAAAAATCAACAAATTTTGCATCTTGAACTCTCATGTAATGGAGAAGTGGATTCAGACATATGAAGCTCTCAAGCGACAGCGAGTACAAGATCGTTTAAGTTTCAGAAGGAATCGCACTACAAGACATCTCCCATATCCAGAAGGTATGCAAGCTCTTCTGGACTTTCCCACAGGTAGATGGCTAGAAGCTACAATTTTAGAAGCCAAATGTGCTGGTTTAACTATAACAAAGGAGGAGGAGCTTACAAAAGGATGCGATTGGCATGTAGGTGTTTAAGTTCTACATGTCTCTCTTTTTTTTCTCTACATGTCTCAGTTTTTGTTTGTCCATCAACAATCTTTATGTGCTATTTGTAGTATCACAAATATGGGGCGTTTTGGTCACATGGACGTCATTTTCGAGTAGAACGAAGACCAAAGAAGAGCAACCTTTGATTGTGGTGTCACAGCACAGTTTGTTCAAGAAAGTCGTGTAAGTGCAAGTGATGATAACACAATTACTGGAATGCTTGATTACTTTGGAACCATTCAAGATATATTAAAGGTTGGCTTTAGAAGTTTTGAGTTATTTATCTTTGATGTGAAGTGGTTCAAGGTAATCACAAATGGGCCACATGCAACTATACGTAGAGATAAGAGTGGCCTTATCCAAGTGGACTCCACAAAGGTATGGACCGATCAGCAAGATACTTTTGTGCGCCCAGAGCATTGTGAGCAGGTTGTCTTTAAAGCGGATCCAAAAGATCCACGCTGGCTATTTGTGGTTCAAGTCGCCCCCCCGCAGTAAGCAAATTTGTGAAGAATTAGAGCTACAACAGGGTGATGTGGATTCACAGGGTGGTGGTGGGCAGCAACAAGAACAAGCCGATATCAACAATGAAGAGGAGCAAGCAAATGAAGAGGAGCAACTAGAGCAAGATCCAAATGAAGAGGTGCAAACCAATAAAGCTGGAAGACCTGTTGAATAGATGATGAGGACATCCTTCATCAAGGGACTTTTAATGATGAGGATGCTAAAATGTACATAGACATAATCTCTTTGGGGCTACTGATCTTAATGAGAATGATAGAATAGATAATGATTTTTAAAATGATGTATCTTAATGATTATGCAAATAGTTATGACATATTTGTAATGATTTTATGACATTGAAGGTGCAAAGTGATATGGTTTACCATTGTTGTTTAGGGAAGTTAATGTTTGTCATATGGTCCTTTCATTGTTTACCATTGTTAATGTTTACCATCATAATCACTAGTGCAGGTGCAAAGTGATATGGTTTACCATTGTTGTTTATCATTGTTAATGTTTGTCATATGGTTATTTCATTGTTTACCATGTAATTTTCATTTCGCACAAGTTTGTCATATGGTTTTTTGTCCAACAGGCCATGGGTGATGACTCACCGCCGCTCGACTACAGTCCTGATTTCTCATTTAACCCTACACCTCAGGGCATGAGTCCCCAGCAGTTATATGGTTTTTTCTCGACCATGAATCCAGAGCAGAGAGCCATGGGCTCAGACTTATTGGGGTTCTGGAGCAGGGACATCTGCCTCACCACCTGGCTTCACGACGGCAGTTCCCACACCGGTCGGTACGACAGCAGCTCCCACACTCATACCACACAGCCTTCCACTCCTCTTACTGCTCGATCTACCACCTCTTCACATAGACGTCGCTCACGTAGTAGGTCTTCAGGGGGAGGTTGTTGTGGTGGTAGTGCCATAGATGCTGTGACACCACCACCACGTGAGCATCGTCCTTCGCTCTCATCTATTGATAGCACACCCATAGGTTCACCTTCCACTCCCTTGGGGTACACATGACCATGACAACAGCAAGATATACACAATTAGGGATGGGGCACCTATAATGAATAGCGCAGGGAAGGCAATGAAGACACGAATTCGACAATTGTGCACTATACAATTTCACAACTCTGTTATGACTTTATGGGATCAGCAAGATAAGGAGAAGAAAAATTACATAAATACAAAGATAAAGCAAGAGCTTCAGCCATCTGACCCTATGAATGTCATCTCTAATAAGTGGATACAATATACAGCTTGCATTTTGATGGGGCATTGTAGGTCAGAGGCGAGGGATGCATTTAGAGAGGGAAAAGAGAAACTTGTTTGGCTAGATGATAGGGAGTGGGAAGCCATAGCTCAGGAGCTCACAGAGACACCAGAGAGGTTTCAACAAAACAAAGAGAGGCGGCAAGGACAAGACTCCAAACAGTAGGGGCTTCTCATCTTGGGAGTGGTGGTTATGTAACCATGCGCCATGAATTCATAAGTATTTGTAGCAATTTTGTTTATCTAAATGTATGTATGTGGGCTAAATGTTGATTTCTAAAAGTTGTAATTGTTAATCGTTTATGTAGGAGTTGTCCATGAACGCCCACCAAGTAGGCGAGAAGAGAAGTACGCTCACAAACATGGCCTTGTGGCCTTATTTGAGATGCTTGAAGAAGAAGGAGAGACCATCAATTGGGAGGCATTACCATAATGTAAGACATTCAAACTATTGGTATATGATCAAAATATTCATGAGTAATGTTTAATTTCTTGTTTATCTGAAAAATAAAAAAACAAGCACAATTATCTTTTGTGCTCTATTTTAGACAGAATGGTGCTGTCTATTTAGTGCTGTTGAGTCCTGTTGACTGCAAGCAGCCATGCAACAGCCAAGCAACACCATTCTATCTAAAAAAAATTCTACTGTGGCGTCGGTATATTCCCCGGTATAGGTGCCGGTATACTCGCCGGTATATACGTCGGTAAATCTGCCGGTATATCTACCGGTATTATCGCCGATATATCTTCCGGTATACACACTGGTATATTTACCAGTATTAACATCGGTATATCTGCCGGTATACACGCTGGTATATTCGCCGGTATTTACGTCGGTATAGGCATCGGTATACACGCCGATATAGGCGTCGATATAAGCGCCGGTATTAATGCCCGACGCTTATACCGACGTCATGGTTCCGGTGTAGATACCGGGGTTTATACCGATGACGGGGCTTTTTTAGACCCCGTTTAATGGCGTCGGTATAAGCGCCGGTATTAGGCTATCATGTAGTAGTGACGTCTAGATTTTTTAAAAATTTTTGATTAAGGTTCCTATGGACCAATAAGATTGATCCAAATGTATGGAGGAGAGAAATTGAAGAATAAAATAAAATCCCTCAAAAATGAGTAAATACTCACATAGGATAAAGAGTTGACTAAGGACAAGGTTTATTAGTTAAAAAAGAAGAGATATTTAGAGGAAATGATGCATTTTTGACACCTCAGTGTGGGAAATTTTCCTCATGAAGGAGGCGCCTATTTCCTCATGAAGGAGGCGCCTATTTCACGTGTGGATGAGTTTTAAACTCACAAATAATGAGATATTTTCATCTCTTCTCTCTCCTATTTCAACTAGATCCAAAAGGTAAGCTAAAGTGACCTACTAAAAATGGTCAAAAAGTGACCAAACTGATCTAGAAAATTCTAGAATCAATTTGCTTGATTAGAGGCTCATTTTTTCTTATAAATAGAAGCCTCCCCTATTTTAAAAGGTTAATAGTGTGTATGCACTGTTACTCTACTCCTCCCGAGAGTCAAATACATTAAATTCACTTGATAATTCAATTATTTTTGACTAAATCCTCCCCACCAAAAGAACTGGTGGCCACTCTTGCTCCAAACAAGAGTAGAGCCCTCAATCCCTCAAGCCAAAGGAAAGCTTACAAAATCCATGTAAGCTTATTGTTGGAATTAGGGTTGCAGGAAAGCACACAAAGCTTGGAGAAGAAGAAGCAAGAATGCACACAACACAAAGTGTATTAGATTGTGTCAATGTACAAAAGATAAGTTAGCCCTAGAATGATGGGCATATATACAAGCCGGGGGAAAAAACCTCCTAAAGAGGGAAAAAGTGCCCCGACAGTCCTAAGTGTGTTCACACACATCACTGCCTATATATGTAGCAACAAATCCCCCCTGGGAGTGATGGTGTGAACGAGAGCTGGCACTCATGCATAGGGGAGTGCCATGCCCGAAGTAGATCAATCCACAAAGGGGAGCAAGCCCAAAGCTTTGCGGAAAGCTTCGAACTTCTCATGAGGAAGTGCCTTTGTGAAAAGATCGGCGAGGTTGTCGTGTGTTGGCACATAGGCCAAGCTGATCTCTCCTGCTGAGAGTCTCTCCCTGACATAGTGATAATGCACCTCAATGTGCTTTGTGCGAGCATGAAAAACTGGGTTTCTCGCAACTGCCAATGCGCTCTGACTGTCAGTGAAGATAGAGGTGGCAGACTCCCAACACCCAAGTCAGCCACCATAAGCCGTCTGAGCCACACACACTCAACCGTAGTTGTGAAAGTTGCCCTGTACTCAACTTCACAACTAGAAGTGGCCACAGTAGGTTGCTTCTTGCTCAACCAAGATATGCATGAGCTACCGAGTATGAAACAAAAACCACTTGTGGACACTCTTATGTCATAGCAACCAGCCGAATCTGAGTCAAAAAAAGCATGTAAATCTAGCGGCAACAATCCCCCCTTGGGATAAAACAACCCAAGATATATGGTGCCACTCAAGTAGCAAAAGATGCATTTAACTGCCTTCCAATGCTGAGACCCTGGGCTATGCATAAACCTGCTTACCTGTGAGACTGTAAACTGAATGTCTGGCCTCGTAATGCATACATAAATGAGGCAACCAACAGCTGTCTGATAGAGTGTGACATCAAAGTGATCTCCAGCATCATGAAGACTCAACTTCAAACCTGTCTCCATTGGAGTAGCAATAGGCTTGCAGTTTTCAAGGCCAAATCTCCGCAACAATGTCTCAATATACTTTGTCTGACACAAAGCAATACCTCCATCACACTGCTTAAATTGTATCCCCAAATAATGATGTAAATGCCCCAAATCTGACATCTCAAAAGAGGCATTCAAATCAGCCTTAAAATCAGCAATATGACTCTCATTTGGTCGTGTGAGCAGCATGTCATCGACATAGAGAGCAATGATTAGATGTACACCATCCACACGTTTAACGTACAAAGTGCTTTCTATTGGACTATTCTGAAACCCATGTGCAGTCAAATATGCATGTATCTTTTCATACCAAGCTCGTGGAGCTTGCTTTAAACCATATAAAGCCTTTTTCAACCTGCACACTTTATTTTCCTGCCCTCTTTGAACAAAACCACGAGGCTGCGATACATACACCTCCTCATGCAAATCTCCATTCAAGAACGCAGTCTTTATGTCCAGCTGATGTACATTCCAACCATTATGAGCTGCCAATGCACAAATGCTACGAATGGTAGTCATACGACAAGTGGGAGCAAAGGTCTCATAAAAATCAATGCCCTTTTCTTGAGCATAACCCTTTGCAACAAGTCTAGCCTTATAGTGATCAACACTGCCATCTGGCTTTCGTTTCAACTTAAAAACCCACTTACATCCAATGGCCTTTTTACCAATAGGCAAATCACACAAAGACCATGTACCATTCTTCATTATAGCATCATATTCACTTTGCATTGCAGCCAACCAATTTTCTGAATTTTGTGCCTCATCAAATGAAAGAGGTTCTTCCTCTTCACACATACTAGACACAGCCAAAGCATAACAATCTGATGTATGAGGCATGCTGAAAACCTGAACGAGTACGACTAGTCATAGGTGCATCAATCTTACTATCACGCAAGGTTTGCACTAGCCATTTAGGCATACCTCTAGCTTGCTCATTTTCAGCCCTATCCTCATGAATTACATCATGTAAATCTGCATCAGAAATAGGTTGATCTATGATGTCGTTTGAAATTTGCATAGGCTGAATATTTGCCTCATTAGGACTTACATTTGAATTCCCACCTATAAATAGAGGCAACAATGTATCAAATACATCCCGTGAGCTCACACCTGTCTCTTTGGTACATGATAACAAAGGCTGCACAGCATCTTCCACAAAAACAACATCTCGACTAATCAAGATACGCTTTGACTGCGGATGATACAATCTGTAACCCTTGCTCTCAGCACTATAACCAACAAAAATGCATTTGACAGCTTTATCATCCAATTTTCTACGTTGTTGCACAGGCACTAAAGCATAGGCCAAGCAACCAAAGACACGCAAGTGACCAATAGAAGGCTTCCTGCCATGCCAAGCTTCGTATGGAGTAATAGACTGCAAGGCCTTAGTGGGACACCTGTTGAGTACATATGCAGCACACATGACAGCCTCAAGCCAAAACGCATGTGGCAAAGCTTGGCTCTTGACCATACATCGTGCCATCTCCATAAGTGACCTGTTCTTCCTCTCAGCAACACCATTTTGCTGAGGGGTATACGGCACTGTACATTGGTGTTTTATCCCACGACTAGCCAGAAATGCATCAAACTCTTTAGACATGTACTCCCCCCCTCGATCAGAACGGAGGGTGTCCACAGTACAATTGGATACATTTTCAACCATAAGCATAAACTGTTTGAAGCACAAAAACACTTCGGACTTTGCCTTCAGTGGATATACCCATGCATGCCTTGAGTAATCATCAATGAAAGTCACGAAGTACAAGTGTTTACCAAATGACGGAGTTTGCATAGGCCCACATACATCACTATGTACAAGCTGCAATTTGCGAGTGGCCCGCACAGAACCATCCTTTGGAAACGCAGAACGCTGCATTTTGCCGAAAATACAGCCTTCACAAACATGTTTCAATGGTGCCTCAAGAGGGGGCAATGAAGCAACCATATCAAATTTCTGCAAACGCAGCAAACTAGCAAAGTTCAGATGACCAAAACGAGCATGCCATAGTTTTGCATCTGAAACTGCCTTTTCATCAGAAACTGCATTTGCTGAATCTTCCACACACTTGTCATAAGAATTGAGCCTATACAGCCCACGAAACAAGGTGCCAGATACAATAATCGTATCGCCAGAAGTCAAATCATGAACAGTACATCTGTCATCCACAAATTTGACTACAAGTCCAAGTCTAGCAAGAGCAGAGACAGACAATAGATTCTTCTTTATCCCTCGCACATACAAAGCATCTGAAAGTGTGAAAGCGCTGCCATTTGCAGCAGTAAGCATAATTTTACCAATGCCCTTCACTGGGTAAGAAGCATTATTGGCACATGTGACAGTATTCCCTTTAGGGACAGCCTCACGAGAAGTGAACATATCACGATGCGAGGTAATGTGCTTTGTAGCACCACTGTCAAAATACCATACATGAGAGTCAACAGAAACTGCCAAACATGCATCATGTACAGATGGGTCATACTGGCAATACACGCTAAACGCCCATTCTATATCCTGCATAACATTTGCAGAATCTGCATTTATAGAAGCATCCGCTATTGTGGCTGCATTTGACTCTTTCTTTGCCTCTTTAGCCTTTAGCTTAGGGCAATTCTTAATGACATGATCATTTGCCTTACAATAGTTGCACCTGGTCTTTTTCTTGCCTTTATCAAGAGCCTTCTCAGACTTATTGTTGCTACCTGTGGAAGGAGAAGAAGTTGCAGACCTACTAATAGGAGAAGAAACAGTGGAAGGGGCTGCCTTACCACTTCTTCTCTACTGCTAGGTAGCAATAAATGCTTGATCAACTGCACGCTGCCTGGCCCTGTTTTGCCTGGACTGCTTCTTGCAAGAGCTTGTTGACTAAAGTATCATACTTGACAGCATCAGGTCTGTCCTCATTAAGAAGTCTCCACGTGGAAGCAAAAGTCTGATATGTCTCAGGTAAAGCATCAAGAATAGTCTGCACAAGAGAATGATCAGGAATAATCTCACCTGCAGAAATCAACTGTTCTTTGAGATCTTTAATCTCAGCAAGAAAAACATTCATGTCATCATCTTCTTGCATAATCTTCAATTCTAACTCTTTACGCAAGTAAGCGATTTTTGCCTCGTTACGGCATACAAACCAGCTAGAATATCCCAAGCCTGTTTTGCTGTTTTAGCTGAACGAATATGTGGGGTAATGTTACGTTTGACAGAAAGTGCAATCAAGGCATGAGCTTGCGCATCTTTACCATCCCAGCGAGCTTGTTCAGCAGTGGGTAAAACAGCAGCAACAGTAGAGCTACTAGAACCTGCAACATCCTCAATAGATCCTACATCCACAGAACCTGGACGTACATCCGTACCCTGCACAATGTTCCACACTCCTTTTGCAACCAAAACATGCTGCATCATGTATGCCCAAAGTGGGTAGTTGCTGTCTCCATCCAGTTTGTCTTCAGCCGACAACATGCGAAATACATCATTGCTGTTATCAGCCATGGCCACTGACTGAAACTGATGCAAAAGCTACCTGTAATGAAGCAAAGACTGAACAGAAGACAACTTGTGCTATGTAGCACGGTCCACAATAGAACACGTATGCTTGTTTTGCAGAAAACTGCACTGTCGAAATTTCTGCAAAAAATGACGAAAACACCTCTGCAGAACTTGAAATGCAAAAACGGAGTCCGAAACGACATCAAATGCAAATTCTGAGAACGCTAAAGTATAGGGACCTGCAAGCGCTCGTGAAAACTCACCTCAATCGGAGAACGTGAGTCGGAGGGTGCTGGCGGCGTAGCCCTGGGAGCCGATGCCTGCTCTGATACCAATTGTTGGAATTAGGGTTGCAGGAAAGCACACAAAGCTTGGAGAAGAAGAAGCAAGAATGCACACAACACAAAGTGTATTAGATTGTGTCAATGTACAAAAGATACGTTAGCCCTAGAATGATGGGCGTATATACAAGCCGAGGGAAAAAACCTCCTAAAGAGGAAAAAAGTGCCCCGGCAGTCCTAAGTGTGTTCACACACATCACTGCCTATATATGTAGCAACACTTAATTCTTACTTATTGTGAACTTTAAATCTATGGTTTTCTTAAATTTTATACTTTGAAAATGTTTGAATTAAAACTCTTTTCATTGTTTACTCTCTTAATTTTTAGAAAATGGAGTAGATTAGAGATATTAGAATTCAAATTGGATTAATTCAAGTCATAAATTGAATGTTAAAATTGATAAATGGTTAGCCATACAAAAGAGGTTATGGCAAAATTTTCTTAAATTTTGTGGAACTAAAGTTTATCATTAGGTTATTCTCAGGGATTTGATATTCACGTGATCACAAGATTTTTTGTGATAATAACACATGTGAACAAGTTATTCACATGTTCTCATGTTACCATTCACAAAATAACAGGTCACTTGCCATTTGGGAACCCCTTAAAAGCTTGGCTACACATGGGAATAAGCTATTCACATGTTCTCATGTTACCATCTTCACATAATAGCAGGTCAGTGGTGGCCACCTAAGAAGATTTTTTATGCCCGACAAAGATAATTTTTTTAGGCCCTTGTGAAAGCTTTGTGAATATAACATGTGATCACAAGATTTTTTGTGTTATTAACATATGTTATTAACATGTTCACATGTTCTCGTTTACGTCAGTGAAATCCCTGGTTATTCTAAAAGAGTAATTCCTTCCGTTTGTGCATTCTAAAAGATCTATTCTTATTTCAAAAGTTTCATTCTCATTAAAATTTAATTTATGCATAGAAAGATGCATAAAAGAATTATTTTTATTTCAAAAGTGTTATTCCCATTAAAATTGAGTTTATGCATAGAAAGATGCATAAAAGATTTATTTTAATTTCAAAAGTGTCATTCTCATTAAAATTGAATTTACGCATAGAAAGATGCATAAAATAATTATTTTTATTTCAAAAATGTCATTCCCATTAAAATTGAATTTATGCATAGAAAGATGCATAAAAGATTTATTTTTATTTCAAAAGTGTCATTCTCATTAATTTTGATTCTATGCATAGAAAGATGCATAAAGGAATTTATTTTTATTTCAAAAGAGTTATTCTCATTAATTTTGATTCTATGCATAGAAAGATGCATAAAAGATTTTTTTTAATTTCAAAAGAGTTATTCTCATTAATTTTGACTTTATGCATAGAAAGATGCACAAAGGAGTTTATTTTTATTTCAAAAGTGTTATCCTCATTAAAATCGAATTTATGCATAGAAAGATGCATAAAGGATTTAATTTTATTTTAAAAGTGTTATTTTTCCTAAAATTAAATTTATGCATAAATAGATATATAAAAGTATTTTTATAAAAGTGTTATTCCCACAGAAGTTGATTTTTATAAAAGAATGAATGGATGGATAGGTGTGATGTGAATCAGATAAATGTGAATGAATGGATGGATAGATGTGATGTGAATCAGATAAATATGAATGAATGGATGGATGGATATGAATGAATGGATGGATGGATAGACGTGATGTGAATCAGATAAATGTGAATGAATGGATAAATGTGATATGAATAGATGTCATGTGAATCCCGGTGTGAATGAATGATAAGGGATGTGAATGAATGTGTTAGCATGTGAATTAGGATGTGAATGAATGATAAGGGATGTGAATGAATGTGATAACTTGTGAATCGGGATGTGAATGAATGATAAGGGATGTGAATGAATGTGAATGAATGTGATGGCATGTGAATCGGGATGAGAATGAATGGTATGGGATGTGAATGGATGTGATAAGATGCGATGTAAATTGGATAGATGTTAATGAATGTGATGAGATGAGATGTATGGGTAAATGCGAGTGGATGAGATCTGATGAGTTTAATTGAGGAAATAAGTGTTAAGATGGAAAATGATGTGATGAGAATGGGAATGCTTATGAAATGAATGTGGATTAAGTAATATAGATTGATGTGGAAAGACGAGAGATTCGTTATAAAAATTGTATTTATGACCTGTTTTTAAATGACTGTTTTATGTCAAGAATGCTGGGAAAGCATTTTGACCATCTTATGAATGAGGTCGTGGAGACCTAGCTGATAAAGTTGCAACAGCTGACAGAGAGTCAACGGAGGACGTCTCGCGTAGCAAGGTCAGCCGAGGTCTTGACTAGCCTCAGTTCAATTTAAATGGTGAGCTTCCGGTATACGGTGGATGAGGGACCAAGGAAGTGGCCTATGAGTGAAGCGCTAGGTCACCTGTGAAGGATCCTAGAGGGTGCTGACCATACGGTGATCGGGCTCTGGGTCGCCGCCAAGGATACCCACGCGTGCGTCCTGGAAGATATTGGAACGAGTAAGAGTTGTTTTCTGAATTCAGGTATGGATCTGGTTGATTGACCTTACTGGTCCTCAACGGATGAGTCCATGGCTCTTTTATATGGATCCGTTGGTTGATCTTGCTGATCTTCAATGGAGATTTCATTTTGATATGGGAATATATTTTCGGTTACTATGAGCTTGGAACTATCGAAAAGGCCCCTGAGTAGACAAGTGGTGAGCGTTCTGGTTGCCAATGATGCCATAGGTACACCGATGAAGGAATTATTGGAAATAAGGATTTAATCGGAGATTTTGAGGATTATGATGAGTGATAGAATGGTTTCATTAAATGATTGTTTTTAAAGATAGTTGATTCTGTGAAAAAGGCAATTTCATATTGGGTGTGTAAGTGATGTGACTAGTATTAAGTTTGCATGAATATCTGGCTAGGGGGCCTAGGAACTCCGGATAAAAATTGTTCTATGGAAAAGAATCAACAGTTGTGCCTCTCAATGGAAAAGAATCAACGGTTTCCTGATCTGACTATGGGACTTATAGGTTTGGTCAGATCAGTTCAGTTAGTTAAGGCTTTTGACTACTTAGAGAAAAGTTATCCTGGAGGAATCGCCCATGCTTTCCGGGCAAGGGAAGTTTTTTCGAGTTTGGTTTTGGAAAAACCGATGGATTACTCTCTTGTCTGCATATCCGTGGGGGCGAGGCCCCGAGTGTGGGACCTTGCCACGTGCAAGAAGTGCTACTTCCACTGCTAGCACCCCAGAATTCATTGCGCAGTGGAGTCAGGGATCCTATAGCAATAGGGCTTGATGCATAGCCTTGACAATAGGGCTTACTCATAATAGGCTTAACAATAGGGCTTATGCATAGCCTTAATAATAGGCTTCTTCATATCCTATGCATAGACTTAATAATAGCCTATGCATAGCCTTAATAATAGGCTTCTTCATAGCCTATGCATAGGCTTATGCAATAGTGCTTATCCATAGCCTATGCATAGTAGTTATGCATAGTGCTTATGAACTAATGAGCTAATGTTTTGATTACGTTATGCAAAGGTTACGCATAGAATAAGCATAGGCTATGCATAGCCGATGCATAGCATAAGCATAGGCTATGCATAGCCTATGTATAGCGTATGCATAAGCTATGCATAGGGTATGTATAGCCTATGCATAGACTATGCAGAGGCTATGCATAGGTTATGCATAGGCTACGCATAGCGTATACATACACTTATGCATAGCCTATCCATGGCCTAGGAATACGCTATGCGTAGGCTATGCATACCCTATGCATAGGGTATGCATACCCTTATGCATAGCCTATGCATAGGCTATGCATAGGATATGCATAGGCTATGCATACCCTATGCCTATCATATGCTTACGCTATGCATAGGCTATGCATAGCGTATGCGTAGCCTATGCATAGGGTATGCATAGCCTATTCATACACTATGTATAGCCTATGCATAACGTATGAATAGGCTACGTATAGGGTATGCATAGTGTATATGCATAGTGTATGTATAGGCTATTCATAAGGTGATGCCTAGGCCATGCATAACATATGCATACGCTATGTATAGCGTATGCATAGGATATGCATAGGCTATGCTTAACCTATTCATAGCCTACGCATAGGTTATGAATAACCTATCCATAGCATATGCATATGCATGGACTATGCATACCCTATGCATAGGCTACGCATAGGGTATGCATAGGCTATGGATAGAGGACCGTATTAGGTAATTTGGAAAAATCCCAATTCTCAGAATGGCAGTGTTTAGGGATTTTATGATCAATTTTTCTCAAAATATTGGTTTTATAGCATAAATAACTACATGTTTGGACATTATAGCATGCAAATTAGTTAATTTGTGATGTAAAACCTAATCAAATTCTTCCAATATTAAGAAGGAAAGCTACATGCACGCACATTACCGTACTCCTCCCATGGGGAATGAAGATATTATACTTGAGTCATTGAGATTTATAGTCTCAACATGACACCATTGGCATTTATCAAGGGACTAAAGAAAACAAAATGGTTTTTTACAACTATTTTTTGAATTAAGGGAGAATGGTAGTGGTGTTGTTCTCCCTCAATTTTGGTAAAGGACTTAAGAAATATGAAGTGGTTTCTAGAGCAACTATTCTTGAACCTATGTACAATCCTTATTAGAAAATTAGATACATAAAACATAGAGCTAATGCATTCATAAAGCTTTAAGCTTAAAGCTTATGCATACAGATATATGCATGCCTAAGCTTATGCATAAAGCATAGAGCGAATTCATGCATAAAGCTTTATGCATATAGCTTAATGAATGCTTTAAGCTTATGCATAAAGCTTTAAGCTAATGCATGATTTAAGCTTATACATTAAAGCTCAATGCATTTAAGCTTTATGCATAGAGCTTAATGTAGGTTTTAAGCTTATGCATTAAAGCTCTGCATAAAGCTCTAAGCATGCATAGAGTATACACATAATAGATATGCTTTTTAAGTCCTCCAATAAATATATATGTTATACACATAATAGGTTTCATACACATAATGGGGAAGATTGGGGATAATACCCCAATATGACCTTAAATCTTTTTATTCTCAACAGCCCTTCGCATTAAAAAAATAGCTGCACTTACATCGTGACTCTTTTCCATTTCCCTTTATAAAAGCCATGCTATAAATGCCACTACCCCCTCTTTCTGTTGTAGTGTCTTGCTGCATTCAAGAGTGTCATGGCTACCCTGATGTGGTTTAGTGAGCTTTGTTTAAATGACATCATGCTCATAAACATGTTGTTCTTGCTTTTCAATTCTCCCTCTAAAGCCTACGCTCCATGCCCATTCATAAGGTGGTTTTCCCTTCTCCTGCTTATCAGTGGTGGATGGTTTGCACCTCCTACCTTTGTTCTTCCCTTGTTGTCATTCTATCCGATTGGTGAGAGGCCCTAGCACTCTTTCTCTATGAATGAGCCTCTTCGTCCTCACTTGGGTCTAGGATTCATGACACACCACCACTTCTATATATACTTCTTGACTGTGTTTCTTAGCTCAAGTTGGGGAATGTGTAGGCTGTTACACTTCAGCTTAGCTTATTGGATGTGTGCATCCCCTCCATGAATTTGTTGACTTCTACCCAGTTGTGTGGTTTCCCACATCCGGATTTCTATGCTGTGTACCAACTACTACAGTATATCGAAGTGCTTGCCTCTGGTAGCTGGTTGGTATGCTCTTCCTTTTTTATTATCTTTGATTTCTTTTCTTGGTTGGCCCATTCTTGAAAATATAAGATCATTTATCCTTGCCCCACTGAGCTCTTCTGTGTGTTTTTTTTTAAATATAGGATTATGAGATCCTTACTCCTTGGCTCCTCTACATGTGTCCTTGCTACGAAGCTCCTCTACATGTGTCCATTTCATCCAATTGTATTTTTAAAGTAGCTTCATCATTCTCTTCTCTTTAAATTTCTTAGTTGTGGCCCCAACATGTGCTCTATGAGCTCGTTGAGTGGTATATTGTCAATAGTTTTATGGTCCACGATACTATTTTCTTACCTTTGTTTTTTGGATCTAGCTGTAAAACAACTCTCTTTCTTCAGACTTTAGTGGTGTGTGCTAGGGCCTGAGCCTTAACAGGGAACTAGTTGCAAAGAAAACAGAGAAAAGAAGAAAGAGAGAAGGAGATGCATTTCCATTGAAGCTTCTTGCCTTAGAAGTTGATATACCTTCATGTCATACCCCCCCCCTCCCCCAACGGTACGAGGGGAATGCCAAAGAAGACATAAGGTAGGTAAGACAAATTTAACATTCTAGCATCGCCGCTCCGACTTGACGTGACAGGGTGGTTGTTCGACAGCTATCTAGCCCACGGCCGAGGGCCTCATCCCTAATACAGAACTAGTTGCAAAGAAAATAGATAAAGAGAAGAAAGAGAGAAGGAGAGAGTTTCCATTGAAGCTTCTTGCCTTCACAGTTTAGATATCTTCATGTCATATCCCCCAGGTATGAGGTGAATGCCCAAAAAACCATAAGGTAGGTGAACCGGCTCTGCCATTCTGACGGCACCACTCCGGCTTGGAAGTAGGGTAGTTGTCTGTGTTGAGATATCGAGCTCTAGTGAGGCGGTGGACACTGATGACCCGCCTGGGGGATAGGCCCCGCACTTACACCACTGTCATGGTTGGTGAGATCTTGGGTGATATGCAGCCAGTGGGATGACAGGCTGTGTGACAGCCACTCTAGAGACTGGCATAGTTATAGCGCCAGCTCATTTAGTCGGGTTCACACTATAGAGAACCCGTGTATGTATTTGGTTGAGTACCTTTCATATTGTGTGTACTCTTATTCTTGGATATGGTGTGTTGAGTGTTGAGTAGAGAAGAAGAAGATTTTCAGCCTCTCACCTTGTGTGTTCTCTATTAGGGTTTTGTGAGTGTGTGTGTGCTTGCAAGAGCTCAAGCTCTCTTCCCCCCTGCATCTTTTCATGGTATCAGAGCCTGGTTCGTGCTAAGGGCTGAGCTGCAGGCAAGAGAACCACAGGAAGCGGTACGAGGGTAAGAGCTTCAACTACTCTTCCCTATTTGTGTTGGTGACTACACCCTTGTCGAGAGCTCTACGGGAGGCACCGACAAACGATCTCCGATTGAGGAGCTTTCTTCGCGGGAGTGAAGCTATAGGGCAACTATACAGTCCTATGGACTACAAATTTCCGGGCCGAAAACGCGTTTCGGGCACGTCTGGACCTCCGTTTTTCAGAAAGCAGGCGATTTCGAGCACTGCGGGTAAGTCATCGATTCACTGCAGACCTCTGTTTTAAGAACTGCAGGAAGACAGATTGACTGTGCAGACACTGTGGGTGCTGCAAAGAGGTCTACAGTTGTCATTGGGTGTATGTATGTGCATTGAAGTCACTGGTTGTGACATTTGATAGTACTGCAGTACCGCTGTGCAAAAAATACAGTATTTGTGCAGAAAAACCAGAGTGCAGTTTCTGGTAAAGTTGTGTGTTTGGCAAGATGTCAAATGATGGGATAACTCAGATTGTGGCTGAGAAGCTGGATAAGAATAACTTCCATGCTTGGAGGTTCAGGTTGACGAATTTCCTGATGGGAAAAGGCTATTGGGACTACATAGAAGGTGAGCATGAAGAGGCACCGGAGATACCGGATATAAATCCGACTGCTGCGGATGTGAAAGAGTTTAAAGACTGGAACCAAGTGTTGAGAGATATAATCGCGGTGTTGTGTGTATGTGGGAAAGCACCCTAGAGGTGCAAGATATTGTGTGTATGTGTGTATGTGGGAAAGCACTCTAGAAGTGCAAGATATTGTGGTGAGATGGAATGCCACATGTAATATTGTATGGTGTGTGAGTGTTGACCAAAAGAAGTGGAAAAGGAGTTGCCACATGGATGATGATGTGTAAAGTGGGATAAGGCTTGAGAGCCTATATCATTGTATGGTTCATTGTGATATGCAATACAAGGGAATAGTGTTGAGTGTGCAATCTCTCTCTCTCTAGTCATGGAGTTTTTAGTGTGGTTTAATCCACCTTAATCTTATGCTTAATCTATGTCCTTCACCATGACCAATCCCATTTCTAGAATCTTAACATGGTATCAGAGCCAAATGGGCTCTTGGTCATGGGTGATTATTATGTATATTAGTTTGGTTGTGTGTTTCTTTGATTAAGCATTAATTTCAGTTATTATGAAAAAAAATTATGCACACTCATATTATCATTTGGATTTGCATTTATGATGAGGATTTGAGAGAAGATTTGCATTTGTGATGAGGATTTGAGAGGAGATTTGCATTTGTGAGGATTTGAGAGAGATTTGGAGCTACCATTCTCAAGTTTGAGAGGAGATTTGCAACAAGGAGGTTGCATAGAAGCTGCCCAAGAGAGTTGCAAATGAAGTTTTGCAACAAAGAGAGCTTGATCATCATCAAGAAAGCTGAAAATGGAGATTTCAGCATTATGAAGGCTATGGAGTCTTCATCACCGTCAAGGAGAAGCTGCCAAGAGAAGATATGCTGCTGATTATGCCTCAAGAAGGTTGGTTTTATGAAGTTTTACCTCAAAGTTTTGTTTTTGAGCATGAAAAAATGCTCAATGTATAAGGGTTGCTTGATGGGATGGAAGAATCCCAAGGTTCTTTGCTTCCAAGCAAAGAGTGTAAGAGGTGCAATGCTTGTCTAAGAAGGGACAAGCGGTTATGGGCTTAGAAGAAGTCCATGGTTGAGCACATTGGAAAGAGTGATGCTCATGGTTTTGCTCATAGAAGATGGGCAATGTTTGGTGGAAGCTTTTGGAGTTTTCACATCGGTTTGCACCTTGGTTTCTTGAGAGAAACCAAAATGGAAAAGCACCCTTGAATGAATGTATGCATTGAAAGAAAGCATGCAGATTTGAAGCTCAATGGGGAGCTCAATGACCATGTTGATGGTTGTCATGGAAACCTTACAACAAGGTTTTCAACTTGGGTGTTAAGCTGGCAAAGAGCCAATGTAGCATGATGGACACAAGTTGGGTAGCTTGTGGAGTGGAAGTTTATAGAAGCAACAACTCAAGGGACACAGATCAGCACAGCAAGAAGCTGGCCATTCAGGAGGAACCCACAGATGACCACACTATAGGGTTGGCAAAGCCCAAAGGGGACAACCAAAGCAACACTATGCTATGCAATGCATGCCAAAGGGGAAGGCATAGCCAAAAGGCGGACAGGAGATCCATATGGTGAGCACAAGAGAATCCAAATGACAGAGTGTAGAGCAGCGATGAAGAAATAGCAGGCAAGAAGAAAATAACAAGCGAATGTCTTCAACGAAAGTTGTGAGAAATTTGAAAATTAGAAGCTTGCAGGCATAACAGCAAGCTAGGTGTAGAGGTGCAGTAGTTAGAAAAGCTTGGCGAAGCTTAAGGAAGTAGTAGTAACTCGACCAAAATGCTTAGGATCTAATACGGCAGCAGCATCTCCCTCCACACCAACACAAGAGCATACGGGTAACCACCACTACTAATGGAAGTGTCTTGCACACGAGAAGCTCAAACGCACCTCAAGGTAGTGTTGAAAGCAAGGCGACAGCAACCAGTATGCCTAAAGAAGAGAGGTAGTGATCAAAATTAAGGCTGGAGCTATGGACAAGAGACATAGTAGAGAGTTCTGGTATAAGGTCGCCATGAAAACTCAGGAGGATTAGGAGCTACGGCGGCAGCTTAACACATGAAAAACAGAGGGTAGGTTGGGGAAACAACCCACTGATGTCAGGAATCCGAGAATGGAGCTGAGAATTAAAAACTGAACGTGACGCGTGCCAGCAGCAGCCTGCAATGCAAACAGCCCTTTTTAATTTTTTGAGAGACAAAATAGTTTAACTTTTTTTTAAAAATAAAGGTCCATTCACACACAGATTCTAAGGTTGTAATTTTCTTCAAAGATATGTTCACACATCGAGGTTCCCTTGCCCGGTTGACCAAAATGGATTGTATAATTTTTATTTTTCACCCATGTATATGAGGGCAACCGTGCCCGAGCCTGCATGCTCAAAACGAGATGTGTATTCACCCATGGTATGAGGGTAACCATGCCCGAGCTCACCTAGAAGCTCGAAATGGCTGTTGCGTGATGTGTGCAAAAGCGATGCACGTGTGAGGTGCATGCGCATGGGTTGGATCCCACCCGAACTTCCATGTTCAAATCGGACTCAGTGATTCCGCTGTGAGCGATGAGTCGACTCAAAATGGACTAGGTGTCTAAGATGGTAGACACGGGCACACATGTTTGGTTGATGGACACTCCAATGTATCATTGAAGGGGAGTGTTGAGAGGTAGCGATTGTCATTGTGCAATGCTACATTGATATGGATGATGGATGATGGGTGAGTTGTGGAACACCTTGATTAAGAGGGGGTGTTGAGAGATATAATCGCGGTGTTGTGTGTATGTGGGAAAGCACCCTAGAGGTGCAAGATATTGTGTGTATGTGTGTATGTGGGAAAGCACTCTAGAAGTGCAAGATATTGTGGTGAGATGGAATGCCACATGTAATATTGTATGGTGTGTGAGTGTTGACCAAAAGAAGTGGAAAAGGAGTTGCCACATGGATGATGATGTGTAAAGTGGGATAAGGCTTGAGAGCCTATATCATTGTATGGTTCATTGTGATATGCAATACAAGGGAATAGTGTTGAGTGTGCAATCTCTCTCTCTCTAGTCATGGAGTTTTTAGTGTGGTTTAATCCACCTTAATCTTATGCTTAATCTATGTCCTTCACCATGACCAATCCCATTTCTAGAATCTTAACACCAAGGAGCCAGGAAGGTTATGTATTGGCTTTCCATTAGTATACAGGACACCATGATTGGGCACATTCAGGATGCCAAGTCCCCCAAGGAGGCGTGGGACACCTTGGTAAAGCTTTATGAAACAAACACCAAGGCACGTAAGATACAGTTGAAGAATGAACTTCATACTGTGGAGAAAAAGAGCATGTCTGTGAATGACTATGCGCTGAAGATAAAGGGTATTGTGGAATCCCTTGCATCTATTGGTGTGTCAGTAGATGATGATGACAAGGTGGAAGTCTGTCTACGTGGTCTCGGGCCACAATACAAGGCATTCAAGATGTCTATTCAGACTCGAGAAAACATTCCCAACTTTACAGACTTGGTGTCTATGCTGATTATCGAAGAGAAGAACTTGGGTGAAGACCAACAGTCTTCACAAAGTAAAAACAGTTCAGAGCAACAGGCCTTCTACACGAGTTCAGGAAGAGGACGAGGTAGAGGAGGCCGTGGACGCGATCAAGGAGGTGGCCGAACAGGTAATCAGAATTATGGCCAGCAGCAGCAGCAACAACAACAACAGTCCCAGAATCAACAACAACAACAACACGCAGGTGGAAGAGGCAGATTTAGAGGCAGGGGGAGTCAAAGAGGCCGTGGAAATTGGCAAAGACAATATAATGATGCACGTGAATGCTATTATTGTGGTAAGCCTGGACATGTGCAGTCAGAATGTTATAAGAAGCAGGCTGACATGCAAAATGGGAAAGTGCAGCAAAACAACTATGCATCCTCAAGCAGAAATAATGAGGATAATGAAAGGTTGTTTGTTATGCAGCATGTTGTGAATGCCATGTCTGAAAATGTTGATGCAGCACAAAAAGATAATGTATGGTATGTGGATTCAGGCGCTTCGAACCACATGACGAGTCATGGGGAGTGGTTCAAGGAGATGAAAAACCCGGAAAGACCAGGTTTTGTGGAAACAGGGGATGACACTGCTCATCCAATTGCCCACGTTCGAGATGTGCCATTGTCTATGCAGGATGGCAAAGTAAAGTACCTTGCAGATGTACTTCATGTACCGAACATAACAAAGAATCTGGTTTCAGTTGGCCAGATGATTGAGCAGGGTTTGCAGGTTCGGTTTAACCCTGATGGGTGTTATGTTGAAGATTTCAAAGATAAGTGCAGGTTGGTTGCAAAAGGCAACAGAGTGGGCAGAATGTTTACGTTGGATGTAGACATGCCTGAAATGAGTGCTGCGATGTTTGCAAATGGTTCAGGAGTTGTTGCAGACACAGACATATGGCATAAAAGAATTGGACATGTAAATGTGCAGAGATTGAAGTCTATGCAGACAAAAGGAATTGTGACAGGGCTGCCAAAATTTAAAGTGGAAGGTATGCAGAAAATATGTGAAGCATGCCAATTTGGGAAGCAAACAAAGCATGTGTTTCCACATAACAGATATGTGAGCAGAAATGCACTAGATGTTGTGCATTCAGATGTATGGGGTCCTACGAAGACCGTATCTATGGGAGGCTGCAGGTACTATGTCACTTTCATTGATGACCACACAAGAAAAGTGTGGGTATATTTCATGAAGGAGAAGAGTGAGGTGTTCACTCACTTTCAGAATTTCAGAGTTTTGGTTGAAAAGCAAACAGGGAAATATGTTAAGTGCCTAAGGTCAGATGGAGGGGGAGAATACTTCTCCAATGAGTTCTCTGAATTTTTGAAGAAGAATGGTATTCGGAGACAGTTCACATGCAGATATACTCCGCAGCAAAATGGAGTTGCTGAGCGGAAAAACAGGCACATTGCTGAGATTGCGCGAGCATTGATGGAAGAGAAGAATATGCTGCATTGCTATTGGGCTGAGGCTGTTTCTACAGCAGTATACATCATGAACAGGACTCCAACTGCAGCCATACATGATGTAACTCCAGAGGAGAGGTTTACTGGCAGAAAACCAGATTTATCTCATCTGAAAGTCTTTGGATGCATTGCATATGTGCATGTGCCAGATGAGTTGAGAACTAAGCTGGATCCGAAAGCTGAAAAATGTGTGTTTATTGGATATTCCCTTGAGCAAAAGGGATACAGGTGTTATAACCCTGCTACACGTGAGTTGAGGGTAAGCAGGGATGTTGTGTTTGATGAGATGAGCAGTTGGTATGCTGCTGAAAAAGAAGCTGTTGGGGCTGATGTGAGTGGAAGTGTGGTTGCACAGAATGCAGGTCAGCAATCACAATCTTTGAGTGGACCAGGAGAGTCCTCATCTAGTGGGTCTGTTGATAGACCATGGAGTGGCAGGCTGCGTCATAATACCAGTCCTGCAAATGTGATTAGTACATCACGTAAAGGAAAAGAGAAAGTGGTTGAGCCCCTTGGTATGCCTGACATTTCTGCAGGGCATTCTCATGTTGATGGAGAGTCTAGTGGCTCAGATATGAGCCTTGATGAGGAGCTTGGGATCCCAGCTATGAGAACACCTGGTGTAAAGAAGGCTATGGAAGCCATGAATGAAAAGCTGCGAAGATCACAGAGAGTGAAGAATCCTGTGCAGAGATTTACATATGATGGTTATGTGGCACATCACTATGCATATATGGCAAAGGTTGTGCAGGTTGTTGAGCCCACATGCATTGATGAGGCTATTGGAAATGTGTGTTGGGAGAAAGCTAAGGATGAGGAGATGGATGCACTATATGGAAATGAAACTTGGGATTTAGTGCAATTGCCAGAAGGCAAGAAAGCCATTGGATGCAAGTGGGTGTACAAAGTTAAACATAACAGTGATGGAAGCATAAACAGATACAAGGCTAGATTGGTAGCCAAAGGATATGCGCAGACATATGGGATTGATTATGAGGAAACTTTCAGCCCAGTTGCCAAGATGGCAACGGTGAGAGTTGTGATAGCAGTGGCTGCGTCAAAGCAATGGTCTTTACATCAGATGGATGTAAAGAATGCATTCTTGCATGGGGATTTGCAAGAAGAGGTGTATATGTTGCAGCCACCTGGTTATGAGGATGTGGGTCACCCTGAGCATGTTTGCAGGTTGAAGAAAGCCTTGTATGGCTTAAAGCAAGCACCAAGAGCATGGTCTGACAAGATTTCTGAATATCTTGTCACTATTGGCTTTCATGTAGCCAATGCAGATTTCTCATTGTATGTGAGACATGGTGATAGAGGAGTTGTGCTTGTTGTCATCTATGTAGATGACTTGATCATTACGGGGGACCATGATGCAGAGATCTTTGATGTAAAGATCCTACTTAGACAGAAGTTCGAGATGAAGGATCTGGGGGAGCTCAGATATTTCTTGGGCATTGAGGTGATTAGGTCACCACATGGTATTGGATTACTGCAGAGACAGTATGGCTTGGACATGTTGTCCAAGTATGGTATGACAGGCTGTAAGCCTATTTCTGTGCCATTGGATCAGAATGGCAAGTTGAGTGCAGATTCAGGAGAGATCCTGGAGGATCCTACTATGTACAGGAGCATAGTAGGAAGTTTGATCTACATGACGATCACCAGACCAGATTTGAGCTATGCTGTTGGGTTGATGAGTCAGTTTATGCAGGTTCCACGGAAACCGCATTTGGATGCTGTGAGACGCATACTGAGGTATGTGAAGTCTACTTTACATTGTGGACTATTCTATGAGACTGGGACAGAGATATGTGTACATGGGTACACAGATGCTGATTGGGCTGGTAGTATCTCAGATAGAAGATCTACCAGTGGATTCATGTTTTCTTTGGGGAGTGCTACTATGACTTGGAGCAGCAAGAAGCAGCCTACGGTTGCTCTATCGAGTACAGAGGCCGAGTACAGAGGAGCTGCTATGGCAGCATGTGAGGTAGCTTGGTTGAGAAAGCTACTTGCAGATTTGGGTCTATCAGTGGATAGACAAGTTGTCATTTTCTGTGACAACATTAGCAGTATACAGTTGGCCAGGAACCCAGTCTTTCATGCTCGTACGAAGCACATAGAGGTCCACTACCACTTCGTCAGAGAGAAGGTCTTGGCAGGAGACCTTGACCTTGTTTATGTCAGCACAAAGGATCAGGTAGCTGACATCTTCACCAAAGCATTGGGTACAGAGAAGCTCCGCAGATTCAGGGCTTCGCTTGGTGTACATGAGATGGAGTTGAGCTCGAGGGGGAGTGTTGAGATATCGAGCTCTAGTGAGGCGGTGGACACTGATGACCCGCCTGGGGGATAGGCCCCGCACTTACACCACTGGCATGGTTGGTGAGATCTTGGGTGATATGCGGCCAGTGGGATGACAGGCTGTGTGACAGCCACTCTAGAGACTGGCATAGTTATAGCGCCAGCTCATTTAGTCGGGTTCACACTATAGAGAACCCGTGTATGTATTTGGTTGAGTACCTTTCATATTGTGTGTACTCTTATTCTTGGATATGGTGTGTTGAGTGTTGAGTAGAGAAGAAGAAGATTTTCAGCCTCTCACCTTGTGTGTTCTCTATTAGGGTTTTGTGAGTGTGTGTGTGCTTGCAAGAGCTCAAGCTCTCTTCCCCCCTGCATCTTTTCAGTCTGGCCCATGGCAAACATTTGGCACTCCCGGTGGGTCGTATTTCCAATCCGATGACTCAAAACCACAAGCATAGGTTCTAGGGTTTTGCACATAATATGTATGTAGTGTAGGTACAATGCAACCATTTCAGGGCAACATGCCAGGGCTAGGAACACATCAAATACAATGCCATCCACACATGATCATATAGAAGGAAAACATAAAACCACGTTTCCACAAGTATGTCCACTCGCACGGAGTAGGCACCACATAGGCATAACACTGCCCCTCAAAAAGATATGTCGATGAATCTCCAACATCTGCTACATGCTGATGTACCATAAATGGGGCAACACCTCGAGCTAATCGATGAACATGGTTGCAGTGAATCTTACTTTATCGGGCTTAATACTTGCCACTTTTGATTTCACAAGCATGTGCAGGCTTGATATAGCATCTCCCTCTGCTGCATGATCAGCAATGCATGAGGTTCGGTTCAAAAGGTATCTTGTGCGGCATGACTACTACTGCATCCAACTGGCGTGCAGTACATAGGAGATCAACCATGCAAGTTTGGTGCTTGATTTTTGGAATGATACCATACTGTTTGCTCATTGCCTCATAATATTTCTTCCCCTTCTCTAGTAGACCAAGCTTTTATCTAGTTTCATTCACTCCTCCATTCTCTAATCTCATCGATTAGATATATTGGAGATGGTCACGAAGGATTGCTTATCCAATACATCGTCTAGACTCCTTCATACCTCCATTCTCTAATCTGATCTCATCAATCAGATATATTGGAGATGGTCACCAAGGATTGCTTGTCTATTACATTACAATAAGTAAATCAACCAGAGTTGTAAAAGACTTAAATTTTGTAGCAAAGTTTGAGTACAATCATTTGAAAGAAATATACACCACTCTTTAAAAAATACATTTACATTGAAGAAACCACCTTTTAACCATTTATCTTATGATAATTATTGCTATATAAAAATGACTAGCATACACTAATGACTCTGATGGCTCCACAGTTTCTGTACATGCTCACAAGGGATGTACAAACTAAGACATTTGATGCAAAGTGCTTCATCCGCACATTGGAATGTAATGCCTGTCGTATTCTGAGATATTTCACTTTGGTTGATTGATCCTCCACAAGCAGAGCTTCTTTCAAGTCTGCAAAGGCACCATATGCATGAAGAACAATCACAAATGTGTGTAGGTTTGGATTTACACATTCCTCTTGCATCTGCACACGAACAATAATAAGGCCTTCTCTGCGTGATTGCAACATGCCTGAAGTGCCATATTGAATGTCGATCTTGGGCCTTCTTGTTGCATCTTCCCATAGAGGATAGCAGCCTGTTGGGCCTACCCATGCTAAAAACAGATTGACGTCATTGTGAACCATGAGTCAGCCTTTCGTCTAGGAATATTGTCAAACACCATTTGCGCCTCTTCAAGCCTATATCACTTATCAAGGGCATTCCCTTTCAGACCAAGTTGAGCATACATAGTAATGATGGCATTCCATATGACTGTATCTTACAATGAGAATTTGGTGAGTAGCTTGAGGGAATTCTCAAGACTGCCACATCTCCCATACATGCTCACAAATGTATTGCAAACAAAGAGATTACTTTCCAATCCTTTTTTGGCAATCTGAGCATGAATTTCTCGGCCTTGGCCAATCTCTCTTATGGCACCACATGCTTTTAATCCACAGATCGATGTGACGGCATACGGACACACTTCTTCCAATTACATCTTCTCCAAACAAAGTAGTGCTTCCTCGATCGTCACTACTCAGCATATCCTGCAAAAGTCCATGTGAACCAATCCACCCATATTATTGCAACTTCATCTTGCACAGAAGAAACCTTTGTATGGGCATCATGAACCCCATCTCCCTCAGTTGGAAGATTCTGTCTAGCTTCCAAATCTAGGGAACTCGTTGATAGAAGGCTAGGGTAAAAACCGAGACCAACTCCCAGCACTTTCGGCCCTCCCATGTACCCTCAACCTCCACCATATGTGCCCCCTCATCGATTTTGAACTCTGATTCAAGCAATCTTTGTTCTTCTTTTATCCTAGCAGAGGACGCTAAGCCAACTCCATCCTCTTCGGGGTTTTGTTCCACCTCAGTGTGCTGCTCCCTTCTACTTGGCTGGAAGGTTCCGAAGTAATGTTCAACCAAGATCCTATCATCCCGAACAGTAGCACATGGCCTTCCAATGTGTTTGGGTAGCATCTGATGACCATGAATCTATGGAATGCATATCACATAGAGCTTTTCTCTATTCAAGGATATAGGCAAGATCCCTACCATATTCACCAGGACTCCGAGCAACATTCATACCAATAGCCATGGGGTATTGACTCAACTCATCCACCGCTTCTTGTAACATTCAAATGCAATGAATGCTAGAGCATGATTTTTTTCTCTTCGCATCACAATCAGCATGCCATTGCTCTGCCTTATCAAGAAAATCTGAATTTTTTTCCAACTCTTCCTTTGCTTCCTCCATTTTGGCATATCGGATGCATTCGGGAACTGCTTGACAATCTAGTACAGCTTCTTGCATACATGTGGCGTGCAAAAATTGATATATAACCCTTCCTCGGAACATGGGTCACACATGTGTGGGCATTCCCTGGTGGAATGATCATGGTGGAAGCAAATAGCACACTTCTTCTTCTCCTTTTTCTTCTTTTTCTTCATGATCATTCCCTAGTGGAATGATCATGGTGGATTGGGTCTCCGACTCAGATAGACCCACTCCGCCGAACACTACACGACGATTAGGCTTGGGCGCGAACGTCGTCCGACTACGTCCTGCACCTACTGTGGTTGGCTTACCCTAACACCCACCTCGCTTTTGGAAGTTGAACTTCGTTTACGATTGCTCCAGCGACCTCATTGGAGTTGCGTACAAGATGTACAGAGTGTGAAGTTCCGCATGGAAATGAACGTCGACAACAAGGAAGAGTGGGCCGTGGGTTTCAGCGAGGCAGCCAGCCGGTACCCTCGTCTCCACGACCTCCCTCCCTCTTACGAGCTGCTTCCAGGAGGGCATCAGAGCAGCAGTCATGCACAACGCAGGAGAAGGAGAATGAAGGTCACGCATTTCCTGGGCCTCCCAAAGAACAGGATAATCTGGTTCGTGAGCTGCAGCGCCTTCAACAGTCCATGAATAGCGCCTTCATCGTCCGGAGGGGAGTCGAATGACCGTGGTCGCCAAGGTGTTAGGGCCTCATCCCTAACAAGGAACTAGTCGCAAAGAAAAAAGGGAAAAAAGAAGAAAGAGAGAGGAAGAAAGATTTCCATTGAAGCTTCTTGCCTTCAGAGTTGAGATACCTTCATGTCACAACCCCCGTATGAGGTGAATGCCCAAAAAAACATAAGGTAGGTGAGCCCGCTCTGACATTCCGGTGGCGCTGCTCTGGCTCGGAGGCAGGGCGGCTCTCGGGCCCGAGGCCGGCCCGAGGCCAACAACGTGAAAAAACCATGGCTCCTTATGATAAAAGTTTCCCCAAAATGGAGGCAGAAGGATACATGAGTCTCCAATGGGATTTCTAGGCATTATGGCATGATGAATGAACTCAAATCCAGTTAGTTAAATTATCTACTTGCTCTCTACTTTTATGTGTGTGTGTGTGAGAGAGGAAGAGATTTGAAAGTAGATGCTAGATTAACTCTTAGTTCATGTTCCTGTCAATGCTTTATGTGAAAGAGAGTAAATAGTGAGAGGAGAGTAAGTCTTTGTGTAAGAGGTGAATGGCTTCAGGAGATGTGAGCTTGGAGGCAAGGTAAGCTCGCCACAATAAATGTTTCTTTTTTTTAAAATCTATGGTGTGAATAAGAAGTAGAGAGAACCAAAACAAGCCATAACAATATAAAAAAGACAGCCAAAAATGGAGCAAAATGGCACTCTTTTAGGCATAAGAAGCGATCAAAAACACGCAAATATCCATCAAAATCAACTCTTTTCATGGAAATCCACTACTCAGGAAGGTGGGAAATGGGTAAACCATAGATCTAGTGAAGAAAAGATCCAATGAATTTCTCCTCAAAAGCAACACAAAAAATGTAAAGGCCTAAAGATTAGGGGATCTAATCAACCTCTACTCCAATACTATCCTTGGGAGTTTTGGATCGGCCTAACGGGCTCGAATCATGCTCCAAGAGCTCCACTCTTGCTTGGGAAGCTCATTTGGTCACTATCTCTTGAAAGAGTTATCACACCATCATGTTAGACTACATTTCCCTCCTGACACAATCTCGCTAGCATGTGATTAAGAAGAAGATTAGCAAGACTCAAATTCACAATGGGAGAGAGTGTATATTACATTATAAAAGAAACAAACTTATTAGTGTTTACACACACTTAACTTATGGTGGGTCGGGCGGTGTAGAGGCAATGCGCATGGCTCATAGGTGGCATGTTGCTTATATAATGCTTAATCTTATAATACATCCATGAATACATCATTTGAGAATGCATCCTACCTTGCTGCCACATGCTCTTAGAGAGAATCACGTAAGTATTCCCTCATACATTTACACGCACCCATATGGACATCATTTCTTTATATCTTGATCATAAATCCCTTTATTATTTCCATCTTTTCTCTTTGATGTAAAATATTAGCAGTGGCATCTAGTAGTCCAAAAATGGGTTAAGAGGAGTAAAAAATGAGATCTCTATCTAGTCTAATGCTTTGTGTGCTCACAAGATGGAGGAGAAGAAGAATATAACTACAAGAGAGTGAGGGGCATAGAGATAACAAACAAGAAATATCATCAAGTAAGAGACACCACCGTCCACTTGCGTACACATGAGAGAGAGAAAGCACACAGACTATCAATACAAGAGCACACGGCAAGAAAAGATGGAATTATGATAATGGGATTGATTCTTTTCTCATTATTATAAATAACTTATATGTAGTCCTCATATGTACAAAATGTCAGACCACCTATTGAATGTCTAAGGGGGGGGGGGGGGGAAATCTAGCGGAGTGAAGCTATTCCTAGGCTACGTTAGTATTATAGGTGTCATAAGATGAGCTAGATCCCTACATTAGTATTATATAAAAAAGTGTATTAGTTAGTATTATAGGTGTCATAAGATGAGCTAGATCCCAAAATCTAGTGGAGTGAAGCTATTCCTAGGCTACGTTTATATAAAAAAGTGTCTTAGTTAGTATTATAGGTATCATAAGATGAGCTAGATCCCAAAATATTATATCATGAAGTGCTAAGCTCGATTATAAAAAGATGATAATTAACAGAACATGATCCTGCATAAAAAGGTCATGTTCACACTATGTGGTTAACATAACCCCATCCCTAATGTAGATTCTATTATTGTAGATTTGCAGTTCTTCTCCTTTTCCTTCATCCTTTTATGAATACACTAGGAATTGGATTACAGATAAAGCTCCTCCATATCTCTCTCGTCCTTTCATCCCTACCCACTATTTCAAGGCATCAATGGAGTAACACCATTCGTGATGCAAGTGAGGTGATCTAGCTTCCCCACAAGAGGAGGAGGTACATTCTTGGTAGCTAGCTGAGGCAAGTTCTAACTTCTTGCATTAACCTTTCCATTCATCTCCTCCTCCTATCTTACAAGGACTTCGAATGTTTATTGTTGATTGAACACAATAGGGGGTTTTCCATTGGTAGCTAGAGGCAAGTTCTAACTTCATGTGTTAACCCCTACATTCTTCCCTTCTCTCCTATCTTGTAAGGCCTTATAATGCTTGTTTGTGAACACTACACAAACTTAAAATTTTATTATTGATAGTCCATTAAAAAAACTTCTCAAGCACATGTCTATAGATTTATCTCTAAAATGTGAATTTAGAAACCCTTCTGGTAAACTCATATTATATATATTTTTACATGAATAAATTAAGAGTATGCTTTATCATTATTCTCTATCTTAAGGAAATGAATGTTGATTTAAAATTTATGCAAACATGGAATCATTCTTGTCTAATTCTTATGGTTCATATGGGCTTGCGGTCTTGTCCAACTCTTCTAAGTCTCATATATAAGGATACTCAAGTAGAAGTGTTCCTCTAATACTATGATACCAAAATTAATGCTATGTTCCTTCATCTCCACATGTAGTTCTGAAACTACTTCATTCAAGCTAGAGGTCCCATTAGTCCTATATGATTTTTTCTCCCTATCTTTAAAGTTTCCCAATGATTCATGTACATCACCTTCTTGTATGGTCTACTTTAGCCTTTCAACATCATCTTCCATCCATGGGTGTCACCATTTCTTTCATAGTCTGATTCAAGGAATGCAAATCATTGTAGCAATACCAACGATTTGCGTTCACATTTTCTTAGATTTCTCTAAGAATTGCAGCACGTAGTTTTAGTGCATAAAGCCCAATTTTCCCATCTTTATGCATGCCATATCATGATTGAGGCTTGGGTTGCATAGCCTTTTGGATATGTGGCCTCTTGTGCATCATGTGTCTATCTGGTATATCTTTGACCCACTTAACAATTCACTTGAAGGATGATCTCTTGGATGTACCCATGCTGTAGAAAGAAGGAAAGACCTGCATAGTCTCTCTCTAATGCTTAGAGTGCTCACAAATAGAAGCACATAATTGTGTATATAATGTTAAAGTTGGTGGTTACATAAATACCCACGATAAGGTATGATATGAAGGGATATACCCTTTGACTTGTGCCTTTTGGCTTCTCATTTGATTGCGGGCGGAAAGACCTGCATAGCCTCTCTCTAATGCTCAGAGTGCTCACAAATAGAGGCACATAATTGTGTATATAATGTTGAAGTTGGTGGTTACATAAATACCCACGATAAGGTATGATATGAAGGGATATACCCTTTGACTTGTGCCTTTTGGCTTCTCATTTGATTGCGGGCGGCCACACTTAATGCGGTCATTTGGCATTATGGGGCATGCCCAACACTCCCCCTTACTGCCAATTGGCGGCACGAGGAGTATGAGTGATTGTTGATAACCTAATCTAGTGCCAGGTTTTTAAGGTGATGGCAACACCCTAGTTGCAAGCCTAATCTACATGCTATAATATGTACATCATGCAATGCAATTTTTGAGAAAAAATTAATCAAACTATCTCGGGTCGAAGATAGTCTCGTGCTCAAGTAAGCTCCTCATGCAATTCTTCATCTTTACACGAGCTCTTGGCTTAGTCTTGAGCAGCATTGGCTTCAAGTAATCCATTTCTCAAACTTGTACCTGCTTCTCCCCCTTTCCCCCCCGTCAAGGGGAGAAATGGAGACATTTGCAACCATGTTTCAAGAAGAACGATGTCGTCATTGCCATCTTGATTCAGAGCAGAATTTGTAGTATCACCTGTGTCGGAGGCAAGACCTAGAGGCAAAACCATCAGAGATGCAAAACCTCCTCCATCATCAAAGTTATTGTCATGGGCATCATCTCGTGCAAACATGGCATCAAATGCATCATCTTGCTTAGGCATGTCCAAATCAGCATCATCATCTCGACCAGCACCCTCTGCATCTAAATGTCATAATTATCAGCATCTTCTTCATCAAATTTTGATTTAGCACCATTATCTTCGCATTCTGCATCTTTTGCTACAGTAAAGTGAAAAATATTCATGGGCAGGATTAGATGCACCCTTTGTGTGTCCAATTTGATCATCATCTTCTGCTATTTCCGCAGGATATTTGTTTACTGTAGCAAGCTCTTTATGTGCTTCAATGCCAGCCTTGGGTGCCTTGCCCATTCTCCACGTAGGGTCTGATGCCTCTGCAACACCTGAGTCATTTTTGGGCTCATCTTCTTGATCATTGTTAGGATCATTGTTATCCTCATCTACAAGTTGGATTTCTGAATCCGCGTCTTGGGCATGTATTGTCTGCGCCTCTTGGGCACGTATCCTCTGCACCTCTTGGGCACTGGCAAGGGTTGACTTCCACCAAAAAAGTATGCACACCATTTAGCGATTGTTGCTTGATACTTGTGTGCACGTGGGTTGTCATCTTCGTGATCAAAATAAGGGTAGAGCTCCCCAATAGGCTCCAAGGTACCCATCTGATGCCATGTAGAAAGAAGGAATGACCTGCATAGCCTCTCTCTAACGCTCAGAGTGCACACAGACAGAAGCACATAATTGTGTATATAACGTTGAAGTTGGTGGTTACATAAATACCCGCAATGAGGTATGATATGAAGGGATATACCCTTTGACTTGTGCCTTTTGGCTTCTCATTTGATTGCCGGCGGCCACACTTAATGCGACCATTTGGCATTATGCCCAACACATGCAAGGCCTCATAATGGATCTCATAATAAACATCTACCAAGGAATCTCCAACGGATCTCCAAGGCAAAGTACTAACAACACAACTTGATACAACCATGCCCTTTCTCAGCAAGGCTATCAAGATGTGTGTCTATAAGTGCTTGTAGATGTGGAGGAGAGAGACAGAGAGATGTAGTGTATAAACATATTACAAGTATAGCACACACCACAAACAATCCATCAATGGTTTAAATGATCTTTATTCCATACAAAAGCAGTGTATTCAGATCATAAAAATAATTAGTACAGCGATGCTAGCCCAATGGAACATGCAATGTTTGTCTAGCTTGCTCACGTCTCTTCCAAGTTGGCACTGGTGCTCCATTTGTCGAAGACTATCGGCTCATTTTAGGCATGCCAAAACGTGTCGTATGACACACATAGCACAAGTTTAATGGCGTCACGCTTTCACACTTGGCAGCTTGCAGTTGTTCATTCCAGTCACCTTGATGTGTCGCCGGTCATATTCCAATAGATTTGGACTACAGATGTGGCCTCGTTATCTGGATTCGTTCTCTGTATGTTCAGCAGAGTAGCTTTGGATTCCTGCACCTTAGAGCAAAGACAGATTCAAAAATAGTCTTCTCTCTAAGGGCAAGATATTCCACCATTACCTGCCTTTCCTCATCTTCAAAAACCGCGCAAGTGATGCTTTCCTTGCAAATGGAAGCTCTGTGGAAAAAACAGCGTAATCAGTGATTAGGTGGGTGCAAATCTTGGGAAACGGGAAAAGCAATGTTATTTATTGAAAGAAAGTGACAAAGGTGGCAATATACCTGTGTGGGAGCGTTTGATTATGATGGGCTGTTGTCTGGACAATACTGCAGAGGAAAAATCATGGTGGAAAGCTCGCAATGAAGTAGGCACTGTTCTATTGTTCGTAGTCGGATAAACCAAAGATTGATCCGTCGCAAGAAGCATGAGAGCTTGTGCCTGCGTTAACGTTCCATTTAATTTGTTATTAAGCATTTAATAGCCTAAGGCAATCCAAAGGAAGTTATGCGTTAACGTTCCATATTAATTTGTTATTAAGCATTTAATAGCCTAAGGCAATCCAAAGGAAGTTATACGTGTTAACATGCGTAAGGGAATGTTTTGTACCTTGTGGGCAGGAACATTGTCGTACACATGCATCTTGCCCGAGTAAAAGATTGTAAGCTGTGGCGAGCACGCTTGTACGCACCGATCATACTCTTGGTCTTGATGCGTGCCTGGTTAATTGACAAAAGTTCAATCACTCAGCAAACTAATGATGCTTAAATCGTTTATTGTATCCTTCTAATCATGAATACATCTGTACTATTATTTCAAGGCTTCTGTTTCGAGCACAATCATGGCAATGTCCTTAAGTAGGTCCATTTAGTGAAATTTACCTAACAATGCTGGCTGCAGTTCCAGATTCCCGGAGGAATCAGCCTCTGTTAATGACGAACTAGAGCAGGGGCGCTGATGATGATGATGAGAAATCGCGCGATGCTCCAGGGCAGACATAGGAGATGCATCGTTGATATGGTCAAAGATGCGCTTGAGAGAGAGCGAGGCGCTCTCACGAGCCTTCAGAGGGAGGCCGTCGGATCGCACCGTCGAGGCAGAATCGCAAGAGAGGTGGGTGTTTTGGGCGTGGTAGAGCTGGCGCCCATTTTGGCCGTCGACGGCGCCCATGTCGAGCAAGGACGCAATTAGCTGAATCAAGAAGTTGGTATAGAAATTAAAGTTTTCAAGAAAGAGGAATGTTTTGCTGTGATAATTAATAAGATCACAGGAAGGGAGATCAGACCCAAGCAGGCTTGATGCACGCTTGCCCTTCAAAATTATTGACGGGTTGCAGCAACTATGGATCGAAGCGAGTGTTACATATATCGGGGAAAAGCAAGCACTGTCTCTGTGCTATGGCATGTGCGCTTTTTACAAAGGGAATTCCTGAAGGTGATCGAACACGTGTCCATTTTTCTGCACGTTTAGCACTTGGTGGTTCAAAGTTCAAACGTCATTTCCGATCTTTTGCTGAGCTACATTTCCGACTTCTCTGACCACATGAACATAACCGTAGTCGGAGCCCCACAAATTTGATAGCCGCCAACCACGTGCAAATCACAATAGTCAAGCGCAACGTTTGTAGCACACGAACACAAATATATCACGTCAGTGCCAATATAGAACAAGTAAGGACCCATTTCCACACCGATAGAACTAACAAACCACTTTCGAGGTGGATTTGATTGAATTGTTCCAAAGAAGAAGTTTCTATGTGTTCTGGTCCACTTTTCACGAGCTCCCTAATTAAGTTCAACAAGTAAGGACCCATTTCCACACCGATAGAACTAACAAACCACTTTCGAGGTGGATTTGATTGAATTGTTCCAAAGAAGAAGTTTCTATGTGTTCTGGTCCACTTTTCACGAGCTCCCTAATTAAGTTCAACAAGTAAGGACCCATTTCCACACCGATAGAACTAACAAACCACTTTCGAGGTGGATTTGATTGAATTGTTCCAAAGAAGAAGTTTCTATGTGTTCTGTTAAGTTCACTCTCCTGTTCACTCTCCTATTCGGAAAAAAATATAACTCTCGATTCAAAAAGAGGACGACAAAAAGAAAACCATAGATATTTTTTATTTTTCAAGACAAAAATTCCTATGGATTCACATTTGCGAAAAACATAATAAAAATGTCATTTATTGATATTTCAAGTGATTACAATACCAAAATTTTTTTTCTGTAATAAAAGAATATATTCTAGCTTGTGGATGTTCTCCTCATTGTCACTATCATCAACTTCGATATCAATTGGAATGTCTTTATCTTTTTCAATTTCTTTACCCGGTCTATGTGTTTGCTCTTCCTCCATTATTTCAATTGTTTGCTTATTTGTCTTATAAGAATTCTCTACTATTTCATCTTCATTAAAGGCATACCTCAAATCGTCAACTTCATTCTCATTTCTTTTCCATCTGTTCATAAACCAATCTAATCTTGGATGTGAAGCATCAAAATTTTGTTTATTAATAAAAATATCATAGATATCTTTCATTGTTGTGTTGGATGGGTATACCATTGTCCTCCATAAAGCATCAACTTTTTGAAGCTCCATTCCTCTTCTTTGATATGGTGTTATCCAATTAGAAGACGGGTAGTACTTTCCTGTCTTGATCATTTTATGAATGGTGGTGCAGAAATTATTGCCCAAAGGATGCTTTAAATAGAACTTCCAAAACATCAATGCTCTATCAAAAATGTTTGTTGGAGTAAGACAAACTTTGTTCTTCAAATCATCTGCACCATATTGCATGTAAATTTCTATTCCCTTTGAAATATCTTCAGCACTAATATTATGCGACACATTTTTGTAATGAGGCTTATCAATATCTTTCATACAATAGCCTATCATACCATGAAATGTATGCATGTTCTTCTGCCTTAATGCTCTACACATTACAATGCCACCAATGGGATTATTCTTATCCCAACCAAGATACTTTTTTATGAGCTTATTAACTGCAATTATTGACTTTGCATGAATTCTAATGACCATTTGATAATGTAAATGGAAAACTGTGCCTCCTCTTTCCAATGAGCAACTACCAGCAAGGCATTCCTTAGTGATAAAATCATGAAGATTATTTAGTAATGCTTCATCAATGTCACTACCACCTATTGATATTGTCACACTTAGCTCAAGCACTTTCAAGTTGACATTGGATTGATCTAACATTGTATCTTCATTAGATAACTTCTTTGGTCTTCCACGATTTTTCTTAGGTTCTATGCTTGAAACTTCATGGCCTTCATTAGTTGAATTTATAAATTTTCCAGTCGTTGATTCTCTTGCTCTTTTTCTCATTTTTGACATTTCACTACATAATAAAAAAGAAAAAATAGGTTAATAATTCAGAATACATATAGTCAAATTAGTGATAATACAATTGTGGAAAGAAACATTAATGTATTTGATTGCCTAATTTTAAGAAAATTATATTCATGAAAGATAGGATTATCAAATGGATTAATAAAATTACCTCATATAATCAATTCAGATGTGGTCGGATCTGATTGCAAAAGCGAAGGATGGTGGACTGGACGTTATACAAACCTACGTCTTCTGAAACGCTCACGAGCCACAACAAGGAACCGTAAGTAATTACGATATTTTTAATCAATCAATTGAAATAATTATCTGATCTTACAATTTAACCACCAAAAAACGATTAGTCATCGATATAATCATCGAATTAATCATCAATCAATTGCTATTAATTATAAGCACAACCCACATTATGTAATTAGTATATGCACATGGTGAACAGGAGACATTGGAAAGTTTGTGACAGTTTGCCTATTTTTTTCTAGAGGCGGGTAGGCTCAAATTTGAAAGAGACCAAATTCCCGCGCAAACGGCCAGAAAAGAGCCAATATGCTTAGATTAACGTAGTCCCACGCCACTCATAGCCTTAATTTTCTCATCACTTGTGCACAAGCATTCCGGCCTAGTTAATTAATTAACCTTAGTATACCTTGGGTTTTAATTAGAAAAAAATGTATTTTTGAACATCTTGAATGTCTTCGCACATTGTTCTCTCTGAGTTGTCATCATGCAGAGGCATTTTTATAACTGAGGTTAATTAATTAACCTTACTATAACTAATCTTCATCGAATGCTCCAGAAGATCGAAGCCCCCAGAAAAATCATCGATAGGGAAGCTTCGCGACATTAATATAATTTTTAACTTGACTAAAGTTTCGAACACGAATAAATTACCCAGCGACAGCGAGATGACGAATGCAGCACGAATTGAAGCTCCTAAGTGAATTTAAAAAAAATCGAATAAACTACACAGCGAGATCAATTAAAAAAAATGAATAAATTACCCAGCGACAGCGAGATGATGAATGCAGCACGAATTGAAGCTCCTATGTGATATACCCGCTTTCAGAATAAGTATCGGTGGAGGTGCGATTGGCAGACTGGTTGAAGCCTGCTTTCGAAGGCTGGGCCATGCATTTGACGAGAGATCACAAAAGCTTCCGCCGAACCACCCCACAACCGCCACCCTTACTAAGGCTAAAAATGTTATCTAAAAATGCTATTTAAAACGAAAGGTTTTTTGAACCTTAGGTTTCTCGATTCAAATAATTAATGAATTTAATTAATCGCTCATTGTGCGCCCCTATTTAAGTGAGAAAGAAAAAGACAAATGTTTATGCAATACTCATAAGCGATGCTCATAAAGACGACTTCTCTATATATTATCTTAAGGAAGAGTTTCTCAAAGCTGTCATGTGGCAATTATTTGCAGGTTCGGGAAGGGGAGGAGGAGGTTTGGGTAACATTTGATTTTGGAAGCCTCAAAAGACGTGCGAAGCACGCGAAGCACGAGTTCCCAACTAGTGAAAACAAGTCCAAAAAGGTGATGTTTACATGTTGTGAGATAAAGTCCAAAAAGGTGATGTTTACACGTGAGATAAATAGGCTACCATCTTTTATTTTAAAACTTTAGGGCCACTTACATGTATCAAACCAAGTTATAGGGCCCCATGAGTTTTTGTAAATTTTATCTATCTATATAAGTTTAACTTGTTTCCTACAGTAGTAGGAAAATAATTTGGTGTATGCAATTGTTTATGTTGTGTGGGAAAGAGATGTGTGAACTTGGACAAGTTTATTAGAAAGTATTAATTGTCAAAAAGTATTGTTTGTGTCCCCAAGGTGGTAGCCTAGTGTATAAGACTTTGGACTTTTTATAGGAGGTCCTAGCCTCTAGGTTTAAATCTTCTTGGGGACATCTTACACTAAGGGTGTGTTTGCGTGCAGGTAGGCACGTAGGTTGCCATCTACACACCTTGGGCCGTCATCATTCGATCATTATGGCACTTACTTCTACCCTCCTCTTTGCTGAAAATATGGTAGGGTGTGTGTGTGGTGCGTAGTATGGTGTATGTGGTGAGTAGAAGGGTGTGTGTGGTGAGTAGAATGGTGTGTGTGCAAGCAGGGTTAAATTCCTACGTGCGACTAGGAATGGAATAAGACCTCATGAAAAAAAAGAAGTATTGTTTATTGTGTATACTTGTAAAATCCCTCTCAAGTAATATATGAATTTTTCTTTTCTTTTTTGTAAACTCTAGATAAAGAAAGTTGAATTTTGAAAAAAAATCAGAGCAATGTGTCATTCTCATCAAGTGGAGCCCATCCATATGTTTAAGATCTTAATCAAATAATGTTTGGATGGTAAAAAAAGATTTGAAAACTTTCTTAATGACCTACTTGGCTGAGTATGCCACCAGCTGGTAGAGGCAAAATCTTGAGGATATTTCTTCATGGAACATGGAGACAAGGTCTGGGTGCATCATTTTGTACGGCAGATTTGAAGCGAAGAGGACTCCATGCGGCAGCCCCGGGGGGTGCACCTAAAAAAATGTAAGTGTAGCACGTGAGTTCATCAGGAGGGTTTTTTTAATTGACAAAACCTACAGGATTACATCTACAAGAGGGGGTTTTTTATTACACTTTTGAAAAAAACCCGTAGGTTCCTTAAGAAAGAGGGGTAATTTTATTAGTTGATAGCATGTAGGTAGAGGGGGTTTTTTATTACCCCTTGAACGCACGTGATACATATGATTTCTTAGTGGTGGACCCCCCGAGGCGGCAGCATTGGCTCTGCAGCAAGTCGGCGCCGATTTTCTGCACAGCTCTAGGTCGTACAAACATTCTACTTGTGTAGTCCACTATTTGCCAAAAGGGTTTGAGGGCTTTTGAAGCTCACCTCATCCCCTATCTACAGCTCAGTTTTGAGCTTATTTCATCAACTGTAGCGATGGCTGGAAGAAAAAGACCAGGCGCCATTTTCTCTATTCACTTAAGCTTCTCTTAAAGCTTGATTTTTGGAGGTTTTTCTTGCTCATATCATCACCCCCTTTGCTCTAATCAATCATATGATGAAGTAAATGTTTGTTGCTGAGATTTCTCTTGGTTTTAAAGAGATTCCAACCACTTGAGATATTCATAAATCTCATTCCCGTCAAGCTTCAATATCAACATCGACTTTTAAGCTTTCAAAGCTTTCAAAGTGTGCTTTTAAGCACTAATTGTATTGTTTAATACTAATTACTCTGTTAATCCAGCAAAGGAAAAGTGTTCTTAAACACTAATAGTGTTATTAAACACTAATGGTGAGTTAATCACCAAAATAAGTGTCATTTGACACTAAAAATATGCTTTTTAGCACTAATTGTGTTTTATACACAATAATGGTGATATTAATCATCAACCAAAGTGTTGCTTAACACTAAGGTGGTCTTAACCATCAAAGAAGGAGGTCATTTACATTAAGGAGGCTCTTCTTCATCAACATGGAGGCCGGGCACACACCATAAGTGCCACATTCAAGTCTTCATCGTCAACCACTTCTTCCAAAGAGAAATGGTGCAACCATGAACCAATTGTCTTCACCTCATAAGCTAAAGAGGTTGAAGAATTCTGGTTTTTTATCATAAAACTCAGATTTTTGAGTGTTCTTAAATTGGGCACATGTACATTAAGTGCTCATCTTCAATGTTTATGTGTATTACCCTTGAGGCCCTTATTTGTAAGAGGCATAGGCATGCCATAAGCCATATGTTCTCACCTTCCAAGCCCAAGGCATGTCATTCCGCTGCATATTCTACATTTTCATCGTATAAGATGAGTTGTAAGGTCAAGCATAGAATCCCTAAATGCTCTACCTTCTTGTTTGTCATGATTGTAAGCATCTTTTGGCATTACTTTTGTAAGAGGCATTGGCAACATTATGAGCCATGTCCTCTCCTTCTTGAGCCAAGGATGATCAACCTTATTTGTTTGAGTATTTACCTCAACCAATTACTCATTAAGCTTGTAACTTCAAACCCTAAAGGGTATCATTTAACCAACATTAATAAAAGCTATTGTAATTGTGGAGGAGTAGACACTACCCTTGACCAATCCATAAGGCAAGTGGTAAGACCCTCCCTTTCCCTTCCCCATTTAAATCTACCTCATTACTCATGGAGGAGATATATTATTCAAGGAAGCATAAAGCATGTTGGAGGACCATCTAAAAGCAAACCACTTAAGCAATGGTGGCAGCCTGCTTATGATCATTGTGTGAGAATGGTCAAGGTGGAAAGCATATGGTGGAAGCAATGGCATGTATCTCGTAAGCATGTCATCTACAAGAAGCCAAGCAAACACAAAGAGTGGGGTGCACCATCATTGAGGTGTACATCTTCATCGACAAACAAATAAAGACTTAGATGGCAACAATGTATTAGCCTCTAAGGCTTTAGGAACACATTTTGTAAATCCTAGATAACCACACCTATATTCCAAACCTTGTACGCCTAATGTTATAAAGGCATCCTATGTCCAATACCACCTATTCCATTCTTTCATAGTTGGTATTGAGGGGGGGTATTAAGAGACTAAGGTTATGTAGAAGGGTGAGAGAAGGGTGAGTGTGAATGGACTTGAGGTCCACTTGTTCACCTATTTAAAGGTGAAGCCATGAGGCATTTTGTATGTGAGTAAAGCCTAGTTGTATTCACAAACAACTTAATAAGCAAGAGTTTGTTCTTGTATTTTTTGAGTCTCTCCTCTCCACACACTTGATCTAGCATGAGCACCATGTTTTCTCGACAATACCTAAGTTGCTTCCTGGTAGGCTGGTCCAGACCCAAGAGAAGGTGCCCTCTCCACCAATCTTGTCTTGCTCTCATTGCTATCAACCATGGTGTCCCCAAAATCAATGGATAAGATTTTGTCCATGTTGGCATGACATGAACATCCAGCATAGCTACATGTCCAAGAATAGTCACCTGCAATCTCTTTAGTACTAGCTTTTTCAATATTTTCCATTCTGGCTTTAAACTCAGAAGGTGCACTCACCGCCGTTAGTTTTAAGGCCTCCATAGTTTGTTGGGTCATTACACAAACCTGGGCACCACCATCGATGTACACTTTCTGAACTTGAAACTTATTTACCTAGGCATCCATGACAGGTTGATAATCCTTGTCTCCTTTAACACATACTATATTCAGCTATCCTCCTTTCTTCTCCTTCTTGGAAACCATTGTGCTAACTAGTTTACTCCATGTTCTTTAGAGTTTACGGTAGATGTGCAACAAAACTGGGGCCGAGACAGAGTGGATCCTTTCTACTAGATATCCCTCTTCAAATCATACTCTTCCTCATGAGCCCCAAAGGGAGAATCTTGCATTCCAATATGCCTCTTAGGTCTTCTCTTCCTCTTACCCTCTTTGAACTAGTCCTCTACTTGATTTCCCTTCTTCGTTCTGGATGGTGTTGCTTCATCTTCACCCTCTGCACCTCTGGTTCTTTTGTTGGCTAACATATCAACTTCTACATCCATACCAATCAGATTAATCCCACCTGGTCTAGTCCCTCTGGGTTTGGAATCTCCTCTTTCCTTCTGACATCTGGCCTTTCCTGCCTTCTAGGTGCCTAAGGATGTACATATCCTCCTATTCTCCTCGGGTGTAAGGGGGTGTATGCATAAATAGGTGGACTTAATACCTATGTCCGGGACACAGCTAGTACACTGATAGTAACCATCTAATACAAAGCAAAAAGTGGGTTGTTTAAAAAAAGAAAAAGAAGAAGAATCGTTTTTCGGTTACAAAGCAAAAAGTGGGATGTTTAAAAAGAGAAAAAGAAAAAGAACCGTTTTTCGGTACTCCCCACGTCCTCTGTGTGTGTGTGTGTGTGTGTGTGTGTGTGTGTGTGTGCTGTGAACAAGCTTCCATGGCGACTTCATGTCTGTGTGTGTCTTGTGATTGATGGTAAGGCTTACCCTCTATAGCAGAATCTCTCTCTCTCTCTCTCTCTCTCTCTCTCTCTCTCTCTCTCTCTCTCTCTCTCTTTGCCGTGAATAACCTTCGATGGCGACTTCATATGTGTGTGTGTGTGTCTTGTGATTACTGGTGGTAAGCCTTCCCCTCTATAGAAGAATCTCTCTCTCTCTCTCTCTCTCTCTCTCTCTCTCTCTCTCTCTCTCTCTCTCTCTCTCTTGCTTTAAACAAGCCTCCACGGCAACTTCACATCTGTGTGTGTTTTTGCATTGCAGGTTTCCAGGATTTCTTAATTGAGGGCCCAATAAGCCAAGGCTCGGCCAAGGCACCAGCCAAGCCAGGGCAGCCCAAGCCACCAGCCCGCCAGATCAAAAAAATAGACAATGTTACAAGCAGCCCTTCTCAGAAATTAGAAGCTTTGCAGTAGCTGCGTACGGGGCTTATGGACGGCTACCTTCATCTCATCTTACAGTGTCTTCGAAGTTTTATGGACAGATCTGACTGTCTTAAGAGCCTCATGCTATCCACAAAGTGAGCACATTCGACTTGTTGAACTGATCAAAAGGAGTTTTTTCAACATGGAAATAGTTCCAATTGTACAAGCAGAAGATGTTCAAAGCAGCTTATGTACATGTGCTGGCTCCTTCAAGTGTGCACCATGCAAATCAAAATTAATCAGGGAGTAGAAACAGGCCGGAAGCCTGCTTATCATGAGAAGTTAAAGTCAAGGAAGTCACCAGTGAAACAACTCAAGCTCAGCATCACAAAACAGAAGGTGATTACTTCAAAAGTGATTAAGTGTTTCACGGATTACACACAGGGTCTTGACAATAAAGCAAAGGGTGAGATCGTCACAAGTATACTCAACCATCGAGCTTTAAGAGATGTGCAATTTAATTGTGCATCTCTTAATTGTCACAAAGCTGAGGAATCCACACAGGATCATAAGATCTTTCTCCATGGATTACACAATACCCTCAAGGCTATCAAAAGACCAAAAAGCTCTAGGGAATTGTTTGTTAAACGGGCAAGTATCATGATGGTCATGAATTCCACAAGTAGAAAACCAAATATAGCAGCTGCATCAAGGCTACTTGGAGTTCATCAAAGGAATTTTTATGCAGCTAGATCTCAAATGAAGCAACATGACTCACAGCTGCCATTGCATTTGTGTGAGCGACAACGACAACATAGAAGTAAAATCACAGAGGAAGTGAAAGATTTAGTCATTGCATATTGGACAAACAATACACGTGTGTCATCGAACAAAAAGGATGTATGTCAAAAACGTGTTGGACAAAAGCTATATGAGAAGCATCTGGTGCATCTGCTTGAACAACCTCAGGTTTGTCTTCCTTGTTATGCCATACTTTTTAAATGTCCCTAATTACCTCTTGGTTGTACATTGGTCGGTAGATAAATAGCTACCACTTTCAATTACAGTTTCATCCTCATAAAGGTGGCTAGCAAAGGAAGCCACGAAGGTGGTGGTAGGCTCATAGATTGGTAGCAAAGGTTTTGGTCAAGCTGATATGTTATTAGGCCAGCAGCTAGAAGCATCAGGTTAGGATTTCTATCATACCAATGAACTCCAAGCCTGGGAGCTAATAAGAGTGGTATCTTCATGGTAGGTACTATGCTAAGAGTGGTGGCTCCCAGGCTTGGAGCTCATAGGCATGAGACTGGGAGTGATTCAGGTGGTATCTTGATGATAGGTACTATGCTAAGAGTTAAGGTAGCCACCACTGTTTACATTGCAGCTACTGTTCCAAAGCTGGTAGTTACCTTTCTATCCATAAAAGCCACCATTGTCAACCTGGTAGCTTCCACTCTTAAGATGGTTGCTACCTTACCTACCTACTGGCTTTCGCTCTATACAAGTAGCTACCATTGTTATTCCAAACCTGGTAGTTACCTTTCGGCCTTTAAAAGCCACCATTGTCAACCTTGTAGCTTCCACTCTTAACATGGCTGCTACCTTACCTAGCTAGTGGCTCTCACTCTATACAGGTAGCTACCACTGTTAACATGGCAGCTACTGTTCCAAAGCTGGTAGTTACCTTTCTATCTTTAAAAGCCACTATTGTCAACCTGGTAGCTTCCACTCGCTACCTTACCTACCTGGTGGCTTTCACTCTTAATAGGTAGCTACCACTGTTAACATGGCAGCTACTGTTCCAAAGCTGGTAGTTACCTTTCTGTCCCTAAAAGCCACCACCTAGTAGCTTCCACTCTTAACATGGTTGCTACCTTATCTACCTGGTGGCATCCACTCTAACCAAAAAACTACCACTCTTAACACGGCAGCTATTGTTCCAAACCTTGAACCTAAAAGCTATTGTTTATTTTTGGCATGAAAAATTTCTAAATTACCAAGTTAGTTCTAATTCTTTGACTTCTATAAGCTATATATGTTGTTCATAGGCTGATTTCTGGTCCTGATTTATTACAGGTAGAATTCTTTCTTGCTTTCAAATAGAGTCATCCAGAGGTACAGATTCACCAAAGAGCATTTGAAAAGCTGAAGCCTTATTTTGTACGCAAGCTTCAAGATCGGTACAATTGTTGTTGCATCACACATGTCCAGATGTCATTCTTACGAGATGCTATCAACTATTTACGCCAAGCTGGTCCAGGTGTGCATGGAAAAGAGTGTATATGTCAATGTAACATTTGTGGTGTTGGAGAAATATGCACAGCTCACACACAAACTTACTCAAGCCTTACAAATTTGTGGGAATCAGTATTGTGTTTGAAGCCTAGCAATTCAGACTACTTTGCTTTGAAGTGTTTGATGGGAGAGTGCCCATCTTGTGGACCCTCAAAGAAGCTTTCGACATGTCTTATGGAGGAATCAAGTAGCGTACGCACAATAAAGGTGAAGATTTTTGAAGACATTCAAGTTGGTGAAACAGATTCTAGCAAGAAAAAGAAAAGAAAAGTTCTCTCCCACAAGGAGATGCAACCTGGGGAACTATTTGACCTCTTTAGGGATCACTTACAAAAGTTCATAAAGCACAACTTTATCTACAGATGGCAAGCTCAGCAATTTAAAGAGTGTCTACGTGTATTTCCTGATGATGTGGTTGTTTCAGTTGTAGACTTTGTTGAAACTTATACATTCAAAGAACAAAATGAGATTCAATCAATGCATTGGTTTTCTTGCCAAGTTACAATATTTGTCCATATCACATATGTGCAGATTGCAGGAAGTCTTCAAAAGTATTATCATTTTTACATTTCTGATGATAAAACTCATGATACTCTTTTTGTTCAACATTGCTTCATGCTCCATCATGGATGGTTGAAAGAGCTAGGCTTATCCCTCAGGAGCATTGGGTGTGGTCAAATGGGGCAGCCTCGCAATTTAAGGCAAAGAGGCCTTTCTACTTTGTTGCCCGATATGGGACTCTCACACGGTTAAAGATGACACATTATTTCTCGGGATCTGGTCATGGGAAGGGTGAACATGATGGTGCAGGTGCTGTTATCAAAAGACATTTGACTTAAGAGCAGCTTAAGTGAGACTGTAGAAAATTGCAATGTGCAGAGGATGTGGTTGCCTTTTTAAGACAAACCATGTGTGATGGGGATGCTGCCACATATGCATCCAAAGTAAGACCAGTTACCAGGGTGTTTTGGGAAGTTAAGGAAGGCGACGTGGATAGAAGCAAGAAGTGGGACTGCAAATTTGTGGATGGTGCTCATGGGATACATTGTGTCTCAGGTTACTCTTTAACAAATGGAAAAGCTCTCAGATGCAGGCAGCTATCATGCTTTTGCAATTCTTGTATGCAAGGCCTTTGGAGGAGGTGCTCTAGGAAGTCACATGTCAAGAAGTGGGAGTATGTTACCCTTGAAGCTTCAGAAGATGTCAGAGATGCTAATGAAGTTGAAGATTTTGCATACGAAGGACACCATGATGCTTTGAGTGATGCACTCTGCATTGGTGACAATTTTGCTGTCATAGCTCCTCATGACAATGAGGAGCTTGCAGATTTTTGTGTCTTGAAATGCACAGCTCAGAAGCAAAAATCTGATACTAAGCTAACAGATGGCTGGGGGAATGTTTGCCTTGCTGGTTCATTTGTTGTCAAGGGAATATGGTACAAACAAGCGAAAGGAAATCCCTATGAGTATAAGCTTACGGCGCAAGCCTGAAGCTATTTTGCCATCCCACCTTGTAAGATCCATCAAGTTCCCAATTGAAAAGGTTCAAGGACGTGGGATGAGATTTTTGATTTCCCCAGAAGCATATGAGGCTATTTACAATACCACTCCCTTTGATGTATAGCTTGCTGAAAATAATTCAAGTTGTTTCTTTTGGACATACTTGTTTTTTTTGGATCCTTGTCTACTCATGCTAATCTTTTGCAAGCAAGGGTCACTAAGAGCCACACCAAGCTTGTGGGTGTCTGTGAATGATAATTGAACTTGCCTGATCTTTCTTAGGGATGCTCAAATTGTGGTACATGGTAAATCTTACTAGGCACATTCCATACAAGGTATTCTTTTACACTATCATATGGGTCTTATGATGTGGCATGACCATATTGCTCAAGATGCACAATTAATGAGCTTCTAAAGTATACCACTATACCAGTACCTAGCAGGAGGACCTTGGTAGCACTTGGTAGTAGGCTACAAGCATCTAGGTAGCACCAAGATAGCAGAAGATAGTGATATGGTATCAAGCAAGTAGTAGTATGGTAGCACCTGCATACTAGCCTGCAACACCTGGGAATAAACCAAGCATCTGCATACTAACCTAGCAGCATCTGGAAATAAATCTATCACCCACCACCAGTATACCAGTACGTAGCAGCAGGAACTTGGTAGCACTTGGTAGTAGCCTGCAAACACCTAGGTAGCACCAAGGTAGCAGTCTACAGATTATATTAGTGTTTCAAATTTAGTAGTGCAAAAACATTATGGCAGAAATTGAAAAACTTTACATTATACCAGTGTTTCAAATTTAGACTAAATGACACCTGTAATCAAGACAATAACTTATATATCCAGTCTATAGCTTTGCAAGAGTGCAAAAACGGCCATATCATTATGTCAGTTAGAACACTTCTACAACATATACAAGGTTCCAAAGTGGACTCCATAATAAAAATTTACATTTAGTTTGTTGGGAACATAATGGGCTGATCACAAGTCTCGCTATACTACAGTTCGTTCATATGTTCGTCCATCCACCTCCTTCGCACAGCTATGCTGTCATCATCTTTCATGATTGGTAGCGGCGTATCTATAGTATAGGTGACACGATCCTCGACACCAAGCCATGTATCAAGCCAGCCTCTGAGGACTGTCGTAAGATAATCCTGCATTTCCCCGGGGTCTTGATCTTCCATTTTCTTTACTATATACATGCGGTTCCTTGAGGATTCCATAAAGTTTTGTACTCGCTATCATCCACCATGATAGTGTTTGCTGGTGAATACTGAGGATAAGCCTCCCAAAACACGGTCAACTTCTTATAAAACACTAGTTTCTTGGTAATTCTCTGGAACTTAGTCTCCTTTGTGCAGAACTCTTGCGTAAGCACGCCTTTGAACTAGTGGATGTGAAAAGGCATAAAGCACCTCAAAATTCTATTTGCATTGACCTTGTTAGCACAAGTCCATATAAAGACATCAAAGCATTCCAAGCACCAATGCACAAACCTCTCAGCATCATGCTTTCGCCCTACCAGTTTCTTGCCACCCATATCTATCACTTCAAGCATATTCCAATAGGGGGGTTTGTGCATATCTGCAGTCAACCGTTGTGAGTAGCACTCCATTGAGATCCAAAATTAAAGCTGGCCGTAATTGAAATGAAGGGCTGGTTGGATCCTCTCAGGCGCGCGATACATCTTTGCATTAGGATGTCTCACACTACCTGCTGCAATCGATTCGATATCATCTCTCAGTTCAGTTCTCTGATTACTCTCATGCTTTTCAAACAACTCTGATGCTTTCTAATCAACAGCAATATGGGCACTTACATCACCCTCCACTGAAGCTGTGTCTTGTGCCTCATAATGCTCCTTGAACACATAGTTCTTTGTTGGGTCATTTCCTGAGCTCTGAGAGCTCTCCTTTTCAGTCCCACATTCACCTTTTACCTCACTTTTCCCTTGAAATGCATCATAAAAACTAACAGCCTGTGCTTTAATATGTCTTAACATGTCAGCAGCATTGTTCACAGGAACACCACAATCCCGTATTTTCCTTGCATTCTGTACTATGGCTGTAAGGCATGATGTCTGGACAAAACACCAAAAATTGGCCTTTTACCAGACATCATTATCCTCCTCTGTGACTTTATTACCATCCAGGACCTGCATTGTATCAACATCCTGCACTTTTTCACCATCGCGCACTTTATCACCACCATCCTGCACTTTTTCACCATCATCCTGCACTTTATCACCACCATCCTGCTTTTTATCACCATCCTGCACTTTATCACCACCATCCTGCACTTTTTCACCATCATCCTGCACTTTATCACCACCATCCTGCTTTTTATCACCATCCTGCACTTTATCACCACCATCCTGCACTTTTTCACCATCATCCTGCACTTTATCACCACCATCCTGCTTTTTATCACCATCCTGCACTTTATTTACACCATCATGCACTTTATCACTATCTTGCAGTGTATCACCATTCTGGCTTGTGAGGACATTGCCAGATATTTCAGCTAGTCCATCCACACTGACAGTGTCTGCAATGATAAATTTCATACATTGGAAAAGAACTGAATGAAATACATAACAATGAGAGATATATAAGAAACAAAATAGTCGGACTCTTTTCATTCATTAAATAGAAAATGTCAACAATTTGGTTACAGAGCCAGAATGGCTATTGATGGGAGAAACCCAAAAAAGGGGGTTGATATGCATTCATGGGGAGAACTAGCAGAATTTAGGGTTGCAATCTTTTTCTGACTTTGGTAGTAGCACCTTTTCGTCCCGATCCTTCAGAGATATTGGCAGGTTCCTCCTTGTCCGGTTGATCATCTATTATATTGGAAGCTTTATCTAGGTCCTTATTGCTTGAAGTTGGAGGATGCTTGCTAGAAGATCCTCCTGCATGGAAAACAATCATTAGCAAGTGAAAACATATTAGTCTACATTCAATTATAAAAGTGAACACAACCTTTCATTTTCCTCTTTCTTCCCCTTTTCAACATTTTAAAGGCTTGTAGCAGTGAAGGACTCTCTTCTTGATGATTCTCCTTGTCCATGTCACTATCTACAGGACTTTCTACACCCAAGTCCACAAGTTCTCTCTCCTTGATAGTGTCATCCTTTGAATCAGGTTCCTTGTTTTTTCCACGAAAATTTGCCACACGGTCTCAAGTTCCGTGTCTAACTGTATATTTTCTACATTACAACCTGGTGTTGAAAAAACTTCATCCATTGGCTGAATATTTTTGGCATCCTCATTATCTGCAATAAATTCAATCGTTAGAAAATATTTTCCCACCTTAGTAGACAGTAAACCATACCAAATCGAAAGTAAACCCTCACAACTTAACACAAGCTCTACCGATTCCAGCTACAAAAGTTACATACTAGAAGCTATCATACTTACCTTCAAACCTTCCAGCTTGCCTTGGAGGCCTTGGTAGCTTTCAGCGTGCCTTAACATCTTGGTGTCCCTTGGTAGCTTTTAGCATGGAAGACTCAAGCATATCTTGGTAGCTTTTAGGCATCCCTTGGTAGCTACCAAGCTTCCAAGGTTAGCTGTTGTTAACCCATGGCGGACATGGTGACGTACTATATTTTACGTCATTAATTTAAATATTCTGAGCCATGGGCCGGGCTTGTCGGCACCATATGTTAAGGATGAAGGGATTGGGTGATTGCCGATGAGAGGCGCACCTTGGATATCAGTAGGATAAGGGTTAGGGTCGGCCAGCCATGTATGGGCGCCCAAGTGTGAACGGCCAAGTCACCTATATGAGTCAAATGTAACCCTAAAATCCTCATTCTCATGTGTTGTGAATACAAGAGTGCTCTTGCCTTATCTCTTTGGTTTCCTTCTCCTGCGTGAGAGAGAGAGAGAGAGAGTGAGAGAGCGATCGAGCACTGTGTAGCGGCACGGCGGCGGAGAGGAGGTAGAGCGGCGCGACGACGGCTCCTCCTTCATGGCTGCGATGCGGGAATCCTTCAAGGCGGCAGTTAAGCGGTGAGTGACACACCTTTTGCATTCTGTTTTGAGCTTCCTTCCCTGGTTGTATGCTTGCAGCCATCCGTGGCTCGCATACGGTGCCCGGCAAGTCCCCAGCTACGACCTGTGCGGCAAAAGCGCACATTTTTGGCGCCGCTGCCGGGGAGTTGCCCTGCACCAAGCTCCAGTTTGCAGCTCGGCTGCTGCGTGAAGTTTAATTTACACTACTGTAGGAAAGGCATCTGTGTTTGTTGTTAAGGTGTTTCTGTGTTGCATTTCTGTTTCGTTTGTTATATTTTCACTCCGCGTGTGGGCGTGCGTTCTGTTATCTGGTTTCTGCGTGTGAGAGGGATTTCTAAATCCCTAGATCTGTGCTGTGTGTGCGAACTGCGCCGCGGCCAAGGCTGCACCCTAAGGAAACCCTAGAAAACTTATCTCACAAAAAAAACAGAAAATAAAAAATAAAAAAATTATAAAAAATAAAAAAGAAAAAATTAAATTTTATTTTCAAAGAAAGAACCGAACGTGTGGAGAGGAAAGATTTTCTAATTGAAGAAAAAAATTTTGAAAAGAAAGAACCCCAATTGACCCACGACCCCGGCCTCGGTCTCGGTCTTTTGATATATATATATAGGAGAGTGATCCTCCATAGCTTTCTTTCAAGTGAGAGCTTATGGGAAGTTGTGCCCTATATGTAGCCCACTCCCCAAGGAGTAAAGTGAGCATGTGGGATAAAGCCCTCACCCTTTCCTCCACAAGCAAATAGGCTTTTGCCCCTTCCCCCCAAGGGAAACGGACTGTTTTGAGGATTACAGGAGCTCTAGATAGGTGAACACGGTGCTGTAAAGCACACTAGGACCCTTTAAACGATACGCTCGTTTCGAGCTATCACACGCCCTAGTCCAGGTTCGACCATAAGTAAGGGGGTCAAAAACGGGTTAAAAATAACACAAAAACAAGTAGAAACGGGGCACTTGTGTGAGTTTCAAGGGTAGTTACCAACGCACGTAGGGTACCCACGTCACATGCATCTACGCTCTGGTCGGGTGCTAGAGTCTGAGCCACTAGAAAGCGTTTCAGTCTACGCAGGCTCACACCATCCCTCCACATTGGCATCTTGGCCCTCGGCTGGAACCCAAGGGAGTGCAACCCAAGATCCACGAATAGTGGATAGTGACTCATCCTCTGACTCAGAAGCCATGGAAGGGCACCCTACCAAGAACCCTGAGGAGACAAGCCAAAACATGCCAGTGTGGGCCCCACAACCCGGATCTAGCATGTTTAGTCGTCTAATAGAGACCTTTAGTAGAGCTACACGCTCTGAACATGCGACAAGCGAAGTAAATGAAGAAGGTGGGGTAGTGGATTCGCCATTCACATCTTATGTGGACCCTACCTTCCCAAAGAGTGTCCATGTGGATATTCTACCCAGTTCGTTCAATGAGGGCCCTACTGAGCTACCAACTTCCGATGCTCTTCCTAAAGTAGAGGTCCCTAGAAGCCAATCCATAAGAAGTGACATTGCGTCCACTTCAAGAGAACCGTTTGGCACACCAAGTCTAGATGGGATATTTCTCAATGAAAATTGGGAATATGATCTACACACAGAGACTCTAACGGACCTATACACGGGTTACACATACCATGTGGGTTGGTTAGAAGTCCTACGATCTACATCTAGCGCCACTGATCTAGAAGAGCAACAGCAAATGATATGTGAGGTTATTCATAGAATTATCCAAATTGAGAGGCAAAATAGGGGAGTGAACCTAGTTTCCACTGGCCCTATGAGGTTTTTGGATACGAGCAAGGCCAAACAACCAACCCTATCACAATTGGAGACTCCCTCGGTGAGTCCCATAGACCCTTCGTATGTTGTTTCGCCTGGAGTCTCAATGCAGGTTGAGCCCACGAGTAGTAACTTTAGCTTTCCAACCTTGGCTCAACTTTCCATTAAGGACTCCACAATGCCTACCCCAATGATGAGCATGACAGAAAGCGCACCTGTTACCACTGTAGTTAGTACGACACCACTACCTAGTGGAACAGTACCTACACTAGTGCGTGGCAGTGCCTATCGGCCTTATGTACCTATTGCTACTCATGCTCATGTAGCTCCTACGCCTCCTAGTATGCTAATGGCGTATGCTCCAAGACTGCCTTATCATAACCATTATCCAAGGGGAGCTAGGCCTAGCCACATATCATATCCTACGTCATTTGCCAACCTACTCAGACCAACGCCAACTCCTATCAGCCAGGCTATCCCGGAAGTGCCTCCACCAGCTATGCCTGCTCACCTAGGTGATCTCGCAGCGTTTGCTCAGACGATTGGACGATCTATTGCGGAAAACATGCGGGGTATGCCTGAGAGAGAACCTAGAAGCAAGGCAGTACAAGTGGCTAAGCTCACTCAAAACTTCAGTGGTAACGAGGATGTTAGGAAGCACATTGAAGTCTTTGAACACGTGTGTGATTCCTTGGAAGAGCACAATGAGCTGCATAAGTGTAAAGCCTTAGGCTTAACCTTGAGTGGGAAGGCCGGAGATTGGTATCGAACCTTAAGGGTTGAAGAGCGCACTCACTACCCCACTCTCAAGAGATTGTTCTTGAAAGAATACATACGTGAGGGTGTGCTTTGGGGAGTAGCATCTCAACTCCAAAAAGCTGAACGTGAGGAAGGGGAGTCAGTGAGAGACTTTATAAGTCGATTGAAGCATCTAAATTCTCGCTACACTCACGATGAACACTTCAATAACAACCAACTCCTCGATAGATTCATCCGAGGATTGCGCCACGAGGACATTTACAATGGCCTAGTCATTAGAGGTCTTACAACGTGGGAAGCAGTCACTGCCAATGCAATCCAGTTAGAAGACAACTTGATGATTGCAGGTAAAAAGGTGTCTTCAGAAACAAAATCCGTTAGTTCGCAAGTATCTGGGCACGAGCCAATGACGGTAAAACCTATTGCCAAGGAGCCCAAGATATCTGAAATGTCTGTGACCGACCTTACTAAGGCTCTCCAAGAATACTTTAGGGGTAATCGAGCTCCTCAGAATAGCCATATGTACCCAAGGAGAGAGCAACAATGGTGTTCGGTGTGCTTAGGACCACATAGCACGAGTGAATGTCCCACATTTAGAGTCAAATTCAATGGGAATTGCAATGCATGTGGTAAGTATGGCCATCAATCTAAAGATTGCCTAACACTTAAGCGAATGTTGGCAAACCAAGCACCACTAGCTTGGTCAAACACACCTCAAGTACCCGCGCTAATGCCTGCACAACCTATCACAGCACATAGTTCCAAGGAATCCGAATGTAGTCCAGTCTGTGCCATTACCACCGCCAGTGCTAGGACCACAACCTCCACATCCAAGGATTACCCCTGTAAACCAGATGGGTTGTGAGTCACATAGTGCATGTGGGGATTATGAAGAGGAGATAGACCCCACTGCTCCATACGGGATTGATACGTTTGAAATGATTCCCCAGTACTACATGGAGGATCATTTCGGGAAAGTCAAGCCTGTATATCAAGCAGCTGCTCTTGCCACAAGAGGGCAAAACCTTAATACCATGGCGAGGAGACCACCTCTTCAATGTTACGAGTGTGGTGGACCGCATCGTGTAGCGGAGTGCCCTAATAGGTTACAAAAGATCGCTACTCAGATGCAACCAAATCAAGGGAGCACATCGGGAATGCCGGTACTTACATGTAATCGTTGTGGCATAGATCATTTGATCGCTCAATGTCCACATAATCCTAATGCACCCAAGATTACGCCATTGAATTTGGTTGAGGTCACCAACCAAGCACGAGGAACTACACCCGTTGTACCCGCGAATGTAGTTACACGGTCAATGCTTCAAAATCAAAACTACATTCTTGAAGAGAGGGATACTGCATCAATCGCTCAGGTAAAGAAAAAGAAAACACGGCGAAAGAGATCGCTTAATGCCACGAGCTCCAAGCCTAACATAGGGACAGGAGACGACCCCGTGTATATGAATGATCCTGAAGACGATTCTGATTCAATAGAAACCATGGGGACCAAAGCCACTACCTTAAGGGAGGAACCCACTCGGGAGCTCAATGAAGGAGAATCAAGCGAGTACAAAAATAAGGGGAAACAGAAGGAAACTTCCTCGGCCCCACAACCAAGTCAGTTAATGCCCTCTCGACCACCCAAACTGACTGAGACTCCCCAAGACAAGCCACGTGGGCCAAAAACCCTCAAGAAAAAGATTGGAACTTACCCAAACCCAGTTGAGGAGATTGAACAAGTGCAACACTTAAGGGGTTTGGTGGAAGAAACACAAAGAGAACTGGAGCCAAACCCGAGAAAAATTAAAATTCCAGACACAGTGTTTCCTACGCAAGTTCAGCCTCACCGGAACCATAAACCGTTAGCTATACCTAGTATCATTCGGGAAGAAAGTGAGGATAGGACATCCGGAAGTGGGCAAACACCCTTCTTGCTGGAAAGAATGTTTAGTGAGGGAATGCCTGACCCCATCGAAGAGGAAGTGATTCCATCTTCACCAATCCCTAGTCAAGGGGCGATGTCTCGAAAAGTACCATTGAATGTGTCTAAGCTAATGGATTTCATGTCCTCTGAGATCAGAACCACAATCATATCCAAATTATACGGAGATCCTGAGCTATTCTTAGCTCTTCGGGCATTTCTCAATGGAGAACTAAAGGCGGGGCTACCACAATTTGCAAATATGGATAGACCCGACAGGCTTCAAGATGAAGGGGAGCATTGGGATCTACAACCCAACTTTGATGAAGATTCGGTCGTGGAAATACCTGTGAACAAGTTGGGACAGTACTTTGAAGGTGACGAATCTAATGCCACCCTCCCCATTACTACCAAGGGATTAACTCTAAAGGGAATCCTTGATGGTGGTGCTGGAGTGAGCATAGTGACTAAAAACTGTTGGGAATCTATGGGAAGGCCTCACCTCGAAGTCACAAACATAGTGGTTAAGATGGCAAACGGAACCATAGCTAAACCTATTGGAATGTTAAGGGACCTCAAGATCAAGGTCCTGGGATACAAGGTAAAACATACCTTCATTGTAATGGATTTCTCCAAGCATCCTATGTCATATCAAATGATCTTAGGACGTCCTTTCATGAGGGAAGCACAAATGGTGCATGACTGGTCGAAAAACCATGTCTATCTACAATTCCAAGACTCTGTCATTCGAGTTGATCTTGAGAATGGTCGTGCACATCCTTTAGGAAGCAAGGTTATCATTGATAATCGATCGGATACCACTATTCACTCCGCCCCATTAAGGTATTGCTATACATGCAAAAAAGAGACTGATGATGGGAAGGATTCTCCTTACATGGATGTCCTACCGGGTATGACTGAGTCGGATAACGTGGATTGGGTACACTTAGCGGCAACCATAGACACATGGGGGAATAGAGGCACAAGCTGGGTAACACCTGAGGGGCAAGATATGCCACCGTTAGTGCCAATAAACATGATAGGTGTTATGCACTTGACTCCTGATGGCGAGAACGTGGCAAACTCCACCGACACTGAAAGTAGCGAAGACTCTGACCAATGCAACTCTGAGTATGAATCTCAAGAAGAAAGTGACCCTGAGCCTGATGGGGAAAATGAATCAAATATTCACCCAAATGTGGAAGCAAGGTGCTCAAGGCCTAGGACAATGACCTCCTGCAGTTCATCCGAAAGTGAAGATCGACCAAGTGAGTTCGAATCTGATAGAAACAAAAATCAAAAACTTGGTAAGAAGAAAACGAGACATAAGCGCCAACGCTATCGAGCTAATGTACGAACTGCAATAAATAAGGAGCGATCCACTGCAGAATGGCTTAGTTATGTAGGAGCCATTCATGCTCATCGGAAGATAGCGGATAATTGGGGACAATACCTCCAAAGTGTTATGTGGTGTATTCCGCAACCTCATGATGTCGCCCAATTAGAAATCGAAGAGAAGCCAAAACTAAGTCGTACTGCAAGAAGGCGGCAAAACCAAGAGTTGGCTCAACAACAAAAGGAGGCGGAATTAAAAGAAAAAGACCGGGCACAACAAGAACCAGTAGACTTACACCCCGCACCCGAGCATTTCAAATCATTCACCACAGGGGAACGTAAAGTAGTCTACACAAAAGCCCAACGAGAACGCCTACCAATGGGAGTAGCGGTGTCTACGATGGCCCTGCGGTAGTTAAGGAGATAGACTAAGCAGATCCGGGTGAGGAGTCTAAACCAGTTTTTATTGCTCAAGACCTCACCAAGGCGGAAGAAGCTGCACTTACGAAGCTTCTTAAAGAATTCAAGGACATATTTGCTTGGACATATCATGATATGAAGGGTGTTCCACCTTCGGTGGTGCAACACACGATTCCAATGATTAGCACTGCTAAACCAATCCAGCAACGTCCCTACCCAATGAATCCTAAGTACGCAAAGATTGTACAAGAGGAAATTGAAAAGCTAGTAAAATGTGGATTCATATACCCAATTGAGCACTCAGAATGGGTTTCTCCGATAGTCATCGTGCCAAAGAAGAATGGGAAACTCAGAGTGTGCGTTGATCTCAAAAAGGTTAATGCAGCCGCCAGAAGGGATCATTACCCCTTGCCATATTCTGAACATGTGCTTGAAAGAGTGGCAGGCAAGGAGGCATATAGCTTTTTAGATGGGTACTCGGGTTATAATCAGATCACAATTGCAGACGAGGACCAAGCTAAAACAGCATTTATCACGGAGTTTGGAGTGTTTGCCTTTCGCGTCATGGCTTTTGGCTTGACCAATGCACCTGCAACATTCCAACGATTGATAAACACGGCCTTTAAGGAATATCTAAGAGACTTCTGTGAAGCTTTCTTAGACGATCTTTGTGTTCATTCCTCTTGGGATGAGCACTTGTTGATGTGTTTACGAAAAATATTTGAAAGGTGTAGATTATATCGCATCTCCTTGAATCCTTTCAAATGCCAATTTTGGGTTAAACACGGAGTTATCTTAGGGCATATAGTGTCCAAAAATGGAATTTCCACTGACGAGAGTAAAATCAAGGTCATTCTGGAATTACCCCCACCCACCAACTACAAGGGAGTCCAACGCTTTATGGGCCACGTTGGTTATTATCGAAGGTTTATTCTCTTCTTCGCCGAGATAGCTCGACCATTGTATAAGCTTCTCATCGAGTTTATTTGGACCGAAGAATGTGACCGTGCCTATGAGCTATTAAAGAAGGCCTTGGCGAGTGCTCCAATCTTGAGAATGCCTAACTGGGATTTACTCTTCCATGTGCATATTGATGCATCAAACTTTGCTATTGGGTGTGTGTTAACTCAACCTGGAGAACACAAGCTAGACTACCCCATTAGCTTTGCCAGTCACCAGTTGAACGATGCTGAGATGAACTACACCACTACGGAGCGAGAAGGGTTGGCAATGATATATGCAGTAAGGAAATTTCGTTATTACCTCCTTGCCACCAAGTTTGTTTTCTATGTGGATCATCAAGCATTGTTGTATCTGGTAAACAAACCATGCTCCACAGGAAGAATCACACGATGGCTATTGATTCTTCTTGAGTTTGATTTCACTGTTGTTGTGAGACCTGGCAAAAAACATATTATGGCTGATCATTTGTCTCGCATACCCAATGGTGAGGCTCCTACGGGGGTTGATGATGACTTACCTGACACTTCCCTGTTCATGGTGGTGACAATGCCTGAATGGAGTGAGAAGATTGTTAACTTTTTGGTTAATGGCTTTCCACCCAAGGAGCTTCGTAAAGATCTAGCTCGAAAGCTGATCAAAGAATGCGAACCCTATTGCCTGATAGCCGGGACTCTTTATAAAAGAGGAAAGGATGACGTTCTTAGGCGTTGTGCCCGAGAGGATGAGTATCTATACATTTTGCAAGAGGCACATATGGGCGTAGCCGGTGGTCACTTCTCAGGAGACTTAACTGCACGAAAGATCTTACAATCAGGGTATTGGTGGCCCACTATGTTCCAAGATGCATCACTCTTTGTGAAGGGTTGCGATGAATGCCAACGATATAAGAAACCCCAAAGGAAAGATCAGATGCCCCTACATCCAATCAAAGTAAACCAACCATTTGAAAAGTGGGGTTTAGACTTTGTAGGTCCAATTAGCCCAGCGGCCCGAAACACACAATCTCGCTATATTATTGTGGCCACTGACTATATGACCAAATGGGCTGAAGCGAAAGCGACACGTAAGGCAGATGCGAGGACAACAGCCAAGTTCCTCTTTGAAAATATAATCACACGCTTCGGTTGTCCTTTTGAACTTGTGAGCGACAATGGTACGCATTTTATAATTGAAGTGATTAAGGAGCTCACAACAAATTTCATGATATCCCATCATAAATCTACTCCTTATTATCTGCAAGCGAATGGCCAAGCCGAGAGTACAAACAAGACATTAATCTCTGTTTTGACAAAGACAGTTGAAGCTCATTGCACGGATTGGGATCTAAAGCTCACGACAGCTTTATGGGCCTATCGTACTGCGTTCAAAGTGGCTATTAATTGCACACCATTCAAAATGGTATATGGCCAAGAAGCAGTCATGCCGTGGGAATTTGTCATTCCTAGTCTTCGTGTTGCTACTCAAGAGGGTTGGGATGGTAATCCCTTAGTAGAGCGTCTATATATCCTTGAGCGGCTAAACGAAGAAAGACAATTGGCTGTATACAATGCCCTTGTGGAGAAGGATAGGAGGAAAAAATGGTTTGATCGCCATCTAAAGGACAAGGACATCAAGGTTGGGGATAAAGTCCTGATGTATGGAGTGCGAAACGAAAAGAAGAAGCTCAAATATGCTGGTAAGGGACCATATAGAGTATGTGAAATTACCCCGCAAGGTACCATTAGAGTGGAGACTCTCGACGGAGTTGAAACCATTGGATTCCTTAATGGGAGTAAATTCAAAAGGTACTATGACCCCCTGAGCCAGGAGGAGTTACATGCAATCCATCAAAAGAAGGCAGCTAAAGAACAAGCTGAGCTTAAAAAGATACAAGCAAGAGTCGAAGCCAAAGAACGTCAACAGCGTGCTAGGCGACAACGAGAAGCCAACTTGGGAATTACGCAAGTATTTTTCAAGGAAGCAGAGGAGGATGCACTGGAATCTGACCCACCTCTAAGATACCCAATTGAGTTACCGAGTCCTTACGGGGAGGTGCTGTATAATGCAATATTGGATACAGGAGCTCAACATAATTTGCTATCATATGGCGTGTGGTGTCAACTGGGAAAACCACCTTTATCCAAGAGTTCTATCCAAGTTCAAGGAATCAACAAGAAGAAAACCCCTGTCTCAGGAATTCTGCACACTCCGGTTGCTTATGACAAGGGAACCATAATTCAAAGCTTTTTGGTTATGCCTGCTGGTACCATGGAAGGGACTGTAATCTTAGGGCGCAAATGGATGATGGCCACCAAGTGCAATATCGATTGGGCAACCAGACAAGTCACAACGCAAGAACCAACACCAGGTCTGACCGCTCAAAATCCCGCACCTAAGTCATCCACTCAAATATTAGATAATGAAAAATCACAAAGTCCAGTGGTGGCAAAACCATCTTCGATTGTAGGCCACCCCTCTAACGCTTCAACACCAAGAGTGGAAACAGGCACGGTGGTCCCTAAAGCTTCGCTTACTATGCCAAAGAGTACATACAAATGGGTCCCCAAAGCTTCGTTAACAGCTACTTCCCCTGCTCAATCTCATTCAGCCACCAAGAAGCCTCGTAAAAGGAAAGCAGCTACCCACCCGAAAAAGGGCAAGGTAACATCACGATGGATCCCTAAAAAATTATTAGTAGCCCAAGGGTACTACGAGGGAAACGACCAGATTTGGGTCCCTAAACATAAGTTGAATCCCTCTACATCACCTGTAAAACCTTGCAAACCAATTGTTGCCACCCCAATGATAATTCAAGACCGTGGTAAGGGAAAGGTAATAGAGTGCTCCGCACCACTTCTTCCAGAGTTAGTTTGGATTCCCAAACGATATCGATCATTACCACCTAGCTCAGGAAGGGGGGAGCCACATGAAGCTTCTAGCTCCTCATGCCAGGCACACACTCATATAGAAGTTTCTACATGCTCTACACCTACTCTTGTCAACACCCAACAGAAAACCGATGAGTCTATGTCTCCCCTTGTAATAGTATCATCGGAAACCATTTCCTCCATTCGTCAATAGGAGCGTACATTACCATCTCTGCAATTGGATGTGGCCACAAGGGTCATAAAAAGCTATCTGCCCACATCACAACCTATGACCCGCTGGACAAATTGGTTCCAAGAGGCTGCAACATCATTGCAAATAATATGATCTACCCAAGGAAAGAGGGAGCATGTACTCACGCTTGACATTCTAATGCTTCCTCCTTAGCCTTCTCCCCTGACCATGTAATTGCCAAATTCAAGGGGATGTATATATATAGCTTCATACACAGAAAAACAAAGAAAAGAAAAACAAAAAATAGTAAAAAGAGCAAGAGCACAAAAACAAGAGAAATATCCGTATACAATCAAGAACTAGATTGACCTGTCATAAACCTACTGATGCTATATCTGTGTTTGCAGATATGGCAGATGCCCGATCATCATACACTTCATCCACTCCTACCTTTGGTGAGAGGTATCATCTATACCTTTCTCAGATATTTCACATGTGCTATCCTGTTATTGAAACTGAATGGGATCATATAGATGTACTAGCCAGAGAAGAAAATGTTGAAGAATTAGAATGGCTAATTTGCCTATTGACCATAACTGACCCCTACTCCGTAGAGGACATATCCCCGATAGCCCAATGCTTTCCTTTTCCACAAGATGACTATCCTCGCATGGTTACATTTTTGATGAGTTTATGTGGATGCGAAAATGAAAATGAAATATCTGACAATGATGAATGGACAGATGAAACTCATGGCACTACTGAGGTTGACTTTATTTGTTTGAATGATGCGGATAGAGGCTTAGCCTTAGGGCTAGAGCCAGGACTCTACAACATCCTCTTACCGTATCCTCAGTAGTAGTGTGGTGACTGGTAGGTAGGTTAGCGTTTCCAAGTTTTTTCTAGTTTAGATTCCTTAAACAAGTCTTGAAATTTTCACACTGATGTGCCTCTCGAGGTATAGTGCTTGTTAGTTGATTGTACAGGTTGAAAAGTTTGAGGTGGGTTCGCTTTCAAGTCCTAAGACTGCCGCAACGTTCATCAAAATATATCTACATCAAATTGCAAGCTGTCTCGTCGAATCAAGGAGATCTCCAATTATAGGTGTAATTCTTCCATACCCACTCTCTTTCGTTTTTACTGTTCAATCAATTGCATAAACTATAATGCATGACCACATGGAAATTGTCAATGTACTGCTTAGTTTTTGAAGTTGCTTGCATGCTAGTGTAAATCATTAATAAGCTTAACTTTATTGAAAATATTCCCAGGCAGCATGATGTCTTTAGTTAACCTTGGAATACGATTGTCTTAGGTCTAGGGTCAAACCATCTTAATGTTTGACACCTGGCCATGTGTGTGTTGACCTCTAGGACATAGCTATTACCCCTTTGTCGAAAGGATGCAAGACAAATAATAGTTCAGGAGCAAAGATCAAAAGAAATAGATTTAAAAAAAAAAAGCCTACAATAAATGGCAATACAAGTCTTAATGTGCTTTAATGTTGGCCTATCGCCTTATTGATACTTGGTAGGCGAGGAGTATTCTACTCCAGACCGATGCCTTGGTTGGTAGGGGGTAGCCTTGCCTAAAGTGAGCTAATAGATTCCTGGATAATGCCTTGTGTTAAACATGGTACCAGGATCGATGTTAGTTTTGCCTTAGGAAGGTCGCCATTGTGTGTAAAAATTGTCATGTGCATTAAAAAAAAAAAAAGAGGCAAAAGGCTCCTGTAACTCTGATGTTTCTTGTGTCCCTAGATGCGTGGTATTAACTTGTTCTTAGAGTAGACACAGTGTGGTCATCTGTTTATTTATTAAGCTTGGTTATTTTCCTTGACTTAGGCCAGTTATAAACCTTGATTAACCTTTAACACCTTGCTAACTCTTGAATTCCTTTCAATAATTTTAAACTCCTATTAATTTGCTACACTAGCTCACTCATGTGACCCTTAAACTAAGTTCTCCTAGCAACATCCATTGTGGTCTAACATGCTTGAATTTATACACTTTATATCTTTTGAATTCCAGCATACCTTCAATCTACTTCCCTGTTTTGCAGACGGTCTACCACAACACCCTCTCGAGCTTACCATACCATAGCTTCCGAGGACGGAATCTACATCAGGAAGGGGGGCATGTTAACCCATGGCGGACATGGCGACGTACTATATTTTACGTCATTAATTTAAATATTCTGAGCCATGGGCCGGGCTTGTCGGCACCATATGTTAAGGATGAAGGGATTGGGTGATCGCCGATGAGAGGCGCACCTTGGATATCAGTAGGATAAGGGTTAGGGTCGGCCGGCCATGTATGGGCGCCCAAGTGTGAACGGCCAAGTCACCTATATGAGTCAAATGTAACCCTAAAATCCTCATTCTCATGTGTTGTGAATACAAGAGTGCTCTTGCCTTATCTCTTTGGTTTCCTTCTCCTGCGTGTGAGAGAGAGAGAGAGAGTGAGAGAGCGATCGAGCACTGTGTAGCGGCACGGCGGCGGAGAGGAGGTAGAGCGGCGCGACGACGGCTCCTCCTTCACGGCTGCGACGCGGGAATCCTTCAAGGCGGCAGTTAAGCGGTGAGTGACACACCTTTTGCATTCTGTTTTGAGCTTCCTTCCCTGGTTGTATGCTTGCAGCCATCCGTGGCTCGCATACGGTGCCCGGCAAGTCCCCAGCTACGACCTGTGCGGCAAAAGCGCACAGCTGTTAGGCTTCCTAAGGTAGCTACCAGGCTTCAGAGGGTAGCTACCAGGCTTCAAAGGGTAGCTATCAGGCTTTTAAGGATAGTTGAGAGGCTTCAAGGTTATCAGGCACCTACCAAGCTTCCATGGGGAAGCTCTCAGGCTTCGATGGGGAAGCTCTCAAGCTTCCATGGGGAAGCTCTCAGGCTTTTAAGGGTAGCTGAAAAGCTGAAAGGTAGCTACTACCAGGTAACTACCACGATTTCAAATTTAACTTTTAGGATATTAAGGGCAGCTGACAGGCTTTGAAGGTAGCTACCAAGATTTCAAGGGTTAACACCAGTCTTCAAAGAGTAGCTATCATGCTTGAAAGGTAGCTATGAGGCTTTTAAGGGTAGTTGATAGCCTTTCTAGGTAGCTACCAGGTAGCTACCAGGAATCTAAGTAGCTCCCAAGCAGCATAAGATAGCTACCTTGCTACTACCAGAATCAGCTGCCATGCTACAGATGACAACTCTAGGTGGTACCATTTATCCACATGCATCTTACCCTCACCCACCTTACAAAAAGGTACACAAAAAAAACTAGTAATGAAGACAAGGGTTAGAGAGCATAACGGTATGCTACGTACCGTGGAAAAAGCACGATTTGGCAGCAGTGTTTGGAGGGTACTGTGCTTCGTGACTCCCTTGCATAACCGGGGGCATCAATGTGGCCAAGCATCAGCAAAGACCTTGTAGTAGCAGGCGAGATCATTTGCGTGCATCCCATAGCCATGCAAATCTCTTTGCTTGTAGCAAGGTGAGCAAAACAATAAATATGATAAGCATGACCACAAGGAAGTATAAACATGCAAAGACCATCTGCATCATACATGACCAATCCACAAGCAAAACAAATATTGTGCGCATCCGATAAGCCCAGATCTGCATGTGGTAATTTAGGTGTTGGTAAGGATAGGAACACTTTGTTCCTTCTTGCCTGCATGTGCCTGCATGTCTTTCACAAAATCCACCTGAGCACGCACATGCATCTCTATTTGTTTTGCATTTTCTAGAAACTCTCAACTTTCACAGCCCGCACTAGCAAGAACAGTACCCATAACAACTCCATCCACAGTTTGGATGGTCAGTGACAATCTATCCACTTTCATCCTCAGCTCCTATAACTTCCCAGCATCTGCTGGGTCTAACGCATTTTCAACCTTTTGCAACTCAGATTGTGCATCTTCCAACTGTCTTTTCAAACTACTAACCAGGAGCTGTTCCCCTTCATCTCGATGCATATCCGCTTTGTACTTCTCAACTTTTCTCGTAGCTTCGTTGAGCTCTGACAGGGCATGAGCATATTTCCTTTCAAGCACCTCAATTATTCCGTCCAACATAGCAATTGCCTCTGAGTCCACATGCATAATTTGTACTATTTCCGATTGCTCAAGAGGCTTCACCTGTTCAAACCTAGAGGTATGCAGTGCAGAGGAAGCATGGAAAATAGACCATCGGTGCTTCTTTGCTTGTAGCTTCTTTGCATCCATAGCCGCTATCATGCTCTCAAAAAATAAAGCCCAATCGACTGGCCCTTTTGTACACGCATGTAGAAAACCTCTTGCAAATGCCTTGGTCACCTCCATCCCATAGTTGCTGGTGGGAGGTTCCTGATATACCGAAGTAAAAAGGGTGTAGAACCTGGGCCACAACTCTAGCTGCAAAGTCCTGCATTTTACTTTACTGCCCCTTCTTGGCACCTCATCAAAACATGATAGCCAATCTGCATCTGTAAAATTAGCCTCACCCAATGTTCGCGCATCCACTCCAGAATCTGAAAGACCGTAGACTTCATGTGCTTGGGCTTTGGTCATACAGAAAACTGACTTTCTTTCAAACTAGACATATGGAGGGTACCAACGTGATTTGCCCTGCAACATTCCATAGCACAACTAGAATCAGTCCAACACATTTTGCTAAGATATTTTCATGTATGACCTGCTTGCTTTGGACATGCACCTTCCATATATATGCATGAGGCTACAAGTATGCTTATGTTAACAATGCTTGTGCGCATGTATAGAAAGTGTGGGAGTATCAAAGGTGTAGAAAATGTATTCTCCAGTGTGTTGTCAGCATGCAATATGCAATGTAGTGTTACTAAAACTCAATAAAGCACTATTGCCCACAACTTGAATTTTTCTAGGGATGTTTTGGTATGCAACACACTTATTACAATACACGACAAGTGAGGAGTCATCATTGAAGCAAAAAATTTGTTTTGTAAGGTATTCAATAGGGACATTGTTTCATGGATGACATTGTGAGCACACTCACTCCATTACCCCCTGGAACAACATGGTAATACCCTAGCATGCATGTACGACACACCTTTAGAAAAATTCACACAAGCCAGGCACATGAACAAAAATTGGCTGCACAACAACATGTGTAAAGATGCTCACCTCTGTGCTTGGAGTGGCATCTAAGCCGAGCTGCATGTTGAACTTCTTGCTTGGTGTAGTAGGTGATTTGGGTGAAAGAGGATAATGCCCCTTTCTTATAGCTCCTTTGGCCTTTGCTGCAACTTAGGAAGGAGAGGAGGAAGCTAGCACCCTGCGAGATTTCTTGGCTGGGAATGGCTCTAGAGAAGATTCAAAGCCTGAGGAGAAGAAGTGGGAGAGGAAGTTCTACCTGCAGCATTTCCCCTGTGTGTCCTGCTATCTGACCTCCCTCTTGGCTGCTTTGTTGTTGCTCTCAAGCTTCTAGCATTTCCACGCTGGCAAGCTTCCCCCCCAGACGAGGGCCCCTGCTGCTGCAGCCAACGAGCACTCCTCAAATTTCCACGCTGTGGCAGGCTCCCCCCCCAGACGAGGGCCCCTGCTGCTACTTCAACCGACAGGCACTCCTCATGATCGTTGCGAGACATGCAAAGGTAGTGCCCCCACTCCTTTGAATAAAATAAAAAACTTATTGAAGTCTTTTAAAATTCCCAACACTCCTATGGCTACCAACTGAGCTACCTCCCAGCTCCCAACCCTGAAATTTGGTAGGTAGTGTACCACCTATTCATGCATATACCAAGGACATTGAGGGGATATATGACCCCTTTCCCTTCTAAGTGCCAGAGGATATACATCTCCTCCCATTCTCCTAGGGTAAGGACACTGAGGAGAGGAATGACCCCTTTCCATACAACTAATGCATTGGCCATTCATCAAGTTGCAACCTCCTCTACCATATAGCATCAAGTAATTCACAAGTCTTTCTTGTAATGCTGCATGAGAGCTCCTTTAGCATCCTCATATGCTTGCCCCTAATGTGGTTTACCCCTCCAAGTCTCAAAACACCTTTTTGCATCCCCTTTCAATAACATGGATATAAGTGTCAATTTGTCCTCATCACTATCCTTCCCAAATGTGAAAGCTACCAGCTTTGTCCCAGCCAAAAAAGTACTCATTCTCATTGGCATGACCGTGAAACATGGGATCAAACATCATTGCAACCATCTCAATAGCCTGACACTTCTCAGCTTCTACCAATAGTCTGAAGGGTGTCTTGAAAGCCCTCCTCTATGGAGGCACCAAAACAATGATGGCTTCAGGAGAACCTACCTTTATAGATCCGTTCAAAGAACACCACAATGAGAGGAGACTAGCATAAGCACCATAGCCGAGTAGAAATAACACTAGAGGGAATCAGCACACGGTAGCTAACAACCCCTGGTCCTCAACTGCCCCAATTGGATACTTCAATACCCTCCCAACCCCCCTAATCAATCTAGATGATTACTTAGGTTGTGTTTTAGGGTCAGCTCTCGCACTTCCAATACCTCTGATCTTTCAACTAAGAGCCTCTCCTGACTTCAACTGACTCCCATCTAACTAGAACATCTTCGAGCTGCTACCGCAGAACTGGCTAAAACCTACCTCTAAAGTCCTCTATTTGTTTCTTGTCAGAAATCTACTCTCCAAATTCCCAAAAAAGTGTCCTCCATAATCAGCTAGTCTCACAACCTTGTCTTAAAACCTATGAGAACCAAGCAGCTGACCATTGGCTCACCAATAAACTCTCCTAGTTGTGCCACAAACAAGTCCGATATTCATTGTCTACCTGCTTCCAAATTCTTCAGTCTGATGGCTTACGCCAGTCCAAAATTAATTATCCAATGTCCTCTACGATTAGAAAATTCCACAATCCCTAGACCTTCTTGGTCATCATGCCAACCCTCCTCTGACCGTCCTTCGATCTTCCACATGTAGAGTTCTCTCCAGATTCTGCCACAGAACCGTTTTCCTCATAACGTTTATCCGACACACAGAAACTTCTACAAATGTCCTCAAACTTCTACATACCCTCAGGAATCAAATGTGATGAGCTATGGTGGATCAAATGCTAGAATTAACATTATTAGAAAAGAGATTAGATGATAATTAAGATGTGATTAGTGAGCAATTAAGCGGATAGCTTAATGTAGGCATGGATAATAAAAAACCAGCAAATTCTCATTAGGCCAATGCCTCAATTTATAGAGTTTACATCCAAGCATCCAATCCCATTGATTTCTCCTTGATTCACTCCACCTCTTTTGCTTGATTCTCTCCACCTCTTCCCAGAATATCTCCACACCTCCTAAATCTCCTAATGCTACCCTTTATTCTCTCTAAGTAGATACTTCTCACCTTTTCACAGGTTCTTTCACATTTATAGATTCTCTTTTACAGCCTCTTGCCAAGGGCTTGTTCCTGCACACACCCTACTCACTTGTATATTTCAACACCTCCCCTCAAGTGAATACTCCTAGCACACCTAGACCCTATACCACGTTTCCCTCTTACTTTGACCAGTGCCTAGCACACCTCCCCTCAAGTGAATAATCCTAACACACCTGGACCCTATACCAAGTTTCCCTCTTACTTGTTGATAGTCCTCCCGCGACCAGTGCCTCAAGTCCCTAAACTCATAGTCCTTGACACACCTGGACCCTATACCAAGTTTCCCGCGACCAGTGCCTCAAGTCCCTAAACTCATAGTCCTTGACACTCTCTCTCTCTCTATGTGTCGAAGGCTACTACAAGTGCCCCATGACCTTGACTAAAGTTCTCACACATACATCTACCACATGGCCTACATCATCAGTGGCTCAAGGTGGTTTTACTCTGTTGGGGCAGGCTACATTGGGTTGTGGGGTTTCTCTCTCTCTCTCTCTCTCTCTCTCTCTCTCTCTCTCTCTCTCTCTCTCTCTCTCTCTCTCTCAGATTTTCACATGGCTCGTCACTTCTTGGAGCCTCACATGGCCTACATCATCTCGGTGGCTCAGAGGTGGTTTTACTCCGTTGGGGCAGGCTACATTGGGTTGTGGGGTTTCTCTCTCTCTCTCTCTCTCTCTCTCTCTCTCTCTCTCTCTCTCAGAGATTTTCACATGGCTCCTCACTTCTTGAAGCCTTACATCTTCTCTTGTCTTCAGTCTTCTTGTCATGGCAGCTTCTCTTCACGCGTCCATGTCTTCCTCTTCTTTCAGTCTTCTTGTTGTGATAGCTTCTCTTCACGCGTCCATGTTTTCCTTCAGTGCTTGCTCTAGCTCTTCTTCTCGGTGTTGATCCTCCTCTTGGAAAGAGATGTTCTTCTTCTTTCACGGCTGGGGCCATGAGCTTGTCCATCAGTTTCTTGCTCCATGTGAGCAACATGTTTTAATGTATTGTTGATAGTTCTTTTGGGCTTTTGATGTTTATCTTGTGTCATTATGCAATGCGAACCCAAATCTATGCCGGAGGTCTTACCTCTTGCCTTATTCTGGACAAGGGGAGTGTCTAATCCCATTTTTACAATGATGTAATCACCCATGTGTGCCCAATACATAATGCATATAGCATTCATTCTTATGCACATTCCCAAATGCAACTCTGGCTGTGAATAATCTTGAATTTGAGTGTGATTTGTAGGCATTAACCAAGAGGTAAATGCAAGATGATGAAATTTACCACAAATTTATCATCATAATTTTACTAGAAATTACATTAAATCAAGGGTAACAAATTTGTATATGGAATGGTTGGAGTATCAAACCATCTCCGAATTGTAATCTGAAGGTATAGGGATATGTATCAAATACCCAATGGTTGATTTGAACCCTCAATTGCACCAAAATATAGTGATTAGTGTTGATTAATCATTGATTAGCAAATTAATCCTCTATTTTGTGTGCAAAAAACAAAGTATGCGAGGAGTCTAGATCTGAGGCCTTAGAGTTCAAATGAGCTCAAATCCTTTCAAGGCCATCAATAGCAATTAGTCTAGTAGAGAATTAAGCCAAGAAACATAAGATTTGACCAAACATTGAATGCTTAATCTTTGTTTTACCAAAGTCACCACCAAAGTCACCTCTGCAGATTTGATGAAGAGCTTGGATCTCACTGTAGACTTGATCAAATCAAAATCTGGCTTTACCACCTTGTAGAGAACCCTTGAAAACCCCTAGGGCCAAGAGGAATTAGAGCCATTGCATCTGGAGCAGTAGAGATCTCATATTTTCTTGAGAAAACTAGCGCTGGAAAAATCACGAATTTGTGTAGCAACGCTTGGCGGTTTGACATTTTGATTGAATGGGCTGAAGCCCAATGGGTATGGCTATGTGTGGCTAGAGTGGTTTGGGCTAATTTGATGTATGAAGGGAGAGAGAGCTCCTCCACCAACTGGGGGTACAAAGGCTACTTTGAAAAAGAGGTAAAAATCTTAATTATCTACTAATCCTAATTAGCTAGGTGATTAGCAAGATAATGGGCTCACAAATTGATGGATTTTAGGATAGTCTCTGATACCATGTTAAATTTGCAGCAATGTGATGAGCTATGGTAGATCAAATGCTAGAATCAACATCATTAGAAAAGAGATTAGATGATAATTAAGATGTGATGTAATTAACTGATAGCTTAATGTAGGCATGGATAATCAAAAACCAGCAAATTCTCATTAAACCAATGCCTCAATTTATAGAGTTTACATCCAATCCCACTAATTTCTCCTTGATTCACTCCACCTCTTTTGCTTAATTCTCTCCACCTCTTTTTAGAATATCTCCACACCTCCTAAATCTCCTCATTGCTACCCTTTATTCTCTCCCAGTAAATACTTCTCACCTTTTCACGGGTTCTCTCACATTTACAGATTCTCTTTTATAGCCTCTTGCCAAGGGCTTGTTCCCGTACACACCCTACAGCAATCCTTAAATTTGATCCAAGTTCCAATAGCAGTGATGCACGCTGAGAGGTTATGGGACACAATCTACCACACAGAACCTTTGACCACCTCTATAATCCCTTGCTCTCAATCTCCCATCGCCTTCTACACAGAACAAGCCCATATATGGCTAACCATCTTCATAGCAAACTTCACAACACAAATACTAGCTCTCTCAACAATCTCTTCTTCAACACACAAAAGATCTAACCAAAGCTCTCACAATGCAAACTCGCTCAACACCTTCCCTCTTGCATAACTACGGTCTATCTCCCTACATAACCTCATGTACCCTACCCAATCTTGTCAGCTATTCACCATGCAACAATCCTAACAGTAGTAAATAACGGCTAGTCTAATACTACATTGATATCCATGTAAGAATCCTATATTTCTTAAGGTTCCTAACCATACCCAATTTGTTGTTTTCTTCTCTTGGGGTTGTGGTGGGCATCTTCATTAAGTGTATCCCCTTGGACACAAGAAATCCTATCATATTTTACCAAACCCCCCATGGTTTGAGCTTTTATGCTCAACCAGATGCTATGGAATCATTGAAACAATCCTCAGTAAAAAATGCATCTAGGTCCGAGCAAGCTTCTTCATGTTCTTCTACAATAACTTCATCAGTAGATAGGCCTTCATCCACTATCTCTGAGTATTTTTGAGCTGTCATGATTCTGCACTAATATGGCTTCAGTCTATAACCATTAGCTCTCTTTGAATGAAGTTGATCATCCAAGTCTACAAGCTGGTAAGTACCATTCACATAAATGTGCACAACCTTGAAAGGACCTACCCACTTAATTTGGAACTTAGTTTGGAAAGTGTTATCCAATTTACTATTGCACCTAAGCACTAGATCTCCCTCTTTGATTCCTTTATCCTTAACTATCTCATTGAAAAGCTCAACTCTTCTATTGGTTAATTGGATGTAGTGGTCCAAATCTTCTTCCCTAGCTAGCTGCAGCTCCTAAAGATCGATCAACCACTCTTCATACTCATCTATGTCCCTCTCCTGATTTTTTAAAAGAAATTGCAAACTGGGAGTTTCATCTTCAATGGGCATTAGGGTTTCCTTCCCAAAAACCAGGTGGTATGGTGAAAATGTTGTAGATATTCCCATAGAGCTGAAGATACATGTAAGTCTCATTTCTTGGGATGCTCTTCCAGAAACTTGGTTAACATATTACACAAGTCCCCATTGAATCTCTATTACATTGTAGATAGTAAGAGGTTGAAAACGTGTGTGTGATATGCAACTTTTGCATAAGCTCTTGTACAATCTAGCCTATGAAACCCGGGTCCTTGATTTGTCAAAAACCCTAATGGCATACCAAACCTTGCACAAATGTCTTCAAAAAATAAAGCTGGCCACTTTTGCATAAGCTCTTGTACAATCTAGCCTATGAAACCCGGGTCCTTGATTTGTCAAAAACCCTAATGGCATACCAAACCTTGCACAAATGTCTTCAAAAAATAAAGCTGGCCACTTCTTTAGGAGTAATACTCTTCACACATCTAGCCTCATCCCATCTGGTTAAGTAGTCCACTCTAGTTAAGATGTAGGTCTTACCCCTAGCAGTTGTGGGTAAAATACCAATTGCATCTAAATTCCACTTTTCAAATGATCCATATGAAACACTGGTTTTCCTTAACTCATGCCTCCTTTCTTATTTCAGACATGGTGCTTCTACACCAATGCTAAACATCCTTCCTCAAACTTGGCCATACATAGCTTGGAGTTAGAATTTTCCTGAAAGTTAGCTTCAAGGCAAATTTCCCTCCATAGACCCCTTCATGGCATAAAGCCATTATGGAAAAGATATCTTCTCTGGTTGGAACCCTTCTCATAATCAAATCCTTTTCCTTCATGTAAAGTTGATCATTTACCACACTATACTACAGAGCCCTCCTTATGAAACCATAACTTTGTTTTCTAGATAAGCTTAAAGGTACCAGACCTATGTGCAAAAACTCTTCAACTTCTTGTAAACTCTCCCTTCCAACATAACTAGGATGGGTTACAATCATGGCATATGAATCCAAATCCTTACCAAACCCTCCTTTTTCTAATGTATGTAGCCTAGTTTTGTTCTCTCTTCACATGTTCGATCTATACCTCTTGAAATCTCTACAGCATCCTTCTTATTTGAAAGCACCATTTCTGCAAGTTAGGACTCTTGACCTTCTAGAAAGCTTGAAGTTGTCTAATGACCAATAAGCTATCTCCTTTAATAATAATCCTGCTAATTCCTCTCTTAAGACACAGTTGAAGTCCATACTCTAAAGTGGCATACTCAGCTTCATTGTTGGTCTGCACTTGCAACTTAATCCCTTTTTGACATACTATTTTACCTTCTAGATCTAGCAAAACAACTCCTCCATTTGCTACCCCAAAGCTTCTCTTAAAGGCTCCATAAAAAATAAGAGTCTAAGCATTTGTAAAATCTGCTTCAGGATCTTTCCACCTGGCCACTTTCCCCTTCATCACTATCACTTCCCTCTATACCAAAGGATTCTATCTATATGTTAAAATATCTGCCAATGTAGCCCTTGTGCTATCCTCCACTATACAAGTGAATTCAAACTCTTGTAGCTCAACCAACCATTTGGAAGATCTCTTGGATGGAAGTTCAGACTGGATCAAATAAGGAAGTAAAGAGTAATGGGTCTATATAGTGAAAGGCTTATGAAGTAAATAAGACCTAAATTTTCTTAAGGCAAACACCACAACCACCATCACTAGCTCTATTTTAGAATAAGTCCTTCCCCCAACTGTCTTTGCTCTGATAACAAAATATACTAGCCTCATATAAAAATTATATCTTCCTTGTTATAATAGTAATGCACCTATAGCATCTTCTCCCACACTAGGATTTACAAAAAACTCCTTACTCCAGTTAGGGGGGCAAAATAACTGGCAAAGTGCTCAAAATTTACTTAACCTGCAAAAAGGCTTATTCTTATTTGTCTTGCAACACAAAGTGGTCTCTAGAGACAAAAGATAAATGAATCTAGCCAAGTATCTTACCTTATGTGTGAATGTCAACAACTGCATCACATTTCGGGGTGCCTCTAGTAAGAGAAAAGCTTCTACTTTTGTAGGATCTGCATCAATTCCATTCTCAAAGACCACATTTCCAAGTAGGGTTACTTTGGCCTAAGCTAAATGACACTTGTTAGGGTTTAGTTGTCCACCCAGATCATCTAGCCTCTTTAATGCCATCCTCAACTTCTCACATAGTGAACTAATCTACCATTATAGATACAAAAATAATCTATAAACACTTTGATGAAGGACCCCAAATAGAGCTCAAACACCAGCTTCATAAATCTTTGGCAGGTAGTAACAGGAGAATTTGTAAGCCCAAACAACATGACCCTGTATGCAAAACACCCCCATGGTGTAATGAAGGTGGTTTTCTTCTAATCCTCTTGGTGGGCAATTGAAATTTGGAAGTAACTTGAATATCCATCACAGACAATATACCTCTCATGCCCAGCTACATTATCTAATATTTCATCTTGAAAAGAAAGTGGGTGGATAATGGCCTCTCTTGGTTACAACATTCAAAGGCTTAAAGTCTACAGAGACTCTCCACTTTCCATTCTTATTGGGAGTAATCACAACCGAAGAAGCCCACTCAAAATTGTAAACTAGAAAGATAAAGCCTACTTGAACTTATTCACCTCCTCTCTCAATACCTGCACTGCACAACTCCCAATCTTCTCAATCTTTGCACCGCTAGTTTGGCCTCTAGCTTCAATTGTATCTTATCTTGCACAGGTGACACCCCCTAACTTGAGTATAAGAGGAAATCAATAGATTTGGAAACTAATTCAACGTTGTCCTATAGTCTTTCCTCCCAACCATTGCTAGATCCTTGGTAAGCATTTTTAGTAAGACTTCTTCCTTAACTGACTTCTCTTCAACCTCAACTTCCACCTTCTCTTCAACCTCAACTTCCACCTTCTCCTCTGTACACAACTATAGAGACATGCACATGAGATCAGTATCTGGCTCTAGCAATTGAACTTCCCCCTCATCATTCTTGGCCCTATCCTCTTCTATTGTAGAGTCCTCTTTGGAACTCGTTTCTTCATCTTTATATTCTGAGGTACTACTTTCTAGACTTAATTCTCTCCCCTTAACCATGTCATACCTAACTTGCTTCCTCGTAGGCTGGTCCAAACCTAAGATAAGGTGCCCTCTCCACCAATCTTGTCTTGCTCTCTCATTGTTATCAACCATGGTCTCCCCAAAATCAATGGATAAGCTTTTGTCCTTGTTGGCATGAGATGAACATCCAACTCATCTTCATATCCAAGAATGGTCACCTCCAGTCTCTTCACCACTCCCAAAAATCTAACTTTTGCATTATTTGCCATTCTAACTTTAAACTCGAAAGGTGCAATCACATTTAGTCTTACTAGGCCTTCAGAGTTTGCTAGGTTCTTACACAAACTTGGGCACCACCATCAATGGAAACTTTAAACTTATTTACCCATGCATCCATGATAGGTAGATAATCCTTGTTTCTTTTAACACGTACTAATGTCCTCCTTTCTTCACCTTCTTGGAAACCCTTGTGCTAACCAGTTTGCTCCATGTTCTTCTGAGTTTATGGCACATCTGCAACAACTCAAGCCAAGACAGAATGGGTCCTTTCTGTTGGAGATCCCTCTTCAAATCATACTCTTCCTCTTAAGCCCCTAAGGGAAAATCTTGCATTCCAATACGCCTCCTGGGTTTTGTTTTCCTCTTACCCTCTTTGAATTCATGCTCTACTTTCTTTCCCTTCTTCCTTCTGGATGGTCCTACTTTATGTTCACCCTCTTTGAATTGATGCTCTTCTTTCTATCCCTTCTTCCTTCTGGATGGTCCTACTTTATGTTCACCCTCTTTGTACCCCTGGTTCTTTTGTTGGCTAACATATCAGCTTCTTTATCCATATGAATTAGATTAACCTCACATGCTCTAGGCCCATTTACTAGCTGTGGCTGAACCTAAGGTACCTGTGGGTTTGGAATCTCCTCTTCCCTTCTAACATTTGGCCTTCCCTCCCTTCTAGGTGCCAAAGGATATACATCTCCTCCCATTCTCCTAGGGTGAGGGGAGATATGACCCCTCCCATTCTCCTAGGGTGAGGGGAGATATGACCCCTTTCCATAAAATTAAAGCATTTGACATTCAAGTTAGGGGCGTCCTCTGCCTCTCATTGATTCTCTATCTCCTCCTTGCAACAAACTCAGATTTAAATTCTCCATAGCATTTGACATTCAAGTTAGGGGGCATCCTCTGCCTCTGCCTTCTCTCATTGATTCTCTATCTCCTCCTTGTTGCAACAAACTTAGATTTAAATTCTCCATTTGTCGAGTGAGTTGATTAATACCTTGCATCAATTGATATGCAGATTGGAACTTGGACCAATACTCCCTTTCTTTGTCCTTCTCTCTCCAGTCATAGCAGGTGTTTTCTCAATTAAAATCTCCTTTTGTTTTTGAGCTAGCCTCTAAAGCTTCCATTCCTTCTCTCTTGTAATCCTTAACACTTCATCAAAGGTACGTGGATGTTTTAACTCTACCTTCTCCTTATGATCAACATGTCCTTTTTAAGGAGTATAGGTGGGTGCTCTGCTCCCAATGAAGCATCCCATCTTCCCTATAGTTCCTCAGAACATTCTACAAATCTAACAAATACATCCGATAGACTATGCTTTAATTTTTGTATATCTTGCCATATATAATCTGGGGATTCACCTTTCTTGTAATTCTACAAGAGATCTCCTTTAGCATCCCCATATGCTTGCCCCTGATGTGGCTGACCCCTCCAAGTCTCTGATGTGGCTGACCCCTCCAAGTCTCGAATCACCTTTTTGCATCTCCTTTCAATAACATGGACATAAGTGCCAATTTTTCCTCATCTGTGTCCTTACCAAATGTGAAGTTGCCAGCTCCATCCCGGCCAAAAAGTCCTTTGAATCCTCATTAGCATGACCATGAAACACGGGATAAGACATCATTGCGGCCATCTCAATAGCCCGACACTTCTTAGCTTCTACCAATAGTTTGAAGGGTGTCTTGAAAACCCTCCTCCATGGAGGCACCAAAACCATGATGGATTCGAGAGAACCTACCTTCATAGCTTCGTCCAAATCACCCCACCATGAGAGGAGACTATCACAAGCACCACAACCCAATAGAAATAATACTAGAGGGCACCAGGACACGATAGTTGACAACCCCTGGTCCTCAGCTACCCCAATTGGATACTTAAATACCCTCCCAACCTCCCCAATCAATCCAAATACTTACTGAAGTTTTCTTCTAAGGTTGACTCCCACTTCCAATACCTCTAATCCTTAAACTAAGAGCCTCTCTTGACTTCAGCTCCCTTCTAGCTCACTAGAATAGCTTCTAGTTGCCACACAGAATTGGTTAAAACCTAGCTCTAAAGTCCTCTATTTGTTTCTTATTAGAAATCTACTCTCCGGAGTCCCAAAGTGTTCTCCACAATCAGCTAGTCTCAAAACCTTGTCTTAAAACCTCTAAGAACCAAGCAACTACCCTCATTTGACCACAAGTCAGATCTTCACTATCTACCTACTTCCAATTTTTTATGGCTTACTGGAGCCCAAAATTAATCGTCCAATTTCCTCTACGATCCTCCAACATCAGGAGACTTAAATACCACAATCCCTAGACCTTCTTGGTTGTCTTTCCGACCGTCCCTTGATCTTCCACCTGTAGAGTTTTACCTCTGAATTTTTCCACACAACCGTCTGCCTCAAAACCTTTATCCGACACAAAAACTTCTTAAATGTTCTTAGACTTCTACAAACCCTCAGGAACCTCTCAACCTTAGAGTCTCTCTACTACTGCTGCTACTAGTCCTCAGTTGCTTCCGAACTGTTTGTTTCCACCCAACTAACTAAATTGACCTTACTGACACAGATTCTCTCTCCTTTGAGTCAGCTAGCACCATATGAGCCTCCACCAAACACTTCAATCAACCTCAGAAACTCTTAGCTGACCACTAGTTTCAGACTACTCTACCACAGAAACCCTGTATGACAACAAAGCCTTTTGACAGACAGCTGCTACTGATAGCTATCCTCAGAAAGAACTAAAACCGTCAGTTGTGCCTCATAACCACTTGCTATAAATCCAAATAGGTCAGAAAAATATCCCTACACAACCTTCTAACTAATTTGATGTCTGGGTGTCAATGATTAACTCCTACACCAACTAAGTGACCCAACATAGACTCAACCGGAATTAATTCTTCATGTACAACCTTGTCTTCAAAAGAACTCCATCAAGGCAACATAGAATTGAAACAAAAACCATATAAAACTAAACCATAGCAAGAAGAATATTTCCCTTGATAGGCTAAGTACACTTCAAATATAAATGAACGTCTCTATTTCGACCACCATTTCACCTCCTTTTCCACTAGGGACAGAAAGAAAAGATACTCAAAATGGCTAGACCACTTCACTTTCTCCTCAATAACTTTGAGGCAAAGTTGTTGAAGGTGAAGGGCATCATATCCTAATCCCTACAAAGTCCTAACCTCCCATGGTCTGCCAGGCTTTCTTGAACCTCTTGTCCATCTAGTGAAAGATAAAATAATTAAGGTGTTAGCATCACTTTAACTAGCCTCGTCTCTCATACAAACTATAAGACGACTTACCTCATCAATCTAACAAATCAAGGATACAAGCATGTGCAGTATACAATGTGTACGTATATATTCGCTATCTAGTAAGACGCTCTATACTTGGATCTCATTAACAATTCCTCCCCATGGGGGGTGGCTTATCATTCTTATTAATTCATGTATTGAATTGGTTAAAAGATAAAATTATTTTGTTAAAGTGCATGTAAATATGGATGGTTTTTTATGAGTTTGCTAATACGCATCATAGAATGTACTTACATAATAAAATAAAATAAAATATATAAATGTAAGACTTGGATTCCAGGATCCTTTCACAGATAAGGGAGATTTGCAACAATATTATCACATGGCACATTTGGTGAGGTCTCTGTAGACAAAGCCATCGACAGCTCCACCACTCCATAGTGGAGACCACCTTCTAGAGAATATCACTACAACAGAATGAGGGTCTAGTTGCAAAAATAGCAATGCTTTTATAACTATAAGGGTATGAAGATGTTAGGACTATTTTGTTGTTAGAAACACTGCTATTTTGGCTACATAGGATCGCTCCTGCTGAGCAGTGAAAATAGCATTGTTGAGCAGCAAAAAAACGTTGCTAATAGCGCTACTGAGAGCAGCGGGTGAAAGCATGATAAGGTGGACTGAAAACAAAATCTATCCTCCTGTACAATGGTTTACAACTAGTTGTGAAACACTTTTGTGCAAAGTTAGAGAATTAAAACATGGTTTTTTAATCTTGTTTCACATTTATTATATATAAAAGGCACTAGATAAATCTCTAAATACATCTTATGATGATATTAAATCCACTAATATTGGTTTTATTCAAGTGTGGTAGCAACCAATGCAACTGGCAAAAAGTGTACCACCTTATCGTGCTTTCACCCAGCAAAAAAACGCTACTAATAACATTGTTGAGTAGCAAAAAAATGTACCGAGCAGTGAAAACCTACAAAAAAAGAATTAAGGGGTAGACTAGGGAGTTCTATGAAAACTCCCTAGTCTCCGCCCTAGCTTTAAAAAATGTTGTATATCCCAGCTTCATGAAGCTACCAGCATGCCTAGGTGCTCTTGGTGCATGTCAATAGCTCTCGATGCATTGGAAGCTACAGACATGCCTAGGTACATGCACCCTACATGCATTGGCTACTCTCGAGGAATGCCAGTAGAGCTACCGACATACTTAGGTAGCACTCGGCATGCATTGGGAGTTCTCGGTGCATGTCAAGAGTTATTGGAATGCATTGAAAGCTATAAACATGCCTAGGTAGCACCCGCTATGGATTTCTCTTAGTGTAGCATGCCGGTAGCTACGGTCATACTTAGGTAGTACTCGACATGCATTGGGAGCTCTCGATGCATGTCAAGAGTTAACAGAATGCATTGAATGCTATCAACATGCCTAGGTAGCACCTGCTATGGATTTCTCCTGGTGCATGCCGGTAGCTACGGTCATACTTAGGTAGCATCCAACATCCATTGGGTGCTCTTGATGCATTTCGGTAGCTACTGGCATGCCTAGCACCCAAGAAGGTAGCGGTGCTACATACCGGTAGCTCCCCATGCATGTTGGTAGTTATTGGCATACATTGGAAGCTACCAGTTGACATGCATTGGGTGCTCCTGGTGCATGTTGGTAGCTACCGACATGCATTGGAAGCTATCGGCATGCATTGGGTGCTCCTGGTGCATGTCAATAGCTATCGGCACATGCATTGGAAGCTAGTACCATACCTAGGTCCTGGCATGCATTGGGTGCTCCCAAGGCATGTCAGTAGCTTCCGGAATGCTTAGGTAGCACTCGGCATGCATTGGGAGTTCTTGGTGCATGTCAAGAGTTAGCGGCATGCATTGAAAGCTACCAACATGCCTAGGTAGCACCCGACATGCATTGGGTGCTCCCGGTAGTTGCTGGCATAGTTAGGTAGTACTCGGCATGCATTAGGAGCTTTCGATGTATGTCAGTAGTTACTGGCATGCTTAGGTAGCACCCAGCAAACATTGGGTGCTCCCAATGCATGTTTGTAGCTATTGGCATGCATTAGAAGCTACTGGCATGCCTAGGTAGCACTCGGCTTGCATTGGAAGGTGGCGGTGCATGCCGACAGCTCCCGGTGCATGTCGGCAGTTATCGACATACATTGGAAGCTACTGGCATGCCTAGGTAGCACCCGACATGCATTGGGTGTTCCCGATGCATGTTGGTACCTCCTCTCGGTGCATGTTGGAAGTTATCGGCATGCATTGGAAGCTATCGGTATGCCTAGATAGCACTTGGAATGCATTGCATGCTCCCAGTGCATGCCAGCATACTAACATCCTTGGGTAGCACGCGGCATACATTGGGTAGCTACCGGCATGGTAGGTAGCACGTGGCATGTAATGGGATCTCTCAATGCACGTTGGTAGCTATCGGCATGCCTAGGTGGTGCCTAGTGGCACCCGACATGCATTGGGTGCTCTCGGTGTGCATGTCGTTAGCCAGCAGCGTGCATTAGAAGCTACCGGCATGCCTAGGTAGCACACCCGACATGCAGGGGTGCTCCGGGTGCAAGTTAGTAGCTACCGACATGCATTGGAAGCTACCAACATGCCTAGATAGCACTATACATGCATTGGGTGCTCCTAGTGCAGCACCTAGCATGCATTGGGTACTCCCGATGCATGCCGGTATCTTCTAGTACATGTCGGAAGTTATCGGCATGCATTGGAAGCTACTCGCATGCATTGGGTTCTCCCGGTGATGCTGGAATACTAGCACACTTAGGTAGCACCCAACATACATTGGGTAGCTACCTAGGTATGTCAGTAGCTATCGGCATGGTAGATAGCACCTGGAACATAATGGGAGCTCCCCCGGTGCATTCTGGCATTCTGGTAGCTACCCACATGCCTAAGTAGCCGTCGGCTATGCATAAGCCTTATGCATAAGGCTCATGCATAGGCCTTCTGCATATTAAGCATAAGGATAATGCATAGCATTCATAGCTTGCAGGAGCCTATATATCAAGCTATGCATTCTGGTAGTAGCTACCTATATGCCTAGGTAGCACTCGACTATGCATATACCTTATGTATACTATGCATAGGTATTATGCATAGCATTCATATCTTGCACGAGGCTATGCATTCCTAGCCTGTATAAAGCTATGCATAAGGCTATGCATTTCTAGCCTGCATAAAATTATGCATAAGCCATGCATAAACCTTATGCATAAGCTACAGCATACATGAGGCTTATGGTTTAGCCCTATGGATAAGCTTAATACATAAGCCTCATGTATGTGTCTTATGCATAAGGTTTATACATGAGCTTATACATAAGCCTCATGTATGTGACTTATGTATGAGGCTTTTGCATAAAACCTCATGCATAACACTTATGTTCTCGGCTTATGCATTAGCCATATGCATAAGCTTTATACATAAGGCTTTATACATGATGCTTATGTATATGGCTAATGCATAAGCCTCATGCATAAGCTTATGTATAAGGCTATGCATTAGAGCCTTATCACTAATGCATAAGCTTCATACATGAGGCTTTATGCACAAGTCTCAAGCATAAACCTTATGTATAAGGTGCATGCATGAGTCTTATTCATATTGCTAATGCATAAGTCTCATGCATGAGGTTTATGCACTACCGTTATGTATGAGGCTTATGCATATGGCTGACACATAAGCTTTATGCACTAGCCTCATACATGAGGCTAAGGCATATGGCCACCTCTTGAGAGGAGCTATGCTATCCAGAGAGGAGAGAAAAAATAACAAATCCTAGAACTTACAAACCCTATAACATGTAAAAGCATAACAAGGGAAACATAAAAGAGAGAGATCTCTTGCCTTATGAGGCTTGTATGTGTGGATAACCTACAAAATCAAACCAAATAAAGAAAAACAAATATTAGTAATCCTAATCTTAACCCCCTAACAGAAATCATATACAAAACCTTAACCTTAATAGAAATCTTAATGAAATCTTTTTCATAACATCGAAAACTTATTGAATCTTTATTTTTCCCTTCTCATTATAGCTTAACCCTAACCCTAGCATCTACATAGAAGCCCCAATAGAGAGATTTGATGGAGACCTCTCCATCAAAGCTCTCTATTAGGATTTCTATGTAGAAGCTAGGGTTAGGGTTAAGCTTCAATGACAAGGAAAAAAGAAGAAAACAAAAACTTAAAAGAGAGAAAAGAGAAAGGAAATACTCACAAGAAAGCTTTCATGGAAAGCTTGTTTGCATAGGAGATGAAGGAAAAGAGAAGACATACCTTGCTGCTTGAGCTTGCGGAGGATAGGGTAGGAGAGATAGATTAGATATGACCGTGCAAAAAAAAACCTAAAGTATCAAGGTTAGGACAGGATAGGTAGAAGAGATAGATTAGATATGAACCTGCAAAAAAACCTAAGGTATCAAGGTTAGGACATTCAAATGATAAAATCGACGCGCGATGAAAAAAGAAGTGGTATTACTTTTTCGAGGCCATGCTGCTAAGCAAGGTTTTATTTTTTTACAGTGTAGCAGCATTTTTTCGCTACTAAAAATGCTACTAAGCAATGAAATAACGTTGCTGAGCAACAAAAAAACGCTACTAATAGCACTACTCAATAGTGAAAAACAACTATTGAGCAGTACTTTTTCACTGCTCAACAGCATTAAAAGCCCCGACACTCCTCCTTCCAAAACATTGTTGTACCCCCGATGTGTTGTAGTGTATGATGGCTTGATATCATTCAATATCTTTGTGGACTCTCAACAAAGAAGCTTTAGGGTGGCTCTAAGTGCATGCAAAAGCATCAGAGCCTCCCTGTAGGTATGGAAGTACGGAATGTTTTCCATACGAATTTGGCATCATGATTCTTTTCTTACTGGGAGAGGTGGTGAACCCACCTAACATGGTTACTCCTCCCCCCCACCACCGCACTGTATGAGGTAAAATCCTCCCTCCTAGAGCAACCATCTAAGGGAGAAGAGCACCCCCACCCCCCTACTTTTTTTCATCGCTCCCTCGCGAACGAAGCTAGGTTTGTACTTAGCCAACATGATCGTTTTTTCTTGGTAACTCAAAGTTGGGATCTTTTTTTTTAAAATGTTAATGTAAAGCTCCTAATATGCATGCATAGAGCATTCTCTATGTATTCTACTGATATGAATGCATATCTCCAATATGTAGACACCATAGGGTGTACATTAATACAAAGGGTTTAATGCTTAGAGAATACCTCAATGAGAAGGGTATGGTGTTGGATCAAAACAAAGAAGACCTATAATCATAGAGTAGGGGCAATGCATAGGCATAGAAGCCTCTTATGCAATCTCTATGCATGCATATTATTGGAGCTATGCATGTTGTATGTATGCATATTAGAGAATACATAGAGCATGCATAAAGCATCGGATGCATGCATGTATATTAGAGCACACATAGAACATGCATAGCTCTAATATGCATGTATAGAACATATGTGTTCTCTATGCATGCATATGTATGCTTTATTCATACTCTACGCATGCATATTGGAGCTTTGCATGCCCTATTATGCACGCATAGAGCATACATATTAGATCTATGTATATGCCCTAATATGCATGCCTAGAGGATGCATAGAGCCCTCTACGCATGCATATTGGAGCTTTGCATGCCCTATTATGCACGCATATTAGATCTATGTATATGCCCTAATATGCATGCCTAGAGGATGCATAGAGCCCTCTACGCATGCATATTGGAGCTTTGCATGCCCTATTATGCACGCATAGAGCATACATATTAGATCTATGTATATGCCCTAATATGCACGCCTAGAGGATGCATAGAGCCCTCTATGCATACTAATAGCAAGAACAAACAAACTCCCATAGCACCTATGGGTGTACAATTAATAGAGGGGGTTTAGGGTTTTGAGCATACCTAAATAGGAAGTTCAAGATGTTGGACCAAAAAATGAAGACCTACAAACACATGAATCATAAACCCTAAACATAAAGCTTGTTTTGTTAAAAAAATGACACATAGGGTTTCTCACCTTATGTGGAGGAGAGGGTTGCTCACCTTATGTGAAAATATCTTTTTTTTTAAAAAAATTCAAATATTAGGTGAGATATAACATAAACCCACATATGTCATACTTATTAGTAAGAGAAGAAGAAGCAAGACTAGTTTAAAGAGGAGAAACAAGGGAAATAGAAAGAGATCACTCTTCACAAATGGAGGTAAGGATGAAATTAATCCTAATCACATGTATAATCATTACATTAAAGAGCATGAGAAGAGCATATACCTTCATGTGCTGTGTGCTTATGGGATAGAGGAGAGAGAGAAATAGCATTACCTCTTGATTAGAGGAGGGATATGAGGTTGAGGGAGATGAGAGGTTTGCCAAGGAGGGATATGAGAAGAGAAAGATGAGGGTTGAGGGTTTTCCAAGGAGGGATATAAGAACAGGGAGGTGATGGATGAAGAGATGAGGTGAGGGTTGAGATATTGGAGTTGAAGGGATATGGAGGTGCCTAGAAATGAAATTTGAACTACATATTTGAGCCATAGTATAAACTTGTGATTCCATGAGTGTCTTGTTTTGCTAACAATGTCTAGTAGCAACACTTTTAACGACACATAGACTGTTGCCAAACGATACATAGACTGTTGAAATTTGAACTACATATTTGAGCCATAGTATAAACTTGTGATTCCATGAGTGTCTTGTTTTGCTAACAATGTCTAGTAGCAACACTTTTAATGACACATAGACTGTTGCCAAACGATAATTAATTATTATTTTTAAATAATGGTTGAAAATATTGTTACATGTGTGGTTTAGTGACGCCCATAAGTTATGTTGCTAACCCCCTGTCTCCCTGGACTCCCATATGCCTTCTAGTGCGAGTGGTCTTCGAGGCTTAAAAGTGGCTCTAGTAATGCCCACTTGGGTTGCCTTACATTTGGGTAATAGCAATGATTTACCTAAAAACCTAACTCATATGTTCTCATTTTTTTATTTTTAATCACAATTTATGCTAAAATGAATTCAAAATTACTAATCAAATAATTGAAGAGAGTCTCAATTCAAGATTGCATGCTCTGTGTCTTTTCACAAAGCATCTATATCCACCCTACTTCCACTTTTCATTTTTTAAGCTTTAAAGATATGGGTTTTCAAGTATGCATAAACTAGTTCTTGATTGCTTTCACTCACACATGTCTTTTAACTTTTTATATATGCAACCCTTAAAAAATTCATAAAAACTAGCAATCCATGACTATATTTCATATTAAACCTTATATATGATAAAATTTTCTTTATTGATGTCAAAATCTATGACCTATACTGGTGTGAACTAGCCAAATAAGTCTCTAGATTATGCAAGGTTTTCTAAAGGAAGGTCTCATCATAATATCTTCCACTACCAAACTCGTTGGACAAGGAAAGCTCCTAACTAGTCATGACAACCCAACTCCTCGTGCATTCCTCATAAATTCACCCCCTGTAAAGCCACGTGGGATCCTAGCCTAGTGATCCCGATGTACCTAGGTGTGTTGCTTCACCTAGTTGGCCTACTAGATTAAGCCCGATGCATTGCCCTGGTTGCTTTTCTTGGACTTGCCCATAGAACCAAGAGCACATATGACACTCTAAACAAGGGTGGGTCATAGCCCCCATCAACCATCCAAACATGGATGGTCAAGCACACCCATCAAACATGGATGGTCGGGCACACCCATTCCCCACAAATATTAGATCTGCTCACATCCTCGAGACATACAACAATATGCTTATTTCCATATCCATGTGCTGAAAAGGGTGGAAAGGCTCTGCTATCATCATTACATACATGTTCCATACATGACATAACAAAAATGTTCTCTAATAGAAAAAGAGTGATAATGCTTTAGCATCATCACTACATATACATTCCATAAAATGCATCATAGGAATGTGCTCTAAGTATATATATTAACAACTTTAAAATTAATTTAAAATTCACATGCATATGCTTGAAAGAATCCATATAAGCAATTCTTTAATATTTCAATCATGATTCCAACATACAAGCTTTCCATATGCATGTGCGGAAAAAGTGTGATGAGGATCTGCGATTATCACTGCATACAGCTTCCATACAAGATATAAAAACATTGTGGTCTAACAAAAAAAGAGTGATGAGGCTTCATCATTATCAATGCATATGCATTCCATATAGGACATAACAAAAATTGCTCTATGTACATATTGCCAAATTTAAACTTTAATTGAAATTCACATGCATATGTTCACAAGCATCCATGCAATCAATTATTTGGCATATCAATCATAATTCCATAATTCAAGGAAGACAATATTCTTTTACTCAATTTTAATATTTTATCAATTTCTACTCATTTAGGGAAGCAAGAAAGATCTCCTACTCTAACTCCCTACTCTTTAATGTTTAAATTAACCTTATTTGGGTTAACATTTCTTAACCTTTACTAATATGGTCTAATCTATGCTAAATGAGCCTCTAATTACATGACTAACCAAACATTATTCTCATTCTTGTATCGTTTAAATATTATAATTTATGTCAATAATATCCATTTAAATTATTAGTCTCATGTATGACACTCCTAAGATGGATAGGTGTCACACTAGGCCATGGCTTTGTACTTAGAAAAATATCTATTTATTATTATTCTTTATTGTTCAAAGCTTATAATTTGTCTAAAATATCCATTTACATTATTAGTCTCATGTATGACAGTCCTAAGATGGTAGGTGTCACATTAGGCCATGACTTAGGACTTAGAAAAAATTTCAGGTTTGTAGCCATAAGTGGTAGCATCCCTTCTTTGGGGGTCCACAGCTCCAATTTCTAGTTCATTAGGAAGTGAATGGGGTCGTCTTGGGCCCTTTAATTTGCCCAAGCCTAATCAAGGTGATTAAGAAATAGCCAAATGGGGGGTTGCCATGTGGACTGAAATGTTGGGTTTTTAAGAGAGGTGTAAGAGTGGTCAAAGGGTGCACTTTTTTCCCTAAAGAGGGGGGGGGGGGGGGGGGGCAATTTTACAATTTTCGGACCTCCATAACTTCTACATACAAGCTCCGATTTGAGCGGAGATTATAGATCCGTGATCTACGCATCAAGAGCTTTCCATAGATATGTTACATGATATGGTTTTATCCGCTAGATTTTAAATTCCATTTTCCCCCCAAAATTCAAATTCGAATAAAGTAGCCATTTTGAAGCTTCTAATTAGAAAACGTTTCTTCTTAAGAGAAAAGGTTTGACTCCCTTAAACTGCCAAATAAAAGGGCCCAAGGAGCCTTCCATTGAGGTCCTAATGTAGAACTTATAATTGATCTTAAAAGAAAAGTTTTTTAAAACATGACCTTGTCTATAACCTTGATCCCACTGAAGGTCTCTAGAGAAAATAACTTAAACTAGGTTTAAATGGCCCTCTTAAACAGGAAAATTCACAAAACTACTCAAAACTGTCAAAAACAAACCTGCCAGCTACTACCATATTTAGGTTTTAATATCTCAAAATTCAAATAGAACTTGAAGGGATCATGGTTTGGCCAAAATTTCTTTTCTCGCAAAAGTTACATAGTTCTAAATGTGATCTCTCGACAAGGTTATTGGTATGGAGAGTAGTTTGTCTTCTAATTTTTCCAATCCATAAATTAAGGTTTCAAACTTACCATAATCAATTTTGATCGCAAAGTCACCTTAGCATTTCTCAAATAGGCCATCAAACTTTGATTAGAGTGATTAAATAATTAAGCATGATTAATATCTAATCAATCTTAATCATCCATGACATAAGGGAAAATGAGCTTTCCCCTTTAATTTGCAACTAGGAATACTTGAAATGAGTGCCCACATAGAATTTTCTCCACAATCTGATCGTTTCTTCATGGAGTTGTTGCTTGATTCTTGAAATGAGTTCCCACTTAGAAATTTCTATAGAATCTTCATGGAGTTGGTGCTTGCTTCTTCTCTCCTAGAGTGAATGATGGTGATTAATGCCTTCTTAACAATTACCATTTAGACATCTTTATATAGGCATGTGGAGCATGGGGCCTTGTATGGGGCTAGAGTCTTGGGGGTTCACTTAAACATATGTAAGTCTACTATGTGAGATCGTTAGAAGGGGTTTTTTTAACTAAGATTTTGAGAAACATCTACAAAACTCTACATACATAAGGGGGTTTTAAATGGCATTTTGAAAAAAAACCCATAAGTTTATAAAGAAAAAGGGGTTATTTTATTAAGTCAAAATTAAAAAAATGATACTTTTTAATACCCCTTAAACGCATATTATATATAGATCTTCCTAAAAGTACATCCCCAAGGGCTAAATATGACAGGGAATGGTGATGGGCTAAAGATAGCAAGTACTGGAAATAGGAGGGAAAGGAGCTACAAGGCCTTCCACCCCTAACAAAATACTATTATTGATTATTATTTTTATTTTTTTTCTCTTAGCTTATAATCCTTTTCATTTCTCTAGTTCTTACAAGAATTCTTTGTGGACATGGTCGTTAGTTCAACGTTTTTTAAGTTCTTAATGTCAATCCACCACGTTTGATTCCTCTCAACCACATCTTCATTTTTCTAAAATTACTTAATGGTTTTTAAACTTTTCTCATGATGATCAATCCTTTATTTTGGAGTTTTGGACCGAGCCTATTGAAAAAAGAGTGCATGACCCCATTCGAGATATAGATCCCCAATTTGGACCTACTCAGCCAAGTCACTAAGAAATGTTGAAATAATTGAGTTTGATAAGAGTATTGGGTGCATGAACATGAGAAGTGAAGGCTATGGTGGGTGAAATATTGAAGAATACATAATTAGAGCATAGAAGTAATAGTAATGAAGATAATCAAGATATAAATCAAGGCTAATCACAAACTCATGACTTGCATTGCAAAAAATGAGCACGGTACATCAATTTGTAGCCACATGCTAGCTACCATCACTTGTTTTCATACATCATTACTTACATCACCAAATATTTCCCTTTTTTACCACATTCTATACTCTTCTTCACCATTTACATTGACTTCTCATTCTAACGTTTGCTAAACCATAATCTAATGTTTACACACATCCAAATACATACTCATTTCTTAACAAGCACACATGTGTCCCTATAAACATGAGTCAACACCACATTTCTCAACCCCCCTTGGCACCCTAATGGGTCTCATCCCAAGAAGGTAATGTGGTATACATAGATATGACACTTCCCCACCCCCTTAATGGTGACACAAGCATATCGCTTAGCATACATCATCGGTGGCTAGAGGTGATTACATCAACATACACATGAACTTAAGACACCTGAGCTCCACATATGGAATTGGGGCACACCGATGAATTGGAGCTTCCCTAGGACCCCTCCTATGAAAAGATACAGGGGGGGAAGAGAGCTTGAGCTCTTGCAAGCACACACACACACTCACAAAACCCTAATAGAGAACACACAAGGTGAGAGGCTGAAATCTTCTTCTTCTCTACTCAACACTCAACACACCATATACAAGATAAGAGTACACATAATATGAAAGGTACTCAACCAATACATACACAGGTTCTCTATAGTGTGAACCTGACTAAATGAGCTGGCGCTATAACTATGCCAGTCTCTAGAATTGCTGTCACACAGCCTGTCATCCCACTAGCCGCATATCTCCCATGATCTCACCAACCATGCGAGTGGTATAAGTGTGGGGCCTATCCCCCACCGCCACCGCCTCACTAGACGAGCTTGATATCTCAACACTCCCCCTCGAGCTCAACTCCATCTCATGTACACCAAGCGAAGCCCTGAATCTGTGGAGCTTCTCTGTACCCAATGCTTTGGTGAAAATGTCAGCTACCTGATCCTCTGTGCTGACATAAACAAGGTCAAGGTCTCCTGCCAAGACCTTCTCTCTGACGAAGTGGTAGTGTACCTCTATGTGCTTCGTACGAGCATGAAAGACTGGGTTCCTGGCCAACTGTATACTGCTAATGTTGTCACAGAAAATGACAACTTGTCTATCCACTGATAGACCCAAATCTGCAAGTAGCTTTCTCAACCAAGCTACCTCACATGCTGCCATAGCAGCTCCTCTGTACTCGGCCTTTGTACTCAATAGAGCAATCGTAGGCTGCTTCTTGCTGCTCCAAGTCACAGCAGCACTCCCCAAAGAAAACATGAATCCGCTGGTAGATCTTCTATCTGAGATACTACCAGCCCAATCAGCATCTGTGTACCCATGTACACATATCTCTGTCCCAGTCTCATAGAATAGTCCACAATGCAAAGTAGACTTCACATACCTCAGTATGCGTCTCACTGCATCCAAATGCGGTTTCCATGGAACCTGCATAAACTGACTCACCAACCCAACAGCATAGCTCAAATCTGGTCTGGTGATCATCATGTAGATCAAACTTCCTACTATGCTCTTGTACATAGTAGGATCCTCCAAGATCTCTACTGAATCTGCACTCAACTTGCCATTCTGATCCAATGGCACAAAAATAGGGTTACAGCCTGTCATACCATACTTGGACAACATGTCCAAGCCATACTGTCTCTGCAGTAATCCAATACCATGTGGTGTCCTAATCACCTCAATGCCCAAGAAATATCTAAGCTCCCCTAGATCCTTCATCTCGAACTTCTGTCTAAGCAAGATCTTTACATCAAAGATCTCTGCATCATGGTCCCCCGTAATGATCAAGTCATCATGACAACAAGCACAACTCCTCTATCACCATGTCTCACATACAGCGAGAAATCTGCATTGGCTACATGAAAGCCAATAGTGACAAGATATTCAGAAATCTTGTCAGACCATGCTCTTGGTGCTTGCTTTAAGCCATACAAGGCTTTCTTCAACCTGCAAACATGCTCGGGGTGACCCACATCCTCATATCCAGGTGGCTGCAACATATACACCTCTTCTTGCAAATCCCCATGCAAGAATGCATTCTTTACATCCATCTGATGTAAAGACCATTGCTTTGACGCAGCCACTGCTATCACAACTCTCACTGTTGCCATCTTGGCAACTGGGCTGAAAGTTTCCTCATAATCAATCCCATATGTCTGCGCATATCCTTTGGCTACCAATCTAGCCTTGTACCTGTTTATGCTTCCATCACTGTTATGTTTAACTTTGTACACCCCCTTGCATCCAATGGCTTTCTTGCCTTCAGGCAATTGCACTAAATCCCAAGTTTCATTTCCATATAGTGCATCCATCTCCTCATCCATAGCTTTCTCCCAACACACATTTCCAACAGCCTCATCAATGCATGTGGACTCTACAACCTGCACAACCTTTGCCATATATACATAGTGATATGCCACATAACCATCATATGTAAATCTCTGCACAGGGTTCTTCACTCTCCCTGATCTTCGTAGCTTTTCATTCATGGCTTCCATAGCCTTCTTTACACCAGCTGTTCTCATAGCTGGGATCCCAAGCTCCTCATCAAGGCTCATATCTGAGCCACTAGACTCTCCATCAACATGAGAATGCTCTGCAGAAATGTCACGCATACCAAGGGGCTCAACCACTTTCTCTTTTCCTTTACGTGGTGTACTAATCACATTTGCAGAGCTGGTATTATGACGTAGCCTACTCCATGGTCTATCAACAGACCCACTAGATGAGGACTCTCCTAGTCCACTCAAAGACTGTGATTGCTGACCTGCATTCTGTGCAACCACACTTCCACTCACATCAGCCCCAACAGCTTCTTTTTCAGCAGCATACCAGCTGCTCATCTCATCAAAGACAACATCCCTGCTTACCCTCAACTCACGTGTAGTAGGGTTATAACACCTGTATCCCTTTTGCTCAAGGGAGTATCCAATAAACACACATTTTTCAGCTTTTGGATCCAACTTAGTTCTCAGCTCATCTGGCACATGCACATATGCAATGCTTCCAAAGACTTTCAGATGAGACAAATCTGGTTTTCTGCCAGTAAACCTCTCCTCTGGTGGAGTTACATCATGTATGGCTGCCAGTTGGAGTCCTGTTCATGATGTATACTGCTGTAGAAACAGCCTCAGCCCAATAGCAATGCGGCATATTCTTCTCTTCCATCAATGCTCGCGCAATCTCAGCAATGTGCCTGTTTTTCCGCTCAGCAACTCCATTTTGCTGCGGAGTGTATCTGCATGTATACTGTCTCCGAATACCATTCTTCTTCAAATATTCAGAGAACACATTGGAGAAGTATTCTCCCCCTCCATCTGACCTTAGGCACTTTACATATTTCCCTGTTTGCTTTTCAACCAAAGCTCTGAAATTCTGAAAGTGAGTGAACACCTCACTCTTCTCCTTCATGAAATATACCCACACTTTCCTTGTGTGGTCATCAATGAAAGTCACATAATACCTTCAGCCTCCCATAGATATGGTCTTCGTAGGACCCCATACATCTAAATGCATAACATCTAGTGCATTTCTACTCACATATCTGTTACGTGGAAACACATGCTTTGTTTGCTTCCCAAATTGGCATGCTTCACAGATTTTATGCATACCTTCCACTTTAAATTTTGGTAGCCTTGTCACAATTCCTTTTGTCTGCATAGACTTCAATCTCTGCACATTCACATGTCCAATTCTTTTATGCCATATGTCTGTGTCTGCAACAATTCCTGAACCATTTGCAAACATCGTAGCACTCATCTCAGGCATGTCTACATCCAACGTAAACATTCTGCCCACTCTGTTGCCTTTTGCAACCAACCTGCACTTGTCTTTAAAATCTTCAACATAACATCCATCAGGGTTAAACCGAACCTGCAAACCCTCCTCAATCATCTGGCCAACTGAAACCAGATTCTTTGTTATGTTCGGTACATGAAGTACATCTGCAAGGTACTTCACTTTGCCATCCTGCATAGACAATGGCACATCTCCAATGTGGGCAATTGGATGAGTAGTGTCATTTCCTGTTTCCACAAAACCTGGTCTTTCCGAGTTTTTCATCTCCTTGAACCACTCCCCATGACTCGTCATGTGGTTTGAAGCACCTGAATCCACATACCATACATTATCTTTTTGTGCTGCATCAACATTTTCAGACATGGCATTCACAACATGCTGCATAACAAACAACCTTTCATTATCCTCATTATTTCTGCTTGAGGATGCATAGTTGTTTTGCTGCACTTTCCCATTTTGCATGTCAGCTTGCTTCTTATAACATTTTGACTGCACATGTCCAGGCTTACCACAATAATAGCATTCACGTGCATCATTATATTGCCTTTGCCGATTTCCACGGCCTCTTTGACTCCCCCTGCCTCTGAATTTGCCTCTTCCACCTGCGTGTTGTTGTTGTTGTTGATTCTGGGACTGTTGTTGTTGCTGCTGCTACTGGCTATAATTCTGATACCTGTTCGGCCACCTCCTTGACCGCGTCCACGGCCTCCTCTACCTCGTCCTCTTCCTGAACTCGTGTAGAAGGCCTGTTGCTCTGAACTGTTTTTGCTTTGTGAAGACTGTTGGTCTTCACCCAAGTTCTTCTCTTCGATAATCAGCATAGACACCAAATCTGTAAAGTTGGGAATGTTTTCCCGAGTCTGAATAGACGTCTTGAACGCCTTGTATTGTGGCCCGAGACCACGGAGACAGACTTCCACCTTGTCATCAATAGATGCAAGGGATTCCACAATACCCTTTATCTTCAACGCATAGTCATTCACAGACATGCTCTTTTTCTCCACAATATAAAGTTCATTCTTCAACTGTATCTTACGTGCCTTGGTATTTGTTTCATAAAGCTTTACCAAGGTGTCCCACGCCTCCTTGGGGGACTTGGCATCCTGAATATTCCCAATCATGGTGTCCTGTATACTAATGGAAAGCCAATACATTACTTTCCTGGCTCCTTGGTTCCAGTCTTTAAACTCTTTCACATCTGCAGCAGTCGGATTTATATCCGGTATCTCCGGTGCCTCTTCATGCTCACCTTCTATGTAGTCCCAATAGCCTTTTCCCATCAAGAAATTCATTAACCTGAACCTCCAAGCATGGAAGTTATTCTTATCCAGTTTCTCAGCCACAATCTGTGTTATGCCATCATTAGACATCTTGCCTAACACACAATTTTACCAGAAACTGCACTCTGGTTTTTCTGCACAAACTGCTGTATTTTTTGCACAGCGGTACTGTAGTACTCTCAAATGTCACAACCAGTGACTTCAATGTGCATACATACACCCAATGGAAACTGTAGACCTCTTTGCAGCACCCACAGTGTCTGCACAGTCAATCTGTCTTCCTGTAATTCTTAAAACAGAGTTCTGTAGAGAATCGATGACTTACCCGCAGTGCTCGAAATCGCCTGCTTTTTGAAAAACGGAGGTCCAGACGCGCCCGAAACGCTTTTTCGGCCCAAAAAACTTAGTCCAAAGGACTATATAGTTGCCCTATAGCTTTACTCTCGCGAAGAAAGCTCCTCAATCAGAGACTGTTTGCCGGTGCCTCCCGTAGAGCTCCCGACAAGGGTGTAGTCACCAACACAATAGGGAAGAGTAGTTGAAGCTCTTACCCTCGTACCGCTTCCTGTGGTTCTCTTGCTTGCAGCTCAGCCCTTAGCACGAACCAGGCTCTGATACCATGAAAAGATGCAGGGGGGAAGAGAGCTTGAGCTCTTGCAAGCACACACACACACTCACAAAACCCTAATAGAGAACACACAAGGTGAGAGGCTGAAATCTTCTTCTTCTCTACTAAACACTCAACACACCATATACAAGATAAGAGTACACATAATATGAAAGGTACTCAACCAATACATACACGGGTTCTCTATAGTGTGAACCCAACTAAATGAGCTGGCGCTATAACTATGCCAGTCTCTAGAATGGCTGTCACACAGTCTGTCATCCCACTAGCCACATATCTCCCATGATCTCACCAACCATGCCAGTGGTGTAAGTTTGGGGCCTATCCCCCAGGCGGGTCATCAGGGCCACCGCCTCACTAGACGAGCTCGATATCTCAACATCCTAGGTGTCCCTAAGAGGGTTTGTCAGATGGTTTTGGGAGCTGGCCACACAAAAGAAAAACCCAAAGCCCTATCTCTACAGAAGGCTGCCATAGCCAAAACTCCAAAATTTGAACAAAAGTAGTTTAACCACTAATCCATTTTTTTGTCTCTTTAATCTTGATTGTTGGGATCTTACAGATCTTCAAGCATACTAAGGCCACTCACAAAGGCTCTCACACACAAGTGCAAAGCTCAAAGCTTCCTCGTTATATGCCTCACAAATGAACACATCTTTTAAATGGAGGACTTTCACTCAAAGAAGGAGGACACATGGCATTATTGGTGTAAATGCACTCCGTAATCCTTCAAATTTGAGGACTTATCTCAAAAATTTTAGGCTCTTCTTCAAATTTTCAAGAACCCTATATGTTGCTTGTGTTGTGCTCACACACGGACCACTACATGATCACATGCTTCTCATGTTTTCTCATATCTATGTCATGTTGGGCTTCATCTACTCAATAAATCTTGTATACCATCAAGTCAACCCATGTTTTCATGGAGGGAAAGAAAAGGAAGAGAAAAACCAGTCACATCAAGTCAACCCATGTTTTCATGGAGGGAAAGAAAAGGAAGAGAAAAACCAGTCACATCATGGTCACATTGTGCTTCACACACATACATGTATTCTTAAAATTTGTACTTACAATGCACATGTATGGTACTCAACTCTCAAAGCACAACCATAGTCAAAATCACATCCTTGGTATTGTACTTCAAAGAAATCCTTGTAATGATCAACCCTATTCAAGCCATTGGGAAGAAAGTAAAAGATGATGAGGCGCTTCTAAGAGTGTGGAAAAGGGAGAGTATGCGAACATTGTGGAAACCTTAAATAATGTATTAGATTTGAAGCTGCATGAGATAGAAGGAGCTCTATTAGAGAAAGATAACAAGGTCAAAGAGAAGAAAGGATTGGAACCAACAATTGAAGAGGAGAAAGCATTTTACACCCAAGGAGGCCTCGCACGAGGACGAGGGCGAGGAAGAGGCAGGGGAGGAGGAAGGACCTTCACTTGCCACAACTGTGGGAAGCCAGGACACATGGCTAGAGATTGCTATAGCAAACCAAATGAAGAAGGATTGACATTAGCAAACTTCATGGAGACTCTTAAGGTAGAGGAGTCAGGACATCTTTTCGGAGAGAGAAAGAGAGAGAAACCCCACAACCCAATGTAACCTACCCCAATAGAGTAAAACCACCTTTGAGCCACCGATGATGTAGGCCATGTGGTAGATGGATGTGTGAGAACTTTATTCAAGGTCACGGCAAGCACTTGTAGTAGCCTTGGACACACAGAGAGAGTGTCAAAGACTATGAGTTAGGGACTTGAGGCACTAGTCACGCGGGCTACCAAGTAAGAGGGAAAGTTGGTATAGGGTCCAGGTGTGCTAGAGCTATTCACTTGAGGGGAGGTGTTGAAATATGAAAGTGAATGGGTGTGTGCGGGAATAAGCCCTTAGCTACTACAAATCGTAAAAGGGAGTCAATAATTGAGTGGGTAGTTGTAGTGAAAAGGTGAGAAGAATCTACTACTGATGAGAGAATCAAGGGTAGCATGAGTGAATATATGGCTATGGAAAGATTCTAGGAAAGGGTGCCCCCAGATGTAGGGGAGGTGGCACAAATCAAGGAGAAATCAGTGGGATTAGATGCTTGGCATCTTGTGGATGTGCCCCCAGATGTAGGGAAGGTGGCACAAATCAAGGAGAAATCAGTAGGATTAGATGCTTGCCATCCTGTGGATGTAAAACCTATAAATTGAGGCATTGGCCAAATGAGAAATTGCTAGTTTTTGAGTATCCATGCATACATTAAGCTATTAGATTAATTGTGCACTAGTCGCATCTTACTCATCTTCTAATTACTTGCTAATTATATTGATTCTTGTATTTGATCCACCAATAGCTCATCACTTGCTGCACAATCATTGACCTACTCTTTCCCCTTTGTGTTGGCTACTACCAGGAGCTCTTCAGGAGGCATTAGCAAATGAACTTTGATTAAGGAGCTATCTTCACGGGAGCGGAGCTGCAGGGTTGCTATGTTGTTCCTTTAGACATATATATTTTGTGACCGAAAAAGCGTTTCGGGTGCATCTTGACCTCCATTTTTCAATTCTGTTTTTGGAACTGTAGGAAGGGAAATTGGTTGTGTAGACACTATGTGTAACTACAAAGAGGTCTTATAGGTGCTATTGGGTATATGTTTGCAAATTGAGGTCACTGGTTGTGAAATTTTGAATGCAGTATAGTACCGCTACAAAGAATACAATAGTTTGTGTAGGACAAACAACATTACTATTTATGGTGGTGCGTTTGTGTTGCAAACAAGATGTCAAATGATGCAATTAACCAGATTGTTGGAGAGAAGCTTGACAATAATAACTTCCATGTTTGGAGGTTTAGATTAACAAATTTCCTGATGGAAAAAGGCTATTGGGACTACATTTTGGAGGTGGACATGAGGAGGCACTAGAGATACCTGATGGAAAAAGGCTATTGGGACTACATTAGGTGGACATGAGGAGGCACTAGAGATACTTGAGATTAATCCAACTACTGCAGATGTAAAAGAATATAAGGATTGGAATCAAGGAGCAAGAAAAATCATGTATTGGCTTTCTATTAGCATATAGGACACCATGATTGGGAAAATAGAGGATGCTAAGTCACCCAAGGAGGCATGGGACACCTTGGTGAAGCTGTATGAAACTATACCAAGGCACAAAAGATTCACTAATTAACTAAAGAATGAGCTTCATATTGTGGAGAAGAAAAACATGTCTCTAAATGATTATATCTTGAAGATAAAGGAAATTGTGTAATCCCTTGCATCTATTGGTGTTTCTGTTGATGATAATGATAAGGTGGAAGTATGTCTAGTTGGTCTAAAGACACAATACAAGGCATTTAAGATGTCTATTAAGACTCGGGAAGAACATCTTTAAAGATTCGGTGTCAATGCTAATCATCGAAGAAAAGAGTTTGGGCGAAGACTAGTCTTCACAAAACAAAGGTAGTTTAGAGCAACAACAGGGAAAAAATAGGGACTAATCTTTGCCAATTGGCTATTGTTTAGGGTTTTTTCAAAAAAAAATCAATTGATATCTTTAAACATTCACCCAAATTTTGGCCATTTTGAAGGGTTTTAAAAAATATTCACCCAATTTTACACATTTTAGGGCATTTTTTGAAAACATTCGCCCCGTTTTCTATAATTTTAAATTTCTATAGGAGGAATAATCACCAACCCACCTACACTTATTTATTCATGGAGGCATCTTATTTTTTACCCTGAGCAACAGGCTTTCTACACAAGCTCAGATAGAGGTCAAGGTGGTGGCCAAATAGGTAATCGCAATTGTGATCATGAAAACATAGTCCCATGAGAAAGTCGATTGGGTTCTGCACTCGCTGAAGCTTTCGCTCCCCTTGCTCGAGCTCCCCTCGACCTTCCCTGCCTGCTCGCACCCCCCATCCCCGCCTTCGAGCCTTCACCTCTCCCCGCCTGCTCGCACCCCCCTCCTCCGCGCCCCTGTGCTCTTCGCGCCCCCCGCCCCCCTCTCGCGCCCATCGCCCCTGCCCTCCTGCCCCCGCCTCCTTTATGCCCCCCACTCCCCCTTCCTCCGTGTCCTGCCCCCTGCCTGCCCTGCCCCCCTTTCGCGCTTTTCCTGCCCCCTTTTCGCTCCTTGTGCTGGCCGTTTCCTGCCTCTGTCTTCTGCCCCTCCCCCTCTGTCTTCCGCCCTTCCCCCTCTTCCCCTCCCCGCTCCGCTTTTTCGTGCACCTTGGTTCTTGCAAGACCCTTTGTCTTCGCTTCTTCGCCCTTGACTCAGCTTCAGACTCTAATGGAGGTTCCTCCCGCCCCCACCTCTTAGAGGGACTCTTCCGAGCCCACTTGCCCGCTCCTGAGGATACCCCCATCAAGCTTTCTCTTTCACCAGAAGAGGAAGCGAGCCTCGCCCGTCGAGGTGGAACACCTCCAAGCATATTCCACCATTTGCCATATAGTTGGGAGATCCGGGATCTTCTCCAAGTCTGCCTTCTTACAGATGTGGGCAAGATGCTGGACGTTCAGTTAGTGGGCCGCGGACACTACGAGAGCATGGCCCAAGTCCTAGCCATGAGTCCCATTGCCTGCCCATAGATGCGGCTCGGCAGGCACCCTCCGGGGGACACCTGCTCACCAGCCCACAGAGACCTCTGATTGGCAGCCTGGACAAGGGCGTCGTAGAGGGAGACAGCCACAAGAGCATGCATAGAGACCGACGCAGCAGCAGACACAGCCTCAACATCATTGGGTTCTAGTGAGGAATAGCTTTGCTCCCCTCCAGGAGGAGACCCTAGCATAGACAGAGGATCAGGAGATGCCAGCACCCCCCTTCTCCTCCACCCCCCCTCCCTTGCCCCCCTCCCGCCTTGCTTCCACCCTCGCCTCCTCTCGTTCTTGCTCCTGCTTTTTGAGCGTCTCCTTCCCCACCCCCTTCTCCCCCCTTCGCTCGCCTCAGCTCCTCGGGAGGCACTGGTAGTACCCTGGCGCGGCTCACCTATAGTCCGGCGGGCACTGAGCACCGATCTTGCTCGTACACCATAGAGGAGACCTACCATGCCGATTCATGCTTCACGAATATCCTCTATCTGTAGTCGGCTGTGTAGTCTCAACACTAGATAGTGCTCAGAGGCTTTCGACTACTCCTTTACACACCTTTTTGGAGCGGAGGGCCCCCATGAGCCAGCACCCATCAGAGTTCATGTGGTGATACCTCCGGCCCGAGGGGAGGAGGCACTTGATTTAGTGGTGGCCTTCTCCTTCCCTCTTTGTGGCACTAGCAACTGGGAGTGGACTCTAGATCTCACTCTTAGTATTTTGCAGACTCAGGTAGTTGAGTTTTCTCACCATGTGAGCGATTTGGAGATAATAGACGTGATAGGTTGACTCTGGAAGTTGGCACATTTCTTTGATACCGGGAGTGCGGATGCCTCTGGGAATCGACACTTGGTGGTTCGCATAGTGGCAGACCTAGCGCGAGACCTTGGCTATGTATAGATACATGAGGTTTCTATCTTTGAGCGGGAGGCAGTCGCTATGGGACACAGCCACTGGTGCCTGGTCCAAGACTCTTGCAGCACACCGGCGGGTGGGCAGATTTATAGCCGCTCGCATGGGGATTACTCTCCATCCAAGCCGCTTGCGAAGGCCCATCATATGGCTGAGACAACCTCCACCTCAGGAGGTCATCCATGAGGATCATCTCATGGAATGTATAGGGCCTTGGCGGCGCACACTATGTACGTTATCATGGTTGTTTGAGGCAGGAGCTTCAGAGATGCCTGGTTGGGGGCAGTATTGATATTATGATGATGCAGGAGCACCATTTGAGTGAGAGCAGGATTCGGAGATATGGTTCGGTGATGCCTGGTAGATGGAACACATTTTGGTCTGCAGGTTTTGGCCCCTTGGGTGGGCAGGGAGGAGTATGTATGGTCATTGTGGACGTATGGCAGTAGGCCATTGTGGATCGCGGGGTCATTGTGCCTGGTAGAGCGCAATATGTTATTCTGAGGATGCACGATGAGCATTTTGGTGTGCTCAATGTCTATGTGCCCAATAATGCTAGTGCCAGAGCAGAGTTCTGGACCCTTGTTACAGATGCATTGCCCGAGGCAACACTTGGTGTGTCGGGGGAGACTTCAACATGCTTGAGGACCCGACCAATAGGGTGGGAGGCAGTCATGTTACAGTGCACGGCACGAAGCTTGCAGCTTGGGAGCAATTTTGTATGACACTGCGGATCATTGATGCATGGCAGCATGAGGCTTTCTCCCATTCTCAGGACAGTCTTAGTTTTTCTTGGTTGGATCGCTGGTAGGGAGGGACTAATCTATCACGGATTGATCGCTTCTGTTAACCCATGGCGGACATTGCGACATACTATATTTTACGTCATTAATTTAAATATTTTGAGTCATGGGCCGGGCTTGTCGGCACCATATGTTAAGGATGAAGGGATTGGGTGATCGCCGATGAGAGGCGCACCTTGGATATCAGTAGGATAAGGGTTAGGGTCGGCCGGCCATGTATGGGCGCCCAAGTCACCTATATGAGTCAAATGTAACCCTAAAATCCTCATTCTCATGTGTTGTGAATACAAGAGTGCTCTTGCCTTATCTCCTTGGTTTCCTTCTCCTGCGTGTGTGTGAGAGAGAGAGAGAGAGAGAGTGAGAGAGCGATCGAGCGCACTGTGTAGCGGCACGGCGGCGGCGGCGAGGCGGTAGAGCGGCGACGGCGGCTCCTCCCTCACGGCTGCGACGCGGGAATCCTTCAAGGCGGCAGTTAAGCGGTGAGTGACACACCTTCTGCATTCTGTTTTGAGCTTGCCTTCCTGGTTATATGCTTGCAGCCATTCGTGGCTCGCATACGGTGTCCGGCAAGTCCCCAGCTACGACCTGTGCGGCAAAAGCGCACATTTTTGGCGCCGCTGCCGGGGAGTTACCCTGCACCAAGCTCCAGTTTGCAGCTCGGCTGCTGCTGCGTGAAGTTTAATTTACACTACTGTAGGAAAGGCGTCTGTGTTGCTGTTGTGGTGTTTCTGTGGTTTTCAATCTCTGTTTCTGCAAGTTGTCTTCTGCATTTCTGTTTCTTTTTGTTATTTTTTCGCTCCGCGTGTGGGCGTGCATTCTGTTATCTGGTTTCCGCGTGTGAGAGGGATTTCTGAATCCCCAGATCTGTGCTGTGTGTGCGAACTGCACCGCGGCCAAGGCTGAACCCTAAGGAAACCCTAGAAAACTTATCTCACAAAAAAAAACAGAAAATAAAAAAATATAAAAAAATATAAAATATAAAAAATAAAAAATTAAATTTTATTTTCAAAGAAAGAACCAAACATGTGGAGAGGAAAGATTTTCTAATTGGAGAAAAAAAATTTGAAAAGAAAGAACCCCAATTGACCCACGACCCACGACCCCGGCCTCGGTCTTTTGATATATATATATAGGAGAGTGAGCCTCCATAGCTTTCTCTCAAGTGAGAGCTTATGGGAAGTTGTGCCCTATATGTAGTCCACTCCCCAAGGAGTAAAGTGAGCATGTGGGATAAAGCCCTCACCCTTTCCTCCACAAGCAAATAGGCTTTTGCCCTTTCCCCCCAAAGGAAACGGACTATTTTGAGGATTACAGGAGCTCTAGATAGGCGAACACGGTGCTATAAAGCACACTAGGACCCTTTAAACGATACGCTCGTTTTGAGCTATCACACGCCCTAGTCCAAGTTCGACCGTAAGTAAGGGGGTCAAAAACGGGTTAAAAACAACACAAAAACAAGTAAAAACGGGGTGCGAAACACCTAAGAAACCACTTGTGTGAGTTTCAAGGGTAGTTACCAACGCACGTAGGGTACCCACGTCACATGTATCTACGTTCTGGTCGGGTGCTAGAGCCTGAACCACTAGAAAGCGTTTCAGTCTACACAGGCTCACACCATCCCTCCACGTTGGCATCTTGGCCTTCGGCTGGAACCCAAGGGAGTGCAACCCAAGATCCACGAATAGTGGATAGTGACTCATCCTCCGACTCAGAAGCCATGGAAGGGCACCCTACCAAGAACCCTGAGGAGACAAGCCAAAACATGCCAGTGTGGGCCCCACAGCCCGGATCTAGCATGTTTAGTCGTTTAATAGAGACCTTTAGTAGAGCTACACGCTCTGAGCATGCGACAGGCGAAGTAAATGAGGAAGGAGGGGTAGTAGATTCGCCATTCACATCTTATGTGGACCCTACCCTCCCAAAGAGTGTCCATGTGGATATTCTACCCACTTCGTTTAATGAGGGCCCTACTGAGCTACCACATTCCGATGCTCTTCCTAAAGTAGAGGTCCCTAGAAGCCAATCCATAAGAAGTGACATTGCGTCCACTTCAAGAGAACCGTTTGGCACACCAAGTCTAGATGGGATATTTCTCAATGAAAATTGGGAATATGATCTACACACAGAGACTCTAACGGACCTATACACGGGTTACACATACCATGTAGGTTGGTTAGAAGTCCTACGATCTACATCTAGCACCACTAATCTAGAGGAGCAACAACACATGATATGTGAGGTGATTCATAGAATTATCCAAATTGAGAGGCAAAATAGGGGAGTGGACCTAGTTTCCACTGGCCCTATGAGGTTTTTGGATACGGGCAAGGCCAAACAACCAACCCTATCACAATTGGAGACTCCCTCGGTGAGTCCCATAGACCCTTCATATGTTGTCTCGCCTGGAGTCTCAATGCAGGTTGAGCCCACGAGTAGTAACTTTAGTTTTCCAACATTGGCTCAACTTTCCATTAAGGAATCCGCAATGCCTACCCCAATGATGAGCATAGCTGAAAGTGCACCTGTTACCGCTGTAGTTAGTACGACACCGCTACCTAGTGGAACAGTACCTACAACAGTGCGTGCCAGTGCCTATCGACCCTATGTACCTATCGCTACTCATGCTCAGGTAGCTCTTACGCCTCTTAGTATGCCAATGGCGTATGCTCCACGACCGCCTTATCATAACCATTATCCAAGGGGAGCTAGGCCTAGTCACATATCATATCCTACGTCATTTGCCAACTTACTCAGACCAACGCCAACTCCTATCAGCCAGGCTATCCCAGAAGTGCCTCCACCAACTATGCCTGCTCACTTAGGTGATCTCGCAGCATTTGCTCAGACGATCGGACGATCCATTGCAGAAAACATGCGGGGTATGCCTGAGAGAGAACCTAGAAGCAAGGCAATACAAGTGGCTAAGCTCACTCAAAACTTCAGTGGTAACGAGGATGTTAGGAAGCACATTGAAGTCTTTGAACACGTGTGTGATTCCTTGGAAGAGCACAATGAGCTGCACAAGTGTAAAGCCTTAGGCTTAACCTTGAGTGGGAAGGCCGGAGATTGGTATCGAACCTTAAGGGTTGAAGAGCGCACTCACTACCCCACTCTCAAGAGATTGTTCTTGAAAGAATACATACGCGAGGATGTGCTTTGGGGGGTAGCATCTCAACTCCAAAAAGCTGAACGCGAGGAAGGGGAGTCAGTGAGAGGCTTTATAAGTCGATTGAAACATCTAAATTCTCGCTGCACTCCCGATGAACGCTTCAATAACAACCAACTCCTCGATAGATTCATCCGAGGATTGCGCCATGAGGACATTTACAATGGCCTAGTCATTAGAGGTCTTACAACGTGGGAAGCAGTCACTGCCAATGCAATCCAGTTAGAAGACAACTTGATGATTGCAGGTAAAAAGGTGTCTTCAGAAACAAAATCCGTTAGTTCGCAAGTATCTGGGCACGAGCCAATGACGGTAAAACCAATTGCCAAGGAGCCCAAGATATCTGAAATGTCTGTGACCGACCTTACTAAGGCTCTCCAAGAATACTTTAGGGGTAATCGAGCTCCTCAGAATAGCCATATGTACCCAAGGAGAGAGCAACAATGGTGTTCGGTGCGCTTAGGACCACATAGCACGAGTGAATGTCCCACATTCAGAGTCAAATTCAATGGGAATTGCAATGCATGTGGTAAGTATGGCCATCAATCTAAAGATTGCCTAACACTTAAGCGAATGTTGGCAAACCAGGCACCACTAGCTTGGTCAAACACACCTTAAGTACCCGCGCTAATGCCTGCACAACCTATCGAGCAACCGTCACAGCACATAGTTCCAAGGAATCCGAATGTAGTCCAGTCTGTGCCATTACCACCGCCAGTGCTAGGACCACAACCTCCACATCCAAGGATTACCCCTGTAAACCAGATGGGTTGTGAGTCACATAGTGCATGTGGGGATTATGAAGAGGAGATAGACCCCACTGCTCCATACGGGATTGATACGTTTGAAATGATTCCCCAGTACTACATGGAGGATCATTTCGGGCAAGTCAAGCCTGTATATCAAGCGGGTGCTCTTGCCACAAGAGGGCAAAACCTTAATACCATGGCGAGGAGACCACCTCTTCAATGTTACGAGTGTGGTGGACCGCATCGTGTAGCGGAGTGCCCTAATAGGTTACAAAAGATCGCTACTCAGATGCAACCAAATCAAGGGAGCACATCAGGAATGCCGGTACTTACATGTAATCGTTGTGGCATAGATTATTTGATCGCTCAATGTCCACATAATCCTAATGCACCCAAGATTACGCCATTGAATTTGGTTGAGGTCACCAACCAAGCACGAAGAACCACACCCGTTGTACCCGCGAATGTAGTTACACGGTCAATGCTTCAAAATCAAAACTACATTCTTGAAGAAAGGGATACTGCATCAATCGCTCAGGCAAAGAAAAAGAAAACACGGCGGAAGAGATCGCTTAATGCCACGAGCTCCAAGCCTAGTTCAAAGACTAACATAGGGACAGGAGACGACCCCGTGTATATGAATGATCCTGAAGATGATTCCGATTCAATAGAAACCATGGGGACCAAAGCCACTACTTAAAGGAGGAACCCACTCGGGAGCTCAATGAAGGAGAATCAAGCGAGTACATAAATAAGGAAAAACAGAAGGAAACTTCCTCGGTCTTTCAACCAAGTCAGTTAATGCCCTCTCGACCACCCAAACTGACTGAGACTCCCCAAGACAAGCCACGTGGGCAAAGAACCCTCAAGAAAAAGATTGGAACTTACCCAAACCCAGTTGAGGAGATTGAACAAGTGCAACACTTAAGGGGTTTGATGGAAGAAACACAAAGAGAACTGAAGAAAAATCAAAATTCCAGACACAGTGTTTCCTACGCAAGTTCAGCCTCACCGGAACCATAAACCGTTAGCTATACCTAGTATCATTCGCGAAGAAAGTGAGGATAGGACATCCGGAAGTGGGCAAACACCCTTCTTGCTGGAAAGAATGTTTAGTGAGGGAATGCCTGACCCCATCGAAGAGGAAGTGATTCCATCTTCACCAGTCCCTAGTCAAGGGGCGATGTCTCGAAAAGTACCGTTGAATGTGTCTAAGCTAATGGATTTCATGTCCTCTGAGATCAGAACCACGATCATATCCAAATTATACGGAGATCCTGAGCTATTCTTAGCTCTTCGGGCATTTCTCAATGGAGAACTAAAGGCGGGGCTACCACAATTTGCAAATATGGATAGACCCGACACGCTTCAAGATGAAGGAGAACATTGGGATCTACAACCCAACTTTGATGAAGATTCGGTCGTGGAAATACCTGTGAACAAGTTGGGACAGTACTTTGAAGGTGACGAATCTAATGCCACCCTCCCCATTACTACCAAGGGATTAACTCTAAAGGGAATCCTTGATGGTGGTGCTGGAGTGAGCATTGTGACTAAAAACTGTTGGGAATCTATGGGAAGGCCTCACCTCGAAGTCACAAACATAGTGGTTAAGATGGCAAACGGAACCATAGCTAAACCTATTGGAATGTTAAGGGACCTCAAGATCAAGGTCCTGGGATACAAGGTAAAACATACCTTCATTGTAATGGATTTCTCCAAGCATCCTATGTCATATCAAATGATCTTAGGACGTCCTTTCATGAGGGAAGCACAAATGGTACATGACTGGTCGAAAAACCATGTCTACCTACAATTCCAGGACTCTGTCATTCGAGTTGATCTTGAGAATGGTCGTGCACATCCTTTAGGAAGAAAGGTTATCATCGATAATCGATCGGATACCACTGTTCATTCCGCCCCATTAAGGTATTGCTATACATGCAAAAAAGAGACTGATGATGGGAAAGATTCTCCTTACATGGATGTCCTACCGGGTATGACTGAGTCGGATAACGTGGATTGGGTACACCTAGCGGCAACCATAGACACATGGGGAAATAGAGGCACAAGTTGGGTAACACCTGAGGGGCAAGATATGCCACCGTTAGTGCCAATAAACATGATAGGTGTTATGCACATGACTCCTGATGGCGAGAATGTGGCAAACTCCACCGACACTGAAAGTAGCGAAGACTCTGACCAATGCAACTCTGAGTATGAATCTCAAGAAGAAACTGACCCTGAGCCTGATGGAGAAAATGAATCAAATATTCACCCAAATGTGGAAGCAAGGTGCTCAAGGCCTAGGACAGTGGCCTCCTGCAGTTCATCCGAAAGTGGAGATCGACCAAGTGAGTCCGAATCGGATAGAAACAAAAATCAAAAACTTGGTAAGAAGAAAACGAAACATAAGCGCCAACGCTATCGAGCTAATGTACGCACTGCAATAAACAAGGAAAGATCCACTGCAGAATGGCTTAGTTATGTAGGAGCCATTGATGCTCATCGGTTGATGCTCATCGGAAGATAGCGGATAATTGGGGACAATACCTCCAAAGTGTCATGTGGTGTATTCCGCAACCTCATGACGTCGCCCAATTAGAAATCGAAGAGAAGCCGAAACTAAGTCGTACTGCAAGAAGGCGGCAAAACCAAGAGTTGGCTCAACAATAAAAGGAAGCGGAATTGAAAGAAAAAAGTCTGGCACAACAAGAACCAGTAGACTTACACCCCGCACCCAAGCATTTCAAATCATTCACCACAGGGGAACGTAAAGTAGTCTACACAAAAGCCCAACGAACGCCTACCAATGGGAGTAGCGGTGTCTACGATGGCCCTGCGGTAAGTAAGGGGATAGACTTAGCAGATCCGGGTGAGGAGTCTAAACCAGTTTATATTGCTCAAGACCTCACCAAGGCGGAAGAAGCTGCACTTACGAAGCTTCTTAAAGAATTCAAGGACATATTTGCTTGGACATATCATGATATGAAGGGTGTTCCACCCTCGGTGGTGCAACACACGATTCCAATGATTAGCACTGCTAAACCAGTCCAGCAACATCCCTACCCAATGAATCCTAAGTACGCAAAGATTGTACAAGAGGAAATTGAAAAGCTGGTAAAATGTGGATTCATATACCCAATTGAGCACTCAGAATGGGTTTCTCCGATAGTCATCGTGCCAAAGAAGAATGGGAAACTCAGAGTGTGCGTTGATCTCAAAAAGGTTAATGCAGCCACCAGAAGGGATCATTACCCCTTGCCGTATTCTGAACATGTGCTTGAAAGAGTGGCAGGCAAGGAGGCATATAGCTTTTTAGATGGGTACTCGGGTTACAATCAGATCACAATTGCAGTCGAGGACCAAGCTAAAACAGCATTTATCACGGAGTTTGGAGTGTTTGCTTTTCGCGTCATGGCCTTTGGCTTGACCAATGCACCTGCAACATTCCAACGATTGATAAACACGGCCTTTAAGGAATATCTAAGGGACTTCTGTGAAGCTTTCTTAGATGATCTTTGTGTTCATTCCTCTTGGGACGAGCACTTGATGTGTTTACGAAAAATATTTGAAAGATGTAGATTATATCGCATCTCCTTGAATCCTTTCAAATGCCAATTCTGGGTTAAACACGAGTTATCTTAGGGCATATAGTGTCCAAAAATGGGATTTCCACTGACGAGAGTAAAATCAAGGTCATTCTGGAATTACCCCCACCCACCAACTACAAGGGAGTCCAACGCTTTAAGGGCCACGTTGGTTATTATCGAAGGTTTATTCTCTTCTTCACCGAGATAGCTCGACCATTGTATAAGCTTCTCATCGAGTTTATTTGGACCGAAGAATGTGACCGTGCCTATGAGCTATTAAAGAAGGCCTTGGCGAGTGCTCCAATCTTGAGAATGCCTAACTGGGATTTACTCTTCCATGTGCATATTGATGCATCAAACTTTGCTATTGGGTGTGTTAACTCAACCTGGAGAACACAAGCTAGACTACCCCATTAGCTTTGCCAGTCGCCAGTTGAACGATGCTGAGATGAACTACACCACTACGGAGCGAGAAGGGTTGGCAATGATATATGCAGTAAGGAAATTTCGTTATTACCTCCTTGCCACCAAGTTTGTTTTCTATGTGGATCATCAAGCATTGTTGTATCTGGTAAACAAACCATGCTCCACAGGAAGAATCACACGATGGCTATTGATTCTTCTTGAGTTTGATTTCACGGTTGTTGTGAGACCTGGCAAGAAACATGTTATGGCTGATCATTTGTCTCGCATACCTAATGGTGAGGCTCCCACGGGGGTTGATGATGACTTACCTGACACTTCCCTGTTCATGGTGGAGACAATGCGTGAATGGAGTGAGAAAATTGTTAACTTTTTGGTTAATGGCTTTCCACCCAAGGAGCTTCGTAAAGATCTAGCTCGGAAGCTGATCAAAGAATGCGAACCCTATTGCCTGATAGCCGGGACTCTTTATAAAAGAGGAAAGGATGACGTTCTTAGGCGTTGTGCCCGAGAGGATGAGTATCTATACATTTTGCAAGAGGCACATATGGGCGTAGCCGGTGGGCACTTCTCTGGAGACTTAATTGTGCGAAAGATCTTACAATCAGGGTATTGGTGGCCCACTATGTTCCAAGATGCATCACTCTTTGTGAAGGGTTGCGATGAATGCCAACGATAGAAGAAACCCCAGAGGAAAGACCAGATGCCCCTACATCCGATCAAAGTAAACCAACCATTTGAAAAGTGGGGTTTAGACTTTGTAGGTCCAATTAGTCCAGCGGCCCGAAACACACAATCTCGCTATATTATTGTGGCCACTGACTATATGACCAAATGGGCTGAAGCGAAAGCGACACGTAAGGCAGATGCAAGGACAACAGCCAAGTTCCTCTTTGAAAATATAATCACACGATTCGGTTGTCCTTTTGAACTTGTGAGCGACAATGGTACGCATTTTATAAATGAAGTGATTAAGGAGCTCACAACAAATTTCATGATATCCCATCATAAATCTACTCCTTACTATCCGCAAGCGAATGGCCAAGACGAGAGTACCAACAAGACTTTAATCTTTGTTTTGACAAAGACAGTTGAAGCTCATCGCACGGATTGGGATCTAAAGCTTACGACAGCTTTATGGGCCTATCGTACTACGTACAAAGTGGCTATTAATTGTACACCATTCAAAATGGTATATGGCCAAGAAGCAGTCATGCCGTGGGAATTTGTCATTCCAAGTCTTCGTGTTGCTACTCAAGAGGGTTGGGATGGTAATCCCTTAGCAGAACGTCTGTATATCCTTGAGCGCCTAAATGAAGAAAGACAATTGGCTGTATACAATGGCCTTGTGGAGAAGGATAGAAGGAAAAAATGGTTTGATCGCCACCTAAAGGACAAGGACATCAAGGTTGGGGATAAAGTCCTGATGTATGGAGTGCGAAACGAAAAGAAGAAGCTCAAATATGCTGGTAAGGGACCATATAGAGTATGTGAAATTACCCCGCAAGGTACCATCAGAGTGGAGACTCTCGACGGAGTTGAAACCATTGGATTCCTTAATGGGAGTAAATTCAAAAGATACTATGACCCCCTAAGCCAGGAGGAGTTACATGCAATCCATCAAAAGAAGGCAGCTAAAGAACAAGCTGAGCTTAAAAAGATACAAGCGAGAGTCGAAGCCAAAGAACGTCAACAGCGTGCTAGGTGACAACGAGAAGCCAACTTGGGAATTACGCAAGTATTTTTCGAGGAAGCAGAGGAGGATGCACTGGAATCTGACCCACCTCTAAGATACCCAATTGAGTTACAGAGTCCTTACGGGGAGGTGCTGTATAATGCATTATTGGATACAGGAGCTCAATATAATTTGCTATCATATGGCGTGTGGTGTCAACTGGGAAAACCACCTTTAACCAAGAGTTCTATCCAAGTTCAAGGAATCAACAAGAAGAAAACCCCTGTATCAGGAATTCTGCACACTCCGGTTGCCTATGACAAGGGAACCATAATTCAAAGCTTTTTGGTTATGCCTATTGGTACCATGGGAGGGACTGTAATCTTAGGGCGCAAATGGATGATGGCCACCAAGTGCAATATCGATTGGGCAACCAGACAAGTCACAACGCAAGAACCAACACTAGGTCTGACCGCTCAAAATCCCGCCCCTAAGTCATCCACTCAAATATTAGATAACGAAAAATCACAAAGTCCAGTGGCAAAACCATCTTCGATTGTTGGCCACCCCTCTAACGCTTCAATGCCAAGAGTGGAAACAGGCAAGGTGGTCCCTAAAGCTTTACTTACTATGCCAAAGAGTACATACAAATGGGTCCCCAAAGCTTCATTAACAGCTACTTCCCCTGCTCAATCTCGTTCAGCCACCAAGAAGCCTCGTAAAAGGAAAGCAGCTACCCACCCGAGAAAGAGCAATGTAACATCGCGATGGATCCCTAAAAAATTATTAGTAGCCCAAGGGTACTACGAGGGGAATGACCAGATTTGGGTCCCTAAACATAAGGTGAATCCCTCTACATCACCTGTAAAACCTTGCAAACCAATTGTTGCCACCCCAATGACAATTCAAGACCGTGGTAAGGGAAAGGTAACAGAGTGCTCCGCACCACTTCCAGAGTTAGTTTGGATTCCCAAACGATATCGATCATTACCACCTAGCTCAGGAAGGGGGGAGCCACATGAAGCTTCTAGCTCCTCATGCCAGGCACACACTCATATAGAAGTTTCTACATGCTCTACACCTACTCTTGTCAACACCCAACAAAAAACCGATGAGCCTACATCTCCCCTTGTAATAGTATCGATGGAAACCATTTCCTCCATTCGTCAATGGGAGCGTACATTACCATCTCTGCAATTGGATGTGGCCACAAGGGTCATAAAAAGCTATCTGCCCACATCACAACCTATGACCCGCTGGACAAATTGGTTCCAAGAGGCTGCAACATCATTGCAAATAATATGATCTACCCAAGGAAAGGGGGAGCATGTACTCACGCTCGACATTCTAATGCTTCCTCCTTAACCTTCTCCCCTGACCATGTAATTGCCAAATTCAAGGGGATGTATATATATAGCTTCATACATTATAAAAAACAAAAAAAACAAAACAAAGAAAAGAAAAACAAAAAATAGTAAAAAGAGCAAGAGCACAAAAAGAGGATAAATATCCGTATACAATCAAGAACTAGATTGACCTGTCTCACAAACCTACTGATGCTATATCTGTGTTTGCAGATATGGCAGATGCACGATCATCATACACTTCATCCACTCCCACCTTTGATGAGAGGTATCATCTGTACCTTTCTCAGATATTTCACATGTGCTATCCTATAATTGAAACTGAATGGGATCATATAGATGTATTAGCCAGAGAGGAAAATGTTGAGGAATTAGAATGGCTAATTCGCCTATTAACCATGACTGACCCCTACTCCGTAGAGGACATATCCCCGATAGCCCAATGCTTTCCTTTTCCACAAGATGACTATCCTCGCATGGTTACATTCTTGATGAGTCTATGTGGATGGGAAAATGAAAAGGAAATATCTGACAATGATGAATGGACGGATGAAACTCATGGCACTACTGAGGTTGATTTTATTTATTTGGACGATGCGGATAGAGGCTTAGCCTTAGGGCTAGAGCCAGGACTCTACAACATCCTCTTACCGTATCCTCAGTAGTAGTGTGGTGACTGGTAGGTAGGTTAGTGTTTTCAAGTTTTTTCTAGTTTAGATTCTTTAAACGAGTCTTGAAATTTTCACACTCATGTGCCTCTCGAGGTATAGTGCTTGTTAGTTGATTGTACAGGTTAAAAAGTTTGAGGTGGGTTCGTGTTAACCCATGGCGGACATGGCGACGTACTATATTTTACGTCATTAATTTAAATATTCTGAGTCATGGGCCGGGCTTGTCGGCACCATATGTTAAGGATGAAGGGATTGGGTGATCGCCGATGAGAGGCGCACCTTGGATATCAGTAGGATAAGGGTTAGGGTCGGCCGGCCATGTATGGGCGCCCAAGTGTGAACGGCCAAGTCACCTATATGAGTCAAATGTAACCCTAAAATCCTCATTCTCATGTGTTGTGAATAGAAGAGTGCTCTTGCCTTATCTCCTTGTTTTCCTTCTCCTGCGTGTGTGAGAGAGAGAGAGAGAGAGAGTGAGAGAGCGATCGAGCGCACTGTGTAGCAGCACGGCGAGACGGCGGAGAGGCGGTAGAGCGGCGACGGCGGCTCCTCCTTCACGGCTGCGACGCGGGAATCCTTCAAGGCAGCAGTTAAGCGGTGAGTGACACACCCTTTGGCATTCTGTTTGAGCTTCCTTCCCTGGTTGTATGCTTGTAGCCATTCGTGGCTCGCATACGGTGTCTGGCAAGTCCCCAGCTACGACCTGTGCGGCAAAAGCGCACATTTTTGGCGCCGCTGCCGGGGAGTTGCCCTGCACCAAGCTCCAGTTTGCAGCTCGGCTGCTGCGTGAAGTTTAATCTACACTATAGGAAAGGCGTCTGTGTTGCTGTTGAGGTGTTTCTGTGGTTTTCAATCTCTGTTTCTGCAATTTGTCTTCTGTATTCCTGTTTCTTTTGTTATATTTTCGTTCCGAGTGTGGGCGTACGTTCTGTTATCTGGTTTCTACATGTGAGAGGGATTTCTGAATCCCCAGATCTGTGCTGTGTGTGCGAACTGCACCGCGGCCAAGGCTGAACCCTAAGGAAACCCTAGGAAACTTATCTCACAAAAAAAAAACAGAAAATAAAAAATAAAAAAATTATAAAAAATAAAAAAGAAAAAAATTAAATTTTATTTTCAAAGAAAGAACCAAACATGTGGAGAGGAAAGATTTTCTAATTGGAGAAAAAAATTTTGAAAAGAAAGAACCCCAATTGACCCACGACCCCGACCCCGACCCCGACCCCGACCCCGGCCTCGGTCTCGGTCTCGGTCTTTTGATATATATATATAGGAGAGTGAGCCTCCATAGCTTTCTCTCAAGTGAGAGCTTATGGGAAGTCGTGCCCTATATGTAGCCCACTCCCCAAGGAGTAAAGTGAGCATGTGGGATAAAGCCCTCACCCTTTCCTCCACAAGCAAATAGGCTTTTGCCCCTTCCCCCCAAAGGAAACGGACTATTTTGAGGACTACAGGAGCTCTATATAGGCGAACACGGTGCTGTAAAGCACACTAGGACCCTTTAAACGATACGCTCGTTTCGAGCTATCACACGCCCTAGTCCAAGTTTGACCGTAAGTAAGGGGGTCAAAAACGAGTTAAAAACAATCTAAAAACAAGTAAAAACGAGGTGCAAAATACCCTAAGAAACCACTTGTGTGAGTCTCAAGGGTAGTTACCAACGCACGTAGGGTACCCACATCACATGCATCTACGCTCTGGTCGGGTGCTGGAGTCTGAGCCACTAGAAAGCATTTCAGTCTACGCAGGCTCACACCATCCCTCCACGTTGGCATCTTGGCCTTCGGCTGGAACCCAAGGGAGTGCAACCCAAGATCCACGAATAGTGGATAGTGACTCGTCTTCTGACTCAGAAGCCATGGAAGGACACCCTACCAAGAACCCTGAGGAGACAAGCCAAAACATGCCAGTGTGGGCCCCACAACCCGGATCTAGCATGTTTAGTCGTCTAATAGAGACCTTTAGTAGAGCTACACGCTCTGAACATGCGACAAGCGAAGTAAATGAGGAAGGAGGGGTAGTAGATTCGCCATTCACATCTTATGTAGACCCTACCCTCCCAAAGAGTGTCCATGTGGATATTCTACCCACTTCGTTCAATGAGGGCCCTACTGAGCTACCACATTCCGATGCTCCTCCTAAAGTAGAGGTCCCTAGGAGCCAATCCATAAGAAGTGACATTGCGTCCACTTCAAGAGAACCGTTTGGCACACCAAGTCTGGATGGGATATTTCTCAATGAAAATTGGGAATATGATCTACACACAGAGACTCTAACGGACCTATACACGGGTTACACATATCATGTAGGTTGGTTAGAGGTCCTACGATCTACATCTAGCGCCACTAATCTAGAGGAGCAACAACACATGATATGTGAGGTGATTCATAGAATTATCCAAATTGAGAGGCAAAATAGGGGAGTGAACTTAGTTTCCACTGGCCCTATGAGATTTTTGGATACGGGCAAGGCAAAACAACCAACCCTATCACAATTGGAGACTCCCTCGGTGAGTCCCATAGACCCTTCATATGTTGTTTCGCCTGGAGTCTCAATGCAGGTTGAGCCCACGAGCAGTAACTTTAGCTTTCCAACCTTGGCTCAACTTTCCATTAGGGAATCTGCAATGCCTACCCCAATGATGAGCATAGCTGAAAGTGCACCTGTTGCCGCTGTAGTTAGTACGACACCGCTACCTAGTGGAACAGTACCTACAACAGTGCGTGCCAGTGCCTATCGACCTTATGTACCTATTGTTACTCATGCTCATGTAGCTCCTACGCCTCCTAGTATGCCAATGGCGTATGCTCCAAGACCGCCTTATCATAACCATTATCCAAGGGGAGCTAGGCCTAGTCACATATCATATCCTACGTCATTTGCCAACCTACTCAGACCAACGCCAACTCCTATCAGCCAGGCTATCCCAGAAGTGCCTCCACCAACTATGCCTGCTCACCTAGGTGATCTCGCAGCGTTTGCTCAGACGATCGGACGATCTATTGCGGAAAACATGCGAGGTATGCCTGAGAGAGAACCTAGAAGCAAGGCAGTACAAGTGGCTAAGCTCACTCAAAACTTCAGTGGTAACGAGGATGTTAGGAAGCACATTGAAGTCTTTGAGCACGTGTGTGATTCCTTGGAAGAACACAATGAGCTGCATAAGTGTAAAGCCTTAGGCTTAACCTTGAGTGGGAAGGCCGGAGATTGGTATCGAACCTTAAGGGTTGAAGAGCGCACTCACTACCCCACTCTCAAGAGATTGTTCTTGAAAGAATACATACGTGAGGGTGTACTTTGGGGGGTAGCATCTCAACTCCAAAAAGCTGAACGCGAGGAAGGGGAGTCAGTGAGAGACTTTATAAGTCGATTGAAGCATCTAAATTCTCGCTGCACTCCCGATGAACGCTTCAATAACAACCAACTCCTCGATAGATTCATCCGAGGATTGCGCCACGAGGACATTTACAATGGCCTAGTCATTAGAGGTCTTACAACGTGGGAAGCAGTCACTGCCAATGCAATCCAGTTAGAAGACAACTTGATGATTGCAGGTAAAAAGGTGTCTTCAGAAACAAAATCCGTTAGTTCGCAAGTATCTGGGCACGAGCCAATGACGGTAAAACCTATTGCCAAGGAGCCCAAGATATCTGAAATGTCTGTGACCGACCTTACTAAGGCTCTCCAAGAATACTTTAGGGGTAATCGAGCTCCTCAGAATAGCCATATGTACCCAAGGAGAGAGCAACAATGGTGTTCGGTGTGCTTAGGACCACATAGCACGAGTGAATGTCCCACATTTAGAGTCAAATTCAATGGAAATTGCAATGCATGTGGTAAGTATGGCCATCAATCTAAAGATTGCCTAACACTTAAGCGAATGTTGGCAAACCAGGCACCACTAGCTTGGTCAAACACACCTCAAGTACCCGCGCTAATGCCTGCACAACCTATCGAGCAACCGTCACAGCACATAGTTCCAAGGAATCCGAATGTAGTCCAGTCTGTGCCGTTACCACCGCCAGTGCTAGGACCACAACCTCCACATCCAAGGATTACCCCAATAAACCAGATGGGTTGTGAGTCACATAGTGCATGTGGGGATTATGAAGAGGAGATAGACCCTACTGCTCCATATGGGATTGATACGTTTGAAATGATTCCCCAGTACTACATGGAGGATCATTTCGGGCAAGTCAAGCCTGTATATCAAGCGGCTGCTCTTGCCACAAGAGGGCAAAACCTTAATACCTTGGCAAGGAGACCACCTCTTCAATGTTACGAGTGTGGTGGACCGCATCGTGTAGCAGAGTGCCCTAATAGGATACAGAAGATCTCTACTCAGATGCAACCAAATCAAGCGAGCACATCGGGAATGCCGGTACTTACATGCAATCGTTGTGGCATAGATCATTTGATCGCACAATGTCCACATAATCCTAATGCACCCAAGATTACGCCATTGAATTTGGTTGAGGTCGCCAACCAAGCACGAAGAACCACACCCGTTGTACCCGCGAATGTAGTTACACGGTCAATGCTTCAAAATCAAAACTACATTCTTGAAGAGAGGGATACTGCATCAATCGCTCAGGCAAAGAAAAAGAAAACACGGCGAAAGAGATCGCTTAATGCCACAAGCTCCAAGCCCAGTTCAAAGACTAACATAGGGACAGGAGACGACCCCGTGTATATGAATGATCCTGAAGACGATTCTGATTCAATAGAAACCATGGGGACCAAAGCCACTACCTTAAGGGAGGAACCCACACGGGAGCTCAATGAAGGGGAATCAAGCGAGTACATAAATAAGGGAAAACAGAAGGAAACTTCCTCGGCCCCACAACCAAGTCAGTTAATGCCCTCTCGACCACCCAAACTGATTGAGACTCCCCAAGACAAGCCACGTGGGCCAAAAACCCTCAAGAAAAAGATTGGAACTTACCCAAACCCAGTTGAGGAGATTGAACAAGTACAACACTTAAGGGGTTTGGTGGAAGAAACACAAAGAGAACTAGAGCCAAACCCGAGAAAAGTCAAAATTTCAGACAGAGTGTTTCCTACGCAAGTTCAGCCTCACCGGAACCATAAACCGTTAGCTATACCGAGTATCATTCGGGAAGAAAGTGAGGATAGGACATCCGGAAGTGGGCAAACACCCTTCTTGCTGGAAAGAATGTTTAGTGAGGGAATGCCTGACCCCATCGAAGAGGAAGTGATTCCATCTTCACCAGTCCCTAGTCAAGGGGCGATGTCTCGAAAAGTACCGTTGAATGTGTCTAAGCTAATGGATTTCATGTCCTCTGAGATCAGAACCACGATCATATCCAAATTATACGGAGATCCTGAGCTATTCTTAGCTCTTCGGGCATTTCTCAATGGAGAACTAAAGGCGGGGCTACCACAATTTGCAAATATGGATAGACCCGACACGCTTCAAGATGAAGGAGAACATTGGGATCTACAACCCAACTTTGATGAAGATTCGGTCGTGGAAATACCTGTGAACAAGTTGGGACAGTACTTTGAAGGTGACGAATCTAATGCCACCCTCCCCATTACTACCAAGGGATTAACTCTAAAGGGAATCCTTGATGGTGGTGCTGGAGTGAGCATTGTGACTAAAAACTGTTGGGAATCTATGGGAAGGCCTCACCTCGAAGTCACAAACATAGTGGTTAAGATGGCAAACGGAACCATAGCTAAACCTATTGGAATGTTAAGGGACCTTAAGATCAAGGTCCTGGGATACAAGGTAAAACATACCTTCATTGTAATGGATTTCTCCAAGCATCCTATGTCATATCAAATGATCTTAGGACGTCCTTTCATGAGGGAAGCACAAATGGTGCATGACTGGTCGAAAAACCATGTCTACCTACAATTCCAGGACTCTGTCATTCGAGTTGATCTTGAGAATGGTTGTGCACATCCTTTAGGAAGCAAGGTTATCATTGATAATCGATCGGATACCACTATTCACTCCGCCCCATTAAGGTATTGCTATACATGCAAAAAAGAGACTGATGATGGGAAAGATTCTCCTTATATGGATGTCCTACCGGGTATGACTGAGTCGGATAACGTGGATTGGGTACACCTAGCGGCAACCATAGACACATGGGGAAATAGAGGCACAAGTTGGGTAACACCTGAGGGGCAAGATATGCCACCGTTAGTGCCAATAAACATGATAGGTGTTATGCACTTGACTCCTGATGGCGAGAACGTGGCAAACTCCACCGACACTGAAAGTAGCGAAGACTCTGACCAATGCAACTCTGAGTATGAATCTCAAGAAGAAACTGACCCTGAGCCTGATGGGGAAAATGAATCAAATATTCACCCAAAGGTGGAAGCAAGGTGCTCAAGGCCTAGGACAGTGACCTCTTGCGGTTCATCCGAAAGTGAAGATCGACCAAGTGAGTTCGAATCTGATAGAAACAAAAATCAAAAACTTGGTAAGAAGAAAACGAGACATAAGCGCCAACGCTATCGAGCTAAGGTACGAACTGCAATAAACAAGGAGCGATCCACTGCAGAATGGCTTAGTTATGTAGGAGCCATTGATGCTCATCGGAAGATAGCGGATAATTGGGGACAATACCTCCAAAGTGTCATGTGGTGTATTCCGCAACCTCATGACGTCGCCCAATTAGAAATCGAAGAGAAGCCAAAACTAAGTCGTACTGCAAGAAGGCGACAAAACCAAGAGTTGGCTCAGCAGCAAAAGGAAGCGGAATTGAAAGAAAAAAGTCTGGCACAACAGGAACCAGTAGACTTACACCCCGCACCCGAGCATTTCAAATTATTCACCACAGGGGAACGTAAAGTAGTCTACACAAAAGCCCAACGAATGCCTACCAATGGGAGTAGCGGTGTCTACGATGGCCCTGCGGTAGTTAAGGAGATAGACTTAGCAGATCCGGGTGAGGAGTCTAAACCAGTTTATATTGCTCAAGACCTCACCAAGGCGGAAGAAGCTGCACTTACGAAGCTTCTTAAAGAATTCAAGGACATATTTGCTTGGACATATCATGATATGAAGGGTGTTCCACCCTCGGTGGTGCAACACACGATTCCAATGATTAGCACTGCTAAACCAGTCCAGCAACGTCCCTACCCAATGAATCCTAAGTACGCAAAGATTTTACAAGAGGAAATTGAAAAGCTGGTAAAATGTGGATTCATATATCCTATTGAGCACTCAGAATGGGTTTCTCCGATAGTCATCGTACCAAAGAAGAATGGGAAACTCAGAGTGTGCGTTGATCTCAAAAAGGTTAATGCAGCCACCAGAAGGGATCATTACCCCTTGCCGTATTCTGAACATGTGCTTGAAAGAGTGGCCGGCAAGGAGGCATATAGCTTTTTAGATGGGTACTCGGGTTACAATCAGATCACAATTGCAGTCGAGGACCAAGCTAAAACAGCATTTATCACGGAGTTTGGAGTGTTTGCCTTTCGCGTCATGGCTTTTGGCTTGACCAATGCACCTGCAACATTCCAACGATTGATAAACACGGCCTTTAAGGAATATCTAAGGGACTTCTGTGAAGCTTTCTTAGATGATCTTTGTGTTCATTCCTCTTGGGACGAGCACTTGATGTGTTTACGAAAAATATTTGAAAGGTGTAGATTATATCGCATCTCCTTGAATCCTTTCAAATGCCAATTCTGGGTTAAACACGGAGTTATCTTAGGGCATATAGTGTCCAAAAATGGGATTTCCACTGACGAGAGTAAAATCAAGGTCATTCTGGAATTACCCCCACCCACCAACTACAAGGGAGTCCAACGCTTTATGGGCCATGTTGGTTATTATCGAAGGTTTATTCTCTTCTTCGCCGAGATAGCTCGACCATTGTATAAGCTTCTCATCGAGTTTATTTGGACCGAAGAATGTGACCGTGCTTATGAGCTATTAAAGAAGGCCTTGGCGAGTGCTCCAATCTTGAGAATGCCTAACTGGGATTTACTCTTCCATGTGCATATTGATGCATCAAACTTTGCTATTGGGTGTGTGTTAACTCAACCTGGAGAACACAAGCTAGACTACCCCATTAGCTTTGCCAGTCGCCAGTTGAACGATGCTGAGATGAACTACACCACTACGGAGCGAGAAGGGTTGGCAATGATATATGCAGTAAGGAAATTTCGTTATTACCTCCTTGCCACCAAGTTTGTTTTCTATGTGGATCATCAAGCATTGTTGTATCTGGTAAACAAACCATGCTCCACAGGAAGAATCACACGATGGCTATTGATTCTTCTTGAATTTGATTTCACGGTTGTTGTGAGACCTGGCAAGAAACATGTTATGGCTGATCATTTGTCTCGCATACCTAATGGTGAAGCTCCTACGGGGGTTGATGATGACTTACCGGACACTTCCTTGTTTATGGTGGAGACAATGCCTGAATGGAGTGAGAAGATTGTTAACTTTTTGGTTAATGGCTTTCCACCCAAGGAGCTTCGTAAAGATCTAGCTCGAAAGCTAATCAAAGAATGCGAACCCTATTGCCTGATAGCAGGGACTCTTTATAAAAGAGGAAAGGATGACGTTCTTAGGCGTTGTGCCCGAGAGGATGAATATCTATACATTTTGCAAGAGGCACATATGGGCGTAGCCGGTGGTCACTTCTCAGGAGACTTAACTGCGCGAAAGATCTTACAATCAGGGTATTGGTGGCCCACTATGTTCCAAGATGCATCACTCTTTGTGAAGGGTTGCGATGAATGCCAACGATATAAGAAACCCCAGAGGAAAGATCAGATGCCCCTACATCCGATCAAAGTAAACCAACCATTTGAAAAGTGGGGTTTAGACTTTGTAGGTCCAATTAGTCCAGCGGCCCGAAACACACAATCTCGCTATATTATTGTGGCCACTGACTATATGACCAAATGGGCTGAAGCGAAAGCAACACGTAAGGCAGATGCGAGGACAACAGCCAAGTTCCTCTTTGAAAATATAATCACACGATTCGGTTGTCCTTTTGAACTTGTGAGCGACAATGGTACGCATTTTATAAATGAAGTGATTAAGGAGCTCACAACAAATTTCATGATATCCCATCATAAATCTACTCCTTATTATCCGCAAGCGAATGGCCAAGCCGAGAGTACCAACAAGACTTTAATCTCTATTTTGACAAAGACAGTTGAAGCTCATCGCACGGATTGGGATCTAAAGCTTACGACAGCTTTATGGGCCTATCGTACTGCGTACAAAGTGGCTATTAATTGCACACCATTCAAAATGGTATATGGCCAAGAAGCAGTCATGCCATGGGAATTTGTCATTCCTAGTCTTCGTGTTGCTACTCAAGAGGGATGGGATGGTAATCCTTTAGCAGAGCGTCTGTATATCCTTGAGCGGCTAAACGAAGAAAGACAATTGGCTGTATACAATGCCCTTGTGGAGAAGGATAGAAGGAAAAAATGGTTTGATCGCCATTTAAAGGACAAGGACATCAAGGTTGGGGATAAAGTCCTGATGTATGGAGTGCGAAACGAAAAGAAGAAGCTCAAATATGCTGGTAAGGGACCGTATAGAGTATGTGAAATTACACCGCAAGGTACCATCAGAGTGGAGACTCTCGACGGAGTTGAAACCATTGGATTCCTTAATGGGAGTAAATTCAAAAGATACTATGACCCCCTGAGCCAGGAGGAGTTACACGCAATCCATCAAAAGAAGGCAGCTAAAGAACATGCTGAGCTTAAAAAGATACAAGCAAGAGTCGAAGCCAAAGAACGTCAACAGCGTGCTAGGAGACAACGAGAAGCCAACTTGGGAATTACGCAAGTATTTTTCGAGGAAGCAGAGGAGGATGCACTGGAATCTGACCCACCTCTAAGATACCCAATTGAGTTACAGAGTCCTTACGGGGAGGTGCTGTATAATGCATTATTGGATACAGGAGCTCAACACAATTTGCTATCATATGGCGTGTGGTGTCAACTGGGAAAACCACCTTTAACCAAGAGTTCTATCCAAGTCCAAGGAATCAACAAGAAGAAAACCCCTGTCTCAGGAATTCTGCACACTCCGGTTGCTTATGACAAGGGAACCATAATTCAAAGCTTTTTGGTTATGCCTGCTGGCACCATGGAAGGGACTGTAATCTTAGGGCGCAAATGGATGATGGTCACCAAGTGCAATATCGATTGGGCAACCAGACAAGTCACAACGCAAGAACCAACACTAGGTCTGACCGCTCAAAATCCCGCACCTAAGTCATCCACTCAAATATTAGATAATGAAAAATCACAAAGTCCAGTGGCAAAACCATCTTCGATTGTAGGCCACCCCTCTAACGCTTCAACGCCAAGAGTGGAAACAGGCAAGGCGATCCATAAAGCTTCGCTTACTATGCCAAAGAGTACATACAAATGGGTCCCCAAAGCTTCGTTAACAGCTACTTCCCCTGCTCAATCTCGTTCAGCCACCAAGAAGCCTCGTAAAAGGAAAGCAGCTACCCACCCGAGAAAGGGCAATGTAACATCGCGATGGATCCCTAAAAAATTATTAGTAGCCCAAGGGTACTATGAGGGCAATGACCAGATTTGGGTCCCTAAACATAAGCTGAATCCCTCTACATCACCTATAAAACCTTGCAAACCAATTGTTGCCACCCCAACGATAATTCAAGATCGTGGTAAGGGAAAGGTAACAGAGTGCTCCACACCACTTCTTCCAGAGTTAGTTTGGATTCCCAAACGATATCGATCATTACCACCTAGCTCAGGAAGGGGGGAGCCACATGAAGCTTCTAGCTCCTCATGCCAGGCACACGCTGATATAGAAGTTTCTACATGCTCTACACCTACTCTTGTCAACACCCAACAAAAAACTGATGAGTCTACGTCTCCCCTTGTAATAGTATCGTCGGAAACCATTTCCTCCATTCGTCAATGGGAGCGTACACTACCATCTCTACAATTGGATGTGGCCACAAGGGTCATAAAAAGCTATCTGCCCACATCACAACCTATGACCCGCTGGACAAATTGGTTCCAAGAGGCTGCAACATCATTGCAAATAATATGATCTACCCAAGGAAAGGGGGAGCATGTACTCATGCTCGACATTCTAATGCTTCCTCCTTAACCTTCTCCCCTGACCATGTAATTGCCAAATTCAAGGGGATGTATATATATAGCTTCATACATTTTTAAAAAATAAAAAAAACAAAAACAAAGAAAAGAAAAACAAAAAATAGTAAAAAGAGCAAGAGCACAAAAAGAGGATAAATATCTGTATACAATCAAGAACTAGATTGACCTGTCTCACAAACCTACTGATGCTATATCTGTGTTTGCAGATATGGCAGATGCACGATCATCATACACTTCATCCACTCCCGCCTTTGATGAGAGGTATCATCTGTACCTTTCTCAGATATTTCACATGTGCTATCCTGTTATTGAAACTGAATGGGATCATATAGATGTACTGGCTAGAGAGGAAAATGTTGAAGAATTAGAATGGCTAATTCGCCTATTGACCATGACTGACCCCTACTCCGTAGAGGAAATATCCCCGATAGCCCAATGCTTTCCTTTTCCACAGGATGACTATCCTCGCATGGTTATATTCTTGATGAGTTTATGTGGATGGGAAAATGAAAAGGAAATATCTGACAATGATGAATGGACGGATGAAACTCATGGCACTACTGAGGTTGACTTTATTTGTTTGGATGATGCGGATAGAGGCTTAGCCTTAGGGCTAGAGCCAGGACTCTACAACATCCTCTTACCGTATTCTCAGTAGTAGTGTGGTGACTGGTAGGTAGGTTAGTGTTTTCAAGTTTTTTCTAGTTTAGATTCCTTAAACGAGTCTTGAAATTTTCACACTGATGTGCCTCTCGAGGTATAGTGCTTGTTAGTTGATTGTACAGGTTAAAAAGTTTGAGGTGGGTTCGCTTCCATATCTTGAGACTGCCGCAACGATCATCAAAATATATCTACATCACATTGCAAGCTGTCTCATCAAATCAAGGAGATCTCCAATTTCAGGTGTAATTCTTCCATACCCACTCTCTTTAGTTTTTTCTGTTCAATTAATTTCATAAACTATACGGCATGACCACATGGAAATTGTCATTGTACTACTTAGTTTTTGAAGTTGCTTGCATGCTAGTGTAAAACATTAATGAGCTTAACTTTATTGGAAATATTCCTAGGCAGCATGATGTCTTTAGTTAACCTTGGAATACGATTGTCTTAGGTCTAGGGTCAAACCATCTTAATGTTTGACACCTGGCCATGTGTGTGTTGACCTCTAGGACATAGCTTTTACCCCTTGTCGAAAGGATGTAAGAACACATTTTAGTTCAGGAGCAAAGATCAAAAGAAATAGATTTTTTTTTAAAAAAAAGCCTACAATAAATGGCAATACAAGGGTTAGTGTGCTTTAATGTTGGCCTATCGCCTTATTGATACTTGGTAGGCGAGGAGTATTCTACTCCAGACCGATGCCTTGGTTGGTAGGGGATAGCCTTGCCTAAAGTGAGCTAATATATTCCTGGATAATGCCTTGTGTTAAACATGGTACCAGGATCGATGTTAGTTTTGCCTTAGGAAGGTCGCCATTGTGTGTAAAAATTGTCACGTGCATTAAAAAAAAAAAAAAAAGAGGCAAAAGGCTCTTGTAACTGTGATGTTTCTTGTGTCCCTAGACGTGTGGTATTAACTTGTTCTTAGAGTAGACACAGTGTGGTCATCTGTTTATTTATTAAGCTTGGTTATTTTCCTTGACTTAGGCCAGTTATAAACCTGGATTAACCTGTGACACCTTGCTAACTCTTGAATTCCTTTCAATAATTTTAAACTCCTATTAATTTGCTACACTAGCTCACTCATGTGACTTTTAAACTAAGTTCTCATAGCAACATCCATTGTGGTCTCACATGCTTGAATTTATACACTTTATATCTTTTGAATTCTAGCATACCTTCACTCTACTTCCCTGTTTTGCAGACGGTCTACCACAACAACCCTCTTGAGCTTACCATACCATAGCTTCCGAGGACGGAATCTACATCAGGAAGGGGGGCATGTTAACCCATGGCGGACATGGCGACGTACTATATTTTACGTCATTAATTTAAATATTCTGAGTCATGGGCCGGGCTTGTCGGCACCATATGTTAAGGATGAAGGGATTGGGTGATCGCCGATGAGAGGCGCACCTTGGATATCAGTAGGATAAGGGTTAGGGTCGGCCGGCCATGTATGGGCGCCCAAGTGTGAACGGCCAAGTCACCTATATGAGTCAAATGTAACCCTAAAATCCTCATTCTCATGTGTTGTGAATAGAAGAGTGCTCTTGCCTTATCTCCTTGTTTTCCTTCTCCTGCGTGTGTGAGAGAGAGAGAGAGAGAGAGTGAGAGAGCGATCGAGCGCACTGTGTAGCGGCACGGCGAGACGGCGGAGAGGCGGTAGAGCGGCGACGGCGGCTCCTCCTTCACGGCTGCGACGCGGGAATCCTTCAAGGCAGCAGTTAAGCGGTGAGTGACACACCCTTTGGCATTCTGTTTGAGCTTCCTTCCCTGGTTGTATGCTTGTAGCCATTCGTGGCTCGCATACGGTGTCTGGCAAGTCCCCAGCTACGACCTGTGCGGCAAAAGCGCACAGTTCGCTTCCAAGTCCAGAGACTGCCGCAACGTTCATCAAAATATATCTACATCAAATTGCAAGCTGTCTCGTCAAATCAAGGAGATCTCCAATTACAGGTGTAATTCTTCCATACCCACTCTCTTTCGTTTTTACTGTTCAATCAATTGCATAAACTATAATGCATGACCACATGGAAATTATCAATGTACTACTTAGTTTTTGAAGTTGCTTGCATGCTAGTGTAAATCATTAATGAGCTTAACTTTATTGGAAATATTCCTATGCAGCATGACGTCTTTAGTTAACCTTGGAATACGATTGTCTTAGGTCTAGGGTCAAACCATCTTAATGTTTGAACACCTGGCTGTGTGTGTGTTGACCTCTAGGACATAGATTTTACCCCTTGTCGAAAAGATGTAAGAACACATTTTAGTTCAGGAGCGAAGATCAAAACAAACTTTTAAAAAAAAAAAAGCCTACAATAAATGGCAATACAAGTCTATGATGTGCTTTAATGTTGGCCTATCGCCTTATTGATACTTGGTAGGCGAGGAGTATTCTACTCCAGACCGATGCCTTGGTTGGTAGGGGGTAGCCTTGCCTAAAGTAAGCTAATAGATTCCTGGATAATGCCTTGTGTTAAACATGGTACCAGGATCGATGTTAGTTTTGCCTTAGGAAGGTCGCCATTGTGTATAAAAATTGTCATGTGCAAAAAAATAAAAAATAAAAAAAAATAAAGGCAAAAGGCTCCTGTAACTCTGATGTTTCTTGTGCCCCTAGGCTCGTGGTAACTACTTGTTCTTAGAGTAGACACAGTATGGTCATCTGTTTATTTATTAAGCTTTGTTATTTTCCTTGACTTAGGCCAGTTATAAACCTTGATTAACCTTTGACACCTTGCTAACTCTTGAATTCCTTTCAATAATTTTAAACTCCTATTAATTTGCTACACTAGCTCACTCATGTACCCTTAAACTAAGTTCTAATAGCAACATCCATTGTGGTCTCACACGCTTGAATTTATACACTTTATATCTTTTGAATTTCAGCATACCTTCACTCTACTTCCCTGTTTTGCAGACGGTCTACCACAACAACCCTCTCGAGCTTACCATACCATAGCTTCCGAGGACGGAATCTACATCAGGAAGGGGGGCATGTTAACCCATGGCGGACATTGCGACATACTATATTTTACGTCATTAATTTAAATATTCTGAGTCATGGGCCGGGCTTGTCGGCACCATATGTTAAGGATGAAGGGATTGGGTGATCGCCGATGAGAGGCGCACCTTGGATATCAGTAGGATAAGGGTTAGGGTCGGCCGGCCATGTATGGGTGCCCAAGTGTGAACGGCCAAGTCACCTATATGAGTCAAATGTAACCCTAAAATCCTCATTCTCATGTGTTGTGAATACAAGAGTGCTCTTGCCTTATCTCCTTGGTTTCCTTCTCCTGCGTGTGAGAGAGAGAGAGAGAGAGAGAGAGTGAGAGAGCGATCGAGCGCACTGTGTAGCGGCACGGCGGCGGCGGCGAGGCGGTAGAGCGGCGACGGCGGCTCCTCCCTCACGGCTGCGACGCGGGAATCCTTCAAGGCGGCAGTTAAGCAGTGAGTGACACACCTTCCGCATTCTGTTTTGAGCTTGCCTTCCTGGTTGTATGCTTGCAGCCATTCGTGGCTCGTATACGGTGTCCGGCAAGTCCCCAGCTACGACCTGTGCGGCAAAAGCGCACAGCTTCTTTGTGGGCGACAGGTTTGGGGAGCGTGGTGGCTCCGTTGGCATTCGCGCTGGCACCTCTTTTTCAGCCATGCACCAGTTATTTTGACACTTGAGGAGAGGACACGGGAGACCAGCTTACAGTTGAGGATCCTAGAGAGGATACTTATAGACCCCAGTCTTTTTGAGGACATTGAGAGGATATGACATGATAGCCAGAGCTCTGACCTGGATGCAGCAGGCCAGTGTGCCCAGGGACTCATCGAGCTCAGCTCTTTTTTGCATGCTATAGCCTTGACACGGCTGGGAGAGACACGAGAGCGGGAGCATTGCTTGAGACGTAGCCTTACTTCACTCCAGTGTCTTCAGGAGTAGCAGCCTACATGTGAGTGGGTGGCATCCCAGCTGAGCCAAGTACGCCAGGAGGCTAGAGAGGCAGAGGAGCAGAGACACGAGTTCTACTATCATCGCCAGGCCTCTCAGTGGACGCAGCTTGGTGATAGAGTGACTGGGGAGTTTCTTGAGATCACCGGCGGACCCTGCCATGCTCGAGCAAGAGTACGCCAGCTCCTCAGGACAGATCATTAGCCACCACTGAGCCCGAGGAGATTAGAGCTATTGCCATTGAGTTCTATAGAGACCTGCTTTCAGCGAAGCCAGCCCCATGGAGGCACGTGATGCTTGTAGATAGACTGTGTGGGCCCATGTGCAGAGGAGGGTCACAGATTGTATGCACATAGTTTTGGGTGAGCCCCTTTTAGAGGATGAGCTTGTTGAGGGTCCTTCCGCGTCATAGTTGCCATGGGGAGGATGGATTGACGCCTGCCTTTTTTATGCGCTATTGGGACCTTTTGGGGCCAGGCCTCCGCAGGGGCTTGTTGAGGCTTTGACCTTCCGCGTCATAGTTGCCATGGGGAGGACGGATTGACGCCTGCCTTTTTTATGCGCTATTGGGACCTTTTGGGGCTAGGCCTCCGCAGGGGCTTTCAGTATGTTTTTGACACTGGGCTGATGCCACAGAGTTTTTCAGAGGGGTTGATCTTTCTTATCCCCAAGGGGGAGGGAGTGTCAGATGATATTTGGCATTGGAGGCCTATTACGATCCTCAATACTGTCTACAAGGTCCTAGCAAAGGCCTTGAGTTTGAGGATCCATCCCTTCCTTGGGGATTTGATTCATGCTACCCAGACAGGATTCATCAAGGGGCACAATATCCTTGACAACATTTTCACCTTCTGGGAGGCGACAGCCCAAGCTAGATTTCTTGGTGAGGACTTGGTCATTATGCTTCTCGATTTTAGAAGGCATACGATAGAGTCGATTGGGGTTTTCTAGAGGGAACTATCATCTTCGCTTGGGTTTTGAGCCAGACTGGATTTGAGGAGTGGTGGCTCTATATTCCACAGCTCGTATAGCCGTTGTTGATGGCAGGGACGACAGGGGCAGGGAGGACAGGGGCCGAGTTTTGAGTTAACCAGATTAGTCCGTCAAGGATGCCCTCTCTCCCCATTCCTTTTTCTTTTCTTTGCAGAGGCTATGAGCATGTATCTGACAACAGAGGATGTTGGTTTGAGAGGACTCCAGCGTCCAATCCGGGGAGAGGACATGCTCGATTCTGAGTTTGCTGATGACACAGGACTGCTTTTGCATGGCCAGGAGGCCAATCTACAGAGGGCAGAGCAGTCGCGATAGGTTTTTGGTGTGCCTTCGGGAGAATTGATCAATTGGCGAAAGACAGTGGCTTTTTGGATTAGTAGCGCTCTCGCTCTGGCATGGAGCCTAGACCACCCGGGTTTTATATGGATTCCTCATGGCACAGCAGTGTGGTATCTGGGATGCCAGATTGGACTTGATTTGTCACCTGAGCAGCAGATCGCCCCGCTTCTTCTGAGCATTTGGAAGAAGCCTTTATATTGGAGTATAGCTCGGCTATCCTTGGCAAGGAGGGTGGTGGTGACAAATCAGTTGGTTTTAGCGACTATGTGGTATATCACGTCTTGCTGGATTTGCTGGATTTTCTCGAGCTCTTGCATCACCCAGGTACAGAGGCTGATCAGGAACTTTCTTTGGTTTGGGAGGGATGGTCAGCTGGCCTGAGCTAAGGTTGCTTGGGCAGTTATTACTATTCCACTAGCCCAGGGGGGCTTGGGCATTATAGATCCAACTGATCAGAGTAGAGCCTTGTTGGGGAAGCTTATTGTTCGGGGGCTGCTTCCAGGCGATGAGCCTTGGAAGGAGCTTCTTTTTCAGCAGCTGTAGGCTAGAGCTCCCCCAGCAGGGGGCACTTAGGCACCAGAGATTTGGTGGATCTTCACAGAGATGAGGAGGATAGGCCTCAGTAGAGGATGGGAGGACAGATTTGCCTTGAGTATCCTGCGAGCTTGGGAGTTGCTGAGATCGGGGCTCTCTTAGAGACCTCCCACTTGTGATGAGGAGCGAGCCAGACAGCCGCTCATCTAGAGCCCCGCGGTACGCACAGAGCAGGGTCATATGCTGGATTCTCAGTCTCGTCTAGCCTGGGGACCATTGGCGGCAGGCCTAGCGCGCAGTTTTGGAGATTGGCAGGCCTTTTGTAGTCTCCTAGAGGAGATCCAGGCAGAGAAGCTGAGTCACTTCAAAGGGGGGCTGATTATGATACTGACAAGTGGTTCACGCCTTTCGAGCCAGCGGCCCCACGGTGGATGGGAGCCTTTACACAATTGGAGATCTTGATTGCTATCAGAGCTTGCACTGAGGATGGTAGATGCCTCTACTATGAGATACAGAATGAGGGCAGACTTCAGAGAGTGGAGGAGGCGGAGTCGCCTTTGGTTTGCAGAGTGCATCTTTCAGAGAATACGGGTAGTGGCCACCGCTTCTCGAAAGTGGCATATTGATCCAGATCCTATAGATGTGGTCTCTGATTGGCGCATATGGGCATATGTTGTGTGCCCCTTGGCCCGTGGGACCTTGGCGAGTACAAGTGGCATGATCCTTATGCGTCCCCCGAGGCCATAGAGATTTTTCCAGTACATTGTTCGTTTGGGGAGGCATATTTCTGTGAGGAGGATGGTCTCTCCAACTGCATCGAGGCACTAGCAGCTTCAAGGACTCTCACAGGAGTTCTTGGAGGTTTTTTGGACCAGGCTTTGGGATAGCAGACAGGCACGTAGGATCTCGGCTTTCCAGTGGCTAGTTGCCCTCTGTAGTTGGCACCTGGCTTGTCTACAGTGGCCTTCTGCCGGCCTGCCTCCCGATGCGGCCACCCATTGGTGACACAGAGACATTGCCTATGGGACTGTCCACACAGGCATAGCAGATTTGGCTGAGGATGCTGTGCATTTTGGCCCCCATCTCTCCAGAGGTCATGTATACGTGGGGAGCCGCTACTTGGTCGACTTCGTCAGGGCTAGCTCTGGGATACGAGATGGAGCAGGACAGCCAGGCACCATCAGATTCATTGGGGGCCAGCCTCGCCTTGTTCCTTCACCGGATTTCTTGACAGCCGGCTGGACGACACAGGAGAGGGATATACGATGGGAGCTCCTCAGTAGCCTCACCATATGGTTCACCTGGAGAGCCCATTGTTTCAGGGCCTATGAGGGGAGACTGGAGCCACCAGCAGAGACTATTCGAGCATTGATTTACACCCTGTGAGGATAGCATGACCGCATCTAGGGCGACTCAGATCGAGCGATCTTGCGGTGCCAGGCCTTCCACACCACTTGGCACAGTGGCCCTTTCTATACTCTACACGCAGGTACCCCCGTTGGCAATACAGGCCACCTGTTTGGATTTTCTCCCCTCCTATTGTATGATATAGCCTTTCAGCTATTTGTACTTTTCTGCACCTAGGGAGAGTCTCCCTAGGTAGCTTCCTTGATTGGATCTCTGCTCTGCCTTCTTATGAGTAGGAGAGGGGTTTTGTAGCCCAGTGGGCTTTTTTTTATAACTAATAAAAGGATCTTTTCTCAAAAAAAAGTCTCGTGAATCACAACAACAACACACAGGTGGAAGTGGCCAGTTCAAAGGTAGGGGGAGTCAAAGAAGTCGTGAAAATTGGCAAAGGCAACAAAATGAAGTTGCTTTTATTGTGGCAAATTTGGGCATGTGCAGGCAGATTGATATAAGAAGCAAAATGACGTGAGAAGTGAAAAAGTGCAGCAAAATAATTATGCATCCTCTAGCTGAAGTAATGAGGACAATGAAAGGTTGTTTGTTATGTGACATGTGCTTAATGTTGTGTCAAAAAATGATGTATCCACATGCAATGATGATGTATGATATGTGGATTCAGGTGCTTTGAATCAAATGATGAGGCATGGTGAGTGGTTCAAGGATATGAAAAAATCCTGAAAAGCCAGGTTTTGTTAAAACATGGGATGATACTAATCCAATTGCCCATGTTGGAAATGTGTCATTGTCTATGCAAAATGGTAAAGTGAAGTATCTTGCAGATGTACTTCACGTTCTAAATATTACAAAGAATATGGTTTCTATTAGCTAGATGATTGAGCAGGGTTTGTAGGTGTGCTTTAACTTTGATGGTTGTTATGTTGAATACTTTAAAGACAAGTGCACATTGGTTGCGAAAAGAATGTTATATCAAAGACTTTAAAGACAAGTGCAAGTTGGTCGCAAAAGGCAATAGAGTGGGCAGAACATTTACACTAGATGTAAATATGCCTAAAGTGAAAGTTGCAATGTTTGCACAAGGTTCAGGAGTTGTTGCAGATACAAACATTTGGCATAAGAGAATTGAGAATATAAATGTGCAAAGAATGAAGTCTATGCAGACTAAAGAAATCGTGACAGGACTGCCTAAATATAAGGTTGATGGTATATATAAAGTATATGAAACATGTCAATTTGGAAAGCACACAAAGCATGTATTTCCACATGATAAATGTGAGCAGGAATGTACTAGATGTTGTGCATTCAGATGTATGGAATCCTGCAAAAACTACGTCTATGGGTGGCTACAAGTAATATGTATATTCATTGTTGACCACACGAGGAAAATGTGGGTGTAATTCATGAAGGAGAGGAGTGAAGTTTTCACTCATTTTCATAATTTCAAAGTGATGGTCGAAAAGTAGACATGGAAGCATGTGAAGTGTCTAAGGTCAGATGGAAGAAGAGAATACTTCTCCCAATGTCTTGCATGACCCCAAGGCCTCAAGGTCATTTTGTATTGGCCATGGGACATCCAAGGATAGCCTCTTTTCATGCACAACAGGTGGAAGAATGGCCCTAGGGGCATTCTTGCATGACCCCAAGGCCTCAAGGTCATTTTGGGATGGCCATGGGGGATGTACATGGGATATCCAAGAATGGCCCTACGGCCATTCTTTTCATAAACAACATGTGGAACAATGGCTGGAATAATGGCCCAAGGGCCATTCTTGTAGGGGGCTCAAGGTCATTTTGGGATGGACATGGGACATCCAAGAATGGTTCTACGGCCATTCTTTTCATGCACAACATGTGGAAGAATAGATGGAACAATGGCTCAAGGGCAATTCTTGCATGAACCCAGGGCCTCAAGGTCATTTTGGGATGGACATGGTGGGGCATCCAAGAATGGCCCTAGGGCCATTCTTTTCATGCACAATAGGTTCAAGGACAATTCCTATATGACCCCAAGGCCTCAAATATCCACTATTTTACTTTAAAGTGCATCACAGTGCCTGAAATAGTGGCCATGGGGGCATCCAAGAATGGCCATGGTGCCATTCTTTTCATGCACAACATGTGTAAATGTGTAAAGACTATTCTTGCATGACCCCAAGGCCTACGTGTCATTTTCAGATGTCCATGGGGCATCCAAGAATGGCCCTAAGAACATTCTTTTCATGCACAACAGGTGTAAGGACCATTCCTACATGACCCCAAGGCCTCAAATATCCCCTGTTTTACTTTATAATGCATCATAGTGCATGAAATAGTGGCCATGGGGGCAAGAATGGCCCAAGGGCCATTCCTACATGACCTAAGGCTCCATGGGTACATCCAAGAATGGCCAAGAATGGCCATAGGACCAATCTTTTCATGCACAGCATGATGAAGAATGGCCCTAGGGCCATTCTTCCATGACTCCAAGGACTCAAGTTCATTTTTGGGATGGCCATGGGGCAACCAAGAATGGACTTAGGGCCATTCTTTTCATACACAATAGGTGGAAGAATGGCCCTAGGTCCATTCTTGCATGACCCCAAGGCCTCAAGGTCATTTTGGAATGGCCATGGGGCTCCCAAGAATGGCCTCCTTCCATGCACAACAAGTGGAAGAATGGCCCTAGGGCCATTCTTGCATGACCCCAAGGTCTCAAGGTCATTTTGGGATTGCCTTGGGACATCCAAGAATGTCCCAAGAATATCCCTACAACCAATATTTTCATGCACAACAACAAGTAGATGAATAGACCTAGGGCCATTCTTGCCTAACCCCAAGGCCTCAAGGTCATTTTGGGATCAACATCGGCCATCCAAGAATGGCCCTACCATCATTCTTCTCATGCACAATAGGTGGAAGAATGGCCCAAGGGCCATTCTTGTATGACCCCAAGGCCTTAAGGTCATTTTGGGATGGCCATGGGGGCATCCAAGAATGGCCTAAGGGCCATTCTTTTAATGCACAACAGGTGGAAGACTGGCCCAAGGGCCATTCTTGTATGACCCCAAGGCCTCAAGGTCATTTTAGGATAGCCATGGGGTCATCCAAGAATGGCCCAAGGGCCACTCTTTTAATGCACAACAGATGGAAGAATGGCCCAAGGGCCATTCTTACATGACCCCAATGCCTTAAGGTCCTTTTTTGGAATGTCCATGGGTGTAAGATTCCTCCCCCACCCCCTTTTTGATGTCTAGTATCTTTCCCTGTAAAAAATCAATCCCTCTTCAGAAATATAAATACCTTGTTTCTATCTGTTTTAGCCTAGAGAGAGAAAAATATTCTAGAGAGAGAATATTCAGATTTTGAATATTTTTGGATAGAAAAATATCTCTTCTAATTCAGATGAGTTCCCCTGAAACAGAAATTCAAAAAGAATTTTCCAATGTGCAATTGGAATTAATTGAAAATAGCTATAAAGAACCTTAGCCTAAGGGTCTAGATTTTCAGAAATCTTTAGACTATGGTCCAATTAAGGTTCCTATGGACCAATAGCATCAATCCATGTGTAGGGAGGAGATAAATCCAACTTGTAAAAAGAAAATACCCAAAAATGAGTAAATGCTCACATGAGGTGAAGAGTTGAAAATGTACAAGGATTATTAGTAAAAAACTATGAGCAATATTAAAAATATGACATATGTAAGGAAGGGGAATTCTTTAAAGGAGGTGCATATTTCACATAAGATGAAGAGTTAAAAATGTACAAGGTTTATTAGTAAAAAACTATGAGCAATATTAAAAATATGACATATGTAAGGAAGGGGAATTCTTTAAAGGAGGTGCATATTTCACATAAGATGAAGAGTTGAAAATGTACAAGGTTTATTAGTAAAAAAAAACTATGAGCAATATTAAAATGATTCCATTATGACACATATGTAAGGAAGGGGAGTTCTTTAAAGGAGGTGCATATTTCACATGCTTGAATGAGTTTTAAACTCATAAAAATTGAGATATTTCATCTCTCCTCTCTCCTCATTCAAGTCTAGTTCCAAAAAGTTAGCCTAACTGATCTAAAAATGGTCAAATATTGACCAAACTGATTTAGAAAATTCTAGAATCAATTTGTTTGGTTAGGAGCTCAATTTTTCCTATAAATAGAAGCCTCCCCCTTGTTGAAAAATATATAGTGTTTATGCATCGTTACTCTACTCCACCTAAGCCAGAAACTGTGAATTCATTTAATAATTCACTAGTTTTTGGAGCTTCCCTCTTTCTTCAATCCCCATTAGTGGCTCCATCAACATACTTAACCAATTGATTGGTTGGGGGCCTCTACCGTGAACAAAGAATCAAGCAAGTTGTAAGGTAATTAGTGAATATTGATCTTTCTATAATTTCTCAATATTTCTCTCTTCTCAACCCCTCTCAAGCTTGAGAAGTTTAATTGGTATGGTTTTTTTTTTAATGCTATTGAAGTTTGAATAGTAGTGAAGAGTTAGATAATGCTATTGAAGTTAATTTTCATTTATGTTTAAATTCTAATGATTTTTATGTAAATTCTCTCTCTCACTCAAGAAATGGTCATAATCATGAACCGTTCTCAATCCAAATCAAGCTTTTCCTTAACCCAAGATTAAGCTATGCTTGAGGCCAAATTAATGGCTTTTTCTATGCTTTTAGTTTATATATATTAATGATTCAATCCATTATGGATTGATAATCCAATTAGAGATTATTTTAATTATTTTCTTAATGATAAGCATTATCCCTTAGAAAAATTGAGATTTATCAGTCATAGCAGCGGAGCTATGGCAAAATTTTTATAAAAATTATGCATAAAATAATCTCATTCAAAGCATAAAAAGAGGACTTCCTACCATATTCTAGGAATTATCATCCTAGATTAATTGAAAGAATTTCATTACAATCATGGAGAAATTGAATTTTAATATTATGCATAATGGATAAATTTTTATATCAAAAGTGTTATTTTTATCATTTTTAATTTTCATGCATAGAAGTATGCATAAAGGAAAATTTTTATATCAAAAGTGTTACTTTTATCATTTTTAATTTTCATGCATAGAAGTATGCATAAAGGAAAATTTTTTATATCAAAAGTGCTACTTTTATCATTTTTAATTTTCATGCATAGAAGTATGCATAAAAGATAATTTTTTATATTAAAAGTGTTACTTTTACCATTTTTAATTTTCATGCATAGAAGTATGCATAAAGGAAAATTTTTATATCAAAAGTGTTACTTTTATCATATTGGATTTCATGCATAGAGGTATGCATAAAAGTTGAATTTTTTATTATAAAAGTGTTACTTTTAGCATAATTGAATTTCATGCATAGAGGTATGCATAAAAGATATGGGAATGTAGATGTGGATGTATGGATGTGAATGTGGATGTGGATGTGGATGTATGAATGTGGATGTATGGATGTATGAATGTGGATGTATGGATGTGAATGAGGATGTAGATGTGGATGCATGGATGTAAATGTGGATGTGGGTGTATGGATGTATGCATATAGATGTGGATGCATGAATGTGGATGTATGGATGTGAATGAGCATATAGATGTGGATGTATGGATGTGAATGTGCATGTAGATATGGATGTATATATGTGAATGGAAATGTGGATGTGGATATATGTATGCATGTGGATGTGGATATGGATGCGTATGTATGAATGTGGATATGGGATGTGGATGTATAAATGAGGATGTGAAAATGGAGTTAAGCATGTAGATGTGGATGCATGGATGTAAATGTGGATGTGGATGTATGGATGTATGCATGTAGATGTGGATGCATGAATGTGGATGTATGGATGTGAATGAGTATATAGATGTGGATGTATGGATGTGAATGTGCATGTAGATATGGATGTATATATGTGAATGGGAATGTGGATGTGGATATATGTATGCATGTGGATGTGGATATGGATGCGTATGTATGAATGTGGATATGGGATGTGGATGTATAAATGAGGATGTGAAAATGGAGATAAGCATGTAGATGTGGATGCATGAATGTGGATGTATGGATGTGAATGAGGATATAGATGTGGATGTATGGATGAAATGTGCATGTAGATATGGATGTATAGATGTGAATGGGAATGTGGATGTGGATGTGGATGTATGTATGTATGTATGTGGATGTGGATGTATGAATGAGGACATGATAATGAATGTATGCATGTGGATGTGGATATGGATGTGTATGTATGAATGCGGATATGGATGTGGATATGGATGTGTATGTATGAATGTAGATATGGGATGTGGATGTATAAAGGAGGATGTGAAAATGGAGTTAAGCATGTAGATGTGGATGTATGGATGTGAATGTGGATGTGGATGTGGATGTATGGATGTGGATATGGATGTGAATATATGATATGTGATGTGAAGGAATCTGAAGTGAAGAGATGGAAAATGGTATGATTGGATGAGTATACATATAAATGAAATGTGGAATAAGTAATGTGGATTGTATGAGGGATAATGTGGAAAAATGAGAGTTAATATAGAAATTGTATTTGTAAACTGTTTGTAAATGCTGTTTGTAAATGGCTGTTTTATGTCAAGAATGCTGGGAAAGCATTTTGACCGTCTTGTGATTAAGGTCGTGGAGACCTAACTGATAAAGTTGCAACTGCTGACGGAGAGTCAATGGAGGACGTCTCGCGTAGCAAGGTCGGCCGAGGTCTTGACCAGCCTCGGTTCGATTAAAATGGTGAGCTTCCGGTACGGTGGATGAGGGACCAAGGAAGCGGCCTATGAGTGAAGCGCTAGGTCACCTGCGAAGGATCCTAGAGGGTGCTGACCATACGGTGCTCGGGCTCTGGGTCGCCCAGGATACCCACGCGTGCGTCGAGGAAGATATTGGAATAAGGAGTAAGAGTTGTTTTCTGGAACCGGGCATGGATCTGGTTGACTGACCTTGCTGGTCCTCAACGGATGAGTCCATGGCTCTTTTATATGGATCTGTTGGTTGATCTTGCTGATCTTCAACGAGAGTCCATCTTGATAAGTGATTATATTGTTGAGTATTATGGGCTAGGAACTATTGAAACGGCCCCTGTGTGGACAGGTGGTGAGCGTTCTAGTTGCCAATGATGCCATAGATACTCTGATGAAGGAATGATGGGAAATTATGAATCAACTGGATAAATTGGAAGATTGTGATCAGTGGTACTATGGTTTCATTAAAGGATTGTTTTAAAGTTAGCTGATGCTAAGAAAAAAGGCAATTTTCATATTGGGTGTGTAAGTGGTGTGGCTAGTTTTATGTTTGCATGAACTTCCGGCTAGGGGGCCTTGGAACTCTTTTCCTTGGTACCCAGGACAAAACCTAACCAAATTCCAAATTGGATCCCATCACTACAGTGGTTGGGCGGTTGGCTAACCCATGGGATCGGATGGGGTTAGGCTGGACTGATGGATCCGTAAATCGAGACTCAAACTTTTATTTTTACGATAGATAAAATAAATCCCGGACAGTAACTGTTCTATGGATAGAATCAACGGCTGTGCCTCTTGAATGGGGAAAAAAGCGTTGATCCCAATGATCCAAGTGCAAGTTTCTTCCTTAATCTGACCATGTATCTTATAGATGCAATTGGATCAGCTCGATCAGAAATGTTCTTGACTACGTTAGAGTAAAAAGTTATCCAGGTGGAATCGCCCGTGCTTTCCGGGTAAGGGAAGTTTTTCCGGGTCCGGTTTTGGAAAAACCGACGGATTAGTCTCTTGTCCGGATATCCGTGGGCGAGGCCCCGAATGTGGGACCCCTGTCCCGCGCGAGAAGTGCTACTTCCGCTGCCAGTATCTTGAATCCGTTGCTTGGTGGGAACAGGGATCTCACAGTTGGTATCAGAGCGAATTGGTTAATAAAGATCAACTGAGAAGACAAATATGTCAAAAATTTATGTAGAAACACAAAAAGGTTGTAATTGTGTGATATAATTCATACAATTTGATATTCAAACTGAAATTCGTATTTTGGTAATTGGGTCTTCAGATAGAAGTACCGCAATTATATAGAATCCCTGACTTGCTTGAGGCCTAGACATGATGGTATTTACCTTATAATTCCAAGAGCCACGACTACCCGTATATACCGAGAGTATACTGCAGCTCTTTACTGACAGTATATACGAGTAAATCTAAGACTTGAAATTATAAGCGTTAATGCTATCCAGATGATGAATTCGAATGTGGTTGATATGATTTTTAATTCTGTTTGAGAATTGATGAATTGAATTGGATTCTAATTGAAAATTGATGATTTCTGAAATTAGTTGAAATATAAAAATCTGAACAAAACCACAATGAGGATGAATGGGACGAGTCCCAGTGATGATATTCATAACTGGAATGATGATAATGAATTCAGCAAATCACTATGAGATTAGTGGGTTGTGCTGTCAAATTGTTACTGTTAACACTTGATCAGTAGATCAAGTTAAGGGATGACAAATTGAGAACTTGCTTGACTGAAATTCCCGTGGAGGAATGTTCAGAAGGAAATTTTTCGGTCTAATGGACCATTATCATGTTAAAGATATGAATGATATGATCTGAATATTAATGATGAGTTCTATATAAGGGATATTTATCCCAGTGTTCTGTTGGGTTGACCAGAATATAAGGAACCCTAAAATAAAATTGGATGTTAAGAAAAAGAGTTGTCCTCTACCTTGCGAGATGAGGACATCTCGCACTTTTTAAGTGGGGTAGAATGTAAGATTCCTCCCCAGCCTTCGAGGTATACAGGAGTAAGAATCTCCCTTTCTGATCTTATAATTATTCCCTCTCTAAAATAAAAGAAAGTTCTGTTTAACAAAGGAAGACCCTTTTCCTAGAATACTTCTCAAGAGTCCCACCTGTTTTAAGGATTCAGAACAATGAGTTCAGAAGTGAGAATCGATGTTTTGGATATCAAGGTTTTGGTCTCGAGTACGGCCCAAAAGAAGTTCTTTATCTCTTGGGAAGTATAAGAAGTTATCTCCCAGATATTGTGGACCAAAGGAAGTAGGTGATTTAGCTTACGAACTTCTTTTATCTCCTCATCTCAAAGTTTTGAATGCCTTCTATAGAAAAATGTGCCAAACCCAAATCATGGAAAGACGGTAAAACTTCAGTGGCAAGTTACCGTTGGCTTCTAAGTTACGCTAGCTCCTTCCTTTATATAAGTCGTAACTTTTACTTGTCGTTCACAGTAATCTTACTCCCATCGATCTCCTTTCTTTCTTAATCTCCTTCATGGCTTGGCAACAAGAACTAGTTTTATCCATAATGATTCCTCACCTTCAAGACGCAAGTGAGTCTGTGAAGAAGGATTTTATAGAACAGTATGAGCGCTCACTTTTTCCTCACCTAGGAACTTCTGTAGCGCAGACCAAATGGCGGACCTATCAAGACATAACTAGGGTAACACCCTGGGGTCAGCAACATTTTCGTAACAATGTCCGCTTAGCCATGGTTATTGAAGCTTTGGGTTTGGGTCCCCGATACTACTGCGTCATGAGATCAAGGCATCCTGGGTTTTCTGAGCGGGTCTTCTTACTGGCGTGTTTTCTTCCTCATGAGAAGATATGCCTTTACCCCGTTTTTGGCTTGCCTCTCAGAGGTCCTTTTCTTAGAACACCTCATACCACTGAGATAGGCGCAGCAATAACCCACAGAATCATTCCCATAGATGAGTTACCTTATACTTGTGCAGTTTGTGAGGACTGCTTTTGTGACCATATGATGGACGGACTTATGGAAGTGTAAAGAGTTCCTCTATCTTTACTGTATAAGTTCCGAGAATGAATAAAGTTTAAATCTTGTTCGTATTTTGAATCTTGCTCTCTTTAAGACTTATCTTGGTGGTTAATCTTGATTAAAATTTTTCTCTAAGTCTCATATTCGTGCATCTTGCGAAATTATCCCAGTTTGCGAGATGAGGACATCTCGCATTTTTTTAAGTGGGGTAGAATGTAAGATTCCTCCCCCACCCCCTTTTTGATGTCTAGTATCTTTCCCTGTAATCAATCCCTCTTCAGAAATATAAAGACCTTGTTTCTATCTGTTTTAGCCTAGAGAGAGAAAAATATTCTAGAGAGAGAATATTCAGATTTTGAATATTTTTGGATAGAAAAATATCTCTTCTAATTCAGATGAGTTCCCCTGAAACAGAAATTCAAAAAGAATTTTCCAATGTGCAATTGGAATTAATTGAAAATAGCTACAAAGAACCTTAGCCTAAGGGTCTAGATTTTCAAAAATCTTTAGACTATGGTCCAATTAAGGTTCCTATGGACCAATAGCATCAATCCATGTGTAGGAAGGAGATAAATCCAACTTGTAAAAAGAAAATACCCAAAAATGAGTAAATGCTCACATGAGGTGAAGAGTTGAAAATGTACAAGGATTATTAGTAAAAAACTATGAGCAATATTAAAAATATGACATATGTAAGGAAGGGGAATTCTTTAAAGGAGGTGCATATTTCACATAAGATGAAGAGTTGAAAATGTACAAGGTTTATTAGTAAAAAACTATGAGCAATATTAAAAATATGACATATGTAAGGAAGGGGAATTCTTTAAAGGAGGTGCATATTTCACATAAGATGAAGAGTTGAAAATGTACAAGGTTTATTAGTAAAAAAAAACTATGAGCAATATTAAAATGATTCCATTATGACACATATGTAAGGAAGGGGAGTTCTTTAAAGGAGGTGCATATTTCACATGCTTGAATGAGTTTTAAACTCATAAAAATTGAGATATTTCATCTCTCCTCTCTCCTCATTCAAGTCTAGTTCCAAAAAGTTAGCCTAACTGATCTAAAAATGGTCAAATATTGACCAAACTGATTTAGAAAATTCTAGAATCAGTTTGTTTGGTTAGGAGCTCAATTTTTCCTATAAATAGAAGCCTCCCCCTTGTTGAAAAATATATAGTGTTTATGCATCGTTACTCTACTCCACCTAAGCCAGAAACTGTGAATTCATTTAATAATTCACTAGTTTTTGGAGCTTCCCTCTTTCTTCAATCCCCATTAGTGGCTCCATCAACATACTTAACCAATTGATTGGTTGGGGGCCTCTACCGTGAACAAAGAATCAAGCAAGTTGTAAGGTAATTAGTGAATATTGATCTTTCTATAATTTCTCAATGTTTCTCTCTTCTCAACCCCTCTCAAGCTTGAGAAGTTTAATTGGTATGGTTTTTTTTTAATGCTATTGAAGTTTGAATAGTAGTGAAGAGTTACATAATGCTATTGAAGCATTATGGATTGATAATCCAATTAGAGATTATTTTAATTATTTTCTTAATGATAAGCATTATCCCTTAGAAAAATTGAGATTTATCAGTCATAGCAGCGGAGCTATGGCAAAATTTTTATAAAAATTATGCATAAAATAATCTCATTCAAAGCATAAAAAGAGGACTTCCTACCATATTCTAGGAATTATCATCCTAGATTAATTGAAAGAATTTCATTACAATCATGGAGAAATTGAATTTTAATATTATGCATAATGGATAAATTTTTATATCAAAAGTGTTATTTTTATCATTTTTAATTTTCATGCATAGAAGTATGCATAAAGGAAAATTTTTATATCAAAAGTGTTACTTTTATCATTTTTAATTTTCATGCATAGAAGTATGCATAAAGGAAAATTTTTTATATCAAAAGTGCTACTTTTATCATTTTTAATTTTCATGCATAGAAGTATGCATAAAAGATAATTTTTTATATTAAAAGTGTTACTTTTACCATTTTTAATTTTCATGCATAGAAGTATGCATAAAGGAAAATTTTTATATCAAAAGTGTTACTTTTATCATATTGGATTTCATGCATAGAGGTATGCATAAAAGTTGAATATTTTATTATAAAAGTGTTACTTTTAGCATAATTGAATTTCATGCATAGAGGTATGCATAAAAGATATGGGAATGTAGATGTGGATGTATGGATGTGAATGTGGATGTGGATGTGGATGTATGAATGTGGATGTATGGATGTATGAATGTGGATGTATGGATGTGAATGAGGATTGTTAACCCATGGCGGACATGGCGACGTACTATATTTTACGTCATTAATTTAAATATTCTGAGTCATGGGCCGGGCTTGTCGGCACCATATGTTAAGGATGAAGGGATTGGGTGATCGCCGATGAGAGGCGCACCTTGGATATCAGTAGGATAAGGGTTAGGGTCGGCCGGCCATGTATGGGCGCCCAAGTGTGAACGGCCAAGTCACCTATATGAGTCAAATGTAACCCTAAAATCCTCATTCTCATGTGTTGTGAATAGAAGAGTGCTCTTGCCTTATCTCCTTATTTTCCTTCTCCTGCGTGTGAGAGAGAGAGAGAGAGAGAGAGAGTGAGAGAGCGATCGAGCGCACTGTGTAGCGGCACGGCGAGACGGCGGAGAGGCGGTAGAGCGACGACGGCGGCTCCTCCTTCACGGCTGCGACGCGGGAATCCTTCAAGGCAGCAGTTAAGCGGTGAGTGACACACCCTTTGGCATTCTGTTTGAGCTTCCTTCCCTGGTTGTATGCTTGTAGCCATTCGTGGCTCGCATACGGTGTCTGGCAAGTCCCCAGCTACGACCTGTGCGGCAAAAGCGCACATTTTTGGCGCCGCTGCCGGGGAGTTGCCCTGCACCAAGCTCCAGTTTGCAGCTCGGCTGCTGCGTGAAGTTTAATCTACACTATAGGAAAGGCGTCTGTGTTGCTGTTGAGGTGTTTCTGTGGTTTTCAATCTCTGTTTCTGCAATTTGTCTTCTGTATTCCTGTTTCTTTTGTTATATTTTCGCTCCGCGTGTGGGCGTACGTTCTGTTATCTGGTTTCTGCATGTGAGAGGGATTTCTGAATCCCCAGATCTGTGCTGTGTGTGCGAACTGCACCGCGGCCAAGGCTGAACCCTAAGGAAACCCTAGGAAACTTATCTCACAAAAAAAAAACAGAAAATAGAAAATAAAAAAAATAAAAAATAAAAAAGAAAAAAATTAAATTTTATTTTCAAAGAAAGAACCAAACATGTGGAGAGGAAAGATTTTCTAATTGGAGAAAAAAAATTTTGAAAAGAAAGAACCCCAATTTACCCACGACCCACGACCCCGACCCCGGCCTCGGTCTCGGTCTTTTGATATATATATATAGGAGAGTGAGCCTCCATAGCTTTCTCTCAAGTGAGAGCTTATGGGAAGTCGTGCCCTATATGTAGCCCACTCCCCAAGGAGTAAAGTGAGCATGTGGGATAAAGCCCTCACCCTTTCCTCCACAAGCAAATAGGCTTTTGCCCCTTCCCCCCAAAGGAAACGGACTGTTTTGAGGACTACAGGAGCTCTAGATAGGCGAACACGGTGCTGTTAAGCACACTAGGACCCTTTAAACGATACGCTCGTTTCGAGCTATCACACGCCCTAGTCCAAGTTCGACCGTAGGTAAGGGGGTCAAAAACGGGTTAAAAACAACACAAAAACAAGTAAAAACGGGGTGCGAAACACCTAAGAAACCACTTGTGTGAGTTTCAAGGGTAGTTACCAACGCACGTAGGGTACCCACGTCACATGCATCTACGCTCTGGTCGGGTGCTGGAGTCTGAGCCACTAGAAAGCGTTTCAGTCTACGCAGGCTCACACCATCCCTCCACGTTGGCATCTTGGCCTTCGGCTGGAACCCAAGGGAGTGCAACCCAAGATCCACGAATAGTGGATAGTGACTCATCCTCCGACTCAGAAGCCATGGAAGGGCACCCTACCAAGAACCCTGAGGAGACAAGCCAAAACATGCCAGTGTGGGCCCCACAGCCCGGATCTAGCATGTTTAGTCGTTTAATAGAGACCTTTAGTAGAGCTACACGCTCTGAGCATGCGACAAGCGAAGTAAATGAGGAAGGAGGGGTAGTAGATTCGCCATTCACATCTTATGTGGACCCTACCCTCCCAAAGAGTGTCCATGTGGATATTCTACCCACTTCGTTTAATGAGGGCCCTACTGAGCTACCACATTCCGATGCTCTTCCTAAAGTAGAGGTCCCTAGAAGCCAATCCATAAGAAGTGACATTGCGTCCACTTCAAGAGAACCGTTTGGCACACCAAGTCTAGATGGGATATTTCTCAATGAAAATTGGGAATATGATCTACACACAGAGACTCTAACGGACCTATACACGGGTTACACATACCATGTAGGTTGGTTAGAAGTCCTACGATCTACATCTAGCGCCACTAATCTAGAGGAGCAACAACACATGATATGTGAGGTGATTCATAGAATTATCCAAATTGAGAGGCAAAATAGGGGAGTGGACCTAGTTTCCACTGGCCCTATGAGGTTTTTGGATACGGGCAAGGCCAAACAACCAACCCTATCACAATTGGAGACTCCCTCGGTGAGTCCCATAGACCCTTCATATGTTGTTTCGCCTGGAGTCTCAATGCAGGTTGAGCCCACGAGTAGTAACTTTAGTTTTCCAACCTTGGCTCAACTTTCCATTAAGGAATCCGCAATGCCTACCCCAATGATGAGCATGACAGAAAGCGCACCTGTTACCACTGTAGTTAGTACAACACCACTACCTAGTGGAACAGTACCTACAACAGTGCGTGGCAGTGCCTATCGGCCTTATGTACCTATTGCTACTCATGCTCATGTAGCTCCTACGCCTCCTAGTATGCCGATGGCGTATGCTCCAAGACTGCCTTATCATAACCATTATCCAAGGGGAGCTAGGCCTAGCCACATATCATATCCTACGTCATTTGCCAACTTACTCAGACCAACGCCAACTCCTATCAGCCAGTCTATCCCAGAAGTGCCTCCACCAACTATGCCTGCTCACTTAGGTGATCTCGCAGCATTTGCTCAGATGATCGGACGATCCATTGCAGAAAACATGCGGGGTATGCCTGAGAGAGAACCTAGAAGCAAGGCAGTACAAGTGGCTAAGCTCACTCAAAACTTCAGTGGTAACGAGGATGTTAGGAAGCACATTGAAGTCTTTGAGCACGTGTGTGATTCCTTGGAAGAACACAATGAGCTGCATAAGTGTAAAGCCTTAGGCTTAACCTTGAGTGGGAAGGCCGGAGATTGGTATCGAACCTTAAGGGTTGAAGAGCGCACTCACTACCCCACTCTCAAGAGATTGTTCTTGAAAGAATACATACGTGAGGGTGTGCTTTGGGGGGTAGCATCTCAACTCCAAAAAGCTGAACGCGAGGAAGGGGAGTCAGTGAGAGACTTTATAAGTCGATTGAAGCATCTAAATTCTCGCTGCACTCCCGATGAACGCTTCAATAACAACCAACTCCTCGATAGATTCATCCGAGGATTGCGCCACGAGGACATTTACAATGGCCTAGTCATTAGAGGTCTTACAACGTGGGAAGCAGTCACTGCCAATGCAATCCAGTTAGAAGACAACTTGATGATTGCAGGTAAAAAGGTGTCTTCAGAAACAAAATCCGTTAGTTCGCAAGTATCTGGGCACGAGCCAATGACGGTAAAACCTATTGCCAAGGAGCCCAAGATATCTGAAATGTCTGTGACCGACCTTACTAAGGCTCTCCAAGAATACTTTAGGGGTAATCGAGCTCCTCAGAATAGCCATATGTACCCAAGGAGAGAGCAACAATGGTGTTCGGTGTGCTTAGGACCACATAGCACGAGTGAATGTCCCACATTTAGAGTCAAATTCAATGGAAATTGCAATGCATGTGGTAAGTATGGCCATCAATCTAAAGATTGCCTAACACTTAAGCGAATGTTGGCAAACCAGGCACGACTAGCTTGGTCAAACACACCTCAAGTACCCGCGCTAATGCCTGCACAACCTATCGAGCAACCGTCACAGCACATAGTTCCAAGGAATCCGAATGTAGTCCAGTCTGTGCCGTTACCACCGCCAGTGCTAGGACCACAACCTCCACATCCAAGGATTACCCCAATAAACCAGATGGGTTGTGAGTCACATAGTGCATGTGGGGATTATGAAGAGGAGATAGACCCTACTGCTCCATATGGGATTGATACGTTTGAAATGATTCCCCAGTACTACATGGAGGATCATTTCGGGCAAGTCAAGCCTGTATATCAAGCGGCTGCTCTTGCCACAAGAGGGCAAAACCTTAATACCTTGGCAAGGAGACCACCTCTTCAATGTTACGAGTGTGGTGGACCGCATCGTGTAGCAGAGTGCCCTAATAGGCTACAGAAGATCTCTACTCAGATGCAACCAAATCAAGCGAGCACATCGGGAATGCCGGTACTTACATGCAATCGTTGTGGCATAGATCATTTGATCGCACAATGTCCACATAATCCTAATGCACCCAAGATTACGCCATTGAATTTGGTTGAGGTCACCAACCAAGCACGAAGAACCACACCCGTTGTACCCGCGAATGTAGTTACACGGTCAATGCTTCAAAATCAAAACTACATTCTTGAAGAGAGGGATACTGCATCAATCGCTCAGGCAAAGAAAAAGAAAACACGGCGAAAGAGATCGCTTAATGCCACAAGCTCCAAGCCCAGTTCAAAGACTAACATAGGGACAGGAGACGACCCCGTGTATATGAATGATCCTGAAGACGATTCTGATTCAATAGAAACCATGGGGACCAAAGCCACTACCTTAAGGGAGGAACCCACACGGGAGCTCAATGAAGGGGAATCAAGCGAGTACATAAATAAGGGAAAACAGAAGGAAACTTCCTCGGCCCCACAACCAAGTCAGTTAATGCCCTCTCGACCACCCAAACTGACTGAGACTCCCCAAGACAAGCCACGTGGGCCAAAAACCCTCAAGAAAAAGATTGGAACTTACCCAAACCCAGTTGAGGAGATTGAACAAGTACAACACTTAAGGGGTTTGGTGGAGGAAACACAAAGAGAACTAGAGCCAAACCCGAGAAAAGTCAAAATTTCAGACACAGTGTTTCCTACGCAAGTTCAGCCTCACCGGAACCATAAACCGTTAGCTATACCGAGTATCATTCGGGAAGAAAGTGAGGATAGGACATCCGGAAGTGGGCAAACACCCTTCTTGCTAGAAAGAATGTTTAGTGAGGGAATGCCTGACCCCATCGAAGAGGAAGTGATTCCATCTTCACCAGTCCCTAGTCAAGGGGCGATGTCTCGAAAAGTACCGTTGAATGTGTCCAAGCTAATGGATTTCATGTCCTCTGAGATCAGAACCACGATCATATCCAAATTATACGGAGATCCTGAGCTATTCTTAGCTCTTCGGGCATTTCTCAATGGAGAACTAAAGGCGGGGCTACCACAATTTGCAAATATGGATAGACCCGACACGCTTCAAGATGAAGGAGAACATTGGGATCTACAACCCAACTTTGATGAAGATTCGGTCGTGGAAATACCTGTGAACAAGTTGGGACAGTACTTTGAAGGTGACGAATCTAATGCCACCCTCCCCATTACTACCAAGGGATTAACTCTAAAGGGAATCCTTGATGGTGGTGCTGGAGTGAGCATTGTGACTAAAAACTGTTGGGAATCTATGGGAAGGCCTCACCTCGAAGTCACAAACATAGTGGTTAAGATGGCAAACGGAACCATAGCTAAACCTATTGGAATGTTAAGGGACCTTAAGATCAAGGTCCTGGGATACAAGGTAAAACATACCTTCATTGTAATGGATTTCTCCAAGCATCCTATGTCATATCAAATGATCTTAGGACGTCCTTTCATGAGAGAAGCACAAATGGTGCATGACTGGTCGAAAAACCATGTCTACCTACAATTCCAGGACTCTGTCATTCGAGTTGATCTTGAGAATGGTCGTGCACATCCTTTAGGAAGCAAGGTTATCATTGATAATCGATCGGATACCACTATTCACTCCGCCCCATTAAGGTATTGCTATACATGCAAAAAAGAGACTGATGATGGGAAAGATTCTCCTTATATGGATGTCCTACCGGGTATGACTGAGTCGGATAACGTGGATTGGGTACACCTAGCGGCAACCATAGACACATGGGGAAATAGAGGCACAAGTTGGGTAACACCTGAGGGGCAAGATATGCCACCGTTAGTGCCAATAAACATGATAGGTGTTATGCACTTGACTCCTGATGGCGAGAACGTGGCAAACTCCACCGACACTGAAAGTAGCGAAGACTCTGACCAATGCAACTCTGAGTATGAATCTCAAGAAGAAACTGACCCTGAGCGTGATGGGGAAAATGAATCAAATATTCACCCAAAGGTGGAAGCAAGGTGCTCAAGGCCTAGGACAGTGACCTCTTGCAGTTCATCCGAAAGTGAAGATCGACCAAGTGAGTTCGAATCTGATAGAAACAAAAATCAAAAACTTGGTAAGAAGAAAACGAGACATAAGCGCCAACGCTATCGAGCTAATGTACGAACTGCAATAAACAAGGAAAGATCCACTGCAGAATGGCTTAGTTATGTAGGAGCCATTGATGCTCATCGAAAGATAGCGGATAATTGGGGACAATACCTCCAAAGTGTCATGTGGTGTATTCCGCAACCTCATGACGTCGCCCAATTAGAAATCGAATAGAAGCCGAAACTAAGTCGTACTACAAGAAGGCGGCAAAACCAAGAGTTGGCTCAACAACAAAAGGAAGCGGAATTGAAAGAAAAAAGTCTAGCACAACAAGAACCAGTAGACTTACACCCCGCACCCGAGCATTTCAAATCATTCACCACAGGGGAACGTAAAGTAGTCTACACAAAAGCCCAACGAACGCCTACCAATGGGAGTAGCGGTGTCTACGATGGCCCTGCGGTAGTTAAGGAGATAGACTTAGCAGATCCGGGTGAGGAGTCTAAACCAGTTTATATTGCTCAAGACCTCACCAAGGCGGAAGAAGCTGCACTTACGAAGCTTCTTAAAGAATTCAAGGACATATTTGCTTGGACATATCATGATATGAAGGGTGTTCCACCCTCGGTGGTGCAACACACGATTCCAATGATTAGCACTGCTAAACCAGTCCAGCAACGTCCCTACCCAATGAATCCTAAGTACGCAAAGATTGTACAAGAGGAAATTGAAAAGCTGGTAAAATGTGGATTCATATATCCTATTGAGCACTCAGAATGGGTTTCTCCGATAGTCATCGTACCAAAGAAGAATGGGAAACTCAGAGTGTGCGTTGATCTCAAAAAGGTTAATGCAGCCACCAGAAGGGATCATTACCCCTTGCCGTATTCTGAACATGTGCTTGAAAGAGTGGCCGGCAAGGAGGCATATAGCTTTTTAGATGGGTACTCGGGTTACAATCAGATCACAATTGCAGTCGAGGACCAAGCTAAAACAGCATTTATCACGGAGTTTGGAGTGTTTGCCTTTCGCGTCATGGCTTTTGGCTTGACCAATGCACCTGCAACATTCCAACGATTGATAAACATGGCCTTTAAGGAATATCTAAGGGACTTCTGTGAAGCTTTCTTAGATGATCTTTGTGTTCATTCCTCTTGGAACGAGCACTTGATGTGTTTACGAAAAATATTTGAAAGGTGTAGATTATATCGCATCTCCTTGAATCCTTTCAAATGCCAATTCTGGGTTAAACACGGAGTTATCTTAGGGCATATAGTGTCCAAAAATGGGATTTCCACTGACGAGAGTAAAATCAAGGTCATTCTGGAATTACCCCCACCCACCAACTACAAGGGAGTCCAACGCTTTATGGGCCACGTTGGTTATTATCGAAGGTTTATTCTCTTCTTCGCCGAGATAGCTCGACCATTGTATAAGCTTCTCATCGAGTTTATTTGGACCGAAGAATGTGACCGTGCCTATGAGCTATTAAAGAAGGCCTTGGCGAGTGCTCCAATCTTGAGAATGCCTAACTGGGATTTACTCTTCCATGTGCATATTGATGCATCAAACTTTGCTATTGGGTGTGTGTTAACTCAACCTGGAAAACACAAGCTAGACTACCCCATTAGCTTTGCCAGTCTCGCCAGTTGAACGATGCTGAGATGAACTACACCACTACGGAGCGAGAAGGGTTGGCAATGATATATGCAGTAAGGAAATTTCGTTATTACCTCCTTGCCACCAAGTTTGTTTTCTATGTGGATCATCAAGCATTGTTGTATCTGGTAAACAAACCATGCTCCACAGGAAGAATCACACGATGGCTATTGATTCTTCTTGAGTTTGATTTCACGGTTGTTGTGAGACCTGGCGAGAAACATGTTATGGCTGATCATTTGTCTCGCATACCTAATGGTGAAGCTCCTACGGGGGTTGATGATGACTTACCGGACACTTCCTTGTTTATGGTGGAGACAATGCCTGAATGGAGTGAGAAGATTGTTAACTTTTTGGTTAATGGCTTTCCACCCAAGGAGCTTCGTAAAGATCTAGCTCAAAAGCTAATCAAAGAATGCGAACCCTATTGCCTGATAGCAGGGACTCTTTATAAAAGAGGAAAGGATGACGTTCTTAGGCGTTGTTCCCGAGAGGATGAATATCTATACATTTTGCAAGAGGCACATATGGGTGTAGCCGGTGGTCATTTCTCAGGAGACTTAACTGCGCGAAAGATCTTACAATCAGGGTATTGGTGGCCCACTATGTTCCAAGATGCATCACTCTTTGTGAAGGGTTGCGATGAATGCCAACGATATAAGAAACCCCAGAGGAAAGATCAGATGCCCCTACATCCGATCAAAGTAAACCAACCATTTGAAAAGTGGGGTTTAGACTTTGTAGGTCCAATTAGTCCAACGGCCCGAAACACACAATCTCGCTATATTATTGTGGCCACTGACTATATGACCAAATGGGCTGAAGCGAAAGCAACACGTAAGGCAGATGCGAGGACAACAGCCAAGTTCCTCTTTGAAAATATAATCACACGATTCGGTTGTCCTTTTGAACTTGTGAGCGACAATGGTACGCATTTTATAAATGAAGTGATTAAGGAGCTCACAACAAATTTCATGATATCCCATCATAAATCTACTCTTTATTATCCGCAAGCGAATGGCCAAGCCGAGAGTACCAACAAGACTTTAATCTCTATTTTGACAAAGACAGTTGAAGCTCATCGCACGGATTGGGATCTAAAGCTTACGACAGCTTTATGGGCCTATCGTACTGCGTACAAAGTGGCTATTAATTGCACACCATTCAAAATGGTATATGGCCAAGAAGCAGTCATGCCGTGGGAATTTGTCATTCCTAGTCTTCGTGTTGCTACTCAAGAGGGATGGGATGGTAATCCTTTAGTAGAGTGTCTGTATATCCTTGAGCGGCTAAACGAAGAAAGACAATTGGCTGTATACAATGCCCTTGTGGAGAAGGATAGAAGGAAAAAATGGTTTGATCGCCATTTAAAGGACAAGGACATCAAGGTTGGGGATAAAGTCCTGATGTATGGAGTGCGAAACGAAAAGAAGAAGCTCAAATATGCTGGTAAGGGACCGTATAGAGTATGTGAAATTACACCGCAAGGTACCATCAGAGTGGAGACTCTCGACGGAGTTGAAACCATTGGATTCCTTAATGGGAGTAAATTCAAAAGATACTATGACCCCCTGAGCCAGGAAGAGTTACACGCAATCCATCAAAAGAAGGCAGCTAAAGAACATGCTGAGCTTAAAAAGATACAAGCAAGAGTCGAAGCCAAAGAACGTCAACAGCGTGCTAGGAGACAACGAGAAGCCAACTTGGGAATTACGCAAGTATTTTTCGAGGAAGCAGAGGAGGATGCACTGGAATCTGACCCACCTCTAAGATACCCAATTGAGTTACAGAGTCCTTACGGGGAGGTGCTGTATAATGCATTATTGGATACAGGAGCTCAACACAATTTGCTATCATATGGCGTGTGGTGTCAATTGGGAAAACCACCTTTAACCAAGAGTTCTATCCAAGTCCAAGGAATCAACAAGAAGAAAACCCCTGTCTCAGGAATTCTGCACACTCCGGTTGCTTATGACAAGGGAACCATAATTCAAAGCTTTTTGGTTATGCCTGCTGGCACCATGGAAGGGACTGTAATCTTAGGGCGCAAATGGATGATAACCACCAAGTGCAATATCGATTGGGCAACCAGACAAGTCACAACGCAAGAACCAACACTAGGTCTGACCGCTCAAAATCCCGCACCTAAGACATCCACTCAAATATTAGATAACGAAAAATCACAAAGTCCAGTGGCAAAACCATCTTTGATTGTTGGCCACCCCTCTAACGCTTCAATGCCAAGAGTGGAAATAGGCAAGGTGGTCCCTAAAGCTTCACTTACTATGCCAAAGAGTACATACAAATGGGTCCCCAAAGCTTCGTTAACAGCTACTTCCCCTGCTCAATCTCGTTCAGCCACCAAGAAGCCTCGTAAAAGGGAAGCAGCTACCCACCCGAGAAAGGGAAATGTAACATCGCGATGGATCCCTAAAAAATTATTAGTAGCCCAAGGGTACTACGAGGGGAATGACCAGATTTGGGTCCCTAAACATAAGGTGAATCCCTCTACATCACCTGTAAAACCTTGCAAACCAATTGTTGCCACCCCAATGACAATTCAAGACCGTGGTAAGGGAAAGGTAACATAGTGCTCCGCACCACTTCCAGAGTTAGTTTGGATTCCCAAACGATATCGATCATTACCACCTAGCTCAGGAAGGGGGGAGCCACATGAAGCTTCTAGCTCCTCATGCCAGGCACACGCTGATATAGAAGTTTCTACATGCTCTACACCTACTCTTGTCAACACCCAACAAAAAACTGATGAGTCTACGTCTCCCCTTGTAATAGTATCGTCGGAAACCATTTCCTCCATTCGTCAATGGGAGCGTACACTACCATCTCTACAATTGGATGTGGCCACAAGGGTCATAAAAAGCTATCTGCCCACATCACAACCTATGACCCGCTGGACAAATTGGTTCCAAGAGGCTGCAACATCATTGCAAATAATATGATCTACCCAAGGAAAGGGGGAGCATGTACTCATGCTCGACATTCTAATGCTTCCTCCTTAACCTTCTCCCCTGACCATGTAATTGCCAAATTCAAGGGGATGTATATATATAGCTTCATACATTTAAAAAAAAAATAAAATAAAAATAAAAACAAAGAAAAGAAAAACAAAAAATAGTAAAAAGAGCAAGAGCACAAAAAGAGGATAAATATCTGTATACAATCAAGAACTAGATTGACCTGTCTCACAAACCTACTGATGCTATATCTGTGTTTGCAGATATGGCAGATGCACGATCATCATACACTTCATCCACTCCCGCCTTTGATGAGAGGTATCATCTGTACCTTTCTCAGATATTTCACATGTGCTATCCTGTTATTGAAACTGAATGGGATCATATAGATGTACTGGCCAGAGAGGAAAATGTTGAAGAATTAGAATGGCTAATTCGCCTATTGACCATGACTGACCCCTACTCCGTAGAGGAAATATCCCCGATAGCCCAATGCTTTCCTTTTCCACAAGATGACTATCCTCGCATGGTTATATTCTTGATGAGTTTATGTGGATGGGAAAATGAAAAGGAAATATCTGACAATGATGAATGGACGGATGAAACTCATGGCACTACTGAGGTTGACTTTATTTGTTTGGATGATGCGGATAGAGGCTTAGTCTTAGGGCTAGAGCCAGGACTCTACAACATCCTCTTACCGTATTCTCAGTAGTAGTGTGGTGACTGGTAGGTAGGTTAGTGTTTTCAAGTTTTTTCTAGTTTAGATTCCTTAAACGAGTCTTGAAATTTTCACACTGATGTGCCTCTCGAGGTATAGTGCTTGTTAGTTGATTGTACAGGTTAAAAAGTTTGAGGTGGGTTCGCTTCCATATCTTGAGACTGCCGCAACGATCATCAAAATATATCTACATCACATTGCAAGCTGTCTCATCAAATCAAGGAGATCTCCAATTTCAGGTGTAATTATTCCATACCCACTCTCTTTCGTTTTTTCTGTTCAATTAATTTCATAAACTATACGGCATGACCACATGGAAATTGTCACTGTACTACTTAGTTTTTGAAGTTGCTTGCATGCTAGTGTAAAACATTAATGAGCTTAACTTTATTGGAAATATTCCTAGGCAGCATGATGTCTTTAGTTAACCTTGGAATACGATTGTCTTAGGTCTAGGGTCAAACCATCTTAATGTTTGACACCTGGCCATGTGTGTGTTGACCTCTAGGACATAGCTTTTACCCCTTGTCGAAAGGATGTAAGAACACATTTTAGTTCAGGAGCAAAGATCAAAAGAAATAGATTTTAAAAAAAAAAGCCTACAATAAATGGCAATACAAGGGTTAGTGTGCTTTAATGTTGGCCTATCGCCTTATTGATACTTGGTAGGCGAGGAGTATTCTACTCCAGACCGATGCCTTGGTTGGTAGGGGGTAGCCTTGCCTAAAGTGAGCTAATAGATTCCTGGATAATGCCTTGTGTTAAACATGGTACCAGGATCGATGTTAGTTTTGCCTTAGGAAGGTCGCCATTGTGTGTAAAAATTGTCACGTGCATTTAAAAAAAAAAAAAAAAAGAGGCAAAAGGCTCCTGTAACTGTGATGTTTCTTGTGTCCCTAGACGTGTGGTATTAACTTGTTCTTAGAGTAGACACAGTGTGGTCATCTGTTTATTTATTAAGCTTGGTTATTTTCCTTGACTTAGGCCAGTTATAAACCTTGATTAACCTGCCACACCTTGCTAACTCTTGAATTCCTTTCAATAATTTTAAACTCCTATTAATTTGCTACACTAGCTCACTCATGTGACTTTTAAACTAAGTTCTCATAGCAACATCCATTGTGGTCTCACATGCTTGAATTTATACACTTTATATCTTTTGAATTCTAGCATACCTTCACTATACTTCCCTGTTTTGCAGACGGTCTACCACAACAACCCTCTTGAGCTTACCATACCATAGCTTCCGAGGACGGAATCTACATCAGGAAGGGGGGCATGTTAACCCATGGCGGACATGGCGACGTACTATATTTTACGTCATTAATTTAAATATTCTGAGTCATGGGCCGGGCTTGTCGGCACCATATGTTAAGGATGAAGGGATTGGGTGATCGCCGATGAGAGGCGCACCTTGGATATCAGTAGGATAAGGGTTAGGGTCGGCCGGCCATGTATGGGCGCCCAAGTGTGAACGGCCAAGTCACCTATATGAGTCAAATGTAACCCTAAAATCCTCATTCTCATGTGTTGTGAATAGAAGAGTGCTCTTGCCTTATCTCCTTATTTTCCTTCTCCTGCGTGTGTGAGAGAGAGAGAGAGAGAGAGTGAGAGAGCGATCGAGCGCACTGTGTAGCGGCACGGCGAGACGGTGGAGAGGCGGTAGAGCGGCGACGGCGGCTCCTCCTTCACGGCTGCGACGCGGGAATCCTTCAAGGCAGCAGTTAAGCGGTGAGTGACACACCCTTTGGCATTCTGTTTAAGCTTCCTTCCCTGGTTGTATGCTTGTAGCCATTCGTGGCTCGCATACGGTGTCTGGCAAGTCCCCAGCTACGACCTGTGCGGCAAAAGCGCACAAGGATGTAGATGTGGATGCATGGATGTAAATGTGGATGTGGGTGTATGGATGTATGCATATAGATGTGGATGCATGAATGTGGATGTATGGATGTGAATGAGCATATAGATGTGGATGTATGGATGTGAATGTGCATGTAGATATGGATGTATATATGTGAATGGAAATGTGGATGTGGATATATGTATGCATGTGGATGTGGATATGGATGCGTATGTATGAATGTGGATATGGGATGTGGATGTATAAATGAGGATGTGAAAATGGAGTTAAGCATGTAGATGTGGATGCATGGATGTAAATGTGGATGTGGATGTATGGATGTATGCATGTAGATGTGGATGCATGAATGTGGATGTATGGATGTGAATGAGTATATAGATGTGGATGTATGGATGTGAATGTGCATGTAGATATGGATGTATATATGTGAATGGGAATGTGGATGTGGATATATGTATGCATGTGGATGTGGATATGGATGCGTATGTATGAATGTGGATATGGGATGTGGATGTATAAATGAGGATGTGAAAATGGAGATAAGCATGTAGATGTGGATGCATGAATGTGGATGTATGGATGTGAATGAGGATATAGATGTGGATGTATGGATGAAATGTGCATGTAGATATGGATGTATAGATGTGAATGGGAATGTGGATGTGGATGTGGATGTATGTATGTATGTATGTGGATGTGGATGTATGAATGAGGACATGATAATGAATGTATGCATGTGGATGTGGATATGGATGTGTATGTATGAATGCGGATATGGATGTGGATATGGATGTGTCCTCTATATGCTCCATATCAGTGAATGTATTATACATCACTTTGGAACGTGGTGCAATAGGGATGACATACCACCATTTAATGTCATGCACTATTGGCAGATAGATAACCTACTCAAATACACATACTGCAGTAATTAATTAGCATATCAAAAGTCAAGGGGTACGCGAGCTTAGATATATATGTACATGAAACACATTAGTAAAAAAATGCATACCTGCTCACATTGTTGTCGCAATACGAGCCTATCTTTCTTTGTTTGCCAAAACTTTGTAGAGTCAATAGTTACATAGCCACTTGCATGGCATTTTATCGTTGCATTAGGCTCTTTTTCCACCACGTTCATTTGCCATTCGACATCCAAAACATACACAAAGAAGCGACGAAAGTCAAGCCTAAATATGTCTTGGATTGTGCCACAATAATCATCCATTTTTCATTAGCTCCCTCAAAGCTACTAATGACATCGCAATCTTGTGTATTCCTCTTTTCATCAATTCTTTGTGTTCGAAAATGCTTGCCTTCACACCATATAGCATTGAACATAGTGCACTAGACCAAAATAGAAGCAATATTTGTGTAAGCAATGTGAATAAATATTAAAAGCAAATCACTTACAACTAATGCAAAACATTAGTTCTATGTACCTTAAACATGCATCCTCGTGCATACTCCCATTCTTCCACCGCGATATGCAGCCCCTCGTCGCTCTCTGCACTCTCCATTTCCTCATGCAACCGATCAACATGGATATCATTCGGAAGTGTTGCTAGATGCTTAGGGTACGCCTTACGAGAGCCATGTTGCCTCCGAAAGAGAGCTCTTTCTGCTTGCCTTTTTGTCTTTGCATCCTCCCATCTGCTCATCACATCACTATTAAGGATGCAAGTGAAATTGAGATCATCAATCAATGTTCTGTCAATTACTTTACTCTGTCCTTTTTCTTGAGGCACAATAGAGGTCATCCTCAAGTCCTCTTCATTGCTCCATAGTCGTGGAGCAAAGAGCTGTCCACTTGACCAAGAAATTCTAATATATATATAAGAGACTCTTATATCAACCAACCCTCAGCCATGCTTCCTTCGGGCCTTGCACTTTGCCTCACAAAGTCTTTTTTTAAGGTCTTCATGAAGCGCTCTAGGAAGAACATCCAACGTGCATGCACAGTGCCACATAAAGCAATTTCGTCCACTAAATGCACAATGAGATGTAGTTGACTTGTGAGAATGGTTCGCGGAAAAGTCTCCTCTACCAAACAAACCACCTCCACTGCCATAACACGCGCATCATCCAACGTGGCTAGATTAATTGCTTTGGAACTAACATATCTGAAAAATAAATGAATAGTACGTTATACCTCATGCACGTTCATTTTGCAAGGTATAATGGAGGGTGATCTGACATGGGTTTTACATACCTCACAAGCTCGCCCATCTTATAAATACATTTTTTCAAACTCTTATTTGCACAATGGTCGATGCTAGTAGGTAGTATGAACTGCGCACATAAGAGCACATGTATGTATGGTTTATGGCATTACAAAATTTAATTTCAACGTACAAGACTTGGAAAACACTTACTTGGAGCATCTTGTGCCAATCGTGGGACTTCAACCCATATAGTTGCTCAACGCCTCTTTTCTTAGTGGTTGTAAAGGCTCCCTTCAATGATCTTATGCATCCAGTGGGAGTATGCAAAGTGGTGATGGCCTGCTTTACCTGCTTCTCCTCTTTCTTTGATATAATCCATGGTGCAGGCAGAAGACGAACGTGCCCACCCTCCTCTCGAGCTTGACGCATACGTCCTGCGACCCGCAAGTCCTCCCGTATGCTAACATTGTCTCGTTAACCAATAACATGTTCCCAAATACCAGATCCCACATTCTTGAAGATCTGCATGGGATCAAGAAGATGGTTGATCTTAAGATGGGTCCAATATGGTAGCCGAAAAAAAATGGAGTACCTATACAAGGGATTGCTCTATGTGATCTTTAATCCAATTAGAGACTACACAAAACAAGATTGAAAAACATTACTATACCTGTTCATGCCATCTGGAGGAAGAATATTTGTAGACTCCCAAATACGCTTCCAATCTTTTGCATGAAGTGTTTGTGGAGGAATGTCTCTTACTAGCAACATATTTAGGATGATCTGATGGGAGAAATCGATGATGATTATCGAATATGGTCTTACATAAACCGTCAGCATACTCATGTACTAACGAAGGGCCACAAACAAGACATGCATGTTTACCCGATGTTTTCAAATCTATTAAAATATAAATATAAGTTAGAATAATAAAGTCAATAGTTATAATTAATATAGCCAATAGTATTAGAGTAGGGAGGTAATTAGAATTCTTACTAGAACAATTGCTGTATCCTGGAAAGTCATGCATTGTCCACATCAACACTGCTTTTAAGTCGAAGTGTCGAGAGGAGGGAGGCCTACTTATGTCCACCACCACTGCAACACCTCTCCACAGTTCCTCCAACTCATCAATCAACGGTTCGAGATAAACATCCATATGCTTGACTTTATGTTTCCCTGGAATTAGAAGGGATAACATAAGATGTCCCTTCTTGATCGCCATTGATGGTGGAAGGTTGTAATTCACCAACACAACTAGCCACACGCTGTATGCGGTGCTTTTGAAACCCAATGGATTCACTCCATCCATACCTAGGCCAAGTCTCAAGTTTCTGGGCTTTGTTTTAAAGCTGGGCCACTCATCTTCAATATGCTTCCAAGCAAGAGTGTCTGTGGGAATTCTCCACATGCCATCATCCGATCGATGTGAGGAATGCCATGACATGAGCTCTGCTATTGCACTTAAACATGTGTTTGATGCGAGGAATTATAGGAAAGTGTCGCAAGACTTTACGAGGTACATCAAAACTCTTCACATCTCTGTTCTATACCTTGCTTCACCACAAGTGGGACAATGTCGAGCCTCCTTATGCGTCCCACAAAAGAGAATGCAATCATTGATGCATGCATGTATGCGATCATAATCCAATCCTCCAAGAGATGTCACATAGCGCCTCGCTATGTCTCTTGAGGTGGGTAGTCTATTTCCCTTTGGAAGCATGTTTGATAATAGCCTGCATCCAATATCATCAATTAGTCCTAAACCCTAAACCCTAAACCACTAATTCAAATTTACAAGTTAGAATGCTTACTTCAATAATGCGTCAAGACTTGCATTGATCCATCCATAAACTATTTGTATATGAGTAGTTCAAGTGAAGCACGTAAAATAGAGAATGTGCACCCTTCAAAAACCAGTGTCGATGAAGCCTTGTAAAGATGCTCTTGTTCCATATCATCGTCGTCCATACCTTTGGGATCATCCCTAAAAAGATACCGCACCATATCATCAAACACTTCCTCTTCCACAACTTCGTGGGGTGCAGGGCTATTGTCATCCCTTTCCCACTCATCTCTGACAATAGATCCCGAAGCTCCAGCATCATCTCGTCGACGCTTTGCGTGCTCTCGCCACGCGTAGGGCACCATGTTAGGGTGTGGTACTGCATCCTGCTTCAATTAGAGTATATATATTACAACTCCATTAATTTAATTTGGATACCATGAGTCATTTGAATACTATCAATTTACATCTACTCACCTCTAAACCTGTTTGATTCCATTCTCTATACATGGAGATGTGATTCAAGGTAATTTGACGTGCTCGTACAATGTATCCTTGACATCGATTACACATACACTCAATCCTTTGTCCCAACCACACATCGCGATTATGATGATGCATTGTCTCATCCTCACCAGAACTACTTGAGGAGGTTGATGACATCCTATGTACAGAAGAGCAAACACAAAATCATAATCAGTTTTCAATTAAACTACAAAAATCGCATGTATAAACGAGGCTATATCCTTAAAATCGCGTGTATAAATGCGGCTACATCCTAAAAAACGTGTGTATCCACGCGACTATTTCCTGAAAATCGCGTGTATAAACGTAGCTAAACTATAAAAAGCTCGTGTATAAATGCGGCTACATCCCGAAAATCGCGTGTATAAACGCAGCTAAACTATAAAAATCGTGTGTATAAACGCGGCTACATCCCAAAAATCGCGTGTATAAATGCGGTTGATTTATTTTAAACGCGAAAATACACGCGTTTTTACACACGACGACCTGTCCATACCTAAAAATAACCCGCCTTCTCCAAATAAACATTTTCAAACTCAAGATTTTCTCTTCTTCGTTCCTCTTCCAACAGAGTACTAAACCTAAGTGCAAGGAGCAGACAAGGACCAGACACGGGTGAAGGAAACCAGCCAAAAAGAAGACTCACTTTTTCAGAGGTGAGTCAGTTTGTCCTTTGTCCTGTCTCTTTCCTCCCATTTGTTTATGCTATTGTCTCTTTCCTTTATGCATTTGTCTCCGTTCTTCTCCTTCTCTGGTTGCCATCTGGTGCATCTAGTGATGAACGATTGGGACAGGGGGCTTTTTATAAGGACGATTTGTCAGAGGTCAGTCGGTCGCTTTCAAAAACTTTTTTTCACAGGCCGCGTGTAAGAACGCGTGTATGTCTGCATGTATCCTGTCTACACAGGTGTTCATGCGCATATACACGCGTTTTTGGATGGGTGTATACACGCGTTTTTGGATGGGTGTATACACGCGATTGTGTTTCACCCATACTATGGTCTTATAGCTGATAGGTGGCTTGGATGATGGTTTTTCTGTTTGTGCTGATTCACTTGGTACTAATGTGGAGGTGAACTATGGCTTATGTGATGAATACAGGCTAGTATGCTATCATGATGACTTATCTCTCAATGTGAGTCAAGAGACAGCCCATGATGTACATGAGGATGGTGATAGTCATGCATGCAATAATGTGTGTGTAACTTTTGAAGATAACCACACAAGATGGATGTTGTGGTGATAGTGATGTAGTTTTTGAAGAGTTGTAGGAGGATAACTCTATAGTTTTGAGTGTTGTTGAAGATGTGAATTCTCTAGATAGTGATGTCAGTTTGATGGTGAAAAATCATATGTGCTAGCTTGCATTTGTGCTTTGATGCAATCATGTATATACTTTTATTTTTGCAAATTCTTTATGGATATTCCAGGTTCTTCATCCGATCCATTTGTGTACAGCAATTGGCTGATGGAGATGCTAAATCATTTTGGGTGCCATCCTGGTCCAGTTGAGCTTATAGAGTACACGTATGCCCATCCCCCTCCTTCCATGCCTGGTATCTATACCCCGCCCGCGAGTATCCAGGGCACTCCACTGTCGTCTATGCCTGCGAGTCCGATGAGACGGCATGCAGCTTCTCCTCTTCCATGCCCACCGAGGAGACATACCTCGTCCCAGACACACTCACGCACACCCTCCCAAGCACCGTCACGTCAGGGCTCACAGCCACCATCACGTCAGGGCTCAGAGCCACCGTTACGTCAGGGCTCACAGCCACCGTCACGTAGACAATCCCCCAGTCGTGACTCCACCCGCAATAGTAGGAAGAGTGGGAGTGGAGGATGCGGCGGGTGCTTTGGTGGGGGAGGTAGTAGGTCACGCGGTGAGAGAGGAGATAGAGGGAGAAGAGTTAGAGGAGACAGTGAGGATGAGGAGGAGATGAGAGAGGTGGAGGGAATGATTTGCTATGATGTGACGGATAGAGGCGGGATAGTGATGGATGTTGAGATATCGAGCTCTAGTGAGGCGGTGGACACTGATGACCCGCCTGGGGGATAGGCCCCGCACTTACACCACTGGCATGGTTGGTGAGATCTTGGGTGATATGCGGCCAGTGGGATGACAGGCTGTGTGACAGCCATTCTAGAGACTGGCATAGTTATAGCGCCAGCTCATTTAGTCGGGTTCACAATATAGAGAACCTGTGTATGTATTGGTTGAGTACCTTTCATATTGTGTGTACTCTTATTCTTGTATATGGTGTGTTGAGTGTTGAGTAGAGAAGAAGAAGATTTTCAGCCTCTCACCTTGTGTGTTCTCTATTAGGGTTTTGTGTGTGTGTGTGTGTGTGCTTGCAAGAGCTCAAGCTCTCTTCCCCCCTGCATCTTTTCATGGTATCAGAGCTTGGTTTGTGCTAAGGGCTGAGCTGCAAGCAAGAGAACCACAGGAAGCGGTACAAGGGTAAGAGCTTCAACTACTCTTCCCTATTGTGTTGGTGACTACACCCTTGTCGGGAGCTCTACGGGAGGCACCGGCAAACGATCTCTGATTGAGGAGCTTTCTTCGTGGGAGTAAAGCTATAGGGCAGCTCTACAGTCCTTTGGACTACAATTTTCGGGCCGAAATCGCGTTTCGGGCGCGTCTGGACCTCCGTTTTTCAGAAAGCAGGCGATTTCGAGCACTGCAGGTAAGTCATCGATTCTCTGCAGAACTCTGTTTCAAGTACTGCAGGAAGACAGATTGACTGTGCAGACACTGTGGGTGCTGCAAAGAGGTCTACAGTTGCCATTGGGTGTATGTATGCACATTGAGGTCACTGGTTGTGACATTTGAGTGGACTGCAATACCGCTGTGCAGAAAATACAGCAGTTGTGCAGAAAAAACCAGAGTGCAGTTTCTGGTAAAATTGTGTATTTGACAAGATGTCTAATGATGGCATAACACAGATTGTGGCTGAGAAGCTGGATAAGAATAACTTCCATGCTTGGAGGTTCAGGTTGACTAATTTCCTGATGGGAAAAGGCTATTGGGACTACATAGAAGGTGAACATGAAGAGGCACCGGAGATACCGGACATAAATCCTACTGCTGCAGATGTGAAAGAGTTTAAATACTGGAACCAAGGAGCCAGGAAGGTTATGTATTGGCTATCCATTAGTATACAGGACACCATGATTGGGCACATTCAGGATGCCAAGTCCCCCAAGGAGGCGTGGGACACCTTGGTAAAGCTTTATGAAACAAACACCAAGGCACGTAAGATACAGTTGAAGAATGAACTTCATACTGTGGAGAAAAAGAGCATGTCTGTGAATGACTATGCGTTGAAGATAAAGGGTATTGTGGAATCCCTTGCATCTATTGGTGTGTCAGTAGATGATGATGACAAGGTGGAAGTCTGTCTACGTGGTCTTGGGCCACAATACAAGGCGTTCAAGACGTCCATTCAGACTCGGGAAAACATTCCCAACTTTACAGATTTGGTGTCTATGCTGATTATCGAAGAGAAGAGCTTGGGTGACGACCAACAATCTTCACAAAGCAGAAACAGTTCAGAGCAACAAGCCTTCTACACGAGTTCAGGAAGAGGACGAGGTAGAGGAGGCCGTGGTGGACGCGGTCAAGGAGGTGGCCGAACAAGTAATCAAAATTATGGCCAGCAGCAGCAGCAACAACAACAGTCCCAGAATCAACAACAACAACAACACGCAGGTGGAAGAGGCAGATTCAGAGGCAGGGGGAGTAAAAGAGGACGTGGAAATTGGCAAAGGCAGTACAATGATACACGTGAATGCTATTATTGTGGTAAGACTGGACATGTGCAGGCAGAATGTTATAAGAAGCAGGCTGACATGCAAAATGGGAAAGTGCAGCAAAACAACTATGCATCCTCAAGCAGAAATAATGAGGATAATGAAAGGTTGTTTGTTATGCAGCATGTTGTGAATGCTATGTCTAAAAATGTCGATGCAGCACAAAAAGATAATGTATGGTATGTGGATTCAAGCGCTTCGAACCACATGACGAGTCATGGGGAGTGGTTCAAGGAGATGAAAAACCCGGAAAGACCAGGTTTTGTGGAAACAGGGGATGACACTGCTCATCCAATTGCCCACATTGGAGATGTGCCATTGTCTATGCAGGATGGCAAAGTGAAGTACCTTGCAGATGTACTTCATGTACCGAACATAACAAAGAATCTGGTTTCAGTTGGCCAGATGATTGAGCAGGGTTTGCAGGTTCGGTTTAACCCTGATGGATATTATGTTGAAGATTTTAAAGACAAGTGCAGGTTGGTTGCAAAAGGCAACAGAGTGGGGAGAATGTTTACGTTGGATGTAGACATGCCTGAGATGAGTGCTGCGATGTTTGCAAATGGTTCAAGAATTGTTGCAGACACAGACATATGGCATAAAAGAATTGGACATGTGAATGTGCAGAGATTGAAGACTATGCAGACAAAAGGAATTGTGACAGGGCTGCCAAAATTTAAAGTGGAAGGTATACAGAAAATATGTGAAGCATGCCGATTTGGGAAGCAAACAAAGCATGTGTTTCCACGTAACAGATATGTGAGCAGAAATGCACTAGATGTTGTGCATTCAGATGTATGGGGTCCTACGAAGACCATATCTATGGGAGGCTGCAGGTATTATGTGACTTTCATTGATGACCACACAAGGAAAGTGTGGGTATATTTCATGAAGGAGAAGAGTGAGGTGTTCACTCACTCACTTTCAGAATTTCAGAGTTTTGGTTGAAAAGCAAACAGGGAAATATGTAAAGTGCCTAAGGTCAGATGGAGGGGGAGAGTACTTCTCCAATGAGTTCTCTGAATATTTGAAGAAGAATGGTATTCGGAGATAGTATACATGCAGATACACTCCGCAGCAAAATGGAGTTGCTGAGCGGAAAAACAGGCACATTGCTAAGATTGCGCGAGCATTGATGGAAGAGAAGAATATGCCGCATTGCTATTGGGCTGAGGCTGTTTCTACAGCAGTATATATCATGAACAGGACTCCAACTGCAGCCATACATGATGTAACTCCAGAGGAGAGGTTTACTGGCAGAAAACCAGATTTGTCTCATCTGAAAGTCTTTGGATGCATTGCATATGTGCATGTGCCAGATGAGCTAAGAACTAAGCTGGATCCAAAAGCTGAAAAATGTGTGTTTATTGGATATTCCCTTGAGCAAAAGGGATACAGGTGTTATAACCCTGCTACACGTGAGTTGAGGGTAAGCAGGGATGTTGTCTTTGATGAGATGAGCAGCTGGTATGCTGCTCGAAAAGAAGCTGTCGGGGCTGATGTGAGTGGAAGTGTGGTTGCATAGAATGCCGGTCAGCAATCACAGTCTTTGAGTGGACCAGGAGAGTCCTCATCTAGTGGGTCTGTTGATAGACCATGGAGTGGCAGGCTGCGTCATAATACTAGCCCTGCAAATGTGATTAGTACATCACGTAAAGGAAAAGAGAAAGTGGTTGAGCCCCTTGGTATGCTTGACATTTCTGCAGGGCATTCTCATGTTGATGGAGAGTCTAGTGGCTCAGATATGAGCCTTGATGAGGAGCTTGGGATCCCAGCTATGAGAACACCTGGTGTAAAGAAGGCTATGGAAGCCATGAATGAGAAGCTGCGAAGATCTGGGAGAGTGAGAAATCCTATGCAGAGATTTACCTATGATGGTTATGTGGCACATCACTATGCATATATGGCAAAGGTTGTGCAGGTTGTTGAGCCCACATGCATTGATGAGGCTGTTGGAAATGTGTGTTGGGAGAAAGCTATGGATGAGGAGATGGATGCACTATATGGAAATGAAACTTGGGACTTAGTGCAATTGCCTGACGGCAAGAAAGCCATTGGATGCAAGTGGGTGTACAAAGTTAAACATAACAGTGATGGAAGCATAAACAGGTACAAGGCTAGATTGGTAGCCAAAGGATATGCGCAGACATATGGGATGGATTATGAGGAAACTTTCAGCCCAGTTTCCAAGATGGCAACGGTGAGAGTTGTGATAGCAGTGGCTGCGTCAAAGCATTGGTCTTTACATCAAATGGATGTAAAGAATGCATTCTTGCATGGGGATTTGCAAGAAGAGGTGTATATGTTGCAGCCACCTGGTTATGAGGATGAGGGTCACCCCGAGCATGTTTGCAGGTTGAAGAAAGCCTTGTATGGCTTAAAGCAAGCACCAAGAGCATGGTCTGACAAGATTTCTGAATATCTTGTCACTATTGGCTTTCATGTAGCCAATGCAGATTTCTCATTGTATGTGAGACATGGTGATAGAGGGGTTGTGCTTGTTGTCATCTATGTAGATGACTTGATCATTACGGGGGACCATGATGCAGAGATCTTTGATGTAAAGATCTTGCTTAGACAGAAGTTCGAGATGAAGGATCTGGGGGAGCTCAGATATTTCTTGGGCATTGAGGTGATTAGGTCACCACATGGTATCGGATTACTGCAGAGACAGTATGGCTTGGACATGTTGTCCAAGTATGGTATGACAGGCTGTAAGCCTATTTCTGTGCCATTGGATCAGAATGGCAAGTTGAGTGCAGATTCAGGAGAGATCTTGGAGGATCCTACTATGTACAGACGCATAGTAGGAAGTTTGATCTACATGACGATCACCAGACCAGATTTGAGCTATGCTGTTGGGTTGGTGAGTCAGTTTATGTAGGTTCCACGGAAACCGCATTTGGATGCAGTGAGACGCATACTGAGGTATGTGAGGTCTACTTTGCATTGTGGACTATTCTATGAGACTGGGACAGAGATATGTGTACATGGGTACACAGATGCTGATTGGGCTGGTAGTATCTCAGACAAAAGATCTACCAGTGGATTCATGTTTTCTTTGGGGAGTGCTGCTGTGACTTGGAGCAGCAAGAAGCAACCTACGGTTGCTCTATCGAGTACGGAGGCCGAGTACAGAGGAGCTGCTATGGCAGCATGTGAGGTAGCTTGGTTGAGAAAGCTACTTGCAGATTTGGGTCTATCAGTGGATAGACAGGTTGTCATTTTCTGTGACAACATTAGCAGTAATGATAGTTGGCCAGGAACCCAGTCTTTCATGCTCGTACGAAGCACATAGAGGTCCAGTACCACTTCGTCAGAGAGAAGGTCTTGGCAGGAGACCTTGACCTTGTTTATGTCAGCACAAAGGATCAGGTAGCTGACATCTTCACCAAAGCATTGGGTACAGAGAAGCTTCGTAGATTCAGGGCTTCGCTTGGTGTACATGAGATGGAGTTGAGCTCGAGGGGGAGTGTTGAGATATCGAGCTCTAGTGAGGCGGTGGACACTGATGACCCGCCTGGGGGATAGGCCCCGCACTTACACCACTGGCATGGTTGGTGAGATCTTGGGTGATATGCGGCCAGTGGGATGACAGGCTGTGTGACAGCCATTCTAGAGATTGGCATAGTTATAGCGCCAGCTCATTTAGTCAGGTTCACAATATAGAGAACCTGTGTATGTATTGGTTGAGTACCTTTCATATTGTGTGTACTCTTATTCTTGTATATGGTGTGTTGAGTGTTGAGTAGAGAAGAAGAAGATTTTCAGCCTCTCACCTTGTGTGTTCTCTATTAGGGTTTTGTGTGTGTGTGTGTGTGTGCTTGGAAGAGCTCAAGCTCTCTTCCCCCTTGCATCTTTTCAATGGATGCGAGGGGGAAAGAGGTAATGGAGTACATGCGTGGGGTATTATCAAACTTGTATAGAAATTGTTTTATTAGATTTAAAGATCAAAATAGCCGATTAGTTAGGGAGGTGATAGAGGCTATACATAGTCGGTACCCCAATCCCCCACATGCGACATTCTCGGATGTATGGGGAAGGACGCGAATAAGGGAGATCTTAAGTAATAAAAGCTCTCACCTTAAGAAACTCGCGTACGATGATGGGCTAAATGTAGCTGCGGGTGGCTATCCTACCGAGAAACCTGCCCCATTGCGCACAAACGCGAGTGGAAGGAGGTAAAGAAACGAGCAGAGGGTGGCGTGAAGAGAGCATGCAGCATGTGGAGGCACGACGGATCCAGATGGAGACCATTGGATCTTCGCATTTCGGATCTGGTGGTGTCGAGTCATGGGAGGCAGAGTTCGTAAGTATCTTGCCACTTTATTTGATTGTTTACTTAATTCATTGATTCTATGATTGTTTTAATCTTACAAATTGTGTTGATTATGATACAGCAAACGGGCTACGGGGAGGAAGCCCACAGCCCACGATACTGGGTATGCTCGGCGGCGTAGCAAACATGACACGTGGGCCCTCTTCAGAGTCGCGGGACGTATTACGGACGCGCAGCTTGAGATGGGCATGAGACCATACGGTCGACAGTTACTTGAAAACTCTAAACGAATGATTTTGGTTTATTGAATTACATATATATATACTTATATACTATATATTACTTGAACAGGCACAAGCTGCTGATGATCCACCTGCCGCCGCCACTGCAGAGGGTGGACGTGAGCACTACTCATCAGACATTTCGACCGATGTGAGCTCATTTGATCATGGAGGGAGAACCGAGTCATCATCTGGGTCTGAGTAGTACTCAGACTTATAGTATCACATTCCATATTGAGGATGTGGTTGTATATATATTTTTGTAACTGAAGCCATGGGCTACTTCGATATATGGACTCCCTTGTATATATGTGTACACATAAAATTTTGATAGTAATATTGAATCGTGAATCGATAGTATTGCATTCATGTCGGTCTTGAATTGTGTATTGACAATGTATGCATTCATGTCGTTCTTGTTTTAAATCTTCCTTGTGGATGGTCCAATGCACCCAAAAAAAAAAATCCAGAGTGTTATTGGGTGCTGGAATGCTGGAACAGCATTCAGGTACCAAATAGCACTCTCTAGATTTTTTTTGGCTCTCTGTTTGCGTGTATAGACGCGTCAACTCTGCAAATAGTCGCGTGTATAAATGTGTCAAATCTGTGAAATACGTGTGTATAAATGCGTGTATAAATGCATCAAATCTGTGAAACATGTGTGTATAAGCGCAGCTAAAATGATAAAACGCGTGTATATATCCTCGTATCAGCGCATCTAAGCGTTAGCTGACTGACAGAATGCGTGTATACACCCATGTATTAGCGCGTCTGACGATTCTTGTACACGCGCTTTTACACGCATATCTCTGGCCGTGAGGATACACGCACTAATACACGGGCTCGCTACTTTTTTCACAAGTCATTTTTAGCGGCTAGGAGCGCGGGTATGAGCCCGATCCCTTGTAGTGGAAGAGGACTAGAGGTAGAGAGGAAGAAGGATAAGGAGGCTCTATGTGCGCCACCACCTTGCTCTGATACCATGTGAGAAAGAAGAGATGAGAGAAGAGACAATGTACTCAAGAACTCATCAATGAACCACTAGCCAACTTCATTAGAAATGAACTACAATGCCTCATATATATAGGAAAGTTCCTCCACCCTTTCCTCCACCCAAAAATGTGTGTAAATAGGAAAAAATGAAAATGAATGCTATAAATCCCAAAAATGCCTAGAGACTAAAGAGTGTGCCACAAGTGTGATACCATCTGGAGATGACACCTATCCAACAGCTAAGAGTATACATTGTTTTCTCTTTGTAACCACACGAGGTGTCTACTTGTTTATAGGTGCTGGTATACAAGGTGATGAAACATTTTGACTAAGATATAAAGAGATTTTACAAAGTTTAAAGATTTTCAATTTGGATTTCAGTAATGGAGATCTCTATTGGTAACAATGGATGAAAAGCCATAGTGGAGGCATGCGAAACTTCCAATTCTGATGGATGAAAAGCCATAGTGGAGGCATGCGAAACTTCCAATTCTGATGTGGTTTTATCTACCCTGCCACCAGAGCTGATAAACGTTCGTGTTGCAAAAAACCTTGCTTGGTCAAGGTCTCCATTAGAATAGCCAAGCGCTAAACGTCTACAAATGATTGGGGACATATGCGAGAGCACCGATAAAAATCAGGTTGCTTGCAAGGAGTTCTTAGATGCCATTTGGGATGAGGTCCGTGGAAGTGGTGCTTAAAGGGGAGATATGATGAGAGATGAGTTGACACATCATCTTCATTTCATTCTCTCAATAGCAGTGCTTGCATAGAGGCCAACCAATTAGATACGATTTCCTTTATGGTGGAGAATTTGTAGGTTGAAATTGGGGAGCGTCTAGGTGGAAGTCAATATTAGATAAAGTGGGAAAAATCCCATTCCCATGAAGAAAGTGGGGGTATGGTAAACTCATCCAAAAGTTTGTCAAAACATATTCATGTGACATATCATTGGAAAGAGCTTGAAAAGTAGAATCTAGATCTAGTTTGTCCGACAAATTTGGAGTTTGCATGTTCAAGTTATGGCCAAAACAAATTCTTTAAATACATTCCCATTTTGAGGGATTTTTCCCATTTTATCTAATATTGACTTGTGGATGTACTAGGGAATGTAAATAACAAGTTGATTCATTAAAAGAGTAAGTACAGACATTAGGTTTGGAGGTATTGAGTCTAAAGATATCCATTAATCAACTTAATGCTATTATGAAGAAGATGAGCCGTGTGTTAGAAAGCAGCACAATTGCTTAGTGATTTTGTGAGAGCATGATGTTTCTGTCTAGGAGAAAACTGTACTCAACTATCCTACTTTGACTCTTCGGGCGATATTAATGAATTTTTTACTTTCTTGAAGTCTATATCTCCCTTTCTATTTTATTATTTGCTCTTTCTTTATTTATGTCTCAACATGTTTTATAGTTCTATGTTTTTTTCTTGGTCTCCTCTCTCTCTCTCTCTCTGTCTCTATCTCTCTCTCTCTCTCTCTCTCTTTGGAGGAATGCGTTTGTTGGCTCTGTAATATTCGATGAAACACGAGATGTAGCTCCTCAATTTTCCCAATTGAATATGTATGATATAGAGCATGAATTGGAGAATAAACTTAATGGGATGCCTTCTTTAAATCATAATGTGCTTGAAAGGTTGCAAACAATGATGTATGAACACAATCCGTATGCTGGTGTATTTTGTACAATGAGAGAAATGTTACAGTCCAGTCTGCATGTAGATTTGAGAATGGTTATCAATCCGCTGAAGCTCGATCAACATCAAGACAATACCTGGTTCCTATGGGTAGTGAGGTAGTTGCTATCATGCCAGGTCAAGGGGATGATTTTCATGTAGGCCATAAAGATATTCAAATAATGTCTTGCACAGGTGCTATAAAGAGAATATCTAATTTGCATCGTTCATATATGCCTCTATTACATGTTCTTTTGTTTCCTTGAGGAGAGGATGGTTGGCATGTTGGAATTCCACTCCATGATGGTAGGAATAGACAAGGCTCAAATGAGGAGATAATCACTGTAACTCAACAACAATATTATGCATATAGATTACAAATAAGGGAAGATACAAATGATTTTCTTTTGCGCGGTGATCGACTTTTGTAGTAGTACATTGTTGATGCATATAGTAGCATGGAAGAATCAAGATTAGTATGGATACGCAATAACCAGAAAAAAGCATTGTAGATATGGTTAATGTCAATGATGGGGTCAATAGAGTCTCTGGGGGCATTGTTGGACTTCGGATAGTTCTACCATCTATATATATTGGGGGCCTTGATATATGCATCAATTGTATCAAGATTCAATGGCAATTGTTAGGAAGATGGGCAAACCTGACCTATTTATTACCTTTACTTGCAATTCAAAGTAGGATGAAATATGCAATGCTTTATTACCGGGTCAGGCTGCCCAAAATTGACTTTACTAACGGCACGGGTCTTCTATGAGAAGCACAAGGATATGTTGAACTTACTGGTGAAAAAAGCATTATTCGTAAGGGTATGGGATTTGTTGTTGTTATTGAATTTCAAAAAAATAGGCTTACCACATGCACATATATTGTTGATATCGGAGGGTACATGTAAACCTACTGAGATTGCTCACTATGATAAGTTGGTATGTGTTGAACTTTCAAATAAGGTGATGTTTTCCGAGTTGCACAAGATAATTAGCCAGTGTAATGTTCATGGACCATGTGGGGAACTAAATATACACTCTCCTTGCATGGTTAAGGGAAGTTGCAAACATCGTTATCCTTGCAAGTTTTCTAAGACTACTATTGTTGATGATAATAGGTATCCAACTTACATGCGGCGAGATGATGGTAGTTTCATCCAAGTAAAGCTTTAGTCATAGATGGGTTGTTCCATATAACCCTTTTCTCTCTACTATGATGGTAGTTTCATCCAAGTAAAGCTTTAGTCATAGGGGTAGATAGTCAATGGGTTGTTCCATATAACCCTTTTCTCTCTACTATGAGATAAAAAACCCATATTAACATAGAAGTATGGTCTACCATTACAGCAGTGAAATATTTGTATGATTATGTATATAAGGGACATGATAGAGCTACTATAGAGTTGCAAGATACACATAGGGTTATTGATGAGATTAGTCAATATTTGGATGCATGGTATGTGTCTACATCAGAGGCAAGTTGGTGCATATACCAATATGATCTGCATGATAAAAATCCAGATATACAAAGGTTGCATGTTCATCTCTCCTTGCAAAATCATGTTATATTTAATGACCGTTATGATTTGCACGATATAATTGGTTGTGATAGAAACCGAAGAACTACTCTCAAAATGAATGGTTCAGAGCTAATCAATTGGATGCAAAAGCAAATAACTTGCTATATGTTAATTTCCCTTACAAGTGGGTGCGGAATTCTTCTCTTCGGTCATGGAATAAAAGAAAAAAGGGAAATGTGATTGGACATATGTATAATGTTATCCCGAGTGTAGGTGAGCAATACTATTTACGCATGCTACTCATAGTGTGTAAAGGCTACAAATCTTTTGAGGAAGTACGTACAGTGAATGGGTAGTTATATCACTGTTTTAAGGTTGTATATGATGCGAGAGGAATGCTGAATCATGATGATGAGAGTAGTATACGTGTCTTCAAGAAGCTGCATTTCAAAAAACATAATTCCAGCTACGTCAACTTTTTGTCATCATTTTGATTTTTTGTGAGCCTACTATATCTCTCGGACAGCTTTGGGTCAAATTTTGTGTCAAACTTTTAGATGATTTTCTCCATGGCTTGCAGAGAAGGTGTATTGACATTGGTGTTTGTCAATCTATAGCTAAGAATGAAGCTCTGTTACACTTGCAAGACCTCTTACAACAATATGAAAAACGTCTACATGATTTTGAAGGGTTGCCTCTTCCTTATAGATTAACTGTTGCTGCTATCAACAATGGATTGTTGATGGAAGAGATGATGTTTGATGTTGTTCAACAGGCTGATTTGGCTCTTTCTATGGAAAGGAGTCTTAATAGTTGTCAATCTAGAGCATTCCATACCATCCTTAAGGCCATTAATTTAAACAATGGTGGTGTATTTTTCCTCGATGGACCAAGAAGATCAGGCAAAACATATCTATACAATGCCTTATTATCTCAATTACGCGGAGATAATCAAGTTGATTTGGCATGTGCATCTTTAGGAATAGCTACATTGTTACTTTCAAATGGATGCACTATAGACTCACGTTTCAAAATCCCATTGGTTTTGAATGCTTCTAGCATATGTAATATTAAAGCTAATAGCCCATTGGCCGAGATGTTGAAGCTTGCAGGATTGATCATTTGGAGATGAGGCTCCAATGATGCATAGGTATGCATATGAAGCATTGGACATGACATTAAAAGATATCATGCAAAGTGATATAGTGTTTGGTGGCAAAATTATGCTCTTGAGTGGTGATTTTAGGCAAATCTTACATGTTTTTGCAAAGGGATCACATGAGGATATTGTTAATGCAACATTGTGTCAGTCATATATTTGGATACATGTTAATGTTTTAAAGCTCACCCAAAACATGCAGGTCATTCAGAGTGGCTATGATTTTACAGAACTAGAATTTGTTAATGGGACTTTAAAAATTGGGGATGGCTCTATAGACCAATCAAACAATGAAGGTAGAGTGGTAATTCCACCATGAATGTTGATCCATGGAAACTCCTTGTTGAGTTTGGTAGAATGGGTTTACAGAGATCTTCAAAGCGTGGAGGATTATGCATGCTTCATCAGAGATCGTGCTGTTTTTGCACCACGAAATCAAGAGGTGGATGAGATTAATGAACTAGCCTTGGCTACATTACATGGTCTCGAAATAGAATACCACAGTGCAAATTCGGTTGTTTCTTCTGAGAGTTATAGAATATTGTGTGCAGTTGAGTACTTGAATAGTTTGAGTTTGGGTGGTGGTTACCCTCCTCACCACTTGCTTTTAAAGATGAATGCTCCTATTATCCTTCTCCGTAATTTGGATCCTTGGTGGGGACTTTGTAATGGTACCAAACTGATATGTAAGCAATTTCACTCAAAGGTGATAGAAAGCAGAAATTATTACAGGTACAAACATTGGAGACATATTCATTTCATCAGTGCTTCAGTTACCTTTTGACATGAGAAGGAGACAATTTCCTATGAGGCTAGCTTTTGGTATATCAATAAATAAGTCCCAAGGTCAAACATTGAGTGTGTTGGGACTTTATTTGGCCGCACAAGTATTCATGCATGGACAGTTGTATGTTGCTATGTCATGTGTTAGATCATCAGATGCAGTGAAAGTGTGTGTAAAAGATATCGTGGACCATGAAAGCAGCCGAATGAAGGTACAAATGAAGTCTACACAACTAATGTTGTCTACAAAGAGGTATTGCAAATGGCATCTAGAAAAATGTAAATGTAATGTATGCCCATAAGGCAGCCTACAAATGCTAGAGACTATTTTCATGATTAAACAAGAAGTTATTTCACATTGGTATTTACATGATTAAATAAGCACTTATTTCTTCTTATCCATATAGCCCACAAGTATTCATTGTCTGGTGATTGGGTGATGGCCTCTATAACACCACCAACAAACACAAGAAGAAAACGTAAGAGGATCAGGACTAGGGGACACTAGGATCCCAGCTCTAAAGACACCAATTAGCTTAGACTCTATCCTTTGACCTCTAGCTAACACACAAATGGACACCTCTACACCCTTAATCCAACTTGGCTGTTACCTCCAACTGTCCTCCCTAGTCACATCAAATCACAAAGACTTTTGATCTTTAGTCTAAATGCTTTAGCTAACAAGTAGCTGACCTAGATCTCTCCTCCCAACTGACAAAGACATAAGATATTGACTATCTCCCAAAGCAGACACTAGTTGATGACCCTAGGAAAATAATTTCCACCCTGCCAACATCAACACACTTCAAAATCTTGCTTGAGAACTCCATAGCACACATCAACACCCCTTGCTGACATGAGTTCACCTTAACTGATACAAAAATGACAAAACTACCTCCGAAATCCTCCTTTTTTTCTCAATCCAAAACGTGCCTCTAGGATCCTCTATAATCCTCCAACATCAGATAACCTTATAGCCACAACCTAGGGGCTTACCAAACACTTATTTGACCCTCTTCTGTCTTCCTACTAATAGAAAAATTGACTGAAAATATCCTTAGTAGTCTAACATAGAAATGATCAAATTCTGATCGTAGTCTAGAACAGATCAAATTCTGATCGTAGTGTAGAACAGATGCTTGCTGCTACAGATCCTAGTTAGAAACACGTCCGCTTGTCTTCCAGAATGTCCTCAATTGTCAGCTAACTAAAAAAAATTGACCCTAAATGTCTTAGAATCTGTAAACTCTCCTTCGATGACACCTTACCGACACTAGTCTACCCTAGCTACTTGTTGTAAACAGGCCCAGATAACTTACGCAGAATCTGATCTCAATATGCCTTCTCATTTCTCTCTTTTTGTCCTCTTAGTCTAGCTTGCCTCAATCTCTCAACCCTAGAACTATGATGAACATCCCCTTAGGCTCTACGGACCTTCTACTGACACTAATCCAACTGGTCTTGACAGATATTATTTACAACTATCGGAGATAGAACCAATTGACTTAGAAACCTTATCTGGATCAGGAACTTTTTCTTACTTGTCCACCAAATCCTTCTAAAAATTTGGATGCCTTGATTTCATGAAGATATGATTCCAAAGACACTTTGCTGTTAACAGCCGACTGATCTGACTGTTGATTCAGCTAATGGACAGCTGACTTAACTAGATTAGACCTCTTTAGGTCTGAGTCCTCTAACACCTCTAAACCCTCTAAACACTCAAACACATCTAACACCTCTAAACCCTCTAAACACTCAAACCACACAAAGATATAACTCTATAGACATCCAGCTGATTATAATCAACTCACAGCAGATCGAGAATGACCAATTTTCCCACAAACTCATCTGACTTTTGTCAGGCTTTTGATTATCAGACTCAACTTTAAAAAACTTCCCTTGAATAAAAATTAAAATAACTCAAACCAAGCTTCAAATAACAAAATCTCATTAATCATGACACCGATACAAGCTTTGAACACTCAACTTTCTTCATGAAAACAAAGACAGATTCGGTCCTCAACACCCTTGAGATAATGGGTCCAAACATATCAAATGAGCACACTAAAAACTTGGGGATTATTCATAGGTAGGCTTTAGCTAACACTCTCCCAATAATCAGCTTCACTCATCACCACGAATTTGAACTGTAGTGAATCTATAACTATAAACCATAGGTCTTTCCCAAACAAACACAAATCACCATATAGCTAATTGTTGATAGTAGCAACAATTGAACATGAATTGAACTAAACCATGTTTCTAATAGAGTCGTCTCATAGAAATCACCAAGGACACATCTCCTGTCTGATTCGATGGGACCCTTACTTGTAGATCCTTCACACACTTCACTCACTCTACTCTCTTGTTCCCCTTCTTGTCTACTTGTCTATTCCCCCGTATATTATCCCAATTTCCCCCTTTTGGCCCGTCTCCACCGCTGCCTTCTGGAACAATTGTGCTGCCTCCCTTGTTCTTCCATGCTCCTTCTATTTTGGTTTTTTTTACACATGCTCTTATCCACTCATGTCATTAAGTTGTTTTTCTGCCACTTAGGATCCATGTCATCCTCCTTATATACATTAGATTTTCCCACATTTCATATTTTCTTTGAGCTCTAGGCTCCTCTCACATATTTCTCCAAGCCTACAGTGAAACCCTTTCAAGTGTTTCACACTCTATTTTTCGCTTTCACATAACCCTAATATAATATGCCTCAATCTCAGGCCATTTACTTTGTTGACATGCATCTGACCTCCCAGGTCTTGCAGCTGTTGAGTCCCATTAGGGAAAACTTCATGTACAATAAAAGGTCCTACCCACCTGACTCTGAACTTAGTCTGCAATGTAGTATCTAGAGCATTATTGTACCTCAAGACCAACATTCTCTTCTTCAATTCTTTTCTTCCCACCTTATCAATCATTAAAAGTCTCATTCCTCTTCTGACTGATCATTTCATACCATTGAATAGCTTCTCTGTCTCAACAATAAAGAATATAAACTGGTTAACCTCTTTTCCTCTTGCTCTTCTTGGGTCTTATCATGTTGCAACAAAAAGTCAAGTGATGGTATCATCACATTCACTAGAAATACAGAGTCTTCTCCATACACCAAATGATATGGGGTATACCCATTAGCATAGTTTTTAGATACCCTGAATGCCCATATTGCTCTATCCAGGTAGTATATGTCCTAATCACTGGGATGGTCTTCCACTACTTTGAATAGAAATTTCTATAAAATTCCATTAAAGCTCTCAACCAGTCCATTGCCCTGGGGATGGTATTGTGTGGTAAACTTGTGTTTGATGCCCAATTTTTTGGTCAGCTCTTTGACTAAATTAGCTCTGAACTCCCTTCCAAGTGACCAATGACCAATGACCAGTTCTAAAGGAACTCCAAATCTACAACAAAATAATTTCATACACAAACTTGCAAACTTGTTGTGTAGTAGCAATGCTAGTTGCCCTAGCCTCTGGCCACCTTGTCAAATAGTCCACTGCAGTGATGATGTAAAACTTGCAAACTTGTTGTGTAGTAGCAATGCTAGTTGCCCTAGCCTCTGGCCACCTTGTCAAATAGTCTACTCTGCGGTGATGATGTAAAACTTTCTACTTCTAGTTCCTGGAAGAGTACCTATTACACCTATTCCCCACTTCTCAAAATCCCCATAGCTCATAATGTGATGCATGGATTTAGGAACCAGAATCTTCTTCTAAAAATCTTGACATCCATGACACTTTTCATGCTTGGCCACATAAGCTTTGATGTTAATACCTTCCTCTTTGTAATGTGAACCCCATAGTGGCCACCACATCCCTCTTCATGTGACAAGATTTAAGACGATATTGAATTTCCTCTTGATATAAAATATTTCTCAAAATACCATCACCTCCTTTATGATACAATGTGTCTTCAATCAAAACATACTTCATAGCTCTTCTGAGACAGTTGCCCTCCTTTTTGAAGCATCCACTGCTCTTCTTGCAAAACCTGTTAGAATGACCTATTCCTCCTTATAAAGGGTTCTCTACCTTGATATAATGGTCCCTATACTATCATAGCATGTAAATCCTTGGAGAAAACCTATGCTGCTAACTCATGAGCTCTCATGTTGTCTTCCCTAGATACATGCCATATGTGAAAGGCCTGGAAATAATTTAGGATCTTCCTCACCTTAAAAAACTAGGTCTTCATCTCATCTTTGTTAACTTTCCAAGTACCCTATAACTGCCGTATAACAAGCAAAGAGTCTCCCTTTATAATCAGTCATTTAATTTTCTTCTGCCTGCACTCCTCAAGACCCAAGCTGAGGCTATTATATTTAGCCTCATTGTTTCTTTTAATCTGAATCTCTTACTTGCCCAACCACAACTCTTTACCTTGTTTACTCACAAAAAAACCCAGCACCCTCTTTACCCAGAATTATTTTAAAAGCCCCATCAACCACATGTTGGTTAACACATTCCTATGACAACTATGTCCGCACACTTATGTAATGGGCGTTGACACTATATATTGTAAATCCCGTCATTTGATGTGGAAAATACCCTAAAGACGCTCCCAAGTATTGAGCTTCCAAGGACAGACAAGAGGATTTTGTTCAGTTGGCCAAACCATAGAGAAAAGCTTTGTAACTATGTTTTGGGTGCCTCGGGGCACTTACTCTCTCGGGCGGCCTAGTGGGGAAAAGGCTTCAAACTATAAAAGCCAATTTCTCTTATTTGTAACTCACTCTCCCATTTGTGCAATAGAAGTGGAGTGTTCTCTCTCTCTCGCTCTCTCTTGCAACTCTAATCTAGCATGTGTGGTGTGCTTAGGGTTAGGGTTAGGGTTTGGGAGTGATTAGTACTAATCACTTATTCCCTCTTGCTTCCTCTCTCTCTGTCTCTCTCTTGAGTGATTAGGATAACCAACAACGATCCTCTTCTACGGAGATCCCACATGATCTTTGTGAGAGAGCTTTCATCACTTGTAGGATTAGAGCAACCACCTCAGTGTGATGACGACAGTGATGAGCAGCTACGGTGGAGGTCTTGAGCCATGCTCAAGCTCGGCACATAGACAACTTCCCACAATACGTCAGGGTTCTCTCTCTCCCTCTCTATTGCAACTCTATTCTAGCATGTGTGGTGTGCTTAGGGTTAGGATTTGGGAGTGATTAGTGCTATCACTTGTTCCCTCTTGCTTCCTCTCTCTCTCTGTCTCTCTCTCTCTCTCTCTCTCTCTCTCTCTCTCTCTCGTGATTAGGCTAACCAACATGATACTCTTCTGCAAGATATCCACATGATCTTCGTGAGAGAGCTTGCCTCACCCATAGGATTACAACAACCGCCTCAGTGTGACAATGAGTGTGGGAGGATGGCAGTGAGACGAGCGGCTATAATGGAGTTCTTGAGCCATGCTCGAGCTCGATAGATAGGTAACTTCCCACAACACGTTAGGGCAGGGTTTCCTTAACCTCTTTGGCGTCGCTGTCAAGGAGCAGCAATCTGCTACTTGTCTACACCATCTTTGATTCAAATATAATGGGAACCTCCATAGCCTCTGTGTTAGGTAAGCTCTTTCGCATGCGATTTTTTAAATTTTTTTGATATTTTTCATGGTTTTTGTTGAGGTTTTTTCTATTTCTTGTATAGCGTTGTGTTTAAAGTAGGATTACTACTTGTTTGAGTGAAAAAACTTGAGATTTGGGTGATTAAAGAGCTTAATCAAGAGGATTTTTGCTTAAACCTAGACCATTTTCCTTAATTTTTATCTTAATATTGTTTCTTTTTCTTAATTCCTTTGCATAGGTAGGTTAGCATTGTTAAATAGAACCCTAATCAACCAAAAAAACCATATTATCTTAATATTGTTTCTTTTTCTTAATTCCTTTGCATAGGTAGGTTAGCATTGTTAAATAGAACCCTAATCAACCAAAAAAACCATAAACTAGATCTTAATTTTCATTCATTATCACTAATCTACTAGTTAGTGTGGTTAGTAGACTTAAAGAGAGCAAAAAACCAAAAATTGAGCCTAATTGCTTGTAATTAGACTAATTGGAGTGGCATTAGTGCTCTAAACACTTGCCTTGATCCAAATCTATGTTTAGCTCACTCTAATTAGGCCTTAATTAGACTAATTAGAGTGGTATTAGTGCTCTAAACACTTGCCTTGATCCAAATCTATGTTTAGTTCACTCTAATTAGGCCTTAATTAGCACAAATTCGCACTAATCTAGTCTCTTTTATCTAATTTTTCCTCTTTTGAGTGTGGATTAATTAGAGACCTAATTAGTGAGATTATTTAGGGATAATCACATCTTTGGATTAGCCGAAACATTGCTAATCCACCTATGAAATCCCCACACATAAACTCCTCACCAGTTAGGAGTAATTAGAGGGCAAAGAAGAGGGTTAACGAGTGATTAACAATGGGATTAGGAAGATTAGAGGTAGCCTCTAACTTTAGCCCTTTCCTACCTACCTAGCATTAATGAAGGGGTCTTAGTTATCTCCCACTCACTTCCCTCCAAATTTGAAATTGAAATTGAAATTTTGAAATCCAAATTCAAATTTTAACTTGCCGAGACCGTCCACACCTAAGGCCATGGGCATAAGCTTCTAAGCATACGGCCATACAAAACCCAAATTTTGGAATGTTTTAAACCACGGGCATACCATCCTAAGTGTACGACTGTATCAACCTTAGCCACGGGTGTACCATCCTAAGCATACGACCGTGCCAACCTAAGCGTATGACTGTACCATTCTTGCACGGGCGTACCAACCTAAGCGTATGACTGTACCATTCTTGAAAAAAACAATACCACGGGCATACCATTCTAAGCGTACGCCCATACCAACCTTAGCCAGATGCGTACCATCCTAAGTGTATGGCCATAACAACCTAAGCGTACGACCATACCATTCCTAGAATTTGTTTTGCCACGCATGTACCGTCCTAAGCGTACGCCCTTACCAATCTTAGCCACAGGCTTACTATCCTAAGCGTACGAGTGTACCAACCTAAGCGTACAGCTGTACCATTATCAAAATTTTTAAATATTTTGTTGAATTTTGTTTTTGCCACAGGTGTACTGTCCTAAGCGTACGCTAAAATTGAAATTTCGAAATCCAAATTCAAATTTCAACTTGCCAATGACCGTCCACACCTAAGGCCATGGGCGTAAGCTTCTAAGCGTATGGCCATACAAAACCCAAATTTTTTTTGGAATGTTTTAAACCACGGGCATACTATCCTAAGTGTACGCCCATACCAACCTTAGCCATGGGTGTACCATCCTAAGCATGCGACCGTACCAACCTAAGCGTACGACTGTACCATTCTTGCACGTGCGTACCAACCTAAGCGTATGACTGTACCATTCTTGAAAAAAACAATACCACGGGCATACCGTTCTAAGCGTATGCCCATACCAACCTTAGCTAGATGCGTACCATCCTAAGTGTATGGCCATACCAACCTAAGCGTATGACCATACCATTCCTAGAATTTGTTTTGCCACGCATGTACCGTCTTAAGCGTAGTACGCCCGTACCAATCTTAGCCATAGGTTTACCATCCTAAGTGTACGAGTGTACCAACCTAAGCATACAGCCGTACTTTTATCAAAAATTTTAAATATTTTGTTGAATTTTGTTTTTGCCACAGGTGTATTGTCCTAAGCATATGCCTGTACTAACCTTAGCCCACGAGTGTACCATTCTAAACGTGTGGCTGTACCAACCTAAGCGTATGGTCGTACTATTCTGAGTTTTTTTAAACCACGGGCATACTTGTTGAGATTCAAGCTCGATGTTAGTGTGAGCCAGCTATGCTATGTGGTGCTGGCAGATTAGGTAGGAACATGTGTGAGACATAAATGACCGCGTGTCCAGCTGATCATAGTGTGTGGACATTAGCTAGGGTTAGTAGAGTGTGGACACAACTCATTGTGTGTTGTGTGGATTATGGATTAGAGCATTATGCTTTGTGTGAGAGTGGACATGGCTTCCCTCTATGGTTAGGGTTTGCAATATACATTAGGGTTTGCTCCTGTGTGTGTGTCTCCTCTCCCTCTACCGTTCTTTCAACATGGTATCAGAGCCTTTTGCTGTTTATTAGGGTTTATGAGTGAGTGAGTGAAGAGGGAGAAGAAGCTATGAAGAGAAGCTGTGAAGCTTGCCATTGGAGCTGTGAAGCTTGGAGCACACCAAATACTATCACATCTGAGAGCTTGGCCTACCGGGTAAGGTCTTCTAAACATCCTTGAGCGGATTGCAGGTGATACAGGCAAAAACAAAGCAAAATAGAGCAAATCAAAGCAAAGAGAAATTCTGGTTTTTGAAGCTTTCCATAAAAGCTTGGGAACATTGATGTATGGTGGAAATACATGTAAATCTGGCAAAGAAAACATGTATTTGACAATGAGGGATGTAATGGAAACTTCTATGCAAGCCCTATTGTGATTTTGGAGCATTTTGGAAGCATCTGGATGTATGAAAATCTCTGGTTTTGAGCTCACAAAATAGAGAAGAGGAAGCCCAAAATTGAAGCATTTGGAGTGTGATTTTGGCTAAAATCCAACCATTGGTGGATTGCACATGTACCTAGGTGTCTTGGGGACTTATTACCATCATCAATTGTCAACACAAACTCTCCTAAACCCCTCATTTGCAGGCGGCACAGCCAGAACAGAGGAAACAGAGCAGTTTTCTGACTTTTTACCTACGAGGAGATTAAATTCTCATTGGTTGCTTGGTTCCTTCCACAATTGCTTTAGCAATTGGATGCTATACACATTGGAGAAGAGGGCTATGTGATTTGTTTGGTCAATGATGCTTAATTGAGCTGGGAATGCGCTGATTAAAACAGGCTATCCACTGGTTGTTGCAGAGAAACAGAGCATTTTTAATTGAGCAATTAATCTTTGGTTTTTTACAATTGGTCATATTCCTCTTACACGGAGTTGATGGACACTATTGCTAAGCTAATGAATGCCTGGTTGCTCAATTTGGACAAATATTGAAGGAATTAGAGCAAATTTTCTATTGGTTTTTCTGGTTTTTCCCAAAACAGAGAAAGGGGTTTTCAAAAATTGATATGTACACATGTCAGATGGTGTTGATACTCAACATTGAGGTTGATTAGGTGTTAATGCAAGTTGCCCATACTTGATTTCACCATTACATTGTGATTTGGAGCCTTGGAAGACGTGTCAATTTAGGGTATCCCGCACTGCGTGAGTCAGTTAATCTTGGATGATTACAGGTTGATTTTCTACATCAAATTTGGAGTTTGTTGGCTACCTTGGAGTATCTGGAACATTCATTAGAGTGTGGTTGAGCTGAGGAAGGCTCATTTACAGATTTGAAGTGTGCGGAAGGTGTATGCATTGAGCAAACATGTCGAACAATCCAGTTCAGATTGTTGGTGAAAGCTGGATAGGAAGAACTTCCAGGCATGGAAGTACAGGATAAAGAGTTTCTTGAAAGGAAAAGGATTTTGGAATCTCATTACAGGTGTTGAGCCATAGCCTGAGCTACCTCGACAACCTACACAGCAGTAGCTTATTGCTCATAAGCAATGGTCAGAGAGAGCATTCAAAGTGCTGCATTATTTGTCTATATGTATTTTTGATGCTATGCTCATACACATACAGGATGCTGAGAATCCCAAAGATGCATGGGATACTTTGGTCAAGATGTTTGATACAGATATGAGTGCTCGCAAGTCTCAGTTGCGACAGCAGATACACAATGTGAAAAGGAATAAAAGGAGCATACATGATTATGTGCAAGAAATCAAGAAGTTTGCAGATGCATTGGCCACAATAAATGCCCCCATGCCTGATGATAATTTGGTGGATATTACCTTGCGTGGTCTTGGCAAGGAATACAAATCTTTTGATACATCTATCTCAGTGAGGAGTACAGGTCTACCTGACTTTAGGAGTTGGTTTCACTCTTGTTGGTTGAGGAAATCAAACTCAGTGATTCATTTTTGGATGCATCTACTAGCCATGATGATGGCAGAAATCAGGCTTTCTACTCGCAGAGAGGCTTTAGAGGCAGGGAGAGATTTGCATCATGTGGACGTGGTGGTAATGGTCGTGGATGGCAGGACAGGCCTCCACAACAGAATTTTCAGCCTTCATATGGTGCGGTGGTCGTGGATATGCACCTCAAAGAGGTCGTGGTAACCCCCATGGTCGAGGACGTTGGCAAGGTCAACAAAATTCTATGCAAGATGTGGAATGCCATTATTGTGGCAAATATGGTCATATGGCGAGAGATTGTTTCTGCAAACAGAATGATTTGAGAGGGGGAAGAGCACAACGAGGTGGTCATTATGGTGGAAATTATGCACAACATGGTGGAAACTATGCATCAAGCAGTAATGATGGCACTGCAAATCATTTGTTTGCCATGAAGCATGTTGTGGGTTCTATGACGACAAATGCTGAGAATGATGACACATGGTATATGGACTCAAGAGCATTAAACCATATGACATGTCATGGTGAATGGTTTGAGCATATGAAGCCTATGGAAGTGAAAGGCTATGTGGAAACAGGTGATGATACCCAGCATGTCATTACACATGTTGGAAGTGTACCATTGGTCATGCACAATGGTCAGACAAAGTCTATGTCAGATGTGTTGTATGTGCCTTCGATCACTAAAAGCTTGGCCTCAGTTGGTCAAATGGTAGAACAGGGATTACAGGTTCGTTTCAATGAGCATGGATGCTTCCTTGAAGATTTCAAACATGGATGTAGAGTGATTGCTAAAGGCAAGAAAGAAGGCAGATTGTTTAAGCTGGATGTTGGAATTCCTGAGCTAAAATCAGCCATGTTCTCCAAAAGTAAAAATGTGGTACAGGACATTGATATGTGGCATAAGAGGATTGGACATGTCAATATACAGAGATTAAAGAACATGCAAACAAGAGGCATTGTCAATGGATTGCCTAGGTTCAAATATGATGGACATATGCATGTTTGTGAAGCCTGTCAGTTTGGAAAGCAGGCAAGGTTGAGGTTTCCTAGAGAAGGAAATATGAGTAACAGGTCACTTGAGATAGTACATAGTGATGTATGGGGTCCTGCACAAAACCCATCTATCAAAGGCAGTTTATACTATGTTATATTTATAGATGATTTCAGCAGGATGACATGGATATACTTTCTGAGAGAGAAGAGTGAAGTGTTGGAAAAGTTCATGGATTTCAAAGCTTTTGCAGAAAAGCAATATGGCTGTTGGATTAAATGTTTGAGGATAGATGGAGGTGGTGGATACACCTCAAAGGCTTTTGAGCATTTCTTGAGGAAGCATGGAATAAGAAGACAGTTGACTTGCAGGTATACACCTCAGTAGAATGGTGTGGCTGAGAGAAAGAATAGAGTCATATGTGAAGTGGCAAGGGCAATGCTTAATGAAAAGAGCATGCCAGATTACTATTGGGCAGAAGCATGTGCTACTACAGTGTATATTCTGAACAAAACACCTACAGCAGCCATTCATGGAAGCACGCCAGAGATGCAGCTTATAGGTTACAGGCCAGACATTGGTGGACATCTTAAAGTTTTTGGATGCATAGCTTATGTACATGTGCCTGATGAAAGAAGAAGGAAGTTGGATCCTAAGGCAGAGAAATGTGTATTTGTTGGATATGCACAGGATCGAAAGGCATACAAATGTTATTATCCTCAAACTAGGCAAGTTGTCATCTTACGTGATGTGGTGTTTGATGAGCTTGCTAGTTGGTACAAAGCAAAAGATGAAGGTGTCATTGAGTCACTTGAGGCTGATGTGCCTGTGAACTTGCCATCACAAGCAAGTAATAATCCTCAAACTAGGCAAGTTGTCATCTCACGTGATGTGGTGTTTGATGAGCTTGCTAGTTGGTACAAAGCAAAAGATGAAGGTGTCATTGAGTCACTTGAGGCTGATGTGCCTGTGAACTTGCCATCACAAGCAAGTTCTAGTTCTACTACTATGTCTGGGCCAGCAGAGCAGAAGCTGAGAGTAGCAGTGTACATCCATGGTCAGGACGTTTGAGGCATGAGAGTGTGAGCACTGGGAGGAGTAGTGCTATGGATAAAGGCAAAAAGAAAGTCGAAGGAATTGGAATCACAGGTTATGAGTCATCTAGTTCTGAGAGTTTGGATGAGGAGCTTGGCATACCTGTTTTACGCACACCTGGTGCTAGACAGGACAGATATGTGCCACCACATGCTAGAGTTACAGGTGTACAGAGTGACCCGCATGCATTGCGGAGATCCCAGAGGGTCAGATATCCTGTTGACAGGTTGACATATAGAGATTTTGCTATGCACTATGCATATATGACATCTATGGTGAAGCATGTGGAACCTACATGCTATACAGAGGCTATTGGAGAGCATGTATGGGAGAAAGCAATGGATGTTGAGATGGACGCATTGGTCCATAATGATACATGGGACTTGGTTGCATTACCAAAGGACAAGAATGTTATTGGATGTAAATGGGTTTACAAAGTGAAGTGCAAATCTGATGGTTCTATTGAGAGACATAAAGCAAGATTGGTAGCAAAGGGTTATGCACAGACCCAAGGTTTGGATTATGATGAGACGTTTAGTCCAGTGGCTAAGATGGGCACAGTGAGAGCAGTCATTGCTATGGCTACAGCTAATGGCTGGGAAATGCATTAGATGGATGTCAAAAATGCATTTCTAAATGGAGATCTACAAGAGGAAGTGTATATGGCACAGCCAGAAGGGTATGTACACCCTAGATATCCCACTCACGTATGCAGATTGAAAAAGGCATTGTATGGTTTGAAGCAAGCACCACATGCTTGGAGTGATAAGATGAGCAGATATCTTATCTCACTTGGTTTTCAGATTTCTACAGCAGACTCTTCACTCTATGTGAAGAAGACACAGCATGGGATTGTTTTACTAGTCATCTATGTGGATGACTTGATTATCACAGGTGATCATGGTGCAGATATGATGCATGTCAAGAAAGCTTTGAGTGGGCAATTTGACATGAAAGATCTTGGTGAGTTGAGATACTTCCTTGGAATTGAAGTGGTGAAAGATCATGCAGGTACATGGTTAGTACAGCGCCAATATGCATTGGATATGTTGGCAAAGTATGGCATGACAGGGTGTAAGCCTATGAGTACACCATTGGAGAAAAATTTGAAGTTGCGGGCTGATTATGGCGAGGAATTGGATGATCCTTCTATGTACAGGAAAATGGTTGGTAGTCTCATATACATGACTATCACACGCCCGGATTTGAGTTATGCTGTGGGGCTAGTCAGCCAGTTTATGCAGAGCCCCAGGAAACCACATTTGGATGCAGTGAGATGCATCATGAGATATGTGAAGACCACAGCACATTATGGTTTATTTTATGAGAGTGGTAAAAGCTTGGACATACATGGCTATACAGATGCTGATTGGGCAGGTAGTGCATATGACAGGAGGTCTACTAGTGGATATGCTTTTACACTTGGAAGTGCCGTGGTGAGTTGGAGTAGCAAAAAGCAACCTACAGTTGCTTTATCCAGTACAGAGGCTGAGTACAGGGGTGCAGCCATTGCTACTTGTGAGGCTATATGGTTAAAGAGTCTCTTGACAGATTTATGTGAGCCTTGATGGCAAAGTTGTCATTCATTGTGACAACATGAGCAGTATACAGTTGGCAAAGAATCCATTGTTTCATGCGAGGACCAAATACATAGAGGTCCATTATCACTTTGTCAGAGAGAAGGTGCTGGATGGTACAGTGGCTGATATCTTTACGAAGCCACTTAGCAGGGAGAAGTTTGAGTACTTCTGGACTATGTTGGGAGTACATGGGATGAGCTTGAGGGGGAGTGTTGAGAGTCTTGATATCCCAAGCTCATCTACATCTTCATCGGCAGTACATCATGAGCTTGAGAGGGGCTGTTGAGATTCAAGCTCGATGTCAATGTGAGCTAGCTATGCTATGTGCTGGCAGATTAGGTAGGAACATGTGTGAGACATAAATGACCGCGTGTCCAGCTGGTCATAGTGTGTGGAGATTAGCTAGGGTTAGTAGAGTGTGGACACAACTCATTGTGTGTTGTGTGGATTATGGATTAGAGCATTATGCTTTGTGTGAGAGTGGACATGGCTTCCCTCTATGGTTAGGGTTTGCAATATACATTAGGGTTTGCTCCTGTGTGTGTGTCTCCTCTCCCTCTACCGTTCTTTCAACAATACTATTCTAAGCGTACGCCCATACCAACCTTAGCCATGGGTGTATCATCCTAAACGTACAGCTGTACCAACCTAAGCGTACGGTTGTACCATTCTCGATTTTTAAAAAAACAAAATAAAAAAAATATTTTAAATTTTTTAAAATTTCCAAATCTTTGGAAGTGCTTTTGGTTTACCTTGTCGACTTACTAGGGTTGTTTTTACATGCATAAAATGCTTCAAAAGACCACTATTAAGGGTGCGTTCATACGCAAGGCAAAAGTGAGCTAAGACTCCTATTTCAGACCCGCACGCGCATCGTTGAAGCTTTTGTAATCTTCCCCGCACACCATGGACACCTTTTGGTCATGGTTGCACACCCCCAATGCCTCTATTTCATTCGACGGCACCCCTGCCCCCATTGCACATTCCCATGTGGTTGCCATTCCTCACATGTTTGGCTATGAGGACAAAACAATTTTTCAAGGGCCCTCATCTAGTGGGGCCCCTCCATACATGCACCTCGGCATGGATAGACACCTTGAGCACACTTACGTACCTTCTTCTCTATCTACCATGAATCTATTCCTACCCCCCACCCTTGCCCCACCTCCCCTTGCGCCACAACTTGGAAGGGGAGTGTCACAACACTTGCACCCACAAATTTCACATACAAAACCTTTGTGGGCAAAAGTTTTCAAACTTCTGTCGAAATTCTACGGGGTTGGAGATCCCATATACCACATCAAGGTCTTTAACCAAATCTGTCAGGCATTTGAAATTTTTGACAATGCAACCAAAGTCCATCTCCTTGAACTCAGTCTTGAAGGCAAGGCCGTGCAATGGCTCCAATCCTTGGATCCTCAACACAAGGTTGCTTTCAAAGCAGTGCAAGAGGCCTTCGTTCTTGGCTTTTCACCCTACAAGCCCAAATGGAGCCCCATTATCCAACTATTTCAATCGGAACAAAAACTCAAGGAAACATTACACGACTACAATGCACACAAAAGTACCTTGATTCGTGTTGTGAGGAGAGGGAAAAATTAAGTGACAGGCACTTAATGGATCGTTTCCTCTTGGGGTTGCACAATCCAAGACTACATGACCATTAGGCCTGTAAATGGGCGATCTTTCTTGATGACAACATGCGAGAAAGTTATTCCACAAGATTGGGCACCGTGCCAATGCCAAACCAAAGCTCATTTGTAACATTACCTTCCTCTCATCTCGGGCGCCAGGCCTTATTGGTGGCACCACCCCAAGCTAACCACTCACACATAGTGCCACCACGGCCTTCTCAGATATGAACCTTTCCATTCCAACCGTTGCCTCTCTAGGCAAACCCTATTTCTCATGGAAAGATCCCAACCAGGCCCATTGCTAAACCTATGGGGAGCCCACACTCTCAGCCATCCTCGAGACACCCCTAACACCTCATCTCCCTTTTCCAGTGCCTCTCCTGGACCCTAAACCACTTGTGCACATTATAGGTGCACCCGCAGTAGGGAAACCACCTCTTCTGTGTTTCCTCTACCATGGACCCCATAGAGTGGCTAAATGCCCTCAAAAGCAACGTCTACCAATGCAACCACAATGTCATGGCTGTGGAATTGACCATTACTTCAAAGATTTCCATTTGCAATCAGTTTCTCACTCCATAGTCAAAGGCATGCCATCCCTCAACGTGTTGAGTATGCAACATGAGAAGATTTCAATTGTCCCATTGAATGTCATCACACGGTTGCAGGCCAAGCTAAAGAAGGCCATATCCCAAAAGAAACAATGCTCTAAGCACGTTGGCCACAGAGAAGATTGGGTTATCATCCGCAGTGGATTAACAAAGACCACATCCTCCTCCTTCAGGAGCGATAATCGTGCGGAACTGCCACTCCACCATGTAGCCTAGCAACAACTCACCAAACGAGAAAAATGGATGGCCACATATCCCAAATGCCATCCTTAAAAAGCAACATCTTCAAGAGGCCCAAGAATGGATAGACCACTACTAGGCTCAACTAGAACCGCCACCCGTTTTTGTAACATTTGACCTATTGCTTGAGTGCACGCCATCTCCCATTTTACCTAAACTTTTGCACTAGGTAAGGCAGGAGTCCCTGTAACCGCTCCATGCCAAGGATGATCTATTTGCCAACATGATGTCGACAAACAACAAATTTTCCCCTCCTACGCCTCCTTGTCCTCCAATACCTATTCCATAAACGACCAAGCCCAAATCCCACGTTCACATCGAACAACTTGATGCGAACACTAACACAAAGTTTGACAACAACGACTCGCGAGGTCTACACACCAAATATGTTGAGGAATTTTATCCTCCTACAGCAACCAACTCTCGACCTGCACCTTGTCACATAAGGACCAACTTGAACTTTAATATACTATTACTGGTCCACCCTATGATCAGGGCCCCGTCCCTCAAGAATCTCCTACTCATCAATGCGACTTGGTTGGCCTCTTTGCTTTCTTTTCCTCCCAAATCCAAATTCTCATTGAACCTTTTAAAAGGTAGTCCAAATTTATGGAATGACCTTCAGGATTGGATGGAATGCAAACTATAGGCTTCTGTGGAGGAGGAATCTCCCTTAGATTCATTGGACAAATCTAAGCCCCATTATCAAGACTTACTCCATCACCACAACCCACAACCCAAAGACAGAGGACCAACAATTCGCGTCAATGCACCGGGACAATACTTTGAAGGTGATGACACAAACACAACATTGCCCATTTCCTATAACGGACATGTGGTCAAAGGCATCCTAGATGGAGGTTCTGGTGTAAGCATCCTCATGCAAACATGTTGGGAAAACTAGGGCCAACCACGCCTTGATCCCACCACATTGGTGATCAAGCTTGTGAATAGGAAATCTGTAAAACCCCTAGGCGCATAGTGTATAAACTCAAGGTAAAAGTTTGTGACATGACATTGCACCTCACATTTATGGTCATGGACTTTCATAATGCCGCCTATGATAACATCTTGTGTAGACCCCAAATGTGCCAAATACAATTGATCCATGCTTGGGATACGCATCATGTGTCTACCTCCACAAAGGGTCTCAAAGCCCAAGGCCAAAGCTCTCGGTAGTGGTGAATGGGATGTGAATGCGAGGTATATAAACTATACATACTATCTATAACCCATTGGCTTGTAAGTTTTGTGGTTCCGGCAGGTGAGATAAAAGAAGTAGTCGTCCTTGGAGGAAGCTGGGTACATAATGTTACAAGTACAATCAACCCAGCACAGCTATCCTCACACTTCCCTAGGCCACGTAATAATGATCCTTTGGGACGGGGAGGAGTGCCTCGAATCTGATCCTCTGCCCCCAGCCAATTGCTTCCACAAAGGGTATTCTCACACCCCCCACAATACTTGTAAGTCTTCCACTACCACATATATCCTATGATACACAAAAATCTCATATTCTTGGAGGCATGGAAAGCTCTTGGAAAAACCACTCTAATAAAAGAAAATAATTATATTAAAATTTCACATGAAATGCGTTTAATGAGTGTTGGGTATTTTATTCCTAAAATGTCTATTATGGAAATAACCAGTTGGAGTGTAGATTTCATGTTATATAGGTGCACTGAGCGCTCTAAGGCCGGATTATGATTGGAAAAGAGTGGATTAATGCCACTCACTGCCAAATCAATTGGTGTAAAAAAACGGCCACCATGGAAATCAATGGCCAAAAGAGTGTAGATTTCATGTTATAGGTGCAAGAGTGCTCCAAGGCTGGATTATCATTAGAAAAGAGTGGATTATTGCCACTCACTGCCACCATGGAAATTAATGGCCAAAAGACCACATTCTTCTTGTGTCCTTGAGAATAAATCATACACACACCCTTGCCCCCGATTGCCCTCCCCCCTCACGCCCCATCCTCATCATCGACAGTCTCCCATGTGCCCACATCCCATGCCTCACTCAAGCTGGTCGATCGGCCCATTGTCAACACTATCCACCAATGACAATCAAGCCTTGTCAACATTGCCCCTTAACTCTACAACCTCGACCACCCACATGGAAAGCACCTCGACGTCATATCTTTATCATCATGACAATCAATGGTGGGTGCCCAAGAATCTTCTTGCCACTCAGGGATTCTCCAATGGCTACATAGAACTATGGATCCCCAGACATCCACCATTTCCAACACCCACACGCGCAAAAAGCCAACAAAAACCAACCCTACATCAAAGCTTCAACGTTGGCTCGTCCTCGACTTCCTATTATGAGCACAAGGCTACTATGAAGGCAACACTCGCCACTGGCTACCCAAGCATGCCATGTGTGCTTATTCCCCATAGCAACTCCCCAGGAATCCATGACGAAATTCCCCATGGCGGCCCATTAAATAACCCCAAGTGCAGTGAAGACAACAAAATTGGGTGCCTACCAATGTGCTCAAAGCTCAAGGATTCCACGAAGGTAACACACACTTGTGGCTCCCAAAACCACAATCAAAAGCCTCTCCTCCACGTCGACAACTTACTTATAGCTCCAAGCCTCGTTAACTAAAAAGCTAGAAGCCTCGACAACCACAAACCTTCATCACTCGTCTCGTTAGTGTTGGGTGCCCAAATTCCCAAGGCTTCCATGATGGCAATTCTATCATTTGTCTCCCAAGGCATACCCCTCAACAGTTCGCCCAGACCACACCCCCACCACTCCAGTACCTATCCAATCGACAAAGATGGTTTGGTGACCAACGGGCGTGCAAGTCCCCTCCTCCTTGACAAAATCCTCTAGGCGTGCCCACACCCACCCCATGGGCACTCAAAAGCTCAATTCAACCACCCCTTTTCCCAACAGAGCCTCCTTCATGCAGCTCCACCTTTCCCAACAGAGCCTCCTTCATGCAGCTCCACCTTGCCCCTCGACTTTGTCTCACCAAAGCAAGCAGTACTACAAATGGTTGAACTTGTCCAACCACTCAAAGATAAACTCAAAGGTAAGCTCACAACTCTCGTTACATGGGACACTCAGTACAAAACCTTCTTTAACGGTGTTGACCAATAAACCCAAAAAAACAACAAAGAGTCACTAGGTGATTAGGACCACGGCACTTATTTTTCCCTCGCCCATGCACAACACCTAAAAATCTCGCTGAGCTCTATCCTATACACACACAATGCACAAAGCTTCATCATGGAGGCCATCCAGGTACATATCTGTATGGGGGGAGGCCATCCAGGTACATATCTGTATGGGGGGAGACCATGGTGGGCGCAAGCATGGTCCATGCTATGACCCATCGCCTAGATCTTCTTAATCACCCTTGCTTCACCCGAATAATTGTGCTTCATGCCACAAGTCTAGATCCTCGCCAGCGACTACCACTCTTATCAAACAGAGGATCCCATAGCTCCAATGACAAAAGAAGAGACAAAGCATAACAAGAAACAGAGAGAACACTATAACCTGATGACTTAACATCCACGAGAGCCAAGATACCCATCATGTATATAACCATGACATACGTCATCTTAGATTGCAAGTAGTCTCCATGCGTGTTGCCTCATTGTCCCTCCAGAATTCCCCCCTCACAACTTTCTTACTAACACCACCATTGTTTTACTAACCCCTCCTTCATAATACCACCTCCCACTTGGATATTGGTCATTAAGTATTCCGTGCTAGTGTACTCATTCAAGTACTCTGACTCCTCTAATGAGGATGTTCCATCGCAAAGGTGACACAAAAATATTTAAAAAAATAAATAAAAAACACAAAAAATAAAGGGTACTATTAGGCACATACAAAAAAGCAAACTCATAAGAGCCCAATAGACTAGCTGGATACTTAATCGCTAGTACACTAACTTCTTTCCATCTTAGTAACTCCCCCACCCCCTTTGGAGAGACAAGAGAACCAACCAAGTGCGACGTTCCCTGCATGCCTTGACAACCTCTCACCGATCACGAGGACATGATCGACTTTAGGAAGGGGAGTATTGTGACATGAAAAATTAATATTTTTCATTTTCAATTTTGTACATATTTTGATGGTTTCTCAATGGTAATAAGGTGGAAGCTTGTCCAAGAAGATTGCAGCGCCTACAATGGAATAACGGCGTGGTGATGCGGCGGCTTGGTGGCTACCCTGATAACCACATTCTATCTTCAAATATAATGGTTTTACTTGATTTAGGGTGCACACATTGTAAATGCCACAAGTATGCTTTATAAATACTTTGGTATGGTAGATAGGCTAGTGATGTGGAAAATAAAAGTGGGCCTTCATGCTCACATGGATTTTAATTGTATTATTAATACAGTATTCACCACCATAAGGCTACAAGTTGGGAAGTGTGGAAGGCATCTGGAGGAGTGTGTGTAGGTGCATAATTGGGAAAGATTATTCTTGAATGCCTACATGGAAGAGGAGAATTACGTCATGTGTAAGTGGGATCTCCTGCACCTACATGCCACTTAGACTTGGCTATTATCTCATCACACTTTCAAAGTCAAGAAGTCTTTAATTTAATAATCAAAAGAAGACTTATCCTAAGAGGATAATTGATGGTGACATCTATCCTTATGTCACTGAAGGGCTGAAGATTTTTATGTTGTAATTTGTAACAATGGAAGGGAGGGTGATTCTCCACCTATAAAAGGAGCCCTCCTCTCCCTTTCAAATCAATGAATGAAGCCTCCTCAATTGAGCATTTTGTGTCATTGCCATTCTCTTATCTTCAAACCCTTATTCAAACACTCTCTTTACATGTGAATGTCTCATTTAGCATTAGTTCCTCATGCTTAACCCAATTTTGGACCTCTTTGATGATTCATGATAAGTGGGATAAGGAGTTATTATCTTGGTGGACCTGTGACTTCTCAAGGTAGCCCTTGCCTTATTGCCGCCCTCCTTTGGAGGTACCAAAAATGGTTTTAGCGGTAATGAGCATGTGGAAAGACTTTGGGGACCGTAGGTAAATCTTTACGATTGTCCGTTGAGCAATGTTAACCCTTACCCTCTAGCTTGAATCATGAAGGAGATGAAAGGCAAAAGGCTATGTGAAAATTAAGGTTTCATGCAAAGAGAGGGAAGTGCAGTTTTTGTGGTCTAATACCCAAGTTTCAATCGGTAATTACTCATCACTCGGGTATTGGTTTCTAAAATTGATCATATGGCTAGGAAGCTCTTTATATGCTCTTTCCAGTCATGTAACTAAATTCTTAATTCTTTACTTCGTTGATGATCAGAATTTCTCCCAAATTTGCTAACTTTTAGGCAAATTTTGACAGTTTTATAGTCTTGTAGTAAAATGCTCACAACTTTTCACTCGGTTGCCCATTTTCAAAAGTTTTTATATAGAAGCAAAGGTCTCTTCAAGCTCTATGTACCTATGTAATCCTCTTTTTTCAGTCTATATGGATTTAAAACTGCAATTCTCTGTGTATCTCTATTTTTATAGATTTTTGGCCATTATTTCTTCTTAATAATGATTAATTTCTCTTAATCTCTTATCAAAAAGCAAATCCCATGTATCTTATCGTCTTTTTGCTATATTATGTTACTTTAAGATATTCTGTCCAAATCACCCAATTCAAAGATGAACCTTACCAACATTCCCCATATGTTTTCGTTCACATAATCCTGAGTCGGAAGATTTTCTTCCAACAAAGAATTGCCCTCTTGTTTGGAGCTGCAAGACTCGCAGAAACTCTTGCTTCTCCTGAGCCTTTCATCTTTCCTTCCATGAATTATGATCTCACCTTTGATGTGTTTATCTTTATCTTAACCTAGGGAGAGAAAGGGAGGTGAGGAGGTTGTGAGGTTTCATACAAGTGTGTTTTGATTCTAAGAAGTGACCGAAGTCAAAACCCCAACTTTGTGTCACATCTTTTTTGTGGAGACGGCGGTCAGGATTGTGTTGGCAGATTATTACTGTTAACTTTTGATCAGTGAATCAAGTTAAGAGATGATAAATTAAAAATCTGAAAAATTAAAATTCCCATGCAGGATTGTTTAGATAGAGAAATTTAGTCTGATGGACCATTGTTGTGTTAAAGATATGAATGAGATAATTTTGAATGAATTGTTAACTAATAATAAGTTCTATATGAGTATCTTTATCCCTTAACTCTGTGGGGAGCCGAGAACCCCGGAATCAGTTGAATAAAAAATCGGACTGAATCTTAAATAAAGAGACTTAACAAGAATTTTCGTATTGATAGGAACATGGATCGAGGTCGTCTCGTGATAGAAATGTTAACCCCCAACTCGATGAAGAAGAGCTCGACCTAGATATTCGTAAAACTCTTCATAGTTCGTAGCCTGGACCTTTCAAGGGTGAAGGGGAAAACTTGGGCAAAGCTGTGGAGAAGTGGATCGAATCAATGGAAGAATACTTCGATGTCACCAGGTACAATGAGAAGAGCAAAATGGCTCTTGCAAGGCTGAAGATAGTGAAGACAGCTAGAGTGGCATGGAGAAACCACTGCGAGACAAACTGTCTTGACCGAAATACCCGAACTTGGACCGATCTCAAGGCTTACCTCAGAAAGAGGTTTTGTCCCCCAGGCTTTCTTGAAACTAATATGAATGAGTTCTTGGAACTAAAGCAGGAAACCCGAAAAATTGAAGAGTACCATCAGGCTTTTGCACTTCTCCTTAAATATTCCCCTCCGTTGGATGAAGAGCAGTTGATGGCCAGGTTCATTTGGGGAATAAACGAGCCATTAGATACTTTAGTCAAGAATGCCAAACCTATCTCAATGGCTGAAGTAGTAAGAATGGCGAAGGATTTTGCCAAAGCCTTTGATGTCAAAGTCCCACCAAAACCAGCACCATCACCTTTCAAAAGGTTTTTATTCCTAGAAGGTGATTCCAAGAAGGTGATTCCAACCTTCCTCCGCCTAAGAGATATCAGGGTCAAACCCAGGATATGGGAAGTTCCAGAATGGAAGAAATGTCCTTTTCTCGAAACTCAATTCCCTGGATTTCAACTTCAGAAGTTCCACCCTTGAACAAGAGAGTGAAATGCTATAATTGTCAAGGGTTTGGACATCGCACCATGGATTGCCCAACTCCTTTTGGATCAAGGTTTTCAGGGCAAGAAAATCACGGATCAAGATTACAGACTCTAGCCCCTTCCATCTTGAGTAATCACGGTTCTATCCGCCAAAATCAGGGAAATCTCAGAGGTAGACCCTCTATCCAACCTGCAGTTCCAACCCAAAGTAATGCAAGACCTCCACCTCAAAATAGGGGAAGTCAAAGAGAGTTGTTCCCATATCGGTCGTCCACTTCCAAGGCAGTAACGTTGGAAGTGATTGAAGAAGAAGAAGAAGATGAAAGAGATCATACTCCACCTGCGAGATGAGGACATCTCGCGTTTTTTAAGTGGGGCAGAATGTAAGATTCCTCCCCCAGCCTCTCAGGATGTCCAGTATCTTCCCCTGTAAAATCAAATCCCTCTTCAAAAATATAAAAGATCTTGTTTCTACCAGTTTTGGCCTAGAGAGAGAAAATATTCTAGAAAGAGAATATTCAGATTTTAAATATTTTTGGATAGAAACATACCTCATCTTATTAAAATAAGTTCCCCTGAAACAGAAGTTCAAAAAGATTTTCAGAAGGTGCATTAGAAATTAAGTATAATCTGTTCAAGAGGCATTATCCTGGGGGTGAAGATTTTTTCGAAATTTTAAATTAAGGTTCCTATGGACCAATAAGATTCATCCAAATGTAGGGAGGAGATAAATGAAGAAATAAAAGGAAAATCTCCCAAAAATGAGTAAATACTCACATAAGATGAAGAGTTGACTAAGGACAAGGTTAATAGTTAAAAAAGGGAGATATTTAGAAGTAATGATGCATTTTTGACACCTCTGCATGGGGGAATTCCCCTCATGAAGAGGGCGCCTATTTCACATGCTTGAATGAGTTTTAAACTCCCAAATAATGTGATAATTTTATCTCTCCTCTCTCCTGGTTCAACTAGATTCAAAAAGTGAGCAAAATTGACCTAAAAATGGTCAAAATTTGACCAAACTGATCTGGAAAATTCTAGAATCAGTTTGCTTGGTTAGAGGCTCACTTTTTCCTATAAATAGAAGCCCTCCCTTTTGTTGAAACTTAATAGTGTTTTTGCACTGTTACCCTACCTCTCCCAAGTGCCAAAAACAGTGAATTATATTTATAATTCATTAGTTTTTGGCCTTCCCTCTTCCAAAAGATTGGTGGCCACTCTTGTCTCAAACAAGAGTTGAACCCTCAAACAATCAAGCCAAAGGAAAGCTCTCAAAGTCATTAGTAAGTTGGTGATTCTTCTCTTTTTACACTTATTTTATGGTTTTTATGATATTAAATGGTTTTTATGCTTTATGTCTTCTCTAAAATTGCAAATAATGTTATGCCTCATTACAAAAAGGCATTCCCCTCTCTTCTCTAGTAAATCCAACCATTCTCTATCCTAGGTGAATGGTTAATGATTAAAGTCAAGTTTTTTATAATGTTTGTCTTAATTTAGAATAATTTCAATACTCTTGGTTAATTAGTTTTAAAGACTTAAAAATTGAAAAATGGTCAGCCATACAAAGGAGGTTATGGCAAAATTTTTGAAAATTAGTGAAATAAAATTTATCTTTCATTATTCTAAAAGAGTAATCCTTATGGTTTCTATATTCTAAAGTATCATTTTCATGCATAGAAGATGCATTTTGATTATTTGTATAAAGAAATTTAGTTTTATTATAAAAGATATATATTTTTTAATTATAAAAGTGTTACTTTTATCATATTTGATTTTCATGCATAGAAGTATGCGCAAAAGATAAATTTTTTATTATAAAAGTGTTACTTTTATCATAATTGATTTTCATGCATAAAAGTATGCATAAAAGATAATTTTTTATTATAAAAGTGTTACTTTTATCATATTTGATTTTCATGCATAGGGGTATGCATAAAAGATTATTATTTTATTGTAAAAGTGTTACTTCTATCATATTTGATTTTCATGCATAGAGGTAGGCATAAAAGATTATTATTTTATTATAAAAGTGTTACTTTTATCATATTTGATATTCATGCATAGAGGTATGCATAAAAGATTATTATTTTATTGTAAAAGTGTTACTTTTATCATATTTGATTTTCATGCATAGAGGTATGCATAAAAGATTATTTTTTATTATAAAAGTGTTACTTTTATCATATTTAATTTTCATGCATAGAGGTATGCATAAAAGATTATTATTTTATTGTAAAAGTGTTACTTTTATCATATTTGATTTTCATGCATAGAGGTATGCATAAAAGATTATTATTTTATTGTAAAAGTGTTACTTTTATCATAATTGATTTTCATGCATAGAGGTATGCATAAAAGATTATTATTTTATTGTAAAAGTGTTACTTTTATCATAATTGATTTTCATGCATAGAGGTATACATAAAAGATTATTATTTTATTGTAAAAGTGTTACTTTTATCATATTTGATTTTTATGCACAAATGGGTGCATAAAAGATATTTTTATATTAAAAGTGTGATTTTCATCATAAATGATTTTATGCTTAAATTATATGCATAAGAGAAATTCTTTCATTCTAAAAGTGTAATTCCTACTAAATTGGATTTATGAATGGAAAGATGCATAAAGAATTTATTTTAATCCAAAAGTGTTATTCTCATCAATTTTAATTTTATGCATAAGAAAGATGAATGGAAAGATGCATAAAGAATTTATTTTAATCCAAAAGTGTTATTCTCATCAATTTTAATTTTAGGCATAAGAAAGATGCATAAAGAAATTTATTTTTTGTTCAAAAGAGTTATTTTTATCAATTTTGATTTTATGCATAGAAAGATGCATAAAACATTGATTTTTAATTCAAAAATGTCATTCTCATTTAAAATAAATTCATGCATAGGAAGATGCATAAAAGATTGATTTTTATTTCGAAAGTGTTAGTCTCCTTAAAATGGAATTTATGCATAAATAGATGCATAAAGAAATCTTATATAAAAAAATCCAATCATTAAAGCTTTGGCTAAGGCATGCAGAGGAAGAATGCGAGAGTGGCCAAGGCTGCTACCATATGCCTTGTGGGCTGACCGTACAACTCATAGCTCAGTGTGACAGGATATATGCCTGCAAAATTAATGTATGGTCAGAAGCCAGTAATGCCAGTTGAAGAAGTAGTTCCAACTTGGAATGTATTACCCTGGGTGGAAGGATTGAATAGGGAAGACCTCCTTGCATTGCGAATAAGGCAGCTGGAGAGGAGGCCTGAAGATGTAGAGCTTGCTAAAGCTCGTTTGAAAGATGCAAGGCTGAAAAATAAAGAAAGATTTGATAGAAGACACAGACTCCGGCCAAAATCTATTGAAGAAGGTGATTGGGTCCTAATGTATGATAGTAGTCTTGACAACCAGTTCACTGTTCAAAGAAATTTTGTTAAAAGATGGTTTGGCCCTTACATTGTCAAGCATGTGCATGGAAATGCCACGTACACCCTGTGTGAGCTTGATGGAACAGAGATAAAGAATCTTGTAGCAGGCAAAAGGATCAAGATGTTTAAAAGAAGGCATGACAGTGCTCCTTTTGATTCACAGGAGACTCAGGATGAGAGGCTTGACAGTGATAGCATGGATATTGTTGAAGAGGAAGAAGATGATCTTCCTAGTAATGTAGAAGATGAAGACGACATCCAGATATATGTGGATCTTGGTGACGATTTGGCACATACCAGAGGATGTGTAGGTTTAGAGGGGGTGGATGTCGTGCCATGGCACGTCTATGGTGTGAAACCATGCATATGAGGTCATTTAATGCAAATCCAGATGCATGGGATTAAGTGCCATGACTTGAGTCATTATATGATGCCTAAGTACATATGTTCATATTGTAAATGAGGTTCAATAAGACGAGCTGAGACTGAGCCAGGTCTCAAAGCCTCTGTACATAAGTGTGGTGTGAATTATGGAGTTTTATGCTTATGGTAGACCTTGTAGTACGGAACACCCTTCTCAACATGTATGGAAATGTGAGAGTATGTATGATGTAAGGATTGGCTTTGAAAGAATGCCCTTTTGAGATATCGTGTCTTGGAATGCCATGATTTCTGTGCTTGCTCAGAATCGATATAATCAGAATGCTTTGGATTTTTTTTCAACTGATGCTACTGGAAGGTTTGATGCCAGAAGATTTCAAGTCAGGAGGGAGTTCAAACTTAGTACCTCTACTAGTTTGCTGCATTTGCTGCTCGCCTCTTCTTCTCAACGCGCCCTTTTCCATCTCACACACACACACTCTCTCTCTCTCTCTCTCTCTCGCACAGATATGGCTTCCCAAAAGGGTTCAGTTATTGTTGCCGATGCTATAAAAGACATTGAGCTAGAAAAGGTGCAGGGTGCTTCAGAAGCTAAGTTTGTGAAAGTGGGTTCTTTTTGGGAAAATCAGACCGCTGTTATCCACATTCTTCGGAGATTTGGGTGCAAGCTATGCAGAGCCAATGCCTTGGAGCTGCAGAAGATTGTCCCCACTTTGGTGGAGGCAAACAATGTGCGGGTTGTGGCCGTCGGGATTGAAAAGCTTGGCCTTGAGGAGTTTCAACAAGGTGGCTATTGGGATAGAGAGCTTTACATCGATAATGCAAAGAAGATACATCAGGCATTGAACATTAAGTCAGTGGGAATTCTAAGTGGGAATTCTAAGTGTGGCTAAGATGCTTTACGATGTCCGTGATGCTATCAAGAAAGCCATGGCTAAGGTCTGAAGGTGTTTTCTCTATAAGGGGTTGTGTCTGTGTATTCTGGTTTTGCACCATGGCCTTCACCGCGAGGTCTTCTTCCTCAAGCTTATGGCGATCAATACTGGGCCGCCTTAACGGCGACCAGCAGTAGCACCCCTCCAGAAGCTGGAGACGAACACGCAAGGTGGTGGCTTGTGTGGCAAAAGTATAAAGGATTTTTTTAAAAAGGGAATATCCGAATATTAAGGGAGGCGCAGCGTATTTTTTAAATTGGGAAATCCGGATTTTTGGCTGCAAAAGGGGATGGGACCAAATTCCCTGCGGGGAAAGAGAGAAAAACCAGAGAGAGGGGGCATACTGGAAGGGGTGTGTGTGCAAAAATCAGAACCAGAGCTGAATACAACCAGAGATTCAAAAATCATGATGGCGGCTACTGTATAGGGAATCTTGGGTTTTGAATTAAAGGGGAAATAAAGCGCTATCGAAGGACATGAACTTCAAAAAAAAATCCCACTATACATGATGAATACTGATTTTGGCATACTGTAGTGAAGCAGCCGTATGGGAATAGCGAAATCCATAAATTCGCTTCTTTTTTTTTACTCTCAGATAAGTGATTTTTTTTTGTTGTTACTTACGATTTGAAAAATCGTATAGTCTAGGAACCCTTTAAGGTTTTTGAGAACGAGAAGGTTTTGGGAAAAAGGTTTTTATGGTTTTTGAGAGTCTTGGAATAAGAAAGCATCAAAATACAAAGAGATTCCTGGGATTTGGATTTTATTTTCTACTCGGTTGGATTTTGGAATGCTAGACATGGAGTTTTCTAAAATCACATGAATATGTTGTACATATGCCATATATCATCTTTTGCTTTGTGAGTTGTTGAAATCTGAAAGCAGGTTACACGAGATCAAGAGACACCTTGAAATGATGGAATTGGAATTATATGATATATGTGATGTGAATGGTCACATGTATATGGAAATCTTTTGTAGATTGTATTATGCCTACATGTGATATGTTTGAAGCATTTGGAAAAAGAATCAGGAGATCTATGCTTGGAACTGGCCATGCTCTTGACACACAATTTATGTGCAATCATCAAGCTGAATTTGGGAATGTATTGAAGTGAATTGGCACATGTACATGTCAACAAAAATGGTGATGTCTTATGCTCCTGGAAGAGCTATCTGTTTTGTTTCCTTGCTGGAATTTTGAAGCTACTCTCACAGCCAGAAGTCCCGCACTTGCCCAGTGATACCGTCCACGTCACGACGGTGTCTGGACCTCCGTTTTTCAGAAAGCAGGCGATTTCGAGCACTGCGGGTAAGTCATCGATTCTCTACAGAACTCTATTTTAAGAACAGCAGGAAGACAGATTGACTGTGCAGACATTGTGGGTGCTGCAAAGAGGTCAACAGTTGCCATTGGGTGTATGTATGCACATTGAAGTCACTGGTTGTGACATTTGAGAGTACTACAGTACCACTGTAGAAAATACAGCAGTTTGTGCAGGACAAACTAGAGTGCTATTTGTGGTAAAATTGTGTGTCTGGCAAGATGTCAAATGATGGCATAACCCAGATTGTGGCTGAGAAGCTTGATAAGAATAACTTCCATGCTTGGAGGTTTAGGTTGACGAATTTCCTGATGGGAAAGGGCTATTAGGACTACATAGAAGGTGAGCATGAAGAGGCACCGGAGATACCAGCAGACATAAATCCGACTGCTGTAGATGTGAAAGAGTTTAAAGACTGGAACCAAGGAGCCAGGAAAGTTATGTATTGGCTCTCTATTAGTATACAGGACACCATGATTGGGCACATTCAGGATGCCAAGTCCCCCAAGGAGGCGTGGGACACCTTGGTAAAACTCTATGAAACAAATACCAAGGCACGTAAGAGATACAGTTGAAGAACGAACTTCATACTGTGGAGAAAAGGAGCATGTCTGTGAGTGACTATGCATTGAAGATAAAGGGTATTGTGGAATCCCTTGCATCTATGTGTGTCAGTAGATGATGATGATAAGGTGGAAGTCTGTCTACGTGGTCACGGGCCACAATACAAGGCGTTCAAGATGTCTATTCAGACTCAGGAAAACATTCCCAACTTTACAGATTTGGTGTCTATGCTGATTATAGAAGAGAAGAGCTTGGGTGAAGACCAACAGTCTTCACAAAACAAAAACAGTTCAGAGCAACACGCCTTCTACACAAGTTCAGGGAAGAGGATGAGGTAGAGGAGGCCGTGGACGTGGTCAAGGAGGTGGCCGAACAGGTAATCAGAATTATGGCCCCAGCAGTCGCAACAACAACAGTCCCAGAATACACAATAACAACAACAACAACATGCAGGTGGAAGAGGCAAATTCAGAGGAAAGGGAGTCAAAGAGGCCGTGGAAATTGGCAAAGGCAGTATAATGATGCACGTGAATGCTATTATTGTGGTAAGCTTGGACATGTGCAGGCAGAATGTTATAAGAAGCAGGCTGACATGCAAAATGGGAAATTGCAGCAAAACACTTATGCATCCTCAAGCAGAAATAATGTGGATAATGAAAGGTTGTTTGTTATGCAGCATGTCATGAATGCCATGTCTGAAAATGTTGATGCAGCACAAAAAGATGATGTATGGTATGTGGATTCAGGTGCTTCGAACCACATGACAAGTCATGGTGGGGAGTGGTTCAAGGAGATGAAAAACCCGAAAAGACCAGGTTTTGTGGAAACAGGGGATGACACTGCTCATCCAATTGCCCATGTTGGAGATGTGCCATTGTCTATGCAGGATGGCAAAGTGAAGTACCTTGCAGATGTACTTCACGTTCCAAACATAACAAAGAATCTGGTTTTAGTTGGCTAGATGATTGAGCAGGGCTTGCAGGTTCGGTTTAACCTTGATGGTTGTTATGTTGAAGATTTTTAAGACAAGTGCAGGTTGGTTGCAAAAGGCAACAGAGTGGGCAGAATGTTTACATTGAATGTAGACATGCCTGAAATGAGTGCTGCGATGTTTGCAAATGGTTCAAGAATTGTTGCAGACACAGACATTTGGCATAAAAGAATTGGACATGTGAATGTGCAGAGAATGAAGTCTATGCAGACGAAAGGGATTGTGTGACAGGGCTGCCAAAGTTTAAAGTGGAAGGTATGCAGAGAATATGTGAAGCATGCCAATTTGGAAAACAAACAAAGCATGTATTTCCATGTAACAGATATGTGAGTAGAAATGCACTAGATGTAGTGCATTCAGATGTATGGGTTCCTACGAAGACCATGTCTATGGGAGGCTGCAGATACTATGTGACATTTATTGATGACCACACAAGGAAAGTGTGGGTATATTTCATGAAGGAGAAGAGTGAGGTGTTCACTCACTTTCAGAATTTGAGAGTTTTGGTTGAAAAGAAAACACGGAAATATGTAAAGTGCCTAAGGTCAGATGGAGGGGGAGAGTACTTCTCCAATGAGTTCTCTGAATTTTTGAAGAAGAATGGTATTCGGAGATAGTTTACATGCAGATACACTCCGCAGCAAAATGGAGTTGCTGAGCGAAAAAATAGGCACATTGTTGAGATTGCGCGAGCATTGATGGAAGAGAAGAATATGCTACATAGCTATTGGGCTGAGGCTGTTTCTATAGATGTTTACATCATGAACAGGACTCCAATTGCAGCCATACATGATGTAACTCCAGAGGAGAGGTTTACCGGCAGAAAACCTGATTTGTCTCATCTGAAAGTTTTTGGATGCATTGCATATGTGCATATGCCAGATGAGCTGAGAACTAAGCTGGATCTGAAAGCTGAAAAATGTGTGTTTATTGGATATTCCCTTGAGCAAAAGGGATACAGGTGTTATAACCCTGCTACACGTGAGTTGAGGGTAAGCAGGGATGTTGTCTTTGATGAGATGAGCAGATGGTATGCTGCTGAAAAAGAAGCTGAGTGGAAGTGTGGTTGCAGAGAATGCAGGTTAGCAATCACAGTCTTTGAGTGGACCAGGAGAGTCCTCATCTAGTGGGTTTGTTGATAGACCATGGAGTGGCAGGCTGCGTCATAATACCAGTCCTGCAAATGTGATTAGTACATCACATAAAGGAAAAGAAAAAGTGGTTGAGCCCCTTGGTATGCCTGACATTTCTGCAGGGCATTCTCATGTTGATGGAGAGTCTAGTGGCTCAGAGATGAGCCTTGATGAGGAGCTTGGGATCCCAGCTACTATGAGAATGCCTGGGACTGATGTAAAGAAGGCTATGGAAGCCATGAATGAAAAGCTGCGAAGATCTAGGAGAGTGAAAAACCCTGTGCAGAGGTTTACCTATGATGGTTATGTGGCACATCACTATGCATATATGGCAAAGGTTATGCAGATTGTAGAGCCCATGCATTGATGAGGCTGTTGGAAATGTGTGTTGGGAGAAAGCTATGGATGAGGAGATGGATGCACTATATGGAAATGAGACTTGGGATTTAGTACAATTGCCTGAAGGCAAGAAAGCCATTAGATGCAAGTGGGTGTACAAAGTTAAACATAACAGTGATGGAAGCATAAACAAGTACAAGGCTAGATTGGTAGCCAAAGGATATGCGCAGACATATGGCATTGATTATGAGGAAACTTTCAACCCAGTTGCCAAGATGGCAACAGTGAGAGTTGTGATAGCAGTGGCTGCGTCAAAGCAATGGTCTTTACATTAGATGGATGTAAAGAATGCATTCTTGCATGGGGATTTGGAAGAAGAGGTGTATATGTTGCAGCCATCTGGTTATGAGGATGTGAGTCACCCCGAGCATGTTTGCAGGTTGAAGAAAGCCTTGTATGGCTTAAAGAAAGCACCAAGAGCATGATCTGACAAGATTTCAGAATATCTTGTCACTATTGGCTTTCATGTAGCCAATGCAAATTTCTCGCTGTATGTGAGACATGGTGATAGAGGGGTTGTGCTTGTTGTCATCTATGTAGATGACTTGATCATTACGGGGGACCATGATGTAGAGATCTTTGATGTAAAGATCTTGCTTAGACAGAAGTTAAGATGAAGGATCTGTGGGAGCTCAGATATTTCTTGGGCATTGAGGTGATTAGGCCACCACATGGTATTGGATTACTGCAGAGACAGTTTGGCTTGGATATGTTGTCCAAGTATGGTATGACAGGCTGTAAGCCTATATCTGTGCCATTGGATCAGAATGGCAAGTTGAGTGCAGATTCAGGAGAGATTTTAGAGGATCCTACTATGTATAGAAGCGTAGTAGGAAGCTTGATCTATATGACGATCACCAGACCAGATTTGAGCTATGCTGTTGGGTTGGTGAGTAAGTTTATGCAGGTTCCACGGAAACCGCATTTGGATGCATTGAGATGCATACTGAGGTATGTGAGGTCTACTTTGCATTATGGACTATTCTATGAGACTGGGACAGAGATATGTGTACATGGGTACACAGATGCTGATTGGGCTGGTAGTATCTCAGATAGAAGATCTACAAGTGGATTCATGTTTTCTTTGGGGAGTGCTGCTGTGACTTGGAGCAGCAAGAAACAGCCTACGGTTGCTCTATCGAGTATAGAGGCCGAGTACAAAGGAGCTGCTATGGCATCATGTGAGGTAGCTTGGTTGAGGAAGCTACTTGCAGATTTGGATCTATCAGTGATAGACAAGTTGTCATTTTTTGTGACAACATTAGCAGTATACAGTTGGCTAGGAACCCAATTTTTCATGCTCGCACGAAGCATATAGAGGTCCACTACCATTTCGTCAGAGAGAAGGTCTTGGCAGGAGACCTTGATCTTGTTTATGTCAGCACACAAAGAGCTCGAGGGGGAGTGTTGAGATATCGAGCTCATCTAGTGAGGCGGTGGACACTGATGACCCGCCTAGGGGATAGGCCCCACACTTACACCACTGGCATGGTTGGTGAGATCTTGGGTGATATGTGGCTAGTGGGATGACAGGCTATGTGATAGCCATTTTAGAGACTGGCATAGTTATAGCGCCAGCTCATTTAGTTGGGTTCACACTATAGAGAACCCGTGTATGTATTGGCTGAGTACCTTTCATATTATGTGTACTCTTATCTTTGTATATGGTGTGTACTCTTATCTTTGTATATGGTGTGTTGAGTGTTGAGTGAAGAAGAAGAAGATTTCCAGCCTCTCACCTTGTGTGTTCTCTATTAGGTTTTTGTGAGTGTGTGTGTGCTTGCAAGAGCTCAAGCTCTCTTCCCCCCTGCATCTTTTCAGAAAGCTCATCCTTACACAATTATAGGAGATGTTTGTTTTACAAGCAAGGTAAGGATAAGATTCTTAGGAGGGTAGTGAGCTTGGAAGAATCTAAAAGGATTATGGAATTATGTCATGAATGTTCAGGTCACTTTACCTCAGCTAGCAGAACTCGGAGGATCCTTAACACAGGTTATTATTGGCCTCGACTCAACAAAGATGTCTATGAGTGGTGCAGAAGCTGTGAAGTATGCCAGGCATATGGGCATGAGCAATTGGTTCCCGGACCCTTAAGTCCTATCCCAGCATATGGTCCATTTGAAAGGTGGGGCTTAGATTTTGTGGGCCCACTTCCTCGTTCCTCACATGGAAAGTATTACATATTGGTGGTGGCCAACAGATTATGCACCAAGGTGGGTAGAAGCAAAGGCCATGTCAATAATAAAGCATTGGCTGTGGCATCCTTTCTCAGGGAATACATATGTGCCCGATTTGGGTGTCCATTAGAAATCCTTATGGATGGGGGGAGGTCTTTCAGGAATGACTTGATTGAAGTTTTGTGCAGAAATGAAAAATAAATCATGCTATGTCAACTCCCTATTATCCCCAATGTAATGGTTTAGTAGAAAAAACTAATGGACTATTTTGTGGATCTTTGTCTAAGCTAGTGGATACTATGAAGAGAGTGGGATGTGCATTTGCTAGAGGTCCTATGGGCCTATAGGACAACTCACAAACTCTCTCTTGGTTTCACACCTTTTCAGTTAGTTTATGGAATGGAGGCTATTTTGCTAATAGAATTGGAAATCACAAGCCTTCGCACATCTTTTGCACGCTTGAATAATGAAGAAGAAACACATGCCCAATGCCTAGTACAACTGGAGACCTTGGATGAGAGGCGACTTCAGGCACTTCAAAATTTGGAGGCTGCACAACAACGGTGCAAGGCAAGGCATGACACTCTCACGAAGAAGAAGAAGAAGCCATAACTCAAGCAAGGAAGCTTAGTCATCATGAGGTATGATGGCCATGTGGAGAAACAACTAGATAAGAAGCTTCTTTGACGTTGGGAAGGCCCCTTTAGGATAAAGCAAAAGTTCAAAAATAACACCTATCTTCTAGAGAATGCAAGTGGCTAGGAGGTTCCCGGACGGGCCAACGAGTACCGGGGCTAAAGATATTTTACCCTCGAGCACCATGGCCAGCAAACCCCCAAGACAAGCATGGAGGATCTGGGGGGGGGAAAGATGTGACATGAAAAATTGATATCTTTCATTTTCAATTTTGTACATATGTGTTAAAACCCTAAGATCTCTCTAGATAATTGTTATGCATAAACATGCATAAATTAGGCATAAACTCAACCACCCAACCACCCCCGAGCCCAAGGGATGCACACATGAATCATAAATGAAATACATCATACCTCTACCTTGATGTCCCATACCATCAAGAGGTATAACACAATTCAATAGCATATAGCTATAGTGTGAAATGGTAGGTGAGTAGATATGGACCTCTACACAAGAGACCATAGCATAAGCCTCAAGCCTCCAAGCTTCCAAGCCCCCCAAGCTCCCTTGAGTGTGCCCCATGCCCCTATTATATAGGAGGGCCCTCAAGTGACTCTTGACTTTCCATTCCTCATGTGTGACCCTTGGATGCCTGACCCTAACCTTAAACCTTAAGGTTAGTCCTAACCCATGCTCCACTAGAGCTTGTTCCCATGCTCCCATGCTCACAAGCCTAATGTGGGTTAGCCTCCTAGTATATGCACTTATAATGTGTATATAACATAGCACACATAATGTACATATAACATACTTCCCCTCTCTCAAAACATTGCACTCTTGCAATGAAAAGAAGGAGAACTACGTTGAACAATCTCAACCGACTCCCAAGTCGAATTCTCAATTTACCTATCTTTCTACCTAATTTTAACCTCAGGGATTAGTCAACTACAAAGTTTCCTTTCCATGAATTCAAGTACCTTATCAGGTTCATGTGGAACATAGGATAATTCATCGACTTCAACGAGTTCTTGAGGAGTGACTGTGTCATCCTCACCTCCCAGTTTCCCTTTCGATCTATCGATATGAAAGACTGGATGAACTCTAACAATTGGAGATAGTTTTAGTTCATACGCAACCGTGCCAATCCGATATATAACTCGAAATGGACCACAATATTTAGGAGATAAATTCGAGCATTTTCCCATTGACAAAGTCTGAAAATCTTTAGAAACATTAAAATAAACCAATGCTCCTGGTTCAAAAGACCGAGATGAGCGTCCCCTATCAGCATAAAACCGTGCCCTATCATGAACACTCCTGATAGAATCCCAAGCTTCGGTCAGAATTTCCTACATATCTCGCAAGAAATCCCTCAATGCATCAAGCTCGATGTCCTTAAGACTGACATCAATAGGTGCCCTGAGTTGATACCCATACATAAGTATGCACGGACTAAAATAATAGCCGTAAATTTAGAACTGTTATAGGCAAATTCCATCATTGGAAGATATTTTTCAATATGATGATTTTCTAGAGACATATGCATAAAGCATATACACTATAATCTGATTCATACACTCTGTTTGCCCACCATCAGACTACTACGGATGATCAGAACAATTCACATTCAAAGTAACTTCCTCATTGTAAACCATTCGGAATAAAGTAGGAAAACATGGCATTATAACAGCAGAAACCAGGGATTCATCGATGCCCTGACATACCCACATCTGCATATGGAATAATCGACGTCTTGAGTTACCCATATCAACATAGAGAGTCATCAACGTCTCGATGAGACACCTATGTCCATCCGTAAACCTATCAAGTTGATTGTGTAAATCACCTAAAGTACGGAACTAAAGAAAGAAATGCCAACAAAGGAAGAATCCAAATTTCCTTATCCGAATACAACAAGATAAACTTGTTTGAATTCTAAAGAAAGAGATTTCAACAAGTGAAAATGCCGATGAGATTGCCATCATCATAATATGTAGGCTATAGATAAAAGAAGTTTATCTAGAGAATGCCCACACTATAACTTCTAGTGAATTTAGAAAATAAGATTGTCTATGAATGTTGAGGTCAACATGCTAAGTGATGTAAGCAAAGCAACAATCTTAAGTCCAAATTATCCCATAAGATAATATATGTGAGGGATCCCTAGCGTCCCATACCACCATGATACCACCCATACATACCTTAACAATTTGAAACTCCCTAGTATGCCGTCTAGGAAATATGAATAAAATCCTATATAAAAGGAATAAGATGGCCTTATCCAGACTTTCACATACTAAACTTGTCTCTATATACTTGAGACTACATCAAGGAATAAATCCTTTTGAGTACATCATTAGAAAAGAAATTATATTATTGGCGCCTTTCTAATGATAACTACCCAAAATACAATAAAGTTAGGGTAGAAAAATAACTCACCTAGATATATAAGCAACTAGGTATCCGAGTTAGAATATATACAAGAGTATATAAAATATACTCCAAAATTACGTGGAAAAAACGAAGGCAAATGCTACCTTCAAAGCATATGTAAATATTCAAAAGATCAAAAGATCCTTATAAAACCATGGATAAAAGCATAGAAGCTCCTTCAATCCATAAATAACATAGTTGATCATAAAAATCAATGCATACCATCTAATGGACATAAATCATGCCAAAAGAAGCATTAAAATTGGTGGCCAACTCATCAATCTGGAGTATATGAACATTGTGTTGTTCAAATAAGACTCCAAAGTAAGAAAGTGAAACACATGTGTGTATCACTTAATAAGAAAACCCTAGACATAAGTGATCTAGGCAGAACCTGATGAGTCCATATAAAACTTGGAAAACATCCAATAGAAATCCACCAAAATATACCGATCAACTAACCCATGATGGAGTTTGTCTTAGGCTTAAGAAATTAAGCACAATCCACACTTTAATAAGTGCCAAAATAAATTATCATGGAAAAATGTCAAAGGTGAAACACACTTTGAACGAAAATTATAGCCATCAAAAGAAATTAAGGAACATGTCCAAAAAGAATGGCTGAACAATGGTAAAAAATCATGAATACATCGTTTAGAATTAATCCAAACATAAATATCCATTAATACGAGATATAATCGTTTTAATAATATGCGAATAACACGCATCTATCTAATGTCAGTACGAGAAAACGTACTTCAACATTAAATAACCCTCAAAAATATTAAATTCTCGAGAAAAAGAATTATCATGATTTTTTTCTAATTTTCCCAAATTTTACAGGGCCTCAAAATATAATAATTTTGAATTCCACCAAACCTATCCTATGGCATTCCAAACCTATATTTTTCCAGAAAATTTTTAGCAATTTAATTTGCCAAAATACCATTGATATTTTAAAAATATCAATTTTTAGGATTTCTAAAAATTATTTCTAGAAATTTCCTAATTTTTCCTGAGAATCCCATCGTTCACGAAATTTTCAATTTCGCCTGACAATTCTCAAATCCAATGAAAATTTTTAATTTTAATGGATTTTTCTAATTTTTTGGTTCAAAAAATATATTTTTAAAGGAATTTGAATGGTCATGGGCGCCCGAATGGACACACCACATGCCAAACACCAACCCCACATTTTTCCAAAATTTAAAATAACCTTTGTCTAATTTTCCACTAATTTTCAGGAATTTTTTGAAATTTTTAATCAACCCCGAACGCATTTAGAATACGAACGGTCAAAAAATTTCGGAATTCCAACGGTTTTCCCGGAATACGGAAAGCCAAAAGTTTTGGGAAAATGAAAAGACAAAAAAAAAAATCGGAATGTGAAAGGTCAAAGGTTTCCGGAATACGGAAGGTCAAAAGTTTTTCCGGAATTCGGAAAGCCAAAAGGTTTCGGGAAAACGGAAAGCCAAAGGTTTTCCGGAAGTTGAAAAGCCAAGAAATTTTAAGAAGAAAATTTCAAAGAATTTTCAGAGAATTTTTTTCTCAAATCCCCTATTTTTCAGTATTTTCCAGGCTTATTTTCAAGCTTTTTTTTGAAATATATTCAAAAGCTTTTTTTGAAAATAAAAAACTAATTTAAAAAAATAAAAAAAATAAAGAAAAGCTTTATTAGCCTTTGGTTTTTTGATTTTTTAGGGGGGGGGGCGTTTTTCCGCCCGGCGGCTGCTGCGCAGCCCCCCCCCCTTCCCGTCGCCTGCACGTAGAAGCTGTGTGAGAGAGAGATGAGTCTCTTCTCTCCACCCTCTCCACACTCTCCATTATATTTCCTTTCCAAATCATTTTCCTCCAATCTCTTCTCTCTCTCTCTCTGTTAATCAGAGAGATTAACTTAATCCATGATTAAGTTTTTAATTAAACTTTTTAATCATAATTTTCATTAATTATGATTAGTGTTTTAAAAAAATCATTTTAAAGAGATTTTCTCTCGGAAAAAAGAAGGAAAAATCAGATTTGAGAGGCGGAGAGAGTCCCACGCACACGGGAGAGCATCTCATGCATCAACACGCTGTCCCCTACTGAATTTTCAGTAGAAATTGACAGAAATTTGATCGCATTCCCGCGGAAAAAACCCGCAAAAATGTATAAAAATACATTTTTAATCATAAAAATGCTCAAAAAATTCCTAAAAAATTTCTAAAAATTTTTAAAAATTAGGGAATCCATTCTACAAAAATATTCACCATAAACCATATGGTATTTTTGTAAAAAATTCCATTAATGCTTGATTTTAACCATAAAAAATAGGGAAAAATAGCATTGACTCACGGTATTCCCCCGCAACGTCGATTCGTCCATTGAATTGTAGTTACACACGTTCCAATCACCATATCGATGATCCACGTGCAATTTATCATCAACACAAATCAACAAAAAATAACATTTTATTAGTAAATATTAAAATTTACTAAAAAAAATCAACAATTAAATAGAGATTGCTCTGATACCACTGTTAAAACCCTAAGATCTCTCTAGATAATTGTTATGCATAAACATGCATAAATCAGGCATAAACTCAACCACCCAACCACCCCCGAGCCCAAGGGATGCACACATGAATCATAAATGAAATACATCATACCTCTACCTTGATGTCCCATACCATCAAGAGGTATAACACAATTCAATAGCATATAGCTATAGTGTGAAATGGTAGGTGAGTAGATATGGACCTCTACACAAGAGACCATAGCATAAGCCTCAAGCCTCCAAGCTTCCAAGCCCCCCAAGCTCCCTTGAGTGTGCCCCATGCCCCTATTATATAGGAGGGCCCTCAAGTGACTCTTGACTTTCCATTCCTCATGTGTGACCCTTGGATGCCTGACCCTAACCTTAAACCTTAAGGTTAGTCCTAACCCATGCTCCACTAGAGCTTGTTCCCATGCTCCCATGCTCACAAGCCTAATGTGGGTTAGTCTCCTAGTATATGCACACATAATGTGTATATAACATAGCACACATAATGTACATATAACAATATGTTGATGGTTTCTCAATGGTAATAAGGTGGAAGCTTGTCCAAGAAAATTGCGGCGCCCACAATGGAATAACAGCGTGGTGATGCGGCAGCTTGGCGGCTACCCTGATAACTGCATTCTATCTTCAAATATAATGGTTTTACTTGATTTAGGGTGCACACATTGTAAATGCCACAAGTATGCTTTATAAATACTTGTGGTATGGTAGATAGGCTAGTGATGTGGAAAATAAACGTGGACTTTCATGCTCACATGGATTTTAATTGTATTATTAATATAGTATTCACCACCATAAGGCTACAAGAAGTTGGGGAGTGTGGAAGGCATATAATTAAGAAAGATTCTTCTTGAATGCCTACATGGAAGAGGAGAATCCCGCCATGTGTAAGTGGGATCTCCACCTACATGCCACTTAGACTTGGCTATTATCTCATCACACTTTCAAAGTCAAAAAGTCTTCAATTTAGTTAATCAAAAGATGACTTAGCCTAAGAGGACAATTGATGGTGACATCTACCTTTATGTCACTGAAGGGTTGAAGATTTTTATGTTGTAATTTGTAAAAATGGAAGAGAGGGTGATTCTCCACCTATAAAAGGAGCCCTCCTCTCCCTTTCAAATCAATGAATGAAGCCTCCTCAATTGAGCATTTTATGTCATTGCCATTCTTTTATCTTCAAACCCTTATTCAAACACTCTACATGTGAATGACTCATTTAGCATTAGCTCCTCATGCTTAACCCAATTTTGGATCTCTTTGATGATTCATGAGATAAGTGGGATAAGGAGTTATTATCTTGGTGGGCCTGTGACTTCTCAAGGTAGCCCTTGCCTTATTGCCACCCTCCTTTGGAGGTACGAATGGTTTTAGCGGTAATGAGCAAGTGGAAAGACTTTGGGGACCATAGGTAAATCTTTACGATTGTCTGCTGAGCAATGTTAACCCTTACCCTCTAGCTTGAATCATGAAGGAGATGAAAGGCAAGAGACTATGTGAAAATTGAGGTTTCATGCAAAGAGAGGGAAGTGCAGTTTTTGTCATCTAATACCTAAGTTTCAACCTATAATTACTCATCACTCGAGTATTGGTTTCTAAAATTAATCATATAGGAAGCTCTTTATATGCTCTTTCTAGTCATGTAACTAATTTCTTAATCCTTTAATTCATTGATGATCAGAATTTCTCCCAAAGTTGCTAACTTTTAGGCAAATTTTGGCAGTTTTATAGCCTTATAGTAAAATGCTCATAACTTTTCGCTCGGTTGCCTGTTTTTAGAAGTTTTTATATAGACGCGAAGCTCTCTTCAAGCTTTACTCTTTTGTACAGTTTATATGGAATTAAAATTGTAATTCTCTATGTATCTCTATTTTTATAGACTTTTGGCCATTATTTCTTCTTAATAATGATTAATTCCTCTTAATATCTTATCAAAAAGTAAATCCCATGTATCTTATCCTCTTGTAAGTGATTGCTATATTATTTTACTTTAAGATGTTCCGTCCAAATCACCCAATTCAAAGATGAACCTTACCAACATTCCCTGTATGTTTCCGTTCACATAATCCTAAGTCGGAAGATTTTCTTCCAAAAAAGAATTGCCCTCTTGTTTGGAGTTGCAAGACTGGCAGAAATTCTTGCTTCTCTTGAGCCTTTCATATTTCCTTCCATGAATTATGATCTCACCTTTGATGTGTTTATCTTTATCTTAACCTAGGGAGAGAAAGGGAGGTGAGGAGGTTGTGAGGTTTCATACAAGTGTGTTTTGATTCTAAGAAGTGACTAAAGTCAAAACCAGAACTTTGTGTCACAGTATGTTAACCACATGTTGGTTACCACATTCCTATGACAACTATATCCACACACTTATGTAATGGTGGGCACCGCAACTATATATTGTAAATCCCATCATTTTATGAGGGAAACTTCCTAAAAATACTCACAAGAATTGATTTTTGAAGGATAGATAAGAGGATCTTGGTCAATTGGCTAAACCATAGAGAAAATACTTATAATTATCTTTTGGGAGCCCCGGGTCACTAACTCCTAGCAGGCGGCCTAGTGGGAAAAGGCTTGGAACTATACAAGCCAATTTATCTTGTTTGTAGCTCATTCTCCCATTTGTGCAATAGAAGTGGAGTGTTCTGTCTCTCCTTCTCTCTTGCAACTCTAATCTAGCATGTGTGGTGTGCTTAGGGTTATGGTTTGGGAGTGATTAGTGCTAATCACTTGTTCCCTCTTGCTTCCTCTTTGTCTTTGTCTCTCTTTGTCTCTCTGTCTCTGTCTCTGTCTCTCTCTCTCTCGTGATTAGGCTAACCAATGTGATCCTCTGGTGTGGAGATCCTACACGATCTTTGTGAGAGAGCTTGCATCACCCATAGGATTAGAGCAACTTCCTCAGTGTGACAATGAGCGCTAGAGGACGATAGTGACAAGCGGATATGGTGGAGCTCTTGAGCCATGCTTGAGCTCGATGGATAGGAAACTTCCCACGACATGTTAGGTTAGGGTTTCCTTAACAATAAAAAAATAGGGTGCCGTCTACATCTTGCAATTCTTCATGAAACCTATGATTAGGAACCACCTTCTTTTCAATATTCTTAATAGGTTTGGGCTTCACCTGTACCTCTTTGTAGGTTAACATGTCTGCCATATGGGCCCTTACATTGTGTTCCTTAATAAAGCTCATATCAAACTCCTGTAATGCCATGATCCACTTTTGTACCTTTGGATTATCCCTGGGATACTTCATCACATGAGGCAAAAGGTGAGATTGAGAATGCCTAGCATGAGGTTGATCTACTAGTCTAAATGCTTGTATATGCTCCAAAAAGGTTGAAGTCCTACTTGATTTATAGACCTTTTGTTGTGCAGAACACTCCCCATGGAGTAATGATGAAACTAGTCTTCTTTTGGTCTTCAGGAGCTATTCTAATCTGATAGTATCCACTAAAACCATCACATATTGAGTACCTTTCATGCCTTATTACTTGATCCATAATATTATGTTGAAAGGGAAGAGGATGTTAATCCCATTTGGATTAACACCATGATCCTCAATTAAGGACATTAATAAGTGTTATGTAAAGGCACTATAAAAGTTATACATTATGAGATATTGGCCACCTAAGGCCTAGTTAGTAAGTTTTGGGCGCCCAAGTGAGAATATAAGGGCCAATTGTATGTAAGGTATTTTCTCATAAATGAAAGGACATAATCCACTTTGTGCTATTGAGAGCTCTTCCCTTGTACTTACGAGAGAGTGAGGAGTGAGAGCATTCTAGCATTGTGACTCTTCCATGCTTGTGTGTTATGCTTGTACGAGAGAGTGTGATTGGCCTATGTGATGGTGTGAGCAACTCCACGGTGACAATGTGGAGGTGGAACTTGGAGTTTGGAGCATACATGTGAGCTTGGAGGCTTCAAGAGACACAAGCTCGAAGCATTGGTAAGTACCCCATGACGGTTGTGTTTCATTGCTCATCCATTAGAGGTGAATGTGTAGAGTTCCCTCTTGGAGGTATGGTGGTTTAGCATAACATTTTTGGCGCCGCTGCCCGGGAAACACCTTTGTTTCTTCTATACTCTTTGAGTTTTAGCTCCCATTGCATAGTATTCATTGTTGCCTTTGCATTTTGGTAATGCATTGTGTGGAGAATGGAACGATAAGGTGTGTGAGATCCCACTGTTCCCACCGAGCAACGGATTCAAGATACTGGCAGCGGAAGTAGCACATCATGCGTGGGTAGGGGTCTCACACTCGGGGCCTCGCCCACGGATATCCGGACAAGAGACTAATCCGTCGGTTTGTCCAAAACCGAAACTGGAAAAACTTCCTTTACTCGGAAAGCATGGGCGATTCCACCAGGATAACTCTTTACTCTAACGTAGTCAAGATCATTACGGATCAACTGATCTGACTGCACCTTTAACGGTACTTGGTCAAATCAAGGTAGAAACTTGCACTTGGATCATTGGGATCAACGCTTTTTTCCCCATCAAGAGGCACAGCCGTTGATTCCTATCCATAGAACAATTTCTATCCGGGATTTACTTTATCTATCATAAAAACAAAGTTGAGTCTCGATTTATGGATCCATCAGTCCAGCCTAACCCCATCCGATCCCATGGGTTAGCCAACCGCCCAACCACTGTAGTGATGGGATCCAATTTGGAATTTGGTTAGGTTTTGTCCCGGGTACCAAGGAAAAGAGTTCCAAGGCCCCCTAGCCGGAATTTCATGCAAACATAAAACTAGCCACACCACTTACACACCCAATATGAAAATTGCCTTTTTCTTAGCATCAGCTAACTTTAAAACAATCCTTTAATGAAACCATAGTACCACTGATCACAATCTCCCAATTTATCCAGTTGATTCATAATTTCCCATCATTCCTTCATCAGAGTATCTATGGCATCATTGGCAACTAGAACGCTCACCACCTGTCCACACAGAGGCCGTTTCCATAGTTCCTAGCCCATAATACTTGGCAATATAATCACTTATCAAGATGGACTCTCGTTGAAGATCAGCAAGATCAACCAACAGATCCATATAAAAGAGCCATGGACTCATCCGTTGAGGACCAGCAAGGTCAGTCAACCAGATCCATGCCCGGTTTCACAAAACAACTCTTACTCCTTGTTCCAATATCTTCCTCGACGCACGCGTGGGTATCCTGGGCGACCCAGAGCCCGAGCACCGTATGGTCAGCACCCTCTATGTAAGATCCCTGTTCCCACCGAGCAACAGATTCGGGATACTAGCAGCGGAAGTAGCACTTCTCGCGCGGGACAGGGGTCCCACACTCGGGGCCTCACCCACGGATATCCGGATAAGAAACTAATCCGTCGGTTGTTCCAAAACCAAACCCGGAAAAACTTCCTTTACCGGAAAGCACGGGTGATTCCACCAGGATAACTTTTTACTCTAACGTAGTCAAGATCATTTCTGATCGAGCTGATCTAATTGCATCTATAAGATACTTGGTCAGATCAAGGAAGAAACTTGCACTTGGATCATTGGGATCAACGCTTTTTTCCCCATTCAAGAGGCACAGCCGTTGATTCCTATCCATAGAACAGTTACTGTCCGGGATTTATTTTATCTATCGTAAAAACAAAAGTTTGAGTTTCGATTTACGGATCCATCAGTCCAGCCTAACCCCATCCAATCCCATGGGTTAGCCAACCGCCCAACCACTGTAGTGATGGGATCCAATTAAAAATTTGGTTAGGTTTTGTCCCGGGTACCAAGAAAAAGAGTTCCAAGGCCCCCTAGCCGGATGTTCATGCAAAATAAAACTAGTCACACCACTCACACACCCAATATGAAATTGCCTTTTTCAACCAGATTCAACCAGTTTAAAACAATCCTTTAATAAAACCATAGTATCATTGATCACCATCTTCCAATTTATCCAATTGATTCTTAATTTCCCATCATTCCTTCATCAGAGTATCTATGGCATCATTGGCAACTAGAACGCTCAGGAGCCGTTTCGATAGTTCCTAGCCCATAATACTTGGCAATGTAATCACTTAACAAGATGGACTCTCGTTGAAGATCAGCAAGATCAACCAACAGATCCATATAAGGAGCCATGGACTCATCCATTGAAGACCAGCAAGGTCAATCAACCAGATCCATGCTCGATTTCAGAAAACAACTCCAACTCTGTTCCAATATCTTCCTCGACGCACGCGTGGGTATCCTAGGCAACCCAGAGCCCGAGCACCGTATGGTCAGCACCCTCTAGGATCCTTCGCAGGTAACCTAGCGCTTCACGCATAGGCCGCTTCCTTGGCCCCTCATCCACCGTACCGGAAGCTCACCATTTTAATCGCACCGAGGCTGGTCAAGACCTCGGCCGACCTTGCTACGCGAGACGTCCTTCATTGACTCCCCGTCAGCAGTTGCAACTTTACCATCATGACTTTAATCACAAGACGGTCAAAATGCTCCCCCCAGCATTCTTGACATAAAACAATCATTTACAAACAGCATTTACAAACAGTATTTACAAACAGTTTACAACACAATTTCTATTTTAACTTTCATTTTTCCACATTATCCCTCATCAATCTACATTACTTATTCCATATTCCATTTATATGTATACTCATCCCATCACATCATTTCTATCTCATCACTTCAGATTCCCTCACATCGCATATCGTATATTCACATCCATACATCCACATCTATATGTGTACATTCACATCTACATGCATACATCTACATCTCTATGCATACATCCACATCCACATTCACATTCACCTCCATACATCTACATCTACATGCATACATCCACATCTCCATTCACATCTACATCTATACATCTACATCTACATGCATTCATCCACCTCCACATCCACATCTACATCTATACATCTACATCTACATGCATACATCCATATCTCCATTCCCATCTACATCTATACATCTACATCTACATGCATCCATCTACCTCCACATCCACATCTACATCTATACATCTACATCTACATGCATCCATCCACCTCCACATCCACATCTACATCTATACATCTACATCTACATGCATACATCCACATCTCCATTCACATCTACATCTATACATCTACATCTACATGCATCCATCCACCTCCACATCCACATCTACATCTATACATCTACATCTACATGCATACATCCATATCTCCATTCCCATCTACATCTATACATCTACATCTACATGCATCCATCTACCTCCACATCCACATCTACATCTATACATCTACATCTACATGCATCCATCCACCTCCACATCCACATCTACATCTATACATCTACATCTACATGCATACATCCACATCCACATCTATACATCTACATCTACATGCATACATCCACATCTCCATTCACATCTACATCTATACATCTACATCTACATGCATCCATCCACCTCCACATCCACATCTACATCTATACATCTACATCTACATGCAAACATCCACATCTCCATGCATAATAAAATTCTTTTAATTAATCTAGGATGATAGTTCCTTGAATATGGTAGGAAGTCCTCTTTTTATGCTTTGAATGCATTTATTTTATGCGTAATTTCTATAAAAATTTTGCCATAGCTCCGCTACTATGACTGATAAATCTCAATTTTTTTCTAAGGGATAAAGCTTATCATTAAGAAAATAATTAGAATGGTCTCTAATTGGATCATCAATCCATAATGGTCTCTAATTGAATCATTAAGAAAACAATTAGAATGGTCTCTAATTGGGTCATCAATCCATAATGGATTGAATCAACAATGTGCATAAACTAAAAGTATAGCAAAAAGCCATTAATTTGGCCTCAAGCATAGCTTAATCTTGGATTAAGGAAAAGCTTTATGAAAAGCTTCATTTGGATTGAGAATGGGTCATGAGTATGATCATTTCTTGAGTGAGAGAGAGAATTATAAAAACCATTAGAATTTAAATATAAGTGGAAATTAACTTCTATAGCATTTATTAAATTATGTAACTCTTCACTACTATTCACCAATTTAACTTCAATAGCATTTAAAAAAAAACCATACCAATTAAACTTCTCAAGCTTGAGAGGGGTTGAGAAGAGAGAATCATTGAGAAATCATAGAAAAGATCAAAATTCAATATACTTACCTTATGATTTGCTTGATTCTTTATTCACGGTAGAGGCCCCCAACCAATCAATTGGTTTAGTATGTTGATGGAGCCACCAATGGGGATTGAAGAAAGAGAGAAGTATCAAAAACTAGTGAATTATTAAAGAATTCACAGTTCTTGGCTTAGATAGAGTAGAGTAACAAGGCATAAGACACTATATATTTTAGCTTAGGTGGAGTAGAGTAACAAGGCATAAGACACTATCTAATTTGGCTTAGGTGGAGTAGAGTAACAAGCATAAGAGACTATATATTTTGGCTTAGGTGGAGTAGAGTAACAAAGCATAAGAGACTATATTTTGGCTTAGGTGGAGTAGAGTAACAAAGCATAAGAGACTATATTTTGGCTTAGGTGGAGTAGAGTAACAATGCATAAGACATTATATTTTTTTCAACAAGGGGAGGCTTCTATTTATAGGAGAATTTGAGCTCCTAACCAAACAAACGGATTCTAGAATTTTCCAAGTCAGTTTGGTCACTTTTTGACCATTTTTAGGTCAGTTAAACTAACTTTTTGGAACTAGACTTGAATAAGGAGAGAGGAGAGATGAAATATCTCAATTTTTATAAGTTTAAAACTCATTCAAGCATGTGAAATATGCACCTCCTTTAAAGAACTCTCCTTCCTTACATATGTGTCATAGTTTTTTTTTACTAATAAACCTTGTACATTTTCAACTCTTCATCTTATGTGAAATATGCACCTCCTTTAAAAAAAACTCCCCTTCCTTACATATGTGTCATAATGGAATCATTTTAATATTGCTCATAGTTTTTTACTAATAAACCTTGTACATTTTCAACTCTTCATCTTATGTGAAATATGCACCTTCTTTAAAGAACTTCCCTTCCTTACATATATGTTTATTTACTAATAAACCTTGTACATTTTCAACTCTTCATCTTATGTGAAATATGCACCTCCTTTAAAGAATTCCCCTTCCTTACATATGTGTTTATTTACTAATAAACCTTGTACATTTTCAACTCTTCACCTTATGTGAGCATTTACTCATTTTTGGGTATCTTCTTTTTACAAATTGGATTTATCTCCTCCCTACACATGTATTGATGCTATTGGCCCATAGGAACCTTAATTGGACCATAGTCTAAAGATTTCTGAAAATCTAGACCTTAGGCTAAGGTTCTTTATACCTATTTCCAATTAATTCCAATTGCACATTGGAAAATTCTTTTTAAATTTCTGTTTCAGGGGAACTCATCTGAATTATAAGAGATATTTTTCTATCTAAAAATATTCAAAATCTGAATATTCTCTCTCTAGAATATTTTCTCTCTCTAGGTTAAAACAGTCACAAACAAGATCTCTTATATTTCAGAAAAGGAATTGATTACAGGGGAATATACTAGACATCAAAAAAGGGTTGGGGGAGGAATCTTACATTCTACCCCACTTAAAAAACGCGAGATGTCCTCATCTCGCAACTTGGAATAATTTTGCAAGATGCACGAATATGAGACTTAGAGAAAAATTTTAATCACGATTAACCACCAAGAAAAGTCTTAAAGAGAGCAAGATTCAAAATAAGAACAAGATTTAAACTTTATTCATTCTCGGAACTTATACAGTAAAGATAGAGAAACTCTTTACACTTCCATAAGCCCGTCCATCATATGGTCACAAAAGCAGTCCTCACAAGCTGCACAAGTATAGGGTAACTCATCTATGGGAATGATTCTGCTGGTTATTGCCGCACCTATCTCAGTGGTATGAGGTGATCTAACAAAAGGACCTCTGAGAGGCAAGCCAAAAACGGGATAAAGGCATATCTTCTCATGAGGAAGAAAACACGCCAGTAAGAAGACCCGCTCAGAAAACCCAAGATGCCTTGATCTCATGACGCAGTAGTATCGAGGACCCAAACCCAAAGCTTCAATAACCATGGCCAAGCGGACATTGTTACGAAAGTGCTGCTGACCCCAGGGTGTTACCCTAGTTATGTTTTGATAGGTCCGCCATTTGGTCTGCGCTACAGAAGTTCCTAGGTGAGGAAAAAGTGAGCGCTCATACTGTTCTATAAAGTCTTTCTTCACAGACTCTCTTGCGTCTTGAAGGTGAGAAATCATCAGGGATAAAACTAATTCCTGTTGCCAAGCCATGAAGGAGATTAAGAAAGAAAGGAGATTGATGGGAGTAAGATTACTGTGAGTGACAAGTAGAAGTTGCGACTTATATAAAGGAAGGAGCTAGCGTAACCTAGAAGCCAACGGTAACTTGCCACTGAAGTTTTACCGTCTTTTCATGATTTGCGTTTGACACATTTTTCTATAGAAGGCATTAAGAATTTTGAGATGAGGAGATAAAAGAAGCTTGTAGGCTAAGTCACCTACTTTCATTGAATTCAGATATAAGGGTCACAATATCTGGGGGATAACTTCTTATACTCCCCACGAGATAAAGAACTTCTTTTGGGCCGTACTCGAATGAAAGCCAAAACCTTGGTATCCAAAACACCGATTCTCACTTCTGAACTCATTGTTCTAAATCCTTAAAACAAGTGGGACTCCTGAGAAGTATTCTAGGGAAAGGGTCTTCCTTTTTTTAAACAGAAACTTTCCTTTATTTTAGAGAGGGAATAATTATGAGATCAGAAGGGAGATTCTTACTCCTGTATACCTCGAAGGCTGGGGAGGAATCTTACATTCTACCCCACTTAAAAAGTGCGAGATGTCCTCATCTCGCAAGGTAGAGGACAACTCTTTTTCTTAAGATCCAATTTTATTCTGGGGTTCCTTATATTCTGGTCAACCCAACAGAACACTGGGATAAATATCCCTTATATAGAACTCATCATTAAATAACAATTCATTCAGATCATGTCATTCATATCTTTAACACGGTAATGGTCCATTAGACCGAAAAGTTTCCTTCGAAACATTCCTCCACGAAAATTTCAGTCAAGCAAGTTCTCAATTTGACATCCCTTAACTTGATCTACCGGTCAATATTAACAATAGCAATCTAACAGCACAACCCACTAACCTCATAGTGATTTGTTGAATTCATTATCATCATTCTAGTTATGAATATCATCACAGGGATTCGTCCCATTCCCCCTCATTGTGGTTTCATTATATTTCAACTAATTTTTAATAATCAACATTTTTCAATCAGCATTTTCAATCAGCATTTTCAATCAGAATCCAAATCAATTCATCAATTCTCAAACAGAATTAAAAATCATATCAATCACATTCGAAATCATCATCTAGATAGCATTAACGCTTATAATTTCAAGTCTTAGATTTACTCGTATATACTGTCAGTAAAGAGCTGCAGTATACTCTCGGTATATACGGGTAGTCACGGCCCTTGGAATTATAAGATAATTACTATCATGTCTAGGCCTCAAGCAAGTCAGGGATTCTATATAATTGCGGTACTTCCATCTGAAGACCCAATTACCAAATTACAAATTTCAGTTTGAATATCAAATTGTATGAATTATCTCACACAATTATAACCCTTTTGTGTTTCTTGATAAATTTTTGATATATTTGTCTTCTCAGTTGATCTTTATTAACCAAATGCTCTGATACCAACTGTAAGATCCCTGTTCCCACCGAGCAACAGATTCGGGATACTAGCAGCGGAAGTAGCACTTCTCGCGCGGGACAGGGGTCCCACACTCGGGGCCTCACCCACGGATATCCGGATAAGAAACTAATCCGTCGGTTGTTCCAAAACCAAACCCGGAAAAACTTCCTTTACCGGAAAGCACGGGTGATTCCACCAGGATAACTTTTTACTCTAACGTAGTCAAGATCATTTCTGATCGAGCTGATCTAATTGCATCTATAAGATACTTGGTCAGATCAAGGAAGAAACTTGCACTTGGATCATTGGGATCAACGCTTTTTTCCCCATTCAAGAGGCACAGCCGTTGATTCCTATCCATAGAACAGTTACTGTCCGGGATTTATTTTATCTATCGTAAAAACAAAAGTTTGAGTTTCGATTTACGGATCCATCAGTCCAGCCTAACCCCATCCAATCCCATGGGTTAGCCAACCGCCCAACCACTGTAGTGATGGGATCCAATTAAAAATTTGGTTAGGTTTTGTCCCGGGTACCAAGAAAAAGAGTTCCAAGGCCCCCTAGCCGGATGTTCATGCAAAATAAAACTAGTCACACCACTCACACACCCAATATGAAATTGCCTTTTTCAACCAGATTCAACCAGTTTAAAACAATCCTTTAATAAAACCATAGTATCATTGATCACCATCTTCCAATTTATCCAATTGATTCTTAATTTCCCATCATTCCTTCATCAGAGTATCTATGGCATCATTGGCAACTAGAACGCTCAGGAGCCGTTTCGATAGTTCCTAGCCCATAATACTTGGCAATGTAATCACTTAACAAGATGGACTCTCGTTGAAGATCAGCAAGATCAACCAACAGATCCATATAAGGAGCCATGGACTCATCCATTGAAGACCAGCAAGGTCAATCAACCAGATCCATGCTCGATTTCAGAAAACAACTCCAACTCTGTTCCAATATCTTCCTCGACGCACGCGTGGGTATCCTAGGCAACCCAGAGCCCGAGCACCGTATGGTCAGCACCCTCTAGGATCCTTCGCAGGTAACCTAGCGCTTCACGCATAGGCCGCTTCCTTGGCCCCTCATCCACCGTACCGGAAGCTCACCATTTTAATCGCACCGAGGCTGGTCAAGACCTCGGCCGACCTTGCTACGCGAGACGTCCTTCATTGACTCCCCGTCAGCAGTTGCAACTTTACCATCACGACTTTAATCACAAGACGGTCAAAATGCTCCCCCCAGCATTCTTGACATAAAACAATCATTTACAAACAGCATTTACAAACAGTATTTACAAACAGTTTACAACACAATTTCTATTTTAACTTTCATTTTTCCACATTATCCCTCATCAATCTACATTACTTATTCCATATTCCATTTATATGTATACTCATCCCATCACATCATTTCTATCTCATCACTTCAGATTCCCTCACATCGCATATCGTATATTCACATCCATACATCCACATCTATATGTGTACATTCACATCTACATGCATACATCTACATCTCTATGCATACATCCACATCCACATTCACATTCACCTCCATACATCTACATCTACATGCATACATCCACATCTACATTCACATCTACATCTATACATCTACATCTACATGCATTCATCCACCTCCACATCCACATCTACATCTATACATCTACATCTACATGCATACATCCATATCTCCATTCCCATCTACATCTATACATCTACATCTACATGCATCCATCTACCTCCACATCCACATCTACATCTATACATCTACATCTACATGCATCCATCCACCTCCACATCCACATCTACATCTATACATCTACATCTACATGCATACATCCACATCTCCATTCACATCTACATCTATACATCTACATCTACATGCATCCATCCACCTCCACATCCACATCTATATCTATACATCTACATCTACATGCATACATCCATATCTCCATTCCCATCTACATCTATACATCTACATCTACATGCATCCATCTACCTCCACATCCACATCTACATCTATACATCTACATCTACATGCATCCATCCACCTCCACATCCACATCTACATCTATACATCTACATCTACATGCATACATCCACATCCACATCTATACATCTACATCTACATGCATACATCCACATCTCCATTCACATCTACATCTATACATCTACATCTACATGCATCCATCCACCTCCACATCCACATCTACATCTATACATCTACATCTACATGCAAACATCCACATCTCCATGCATAATAAAATTCTTTTAATTAATCTAGGATGATAGTTCCTTGAATATGGTAGGAAGTCCTCTTTTTATGCTTTGAATGCATTTATTTTATGCGTAATTTCTATAAAAATTTTGCCATAGCTCCGCTACTATGACTGATAAATCTCAATTTTTTTCTAAGGGATAAAGCTTATCATTAAGAAAATAATTAGAATGGTCTCTAATTGGATCATCAATCCATAATGGTCTCTAATTGAATCATTAAGAAAACAATTAGAATGGTCTCTAATTGGGTCATCAATCCATAATGGATTGAATCAACAATGTGCATAAACTAAAAGTATAGCAAAAAGCCATTAATTTGGCCTCAAGCATAGCTTAATCTTGGATTAAGGAAAAGCTTTATGAAAAGCTTCATTTGGATTGAGAATGGGTCATGAGTATGATCATTTCTTGAGTAAGAGAGAGAATTATAAAAACCATTAGAATTTAAATATAAGTGGAAATTAACTTCTATAGCATTTATTAAATTATGTAACTCTTCACTACTATTCACCAATTTAACTTCAATAGCATTTAAAAAAAAACCATACCAATTAAACTTCTCAAGCTTGAGAGGGGTTGAGAAGAGAGAATCATTGAGAAATCATAGAAAAGATCAAAATTCAATATACTTACCTTATGATTTGCTTGATTCTTTATTCACGGTAGAGGCCCCCAACCAATCAATTGGTTTAGTATGTTGATGGAGCCACCAATGGGGATTGAAGAAAGAGAGAAGTATCAAAAACTAGTGAATTATTAAAGAATTCACAGTTCTTGGCTTAGGTAGAGTAGAGTAACAAGGCATAAGACACTATATATTTTAGCTTAGGTGGAGTAGAGTAACAAGGCATAAGACACTATCTAATTTGGCTTAGGTGGAGTAGAGTAACAAGCATAAGAGACTATATATTTTGGCTTAGGTGGAGTAGAGTAACAAAGCATAAGAGACTATATTTTGGCTTAGGTGGAGTAGAGTAACAATGCATAAGACATTATATTTTTTTCAACAAGGGGAGGCTTCTATTTATAGGAGAATTTGAGCTCCTAACCAAACAAACGGATTCTAGAATTTTCCAAGTCAGTTTGGTCACTTTTTGACCATTTTTAGGTCAGTTAAACTAACTTTTTGGAACTAGACTTGAATGAGGAGAGAGGAGAGATGAAATATCTCAATTTTTATAAGTTTAAAACTCATTCAAGCATGTGAAATATGCACCTCCTTTAAAGAACTCTCCTTCCTTACATATGTGTCATAGTTTTTTTTAACTAATAAACCTTGTACATTTTCAACTCTTCATCTTATGTGAAATATGCACCTCCTTTAAAAAAAACTCCCCTTCCTTACATATGTGTCATAATGGAATCATTTTAATATTGCTCATAGTTTTTTACTAATAAACCTTGTACATTTTCAACTCTTCATCTTATGTGAAATATGCACCTTCTTTAAAGAACTTCCCTTCCTTACATATATGTTTATTTACTAATAAACCTTGTACATTTTCAACTCTTCATCTTATGTGAAATATGCACCTCCTTTAAAGAATTCCCCTTCCTTACATATGTGTTTATTTACTAATAAACCTTGTACATTTTCAACTCTTCACCTTATGTGAGCATTTACTCATTTTTGGGTATCTTCTTTTTACAAATTGGATTTATCTCCTCCCTACACATGTATTGATGCTATTGGCCCATAGGAACCTTAATTGGACCATAGTCTAAAGATTTCTGAAAATCTAGACCTTAGGCTAAGGTTCTTTATACCTATTTCCAATTAATTCCAATTGCACATTGGAAAATTCTTTTTAAATTTCTGTTTCAGGGGAACTCATCTGAATTATAAGAGATATTTTTCTATCCAAAAATATTCAAAATCTGAATATTCTCTCTCTAGAATATTTTCTCTCTCTAGGTTAAAACAGTCACAAACAAGATCTCTTATATTTCAGAAAAGGAATTGATTACAGGGGAATATACTAGACATCAAAAAAGGGTTGGGGGAGGAATCTTACATTCTACCCCACTTAAAAAACGCGAGATGTCCTCATCTCGCAACTTGGAATAATTTTGCAAGATGCACGAATATGAGACTTAGAGAAAAATTTTAATCACGATTAACCACCAAGAAAAGTCTTAAAGAGAGCAAGATTCAAAATAAGAACAAGATTTAAACTTTATTCATTCTCGGAACTTATACAGTAAAGATAGAGAAACTCTTTACACTTCCATAAGCCCGTCCATCATATGGTCACAAAAGCAGTCCTCACAAGCTGCACAAGTATAGGGTAACTCATCTATGGGAATGATTCTGCTGGTTATTGCCGCACCTATCTCAGTGGTATGAGGTGATCTAACAAAAGGACCTCTGAGAGGCAAGCCAAAAACGGGATAAAGGCATATCTTCTCATGAGGAAGAAAACACGCCAGTAAGAAGACCCGCTCAGAAAACCCAAGATGCCTTGATCTCATGACGCAGTAGTATCGAGGACCCAAACCCAAAGCTTCAATAACCATGGCCAAGCGGACATTGTTACGAAAGTGCTGCTGACCCCAGGGTGTTACCCTAGTTATGTTTTGATAGGTCCGCCATTTGGTCTGCGCTACAGAAGTTCCTAGGTGAGGAAAAAGTGAGCGCTCATACTGTTCTATAAAGTCTTTCTTCACAGACTCTCTTGCGTCTTGAAGGTGAGAAATCATCAGGGATAAAACTAATTCCTGTTGCCAAGCCATGAAGGAGATTAAGAAAGAAAGGAGATTGATGGGAGTAAGATTACTGTGAGTGACAAGTAGAAGTTGCGACTTATATAAAGGAAGGAGCTAGCGTAACCTAGAAGCCAACGGTAACTTGCCACTGAAGTTTTACCGTCTTTTCATGATTTGCGTTTGACACATTTTTCTATAGAAGGCATTAAGAATTTTGAGATGAGGAGATAAAAGAAGCTTGTAGGCTAAGTCACCTACTTTCATTGAATTCAGATATAAGGGTCACAATATCTGGGGGATAACTTCTTATACTCCCCACGAGATAAAGAACTTCTTTTGGGCCGTACTCGAATGAAAGCCAAAACCTTGGTATCCAAAACACCGATTCTCACTTCTGAACTCATTGTTCTAAATCCTTAAAACAAGTGGGACTCCTGAGAAGTATTCTAGGGAAAGGGTCTTCCTTTTATTAAACAGAAACTTTCCTTTATTTTAGAGAGGGAATAATTATGAGATCAGAAGGGAGATTCTTACTCCTGTATACCTCGAAGGCTGGGGAGGAATCTTACACTCTAGGATCCTTCGCAGGTGACCTAGCGCTTCACTCATAGGCCGCTTCCTTGGTCCCTCATCCACCGTACCGGAAGCTCACCATTTTAATCGAACCGAGGCTGGTCAAGACCTCGGTCGACCTTGCTACGCGAGACGTCCTCCATTGACTCTCCGTCAGCAGTTGCAACTTTATCAGTTAGGTCTCCACGACCTTAATCACAAGACGGTCAAAATGCTTCCCCAGCATTCTTGACATAAAACAGCCATTTACAAACAGCATTTACAAACAGTTTACAAATACAGTTTCTATATTAACTCTCATTTTTCCACATTATCCCTCATTAATCCAACATTACTTATTCCACATTCCATGTATATGTGTACTCATCCAATCACCTCCTTTTCCATCTCTTCACTTCAGATTCCTTCACATCACATATCATATATTCACATCCATATCCACATCCATACATCCACATCCACATCCACATTCACATCCATACATCCACATCTACATGCTTATCTCCATTTTCACATCCTCATTTATACATCCACATCCCATATCCACATTCATACATACACATCCATATATCCACATCTACATCCACATCCACATTCCACATTCACATTTATACATCCACATCTACATTCACATTCACATACATCCACATCCACATTCCCATACATCCACATCTATACATCCACATTCCACATTCACATCTACATTCACATTCACATACATCCACATTCACATTCACATACATCCACATCTACATTCACATTCACATACATCCACATCCCCATTCCTATACATCCACATTTACATCCACATACATACATACATCCACATCCACATTCCACATTCACATCTATACATCCACATCTACATCCACATTCACATACATCCACATCCACATTTCCATTCACATCTATACATCCACATCCACATCCACATTCACATACATCCACATCCACATTTCCATTCACATCTATACATCCACATCCATTCACATCTATACATCCACATCTACATCCACATTTACATCTATGCATATACATCTTCATGCATATATCCATTTTCATGTTCATACATCCACACTCCCATCTCCATATCCACACATCCACATACATACATCCATTTTCACATTCCCATTTATATAACCCCATATACTTTCACATCTAATCTTTTACATCACATCCATTCTCGCCCTATCACAACCCATATACATCTTATCCTATCACATACACTTCTTACCTCATCCCCCCATACACATCTTAATTCATCTTATCACATCCTAACTCATTTCATAAGCATCTTATCACCTCTTATCACACCTCTTATCACATCCTATCACTTTCCATACACATCTTATCAATTCTTATCACATCTCATACACCTCTTATCACATCTTATCACATTTCATATCTTAAAAAAAAAAAAGAGAATTCTTTTATTTGATATAAGATTTCTCTACACATTTATTTATACATAAATTCCATTTAAGGAGACTAACACTTTCGAAATTAAAATCAATCTTTTATGCATCTTCTTATGCATGATTTCAATTTGGTAGGGAATTATACTTTTAGAATAAAAGAATTTCTCTTATGCATCTAAGTTAAGCATAAAATCCATTTATGAGGAAAATCATACTTTTAGTATAAAAAGAATATCTTTTATGCATACCTATATGCATGAAATCCAATATGATAAAAGTAACACTTTTGATATAAAAATTTTTCCTTTATGCATACTTCTATGCATGAAAATTAAAAATGATAAAAGTAACACTTTTGATATAAAAATTTTCCTTTATGCATACTTCTATGCATGAAAATTAAAAATGATAAAAGTAACACTTTTGATATAAAAATTTTCTTTTATGCATACTTTTATGTATGAAATAAAAATGATAAAAGTAACACTTTTGATATAAAAATTTATCCATTATGCATACTTCTATGCATGAAAATAAAAATGGTAAAAATAACACTTTTGATATAAAAATTTATCCTTTATGCATACTTCTATGCATGAAAGTAAAAATGATAAAAGTAACACTTTTGATATAAAAATTTATCCATTATGCATACTTCTATGCATGAAAATAAAAATGGTAAAAATAACACTTTTGATATAAAAATTTATCCTTTATGCATAATATTAAAATTCAATTTCTCCATGATTATAATGAAATTCTTTCAATTAATCTAGGATGATGATTCCTAGAATATGGTAGGAAGTCCTCTTTTTATGCTTTGAATGAAATTTTTTTATACATAATTTTTATAAAAATTTTGCCATAGCTCCGCTGCTATGACTGATAAATCTCAATTTTCTAAGGGATAAAGCTTATCATTAAGGAAATAATTAAAATGATTCTCTAATTGGATCCTCAATCCATAATGGATTGAATCATCAATATACATAAACTAAAAGCATAAGAAAAAGCCATTAATTTGGCCTCAAGCATAGCAAGCTTGATTTGGATTGAGAATGGGTCATGAGTATGACCATTTCTTGAGTGAGAGAGAGAATTTACATAAGAATCATTAGAATTTAAACATAAATGAAAATTAACTTCAATAGCATTTATTAAATTATGTAACTCTTCACTACTATTCAAACTTCAATAGCATTTAAAAAAAAACCATACCAATTAAACTTCTCAAGCTTGAGAGGGGTTGAGAAGAGAGAAACATTGAGAAATTATAGAAAAGAGCAATATTCACTAATTACCTTATAAATTTCTTGATTCTTTGTTCACGGTAGAGGCCCCCAACCAATCAATTGGTTAAGTATGTTGATGGAGTCACTAATGGGGATTGAAGAAAGAGGGAAGCTCCAAAAACTAGTGAATTATTAAATGAATTCACAGTTCTTGGCTTAGGTGGAGTAGAGTAACGATGCATAAACACTATCTATTTTTCAACAAGGGGGAGGCTTCTATTTATAGAAAAAATTGAGCTCCTAACCAAACAAACTGATTCTAGAATTTTCTAAATCAGTTTGGTCAATATTTGACCATTTTTAGGTCAGTTAAGCTAACTTTTTGGAACTAGACTTGAATGAGGAGAGAGGAGAGATGAAATATCTCAATTTTTATGAGTTTAAAACTCATTCAAGCATGTGAAATATGCACCTCCTTTAAAGAATTCCCCTTCCTTACATATGTGTCATAATGGAATCATTTTAATATTGCTCATAGTTTTTTTACTAATAAACCTTGTACATTTTCAACTCTTCATCTTATGTGAAATATGCACCTCCTTTAAAGAATTCCCCTTCCTTACATATGTGTCATAATGGCATCATTTTAATATTGCTCATAGTTTTTTACTAATAAACCTTGTACATTTTCAACTCTTCATCTTATGTGAGCATTTACTCATTTTTGGATACCCAAAATATCTCATATTTTTAATATTGCTCATAGTTTTTTACTAATAAACCTTGTACATTTTCAACTCTTCACCTTATGTGAGCATTTACTCATTTTTGGGTATCTTCTTTTTACAAATTTGGATTTATCTCTTCCCTACACATGGATTGATGCTATTGGCCCATAGGAACCTTAATTGGACCATAGTCTAAAGATTTCTGAAAATCTAGACCCTTAGACTAAGGTTCTTTATACCTATTTAAAATTAATTCCAATTGCACATTGGAAAATTCTTTTTGAATTTCTGTTTCATGGGAACTCATCTGAATTATAAGAGATATTTTTCTATCCAAAAATATTCAAAATCTGAATATTCTCTCTCTAGAATATTTTCTCTCTCTAGGCTAAAATAGTTAGCAACAGGGTCTTTATATTTCTGAAGAGGGTTGATTACAGGGGAAGATACTAGACATCAAAAAGGGGTTGGGGGAGGAATCTTACATTCTACCCCACTTAAAAAACGCGAGATGTCCTCATCTCGCAACTTGTGATAATTTCGCAAGATTCACGAATATGAGACTTAGAGAAAAATTTTAATCAAGATTAACCACCAAGATAAGTCTTAAAGAGAGCAAGATTCAAAATACGAACAAGATTTAAACTTTATTCATTCTCGAAACTTATACAGTAAAGATAGAGGAACTCTTTACACTTCCATAAGCCCGTCCATCATATGGTCACAAAAGCAGTCCTCACAAGCTGCACAAGTATAAGGTAACTCATCTATGGGAATGATTCTGTGGGTTATTGCTGCGCCTATCTCAGTGGTATGAGGTGTTCTAACAAAAGGACCTCTGAGAGGCAAGCCAAAAACGGGGTAAAGGCATATCTTCTCATGAGGAAGAAAACACGCCAGTAAGAAGACCCGCTCAGAAAACCCAGGATGCCTTGATCTCATGACGCAGTAGTATCGGGGACCCAAACCCAAAGCTTCGATAACCATGGCCAAGCGAACATTGTTACGAAAGTGCTGCTGACCCCAGGGTGTTACCCTAGTTATGTCTTGATAGGTCCGCCATTTGGTGTGCGCTACAGAAGTTCCTAGGTGAGGAAAAAGTGAGCGCTCATACTGTTCTATAAAATCCTTCTTCACAGACTCACTTGCGTCTTGAAGGTGAGGAATCATTATGGATAAAACTAGTTCTTGTTGCCAAGCCATGAAGGAGATTAAGAAAGAGAGGAGATCGATGGAAGTAAGATTACTGCTGTGAGCGACAGGTAAAAGTTACGACTTATATAAAGGAAGGAGTTAGCGTAACCTAGAAGCCAACGGTATCTTGTCACTGAAGTTTTATCGTCTTTCCTTGATTTGGGTTTGGCACATATTTCTATGAAATACATTAAGAACTTTGAGATGAGGAGGTAAAAGAAGCTTGTAGGCTAAGTCACCTACTTTCATTGAATTCAGATATAAGGCTCACAATATCTGGGGGATAAGTTCTTATACTCCCCAAGAGATAAAGAACTTCTTTTGGGTCGTACTCGAATGAAAACCAAAACCTTGGTATCCAAAACACCGATTTTCACTTCTGAACTCATTGTTCTGAATCCTTAAAACAGCGTGACTCTTGAGAAGCATTCTAGAGAAAGGGTCTTCCTTTTTTTTTTAAAACAGAATCTTTCTTTTATTTTAGAGAGGGACTAAGATCAAAAAGGGAGATTCTTACTCCTGTATACCTCGAAGGCAGGGGAGAATCTTACATTCTACCCCACTTGAAAAGTGCGAGATGTCCTCATCTCGCAAGGTAGAGGACAACTCTTTTTCTTAAGATCCAATTTATTCTGGGGTTCTTTATATTCTGGTCAACCCAACAGAATACGGGGATAATTATCCCTTATATAGAACTCATCATTAAATAACAATTCATTCAGATCATATCATTTATATCTTTAACACGATAATGGTCCATTAGTCTGAAAATTTTCTTTCTGAACATTCCTCCACAGGAATTTTTGTTAAGCAAGTTCTCAATTTGTCATCCCTTAACTTAATCTACCGTCTCAAGTGTTAACAGTAGCAATCTGACAGCACAATCCACTAATCTCATAGTGATTTGCTGAAATCATTATCATCATTCCAGTTATGAATATCATCACTGGGACTCGTCCCATTCATCCTCATTGTGGTTTCGCTCAGCTTATTACATTTCAACTTAATTTTGGAAATCGTCATTTTTCAATCAGAATCCAATTCAATTCATCAATTCTCAAACAGAATTAAAAATCATATCAACCACATTCGAAATCATCATCTGGATAGCATTAACGCTTATAATTTCAAGTCTTAGATTTACTCGTATATACTGTCAGTAAAGAGCTGCAGTTATACTCTCGGTATATACGGATAGTCACGGCCCTTGGAATTATAAGGTAAATACCATCATGTCTAGGTCTCAAGCAAGTCAGGGTTCCATACAATTGCGGTACTTCCAATTGAAGACCCAATTACTAATTTACGAATTCCAATTTGAATTAACAATTTGTATGAATTATATCAAACAATTACAACCTTTTTGTGCGTCTTGATAAACTTTTGACATAATTTGCTCCTCAGTTGATCTTATTGGAGATCTATGACTTAAGTCTGATAAATAGATTTTTCTTTATCCGATCGTCCGAAAAAAAAACATTTATATATTTATATACAAGTTGCAATAATTACATAGAGTGGTTCGGCTCCAAAATTCAAAATCTCTTCGAGAGACGTATAAGACGACGGTACTGGGCCATAGTCATGCCCTGTTACATAAGTTCTCTAACTGCGAAGGAAATTATTATTTTCTCCTTAGGGATAAATCGACTAAGGAGTCTATAAATTTGACATGAAAGTCTGAAATTTCGAGGTGTCGAATGATATAGAATGACACCACGCACCATTTTCAGCTTTAACAGGATCATAGTCAATGAGAGATTCTGCCACAGCATTGTACAGCGGTTGCAATGAGCGTGGACATATTGCCCTGCAACCCACTTATGTTGTATTCTCTCCACTGGGGTAGGAAAATATAAATCCTTGAAATGGCGTGCAAGTCTTACTCGGCTTGTTTGAGTTGAAGCGGAAGAGATGAGATGCTCGAAGGCAAATGCAATCATATCTTGAGACTGGGTGACGTCGGGAATACCAGATAAATGTGGAACTTCCATCTATAAAAACAATTTCTTTGATTAAAATTTCTTCATTAAAGAAGCTTACGGGATGAAAATACATTATGAAAATGCTGTTTCTGAATTCTTATTACCAATTTCAGATAAGAATTTAATTATCTTTATTAGCTTTCAAAAGCGGCTCTGATACCAACTGTGAGATCCCACTGTTCCCACCGAGCAACGGATTCAAGATACTGGCAGCGGAAGTAGCACATCATGCGTGGGTAGGGGTCTCACACTCGGGGCCTCGCCCACGGATATCCGGACAAGAGACTAATCCGTCGGTTTGTCCAAAACCGAAACTGGAAAAACTTCCTTTACTCGGAAAGTATGGGCGATTCCACCAGGATAACTCTTTACTCTAACGTAGTCAAGATCATTATGGATCAACTGATCTGACTGCACCTTTAACGGTACTTGGTCAAATCAAGGTAGAAACTTGCACTTGGATCATTGGGATCAACGCTTTTTTCCCCATCAAGAGGCACAGCCGTTGATTCCTATCCATAGAACAATTTCTATCCGGGATTTACTTTATCTATCGTAAAAACAAAGTTGAGTCTCGATTTATGGATCCATCAGTCCAGCCTAACCCCATCCGATCCCATGGGTTAGCCAACCGCCCAACCACTGTAGTGATGGGATCCAATTTGGAATTTGGTTAGGTTTTGTCCCGGGTACCAAGGAAAAGAGTTCCAAGGCCCCCTAGCCGGAATTTCATGCAAACATAAAACTAGCCACACCACTTACACACCCAATATGAAAATTGCCTTTTTCTTAGCATCAGCTAACTTTAAAACAATCCTTTAATGAAACCATAGTACCACTGATCACAATCTCCCAATTTATCCAGTTGATTCATAATTTCCCATCATTCCTTCATCAGAGTATCTATGGCATCATTGGCAACTAGAACGCTCACCACCTGTCCACACAGAGGCCGTTTCCATAGTTCCTAGCCCATAATACTTGGCAATATAATCACTTATCAAGATGGACTCTCGTTGAAGATCAGCAAGATCAACCAACAGATCCATATAAAAGAGCCATGGACTCATCCGTTGAGGACCAGCAAGGTCAGTCAACCAGATCCATGCCCGGTTTCACAAAACAACTCTTACTCCTTGTTCCAATATCTTCCTCGACGCACGCGTGGGTATCCTGGGCGACCCAGAGCCCGAGCACCGTATGGTCAGCACCCTCTAGGATCCTTCGCAGGTGACCTAGCGCTTCACTCATAGGCCGCTTCCTTGGTCCCTCATCCACCGTACCGGAAGCTCACCATTTTAATCGAACCGAGGCTGGTCAAGACCTCGGTCGACCTTGCTACGCGAGACGTCCTCCATTGACTCTCCGTCAGCAGTTGCAACTTTATCAGTTAGGTCTCCACGACCTTAATCACAAGACGGTCAAAATGCTTCCCCAGCATTCTTGACATAAAACAGCCATTTACAAACAGCATTTACAAACAGTTTACAAATACAGTTTCTATATTAACTCTCATTTTTCCACATTATCCCTCATTAATCCAACATTACTTATTCCACATTCCATGTATATGTGTACTCATCCAATCACCTCCTTTTCCATCTCTTCACTTCAGATTCCTTCACATCACATATCATATATTCACATCCATATCCACATCCATACATCCACATCCACATCCACATTCACATCCATACATCCACATCTACATGCTTATCTCCATTTTCACATCCTCATTTATACATCCACATCCCATATCCACATTCATACATACACATCCATATATCCACATCTACATCCACATCCACATTCCACATTCACATTTATACATCCACATCTACATTCACATTCACATACATCCACATCCACATTCCCATACATCCACATCTATACATCCACATTCCACATTCACATCTACATTCACATTCACATACATCCACATTCACATTCACATACATCCACATCTACATTCACATTCACATACATCCACATCCCCATTCCTATACATCCACATTTACATCCACATACATACATACATCCACATCCACATTCCACATTCACATCTATACATCCACATCTACATCCACATTCACATACATCCACATCCACATTTCCATTCACATCTATACATCCACATCCACATCCACATTCACATACATCCACATCCACATTTCCATTCACATCTATACATCCACATCCATTCACATCTATACATCCACATCTACATCCACATTTACATCTATGCATATACATCTTCATGCATATATCCATTTTCATGTTCATACATCCACACTCCCATCTCCATATCCACACATCCACATACATACATCCATTTTCACATTCCCATTTATATAACCCCATATACTTTCACATCTAATCTTTTACATCACATCCATTCTCGCCCTATCACAACCCATATACATCTTATCCTATCACATACACTTCTTACCTCATCCCCCCATACACATCTTAATTCATCTTATCACATCCTAACTCATTTCATAAGCATCTTATCACCTCTTATCACACCTCTTATCACATCCTATCACTTTCCATACACATCTTATCAATTCTTATCACATCTCATACACCTCTTATCACATCTTATCACATTTCATATCTTTAAAAAAAAAAAAAAAGAGAATTCTTTTATTTGATATAAGATTTCTCTACACATTTATTTATACATAAATTCCATTTAAGGAGACTAACACTTTCGAAATTAAAATCAATCTTTTATGCATCTTCTTATGCATGATTTCAATTTGGTAGGGAATTATACTTTTAGAATAAAAGAATTTCTCTTATGCATCTAAGTTAAGCATAAAATCCATTTATGAGGAAAATCATACTTTTAGTATAAAAAGAATATCTTTTATGCATACCTATATGCATGAAATCCAATATGATAAAAGTAACACTTTTGATATAAAAATTTTTCCTTTATGCATACTTCTATGCATGAAAATTAAAAATGATAAAAGTAACACTTTTGATATAAAAATTTTCCTTTATGCATACTTCTATGCATGAAAATTAAAAATGATAAAAGTAACACTTTTGATATAAAAATTTTCTTTTATGCATACTTTTATGTATGAAATAAAAATGATAAAAGTAACACTTTTGATATAAAAATTTATCCATTATGCATACTTCTATGCATGAAAATAAAAATGGTAAAAATAACACTTTTGATATAAAAATTTATCCTTTATGCATACTTCTATGCATGAAAGTAAAAATGATAAAAGTAACACTTTTGATATAAAAATTTATCCATTATGCATACTTCTATGCATGAAAATAAAAATGGTAAAAATAACACTTTTGATATAAAAATTTATCCTTTATGCATAATATTAAAATTCAATTTCTCCATGATTATAATGAAATTCTTTCAATTAATCTAGGATGATGATTCCTAGAATATGGTAGGAAGTCCTCTTTTTATGCTTTGAATGAAATTTTTTTATGCATAATTTTTATAAAAATTTTGCCATAGCTCCGCTGCTATGACTGATAAATCTCAATTTTCTAAGGGATAAAGCTTATCATTAAGGAAATAATTAAAATGATTCTCTAATTGGATCCTCAATCCATAATGGATTGAATCATCAATATACATAAACTAAAAGCATAAGAAAAAGCCATTAATTTGGCCTCAAGCATAGCAAGCTTGATTTGGATTGAGAATGGGTCATGAGTATGACCATTTCTTGAGTGAGAGAGAGAATTTACATAAGAATCATTAGAATTTAAACATAAATGAAAATTAACTTCAATAGCATTTATTAAATTATGTAACTCTTCACTACTATTCAAACTTCAATAGCATTTAAAAAAAAACCATACCAATTAAACTTCTCAAGCTTGAGAGGGGTTGAGAAGAGAGAAACATTGAGAAATTATAGAAAAGAGCAATATTCACTAATTACCTTATAAATTTCTTGATTCTTTGTTCACGGTAGAGGCCCCCAACCAATCAATTGGTTAAGTATGTTGATGGAGTCACTAATGGGGATTGAAGAAAGAGGGAAGCTCCAAAAACTAGTGAATTATTAAATGAATTCACAGTTCTTGGCTTAGGTGGAGTAGAGTAACGATGCATAAACACTATCTATTTTTCAACAAGGGGGAGGCTTCTATTTATAGAAAAAATTGAGCTCCTAACCAAACAAACTGATTCTAGAATTTTCTAAATCAGTTTGGTCAATATTTGACCATTTTTAGGTCAGTTAAGCTAACTTTTTGGAACTAGACTTGAATGAGGAGAGAGGAGAGATGAAATATCTCAATTTTTATGAGTTTAAAACTCATTCAAGCATGTGAAATATGCACCTCCTTTAAAGAATTCCCCTTCCTTACATATGTGTCATAATGGAATCATTTTAATATTGCTCATAGTTTTTTTACTAATAAACCTTGTACATTTTCAACTCTTCATCTTATGTGAAATATGCACCTCCTTTAAAGAATTCCCCTTCCTTACATATGTGTCATAATGGCATCATTTTAATATTGCTCATAGTTTTTTACTAATAAACCTTGTACATTTTCAACTCTTCATCTTATGTGAGCATTTACTCATTTTTGGATACCCAAAATATCTCATATTTTTAATATTGCTCATAGTTTTTTACTAATAAACCTTGTACATTTTCAACTCTTCACCTTATGTGAGCATTTACTCATTTTTGGGTATCTTCTTTTTACAAATTTGGATTTATCTCTTCCCTACACATGGATTGATGCTATTGGCCCATAGGAACCTTAATTGGACCATAGTCTAAAGATTTCTGAAAATCTAGACCCTTAGACTAAGGTTCTTTATACCTATTTAAAATTAATTCCAATTGCACATTGGAAAATTCTTTTTGAATTTCTGTTTCAGGGGAACTCATCTGAATTATAAGAGATATTTTTCTATCCAAAAATATTCAAAATCTGAATATTCTCTCTCTAGAATATTTTCTCTCTCTAGGCTAAAATAGTTAGCAACAGGGTCTTTATATTTCTGAAGAGGGTTGATTACAGGGGAAGATACTAGACATCAAAAAGGGGTTGGGGGAGGAATCTTACAAGGTGTGTGTGGTTGAGAAAACAAATTGTAGATTTGATGCTGTGAATGTTGTGGAAACTAGTTTAGGAAAGGATTCATTGGTTACTTTTGATAAGTTGATGTTAGCACCACAAAAAAACACCAATGTGAAGAAGCAGGTTGTGTGTTGTTTTCTTCTTTTTTTAAAAATTCAAAAAAAATAAAATAAAATAAAAAATATAAGGCACCATTGATTGAGCCAGGAACTTGCATTTCATCCCCTAGCATTGGCACAATCTAATTTTCATCAATTGGATAAGTATTATGCACCCAAGACTACAAATTACCAATGCTTGCAGAAAACTTCTTGTGAAAGTGCAAGAAGTTATTCATGGCGTGAACCATTTTCCTACAGTTTCATGCCGCGAGTCGCTCAGCGATTTTAGTCGAAAATCACGGGATTACATTTCAAAAATAAAAACCCTTATCCTGACACCTCTGACACGATTCAGTTTGCCAAAAATTGGATCACGTGAAAGTGCAGTAGACTTTCATGACGTCGTGAACCATTTTCGAAGTAGTTCACGGTGTGAAACACTTTCGAAGTAGTTCATGGCGTGAAACACTTTTTGTTTCACGACATGAACTCAATCCCGCTATTTCACGAGAAGACTAAAACCAACGAATTAACAGAACTAAGGCTGTGAGGGTCGGATAAAGAAGGAATTTAATCTTAAGGAGGAGAAAGATTGGATCATGTGAAAGTGCAGTAGACTCTCACGATGTGAACCATTTTCGAAGTAGTTCACGGTGTGAAACACTTTTAGTTTCACGATGTGAACCATTTGTTCTGCAATTTCATGATGTGAATCATCTTTTCACGACGTGAACAAATATTTCATGACGTGAAATTGTCTCTTCTATTTCAGGCCTCCTGAAGAACAGTCTTATCAAATCATACATACATGCACTTAAGATCTAGAAAAGTCATCAGAGATGATCTTAAACCTAACGATAGTGCATCAAATCATCCAGGAACTTCCTATCAAAGAAGTGTGGGATCGAGACAGTCTGCAAGAACACACTTAAGTGTCTTGAAAAACCAGACCACCGCATAAACCAGTAGTGTGAGGAATCCATGGAAGAAGGACTGAGATACAGTGGGTTTGGGGAAGGTGACAAACCATACTCTCCAACCAAGTCCAGTGGGATCATTGATATAGCCCGAGGATTTTTTGGTCTCCAAACTGGTCATGATGAAGAAGTGCAATCTGCGGGCATGGGTCCATCAACTAGCACTGGACTCAGTCCAAGACAAGAAGGGCCATTCCAGACGTTGAATTCTAGGCTGTCAAATACTGGCACCCCTCGAATTAGACGAGATATGGAAAGTGCAGTTAGGAGGGTCAAATATTCTTTCCCACCTTTGAGGAAATGGAATTGGACTTCCAACAAAGTGAGGTGGAATAACAACTCTAAGAATTGAGCTTAAAAAAACAAGAGCTTGATACTCGTAGGGCAAGAGCTGAGAGAAAAGAGATAGATAATGTTAACCATCTCCAATCACAAGGAAAGGAATCTGAAATTGCTACAGGTAGAGGCGATGGGGATATTCCGAACCTAGAACCCATCAATGAGGAATCCAGAATGGAGGAAGGGGTTACAACCAGAGAAGAAGAGGGTAACATAGCCAACTTGGTTGTAGAAGTTGAGGATCGGCTTTATACCAAGAAGGACATAGAGCTAATGATGATCAATCACCCTACATTCTTATAAGATATGGAGCTCTTAATTACACAAAGACGCATACTATTGGGGAATCCCACTAGGATACCACAATCAGACAAGTCCTTGAGCCTGAGATACCAAGAAGAGCCAATATGGGTAGGGGACGAGGTCTAGGAAGGGGGAGAGAAATTCCCCAGAGACCTAGAAACGATCCAGCCATGGACCTTAATGGAGCCACAAGGACATACTTGTTGAATATTGTAGCTGAGATGGGTAGGGGGATGGTCAGGGAGTTGGGCTCTACTCTAGAACCTCGACCTTCCCAGATGAAACCCCATATCATCTCAAAAAAGTTCTTTGGGGATGGACATCCTATCTAGCATGTAGAGATTTTTGAATCTACATGTGAAACTTGCGGACCAGTCAGTGATGTGACCATGATACATGCTTTTTCACTAACCTTAGAAGGAAAAGCTCATCAGTGGTTCAAAACCCTTAAGCCAACATCAAACACAGAAGGAAGATGAGTCTGTGAGAGTCTATGTTTCTCGCCTAAAACACTTGAATTCGAGATGCAAAATTCGGGAAAGATTGACAGATGATCAGTTACCTTATTTCAGGAGAGGGGCTAGAGACCATAAAATGCATGATTACTTAGTACTAGCCTGGCCAGCTACCCTTGATGCATGCTACAAATTGGCAATCAAATATAAAGATAACATGTTAGAATTGCAACAACCTGATGATGTTAGAACATCGAGAGCAACCACGACTTTGTGTCTCGAGTCATCAAGAAATTGGAACTCAAAGCAAACAAGTCGGACATATGACTATGGATGAGCTCAGCAATGCCATATTGGAGAAATTAAAGATAAGGGAAGGAAGAGAGATGTCGAGCCATGGGCATAGTCAACTTTACCCCCCGCGTGGTGCTCCATGTGCAGACTAAACCATACCACCACTGAATGTCCGTAGTTAAGGGCAAGACCATTACTGTATTGCGCACATTGTGTAAAATTGGGCAATCATGACACATCATCATGTATATTTCCAAGGTTTCAAAATATAGCACAACTGCAAACACATAGAGCCTTAGTGGTTTTGCCGGCACCACTTGTGCAAACCACTGCCAACCCAACCCTTGTTCCGGGTACAAGACGCTTCACCCTCGCCACCACCACTAATTCTACCGCCACAACCACCACAAGACAAGATCAATCAAGTAGTGATTGAAGAGCCATCAGAAGATATTGAACTAGCCTGGGAACTAGAATTTAGTGGGGAGAATACTATGAGGATATGGGTGATGTCACGCCAGAGTATTATGTCCTACAAAATAACAAGACAGTACCTGTGTTTCAAACCACGGTATAATGGAAGGACAAGGAAATCAACTCAAATCTGAGAAGAGGACCTTTACAATGCTATGGCTATGGTGGGCCACATCGAGTAGCCGAATGCCCAAATAGGAATATAACTCATACACACCAGCCACAACAAGTGGTGTTGACCACACCCAATGACATGCCAGTGCTCACTTGCACTAAGTGTGGAATTGATCATCTGATCAAAGTTTGTCCCTACTGAGCAAGTGGTTTTGCTTCTACTGCTAATCAAGCCACCATTCGTACCATTAGTGTACAGTCTAGGAAGATCACACCGCTCAATGTCTTAACACAAGCTTAAGCTCAGTTAGGCGACAAAGGAAGGAATCAGGCGGATGCTACTATTTCCAAATCTGGTTGTAGGAGAAGAGTGAAGAAATCAAGAAAGGGGGACACATGGGTTACAATCCAAGATGGATTTGAAGAAGATACAATTGATACTGGATCCACACAATCAAAGGAAGAGGGGGTTCAAGGGATCAATCTGGAAGGATTAGACCTAGGAAAACAAGGAGACAACCAGCAACCCCAAAGGGGGTTGGTGAATATCCTAATGCTGACGAAGAAATAAGGAAGTTAGAAGATGCCAAGGCCCTAGTTGAAAAGTACCAACAAATTTATGAAACTAAGCCTAGGGCCAACCGAGTAAGGGATACCATCTATCCACTGGTGGATGTACCACCCCGCAATAGGGCCTTAAACTTATCCACCCTGATTTCGGAAGAAACTGAAGCAGACTCCCAAACAAACACAATGACTAGAATGTTGGAGGAAAATGAGTTGGGGGGTTCCATTCATTCTTTTCCCGTGGAAGAATACGAGACATCTCGATGGGAAGAACACTCTATATCTAAGGAACCTAGGGATGTAGGAAGCCTAGCAGCTGTGTTATCCACATCTGTCTAGATGCCCTTGGGTTACGCAATTCACCCACCCTATGGATAGATGTAAAAGAATGGGTCGAAGGAGGTCTAAGGCCAGTGGAGAATATGGATGAGGCTCTGCCACCCTTGGTAGAAAGACCCTTGAGGCATAACAAGGAAATGCGAGTGGTCAAGATACCAGGTAACCAACTGGGACGCTACTATGAGAGTGACGACACGAATGCTACCATCCCAATTCATCATAATGGATACTAGGCGTTAGCCATCCTGGATACGGTGGGGCAGGTGTCAGCATCATTACCAAACATTACTGGGAAAATTGGGGGAACTCGGATTTAAAAAGAGCAGATCTAATCATTAAGATGGCTGATGGAACATCTTCGAGACCCATTGGGCTCTTGAAAAATGTGAAATTCAGACTCTTTACGTTTCAGTATCATCATACATTTGTGGCCATGGACTTCTTACGCCAACCTGGTACATATGACATAATATTGGGATAACCTTTCATGAGGGAATCCAAATTGGTGCATGATTGGGCTTTGGATCATGTATATGTACGCAGGGACTCACAAACATTAAAGATTGATCTAAGAGCATGGAAGGCACACCCCATGGAAGGGAAATTGTTCGGTAAACGACTCAATCACAACGGAGCAAACCACATCCCTATAGATATGCCAGCCCCCCACAGAGGGGGAAACCAAGGATGAGGAGGATACGGAGATGTATGCATCACTACCTTGCCGCTCGGATTTTTGTGAGAATTGGATGCATGTGTTGGTCACAATTGATGTGATGCAACCTAAGGGAACCCAATATTTAGAATCTGGAAACATCCCTATGAATTCTATCTACATGGTTGATTGTTGGCAAACCATGGATGGGGAGTTAATGGAGGAGATGTCAAGTACAGAAGGTACTGTGGCAAGAATTCAAACCGATAGTCAGAGCGCATCAGGTGATGGTGGAAACAAAAACGGTACCTAGTCCGACAAAACGCATTGCTCTGTGAAGCAAACCAATGGATGCCCACCAATGGTTGAGATACCTTGAGGCTACAAGGGTACATGATGAATTCTCTAAGGATTGGGGCGAAGAGTTGAGTAAAATACAGTTGGAAGGGAGGAATCTAGAGAAAATCACCCTTAAGGAAACCGATACACCCAAACTTACAAAAACGGGATGCCGAAAACACAACAAAGCCTTGGCAAAACGTGAGGCCAAGAAAATCATGGAAAAGATAAAAAAAGACAATGAGGACAAAACGGATGTACTCTTAGTGCCTAACCATTTCAAGAACTATACAATTGATGATCAAAGAGTAGTCCAGTTAACAGCCACTAGGGTAAAAGAGGAAGGGCTATCGACATCATACAATGGCCCGGCTAGAAGTCAAGTAGGTTGATATTGCGAAATCAAGGGAAGAAGCAAGGCCTATATATATTGCTAAAGATTTGACCTCTACAGAAGAAGTAGAGCTTATTGCTCTTCTCAAGGAATACAAGGATTGTTTTGCCTGGAACTATAAGGAAATGAAAGGGGTACCGCCCGAGGTGGTACAATATATGATTCCAATTATGGAAGGATCCTACCAGGCAAAAACCATACTGCATGAGGTGGTACAATATATGATTCCAATTATGGAAGGATCATGGCCTACCAGGCAGAAACCATACCAGATTAATCCAAAGTATGTAGCAATTGTAAAGGAGGAAATTGATAAGCTCATTATGCTGCTGACTTTATCTATGAGATCAAACATACGGATTTGTTATCACCCATTGTGATAGTGCCTAAAAAAAATGAAAAATTGAGAGTATGTGTTGATCTTAAGAAAGTAAATGCAGCCACTCGAAGGGACCATTACCCATTACTATATATCGAACATATGTCCTGGAAAGAGTGGCTAGAAGGGAAGCGTACAGCTTCTTGGATGGGTTTTCAGGGTATAATCAGGTGTCCATATCACCAGAAGACCAACATAAGACTGCCTTCAATACCATGTGGGGAACATTCATTTACAGGTCATGCCATTTGGTCTTACAAATGCCCTAGCAACCTTTCAAAGATTGATGTGCACAGCTTTTAAGGACTACTTGCAAAAGTGGTTGGAAGTGTTTATTGATGATCTATGCGCACATTCTCGATGGGAAGATCATTTGAACTGCTTGAGGAAGGTGTTTTAATGTTGCTGATTATATCGGATATCACTAAACCCTTTGAAGTGCCAGTTCTGGGTGAAGCATGGTGTGATACTAGGACACATAGTCTCAAAAAATGGCATATCCATTGATGATAGCAAGGTCAAGTTGATCTTGGAACTACCACCGCCCACCAACTACAAAGGTGTGCAAAGGTATATGGGTCATGTGGGTTATTATCTCGACACTTCATCATATTTTATGCGGAGATAGCCAGACCCTTATATAAACTGCTCATTGTCTTTTATGCGGACCAAGGAGTGTTAAGAGGCTTATGATTGTTTGAAGTAAGCCTTGGCAAGCGCACCCATTTTGCGACCCCCCAATTGGGATCTTATATTCCACATACACATCAATGCATCAAATTTTGCAATTGGTTGTGTGCTAGCCAACCTAGTGAATTCAAGTTGGACTATCCAGTTTGCTTTGCTAGCCATCAATTGAATGATGCAGAGGTGAACTACACCACTACCGAAAGAGAAGGATTTCCATGGTCTAAGCAGTCAAGAAATACAGACATTATATTGGCTAACAAATTCATATTTTTTGTGGATCATCAAGCTTTGTTATATCTATTGAATAAACCTTACACCACAAGAAGAATCACACGTTGGCTACTATTGTTGTTGGAATTTGACTTTACTGTCATGATAAGGAAGGGAAAACAACGTGTTGGCTGACCACCTTGTTGAGATATCGAGCTCGTCCAGTGAGGCGATGGCCACTGACGACCCGCTTGGGGGATAGGCCCCACACTTACACCACTGGCATGGTTGGTGAGATCTTGGGTGATATGCAGCCAGTGGGATGACAGGCTGTGTGACAGCCATTCTAGAGACTGGCATAGTTATAACGCCAGCTCATTTAGTCGGGTTCACACTATAGAGAACCCATGTATGTATTGGTTGAGTACCTTTCATATTGTGTGTACTCTTATTCTTGTATATGGTGTGTTGAGTGTTGCGTAGAGAAGAAGATTTTCAGCCACTCACCTTGTGTGTTCTCTATTAGGGTTTTGTGAGTGTGTGTGTGTGCTTGCAAGAGCTCAAGCTCTCTTCCCCCCTGCATCTTTTCATGGTATCAGAGCCTGGTTCATGCTAAGGGCTGAGCTGCAAGCAAGAGAACCACAGGAAGCGGTACGAGGGTAAGAGCTTCAACTACTCTTCCCTATTTGTGTTGGTGACTACACCCTTGTCGGGAGCTCTACGGGAGGCACCGGCAACATGATCTCTGATTGAGGAGCTTTCTTCGCGGGAGTAAAGCTATAGGGCAACTATACAATCCTATCGGACCACGATTTTTGAGCCAAAAACGCGTTTCGGGCGCGTCTGGACCTCTGTTCTTCAGAAAGCAGGCGATTTCGAGCACTGCGGGTAAGTCATCGATTCTCTAAAGAACTCTGTTTTAAGAACTGCAGGAAGACAGATTGACTGTGCAGACACTGTGGGTGCTGCAAAGAGGTCTACAATTGCCATTGGGTGTATGTATGCACATTGAAGTCACTGGTTGTGACATTTGAGAGTACTACAGTACCGCTGCAGAAAATACAGCATTTGTGCAGAAAACAACCAGAGTGCAGTTTCTGGTAAAATTGTGTGTTTGGCAAGATGTCTAATGATGGCATAACACAGATTGTGGCTGAGAAGCTGGATAAGAATAACTTCTATGCTTGGAGGTTCAAGTTGACGAATTTCCTGATGGGAAAAGGCTATTGGGACTACATAGAAGGTGAGCATGAAGAGGCACCGGAGATACCGGATATAAATTCGACTGCTACAGATGTGAAAGAGTTTAAAGACTGGAACCAAGGAGCCAGGAAGGTTATGTATTGGCTTTCCATTAGTATACAGGACACCATGATTGGGCACATTCAAGATGCCAAGTCCCCTAAGGAGGCGTGGGACACCTTGGTAAAACTTTATGAAACAAATACCAAGGCACGTAAGATACAGTTGAAGAATGAACTTCATACTGTGGAGAAAAAGAGCATGTCTGTGAATGACTATGCGTTGAAGATAAAGGGTATTGTGGAATCCCTTGCATCTATTGGTGTGTCAGTAGATGATGATGATAAGGTGGAGGTCTGTCTACGTGGTCTCGGGCCACAATACAAGGCGCTCAAGACGTCCATTTAGACTCGGGAAAACATTCCCAACTTTACAGATTTGGTGTCTATGCTGATTATCGAAGAGAAGAGCTTGGGTGAAGACCAACAGCCTTCACAAAGCAAAAATAGTTCAGAGCAACAGGCCTTCTACACGAGTTCAGGAAGAGGACGAGGTAGAGGAGGCCGTGGACGCGGTCAAGGAGGTGGCCGAACAGGTAATCTAAATTATGGTCAGCAGCAGCAGCAACAACAACAATAGTCCCAAAATCAACAACAATAACAATAACACGCAGGTGGAAGAGGTAAATTTAGAGGCAGGGGGAGTCAAAGAGGCCGTGGAAACTGGCAAAGGCAATATAATGATGCACGTGAATGCTATTATTGTGGTAAGCCTGGACATGTGCAGGCAGAATGTTATAAGAAGCAGGCTGACATGCAAAATGGGAAAGTGCAGCAAAACAACTATGCATCCTCAAGTAGAAATAATGAGGATAATGAAAGGTTGTTTGTTATGCAGCATGTCGTGAATGCCATGTCTGAAAATGTTGATGCAGCACAAAAAGATAATGTATGGTATGTGGATTCAGGCGCTTCGAACCACATGACGAGTCATGGGGAGTGGTTCAAGGAGATGAAAAACCCGAAAAGACCAGGTTTTGTGGAAACAGGGGATGACACTGCTCATCCAATTGCCCACGTTGGAGATGTGCCATTGTCTATGCAGGATGGCAAAGTGAAGTACCTTGCAGATGTACTTCATGTACCGAACATAACAAAGAATCTGGTTTCAGTTGGCCAGATGATTGAGCAAGGTTTGCAGGTTCGGTTTAACCCTGATGGATGTTATGTTGAAGATTTTAAAGACAAGTGCAATTTGCAAAAGGCAACAGAGTGGGCAGAATGTTTACATTAAATGTAGACATGCCTGAAATGAGTGCTGCGATGTTTGCAAATGGTTCAGGAATTGTTGCAGACACAGACATTTGGCATAAAAGGATTGGACATGTAAATGTGCAGAGATTGAAGTCTATGCAGACAAAAGGAATTGTGACAGGGCTGCCAAAATTTAAAGTGGAAGGTATACAGAAAATATGTGAAGCATGCCAATTTGGGAAACAAACAAAGCATGTGTTTCCACGTAACAGATATGTGAGCAAAAATGCACTAGATGTTATGCATTCAGATATATGGGGTCCTACGAAGACCATATCTATGGGAGGCTGCAGGTACTATGTGACTTTCATTGATGACCACACAAGGAAAGTGTGGGTATATTTCATGAAGGAGAAGAGTGAGGTGCTCACTCACTTTCAGAATTTCAGAGTTTTGGTTGAAAAGCAAACAGGGAAATATGTAAAGTGCCTAAGGTCAGATGGAGGGGGAGAGTACTTCTCCAATGAGTTCTCTGAATTTTTGAAGAAGAATGGTATTCGGAGACAGTTTACATGCAGATACACTCCGCAGCAAAATGGAGTTGCTGAGCGGAAAAACAAGCACATTGTTGAGATTGCACGAGCATTGATGGAAGAGAAGAATATGCCGCATTGCTATTGGGCTGAGGCTGTTTCTATAGCAGTATACATCATGAACAGGACTCCAACTGCAGCCATACATGATGTAACTCCAGAGGAGAGGTTTACTGGCAGAAAACCAGATTTGTCTCATCGGAAAGTCTTTGGATGCATTGCATATGTGCATGTGCCAGATGAGCTCAGAACTAAGCTGGATCCAAAAGCTGAAAAATGTGTGTTTATTGGATACTCCCTTGAGTAAAAGGGATACAGGTGTTATAACCCTGCTACACGTGAGTTGAGGGTAAGCAGGGATGTTGTCTTTGATGAGATGAGCAGCTAGTATGCTGCTGAAAAAGAAGCTATTGGGGCTGATTTGAGTGTAAGTGTGGTTGCACAGAATGCAAGTCAGCAATCACAGTCTTTGAGTGGACCAGGAGAGTCCTCATCTAGTGGGTCTGTTGATAGACCATGGAGTGGCAGGCTGCGTCATAATACCAGCCCTACACATGTGATTAGTACATCACGTAAAGGAAAAGAGAAAGTGGTTGAGCCTCTTGGTATGCCTGACATTTCTGCAGGGCATTCTCATGTTGATGGAGAGTCTAGTGGCTCAGATATGAGCCTTGATGAGGAGCTTGGGATCCCAGCTATGAGAACACCTGGTGTAAAGAAGGCTATGGAAGCCATGAATGAAAAGCTGCGAAGATCTGGGAGAGTGAAAAATCCTGTGCAGAGATTTACCTATGATGGTTATGTGGCACATCACTATGCATATATGGCAAAGGTTGTGCAGGTTGTTGAGCCCACATGCATTGATGAGGCTGTTGGAAATGTGTGTTGGGAGAAAGCTATGGATGAGGAGATGGATGCACTATATGGAAATGAAACTTGGGATTTAGTGCAATTGCCTGAAGGCAAGAAAGCCATTGGATGCAAGTGGGTGTACAAAGTTAAACATAACAGTGATGGAAGCATAAATAGGTACAAGGCTAGATTGGTAGCCAAAGGATATGCGCAGACATATGGGATTGATTATGAGGAAACTTTCAGCCCAGTTGCCAAGATGGCAACGGTGAGAGTTGTGATAGCAGTGGTTTGGCTGCATCAAAGCAATGGTCTTTACATTAGATGGATGTAAAGAATGCATTCTTGCATGGGGATTTGCAAGAAGAGGTGTATATGTTGCAACCACCTGGTTATGAGGATGTGGGTCACCCCGAGCATGTTTGCAGGTTGAAGAAAGCCTTGTAAGGCTTAAAGCAAGCACCAAGAGCATGGTCTGACAAGATTTCTGAATATCTTGTCACTATTGGCTTTCATGTAGCCAATGCAGATTTCTCGCTGTATGTGAGACATGGTGATACAGGAGTTGTGCTTGTTGTCATCTATGTAGATGACTTGATCATTACAGGGGACCATGATGTAGAGATCTTTGATGTAAAGATCTTGCTAAGACAGAAGTTTGAGATGAAGGATCTGGGGGAGCTCAGATATTTCTTGGGCATTGAGGTGATTAGGTCACCACATGGTATTGGATTACTGCAGAGACAGTATAGCTTGGACATGTTGTCCAAGTATGGTATGACAGGCTGTAAGCCTATTTCCATGCCATTGGATCAAAATGGCAAGTTGAGTGCAGATTCAGGAGAGATCTTAGAGGATCCTACTATGTATAGGCGCATAGTAGGAAGTTTGATTTACATGACGATCACCAGACGAGATTTGAGCTATGTTGTTGGGTTGGTGAGTCAGTTTATGCAGGTTCCACGAAAACCGCATTTGGATGCAGTGAGACGCATACTGAGGTATGTGAAGTCTACTTTGCATTGTGGACTATTCTATGAGACTGGGACAGAGATATGTGTACATGGGTACACAGATGCTGATTGGGCTGGTAGTATCTCCGATAGAAGATCTACCAGTGGATTCATGTTTTCTTTGGGGAGTGCTGCTGTGACTTGGAGCAGCAAGAAGCAGCCTACGGTTGCTCTATCGAGTACAGAGGCCGAGTACAGAGGAGCTACTATGGCAGCATGTGAGGTAGCTTGGTTGAGAAAGCTACTTGCAGATTTGGGTCTATCAGTGGATAGACAAGTTGTCATTTTTCGTGACAACATTAGCAGTATACAGTTGGCCAGGAACCCAGTCTTTCATGCTCGTATGAAGCACATAGAGGTCCACTACCACTTTGTCAGAGAGAAGGTCTTGGCAGGAGACCTTGATCTTGTTTATGTTAGCACAGAGGATCAGGTAGTTGACATCTTCACCAAAGCATTGGGTACAGAGAAGCTCTGCAGATTCAGGACTTTGCTTGGTGTACATGAGATGGAGTTGAGCTCGAGGGGGAGTGTTGAGATATCGAGCTCGTCTAGTGAGGCGATGGCCACTGATGACCCGCCTGGGGGATAGGCCCCATACTTACACCACTGGCATGGTTGGTGAGATCTTGGGTGATATGCGGCTAGTGGGACGACAGGCTCTGTGACAGCCATTCTAGAGACTGGCATAGTTATAGCGCCAGCTCATTTAGTCGGGTTCACACTATAGAGAACCCGTGTATGTATTGGTTGAGTACCTTTCATATTGTGTGTACTCATATTCTTGTATATGGTGTGTTGAGTGTTGTGTAGAGAAGAAGAAGATTTTCAGCCACTCACCTTGTGTGTTCTCTATTAGGGTTTTGTGAGTGTGTGTGTGTGCTTACAAGAGCTCAAGCTCTCTTCCCCCCTACATCTTTTCACACCTGTCCAGAGTTCCAAATGGAGAACTAGCAACAATTGGTGTTGACAATGACCTCCCTGATGCTTGTCTATTCAAATTGGATATGGTACTAGAGTGGAGTGAAGAGATTTCAGAGTATTTGGCTTATGGCTTCCCTCATAACGTACCCTTAAATAAGGATAAGATGCGAAGGCTTATCAAGCTTGCAGCACCGTATCAATTGATTGTCGGAGTTGTATAGACTGGGCAAAGACAATGTGCTTAGATGATGCATAAGGGAGGATGAATTCGTGACCATACTAGAAGAGTCTCATTATAGATAGCAGGTAGGCATTTTGCTAGAGAAATAACAGCCCAGAAGGTGCTCCAAGCTAGACTTTGGATGCCCACATTATTCGGGGATGCCAATGAGTTCATCAAAAGATGCGAGGAATGCCAATGTTTCATGATCCCGCAAAAAAGAGACAAGATGCCACTAATCCCCATCACTGCTAGGCAAGCATTTGAGAAATGGGGAATAGATTTTGTGGGGCCAATAAGTCCGAGGCTCATCCATCACAATAAGTCCGACGGCTCATCCATCACACAAGCCCGCTACATAATTGTAGCCACACTGATTATTTCACAAAGTGGGCAAAGGCCAGAACTTCAAAGAAAGCGGATGCGTGAACAACTATATGAAATTTGTATATGAGCAAATCATATCACGATTCGGATGCCCATGAGAATTGGTGAGTGATCGTGGCTCACATTTCATTAATGAGGTGATTAATCAATTGCTTATAGGATTCTTGGTAATCCATCATAAATCGTCACCATACTACCCTCGAGTAAATGGTCAAGGAGAAAGTACCGACAATAAGATTTTGTGTACCATCTTGACGAAAAATGTGAAAGCAAGTCAAATCGATTGGGAGCATAAGCTTATAGCAGCTCTTTGGGGCTACCGCACATCCTATAAGGTGGCAATAGGATATACTCCTTTCCCTCTCCATGGAATACTTAGTCCCCAGCTTAAGAATTGCTATACAAGAACGTCTAACTGAAAATGCATTAGCTGAAAGGCTAATTGACTTGGAAAAACTGGATGAAACACGGTTGATAGCATCACACGGACTCATGGTTGAAAAGTTGCACAAAAAACATTGGTTTGATAGAAACCTCAAGCAAAAAGAGTAAAAAATAGGGGACCTATGGGAATCGCCAGGAAAAAAAAAAACTAAAATACCGTGGTCTGGGACCATTTTGTGTATCAGAAATCACACCTCAAGGGTCTGTCCGAATAGAGACAATTGACGGCATCCAAATGGAGGGCTATGTCAATGGGAGTAAACTAAAAAAATACTTTGGACCATTAACCCAAGAGATGCTCTTCCAAGAACACCTCTCAAAAAAACAAAAGCAATTAGCAAAAGAAAAGATCCAACAAGTGCAAGACGAGGATAAAGCTAGGCAAGCAAAAGCTAAAATGTAGAAGGACCTGATTCATGTCAATATGGTGTCCATGACCATGGTGGACGAAGAGGATCTAAACATTGAACCAACAAGACTCAAGTTGGGACTCACAACAACAAATAAGGGCATTGCAAGAAGTGTTGCATTGATAGATAGATACGGGATCGAGACACAACCTAATCTCATATGATACTTGGATAGCCTTAGGGAGACCAAACCTAGAACACACGAATGCAAAAGTTCATAGTGTGCACTTAACAACCACAAAGGCCGTTTTAAATGTTAACATTTCCATCAGTAATAATCCCTTGGTTGGAAATGTGTTTGTAATGCTTGCAGGTATAATGGAAGAGGAAATGATCTTAGGACGATCCTGGATCTGTGCCAACAAGTGCAATATCCAATGGGAAGACAGAACAACATCGCTAACCATCGCGGTGCAAAAGTAACGTCCATACCATTATGGACCTCGGCAAATCAGGGCAAACAAATCGCTATAGAAGCGGTACTTCAGAAACCAGAATCTACACCCACCATGTTCAAATTACCTACACAAAGCCCAACATACAAGAGTACATACAAAGGGGTACCCAAGATTCACCCAAAGGGTCAACTTGAGAGGAAGGAACCAATGTGACTGAGAGAACCCAGTTCAAAAGTGAACCATTGACACCACCTACAAAGTGGCAGAAGGTCAAGAACTTGCAGAAGCCTCATGATTGCTGTCACAGTGGATGCAAAAAGACCTATTGGGAGCACAAGGCTACTACCAAGGCAATACAACAATATGGCTTACCAAAATAAAATCTATGACACACGCCACAATAGGTTTGAATCAATATACAAAAGAGGGTAAGAGCTTTCAGCATCAACTCCCCCCAAAAGGACAAACCCCACACTTGCACTTGTGTGGAGAAGGAAGCAAATTCAGCAACCTAAGTTTTGAGAATGACTCAAGCAACAACAATACCCACAGTAAATAAAGAATTGAACAATATGTGTGAAGGAAAAACAAGGGTATCCCCAGTATAAGCAATATACAACCAGACACTGCAACAAAAATATTTAACTGGGTGGAAGGAATACTAAAAATCTCCCAATTAGAATTAAAAAGATTTTATCAAACAATGCCTAGAAGTACCAGAGAAAACCTTTGGTTTCCATGGTAAAATTAAAAGAAAAGGAAAATCAATGCATTATCATGTGCATGTGGGTGTGTTTGAGCACAAAAATTTGATTTTATAAACTTCACGTGAAATAATAGAAAAATACTTCATGCCGCACGTGAAGTACCCAAAATGTTTCACGACGTGAACTATTTTTAGTGTTTCACGCCGTGAAGAACCCCAAAATATTTCATGACGTGAACCTTTTTAAGTGTTTCATGACATGAAAAAGTACAAAGAAGTTCACACCATGAAATGGTAAAAACTGTGGAACCAATCACAAAATGACACATGGATTGACCATTTAATATAGCCGCCCTGTCCGACGGCTATGCTATAAAATCAATTTGCTTTCTTGATTTCGTCACTTTCACTAGTGACTTCGTGTTCTCTTTCGTCGACTCCTTGCTCCCGACACACATCGCCTTCCCGACCTTTCAAGGTGGGAGCTATACCTTTCCTTTCCTTCTTTTTGTTCCTTTTTTTTTGTTGTTGTTGTTTCTTTTGAATGTATATATTTTTTGGATGGGTGTTGAAATTGTATCTCTTTCGATTATTATTACCGATTCATGAATTGATCAACAAATGAAAACATAAAAATGCAAATGCAAAAACGTAAGATATCAACCTTCCAAAAGAAAAATCTGCATGAATACATAAGGTGTAGAAAACAAATAAAAACTAGCCTCATTGTCACACAAAATTTGTAAAAGTCTGCAACTTTATGGGAGAACTTCACGCCCCAGATCTTCACAGGAGAACTTCACGTCCCCCAAAACTTCACGGGAGAACTTCACGCCCTGGAACTTCACGGGAGAACTTCATGCCACCCCAGAACTTCACGGGAGAACTTCATGGGAGACCTTCACGGGAGAACTTCACGTCTCAGAACTTCATGTCCCCGAGTCTGCAACTTCACGGAAACCTTTCAGGCCTTCAAATTCACACATTTTACTATATGAAAAGGCCCTCACGAACCTTTCACTAACATACTAACACTAATTAACGCTAAAAAAAAAAGAAAAGGGTGGCTTCCATCAGTCATTCGACTGACAATATATGGTTGTACAGATGTCTATGTCCAAATCTGAGTCCTGAGAGCAACCACCTCCAACATAAGCTAGCAGTGTCACAGGGTCCCACAATGCCAGCAGCAAGCTGAGGACCAACTTCTTGGGCCCTTACGCCCAGTCCTTCTAGGGAACTCTCATCAGAAGATAGGTCTCTACACCACATGGAAAAATCACTCTGCAGTGCCACAGTAAGGAGTGCCTCCATCTATTGGAAGATGCGGAGGTAAAGGATAAGCTGGAAAAAGTTGGCCTCATTAGAATGGCTATAGGATTACCGAGAGGGATCGACATAGACCTCTCCGCATAATATCTCTGTACATATGACAAGCAGACAAAGAGAGGAAAAATTACAAAGGCAGATGGTACCACGGAAGAGCTGCTCATAATAGAAGACATTATCAGAGATGCCTTATAGCTCCCCGCACGACAGTCAAGGCCCACAGACACACAATAGATACAATGCCCATCAAGGAGATGCTAAAGAGAGATTCTTATAACTCCAATGGGACAGAGTGTGAGAACATCAAGGAAGCCACAGAGAAAGCTTGCAAGGCAATGTCTTTGATGATGCAAATCAAATTAGTTTTGACAGGTATAACAGGGTCAATTTATGCACAAAGAAATGGAAAATTATCTCAAGGCACATCAGTCCAAGGTCAGTAACCCATACCTGTTAACACAAATACTTAACCATGTGGCACAACGGTAGTGAAAGATGAATCAAAGGAAAACCTGTCTGCTAGCCCTAATCCCCAATCAACCTACCGAATCTACTAGAGGAGTGGAAGAAGGATAGTGTTAATGGAGATAGAACAGCTCATAATGTCAATCAAGAAAGATCGAAAGAAGAAGACTGACAAAAGGATGAGAGGGCTACTAGTGGATGTAACCACAGAATCATAGCAATTGGAAGCGGCTGTGGCATCAGAGATCAAGACATACCAAGATGCTCTCCAAGAAAGCCCTACTATGCGAGAATAACACCAACAACTCTCCCCTCCAATGAGCCCTGCACAACTAATATTGAAAGACCTCTCCTCGCTCAAGGATTCACAACTATAGCGGAGATACACACAAAGGAAGCTGGAGAACAAACACAGAAAGATCATACCTTGGAAGGACCAGCACATGAGGAGGCATCAGTTGCACAACAAGAATTAGAAAAGCCAGCAAAATCTAGTAAGAGGCCACACTCCCCAGCAGAGATGTCCATGCCAAGCAAACAAAGAAGATTGGATGAAGATGAGCCACTACCGCATCTTGATTCTTTCAAGGAGGTGGATTCTCAACAATTCCTCCAGGATACCTTGTAAGGCCTCGACATACTCCTCAATGATCCCCTTACAAAAATAAGTGCGGCCACTAGTACCAACTGGGAACAAGAACGGAAGGTATGGCGTTGCAATTTGTTGACAACATACATGTTGCACGACAGGAACACCAACCTATGGAAGCAGCTAGAAAAGGCCAATGCCCAAACACAAAGTGTGAAAGATACCTTGGCAGCAGCAGAGGAAACTCATAAAGATGTAATCATAAACAGTTTATAGGCTGCAGAAGAACATAAAACAAGATACAGTGCATTGGAGAGAAATAACTTAGTTTTGAATTAAACCATTGTACAAAAAATAAATGAGAATACTGAATTGAATATGCAAGGCTGGAGCAAGAAAAGGAGCAGATACAAAAGGAGATAGCTCACACACAGAGCCTAACAACTAGGCATGCTAAGGAATGCAGGAGTACCAGGAGAGCACAAAGCATACTGAGGATATGCTTTGATAATAAATAGAGCTCCTTACAGCCAACCTCAAAGAAGAACAAGAAAAGGAGCAGATACAAAAGGAGATAGCTCACACATAGAGCCTAACAACTAGGCATGCTAAGGAATGCAGGAGTACCAGGAGAGCGCAAAGCATACTGAGGATATGCTTTGATAATAAATAGAGCTCCTTACAGCCAACCTCAAAGAAGAACAAGAAAGAGTACAAGGAGTGCAATAGGGAATGAGAGCAAGTTAACAAAGCACATGAAGAAAAACTAAAGGCTCTCAAACAATGAAATAATCATCACTAACCAAACATCAGCAGAAAGAAGCCAAGAAACAATATCACAACTAGAAAACCAATTACAAGATGCTATGCATAAAAAGACGCATAATGAAAATTATTTTATTATAAAAGTGTTGTTTTCATTAAATATAATTTCTATGCATAGAAAGATGCATAATGAAATTTTTTATTATAAAAGTGTTATTTTCATTAAATTTGATTTTATGCATAGAAAGATGCATAAAGGATTTATTTTTATTTCAAAAGTGTTATTTTCATTAAGTTTGATTTTATGCATAGAAAGATGCATAAAGGATTTATTTTCATTTTAAAAGTGTTATTTTCATTAAGTTTGATTTTATGCATAGAAAAATGCATAAAGGATTTATTTTTATTTCAAAAGTGTTATTTTCATTAAGTTTGATTTTATGCATAGAAAGATGCATAAAGGATTTATTTTTATTTCAAAAGTGTTATTTTCATTAAGTTTGATTTTATGCATAGAAAGATGCATAAAGGATTTATTTTTATTTCAAAAGTGTTATTTTCATTAAAATTGATTTTATGCATAGAAAGATGTATTAGGATTTATTTTTATTTCAAAAGTGTTATTCTCATTAAAATTGATTTTTATGCATAGAAAGATGCATAAAGGAATTATTTTTATTTCAAAAGTGTTATTCTCATTAAAGTTGATTTTTATGCATAAATAGATCCATAAAAGGATTTTTATAAAAGTGTTATTCCCACTGAAGTTGATTTTTATGCATAAATAGATGCGTAAAGAATCTTTATATCAAAATTAGAATTCTCTTAAATTCTATGTTTAAATTCTATGTTTAAATTCTATGAAATAGATGTGAATGAATGGATGGATGGATGTGATGTGAATAGAGGTGATGAGATGTGAGGTGAATAGATGTGACGAGATGTGATGTGAATCAGATTAGATATGAATGAATGGATGGATGGATGGATGCGATATGAATAGAGGTGATGAGATGTGAGGTGAATAGATGTGATGAGATGTGATCTGAATCATAATAGATGTGAATAAATGGATGGATGGATGTGATGTGAATAGAGGTAATGTGATGTGAGGTGAATAGATGTGATGAGATGTGATGTGAATCAGATAGATGTGAATGAATGAATGGATGGATGTGATATGAACAGAGGTGATGAGATGTGAGGTGAATAGATGTGATGAGATGTGATCTGAATCATAATAGATGTGAATGAATGGATGGATGTGAATGAATGGATGGATGGATGTGATGTGAATGGAGGTAATGTGATGTGAGGTGAATAGATGTGATGTGAATCAGATAGATGTGAATGAATGGATGGATGGATGTGATGTGAATAGAGGTGATGAGATGTGAGGTGAATAGATGTGATGAGATGTGATGTGAATTAGATAGATGGGAATGAATGGATGGATGGATGTGATGTGAATGGATGGATGGATGTGATGTGAATAGAGGTGATGAGATGTGATGTGAATAGATGTGATGTGAATAGATGTGATGAGATGTGATGTGAATCAGTTTAGGATGTGAGTGAATGGATGGATGGATGTGATGTGAATAGTGAAAAGATGCAGGGGGGAAGAGAGTTTGAGCTCTTGCAAGCACACACACACTCACAAAACCCTAATAGAGAACACACACGGTGAGAGGCTGAAAATCTTCTTCTTCTCTACTCAACACTCAACACACCATGTACAAGATAAGAGTACTCACAATATGAAAGGTACTCAACCAACTACACACACGGTGAGAGGCTGAAAATCTTCTTCTTCTCTACTCAACACTCAACACACCATGTACAAGATAAGAGTACTCACAATATGAAAGGTACTCAACCAAATACATACATGGGTTCTCTATAGTGTAAACCCGACTAAATGAGCTGGCACTATAACTAAGCCAGTCTCTAGAATAGCTGTCACACAGCCTGTCATCCCACTGGCCGCATATCACCCAAGATCTCACCAACCATGCCAGTGGTGTAAGTGTGGGGCCTATCCCCCAGGCGGGTCATCAGTGGCCACCGCCTCACTAGACGAGCTCGATATCTCAACACTCCCCCTCGAGCTCAACTCCATCTCATGTACACCAAGCAAAGCCCTGAATCTGCGGAGCTTCTCTGTACCCAATGGTTTGGTGAAGATGTCAGCTACTTGATCCTCTGTGCTAACATAAACAAGGTCAAGGTCTCCTGCCAAGACCTTCTCTTGACCAAGTGGTAGTGGACCTCTATATGCTTCGTATGAGCATGAAAGACTGGGTTCCTGGCCAACTGTATACTGCTAATGTTGTCACAGAAAATGACAACTTGTCTATCCACTGATAGACCCAAATCTGCAAGTAGCTTTCTCAACCAAGCTACCTCACATGCTGCCATAGCAGCTCCTCTGTACTCGGCCTCTGTACTCGATAGAGCAACCGTAGGCTGCTTCTTGCTGCTCCAAGTCACAGCAGCACTCCCCAAAGAAAACATGAATCCACTGGTAGATCGTCTATCTGAGATACTACCAGCCCAATCAGCATCTGTGTACCCATGTACACATATCTCTGTCCCAGTCTCATAGAATAGTCCACAATGCAAAGTAGACTTCACATACCTCAGTATGCGTCTCACTGCATCCAAATGCGGTTTCCATGGAACCTGCATAAACTGACTCACCAACCCAACAGCATAGCTCAAATCTGGTCTAGTGATCGTCATGTAGATCAAACTTCCTACTATGCTCCTGTACATAGTAGGATCCTCCAAGATCTCTCGTGAATCTACACTCAACTTGCCATTCTGATCCAATGGCACAGAAATAGGCTTACAGCCTGTCATACCATACTTGGACAACATGTCCAAGCCATACTGTCTCTGCAGTAATCCAATACCATGTGGTGACCTAATCACCTCAATGCCCAAGAAATATCTGAGCTCCCCCAGATCCTTCATCTCAAACTTCTGTCTAAGCAAGATCTTTACATCAAAGATCTCTGCATCATGATCCCCCGTAATGATCAAGTCATCTACATAGATGACAACAAGCACAACTCCTCTATCACCATGTCTCACATACAATGAGAAATCTGCATTGGCTACATGAAAGCCAATAGTGACAAGATATTTAGAAATCTTGTCAGACCATGCCCTTGTGGTGCTTGCTTTAAGCCATACAAGGCTTTCTTCAACCTGCAAACATACTCGGGGTGACCCACATCCTCATAACCAGGTGGCTGCAACATATACACCTCTTCTTGCAAATCCCCATGGAAGAATGCATTCTTTACATCCATCTGATGTAAAGACCATTGCTTTAATGCAGCCACTGCTATCACAACTCTCACCGTTGCCATCTTGGCAACTGGGCTGAAAGTTTCCTCATAATCAATCCCATATGTCTGCGCATATCCTTTGGCTACCAATCTAGCCTTGTACCTGTTTATGCATCCAATGGCTTTCTTGCCTTCAGGCAATTGCACTAAATCCCAAGTTTCATTTCCATATAGTGCATCCATCTCCTCATCCATAGCTTTCTCCCAACACACATTTCCAATATCCTCATCAATGCATGTGGGCTCAACAACCTGCACAACCTTTGCCATATATGCATAGTGATGTGCCACATAACCATCATAGGTAAATCTCTGCACAGGATTTCTCACTCTCCTAGATCTTCGCAGTTTTTCATTCATGGCTTCCATAGCCTTCTTTACACCAGGTGTTCTCATAGCTGGGATCCCAAGCTCCTCATCAAGGCTCATATCTGAGCCACTAGACTCTCCATCAACATGAGAATGCCCTGCAAAAATGTCAGGCATACCAAGGGGCTCAACCACTTTCTCTTTTCCTTTACATGATGTACTAATCACATTTGCAGGACCGGTATTATGACACAGCCTGCCACTCCATGGTCTATCAATAGACCCACTAGATGAGGACTCTCCTGGTCCACTCAAAGACTGTGATTGCTCTGACCTGCATTCTGTGCAACCACACTTCCACTCACATCAGCCCCAACAGCTTCTTTTTCAGCAACATACCAGCTGCTCATCTCATCAAACACATCCCTGCTTACCCTCAGCTCACGTGTAGCAGGGTTATAACACCTGTATCCCTTTTGCTCAAGGGAATATCCAGTAAACACACATTTTTCAGCTTTCGGGTCTAGCTTAGTTCTTAGCTCATCTGGCACATGCATATATGCAATGCATCCAAAGACTTTCAGATGAGACAAATCTGGTTTTCTGCCAGTAAACCTCTCCTCTGGAGTTACATCATGTATGGCTGCAGGTGGAGTCCTGTTCATGATGTATACTGCTGTAGAAATAGCCTCAGCCCAATAGCAATGCGGCATATTCTTCTCTTCCATCAATGCTCGTGCAATCTCAGCAATGTGCCTGTTTTTCCGCTCAGCAACTCCATTTTACTGCGGAGTGTATCTGCATGTGAACTGTCTTCGAATACCATTCTTCTTCAAAAATTCAGAGAACTCATTGGAGAAGTATTCTCCCCCTCCATCTGACCTTAGGCACTTGACGTATTTCCCTGTTTGCTTTTCAACCAAAACTCTGAAATTCTGAAAGTGAGTGAACACCTCACTCTTCTCTTTCATGAAATATACCCACACTTTCCTTGTGTGGTCATCAATGAAAGTCACATAATACCTGCAGCCTCCCATAGATATGGTCTTCGTAGGACCCCATACATCTGAATGCACAACATCTAGTGCATTTCTGCTCACATATCTGTTACGTGGAAACACATGCTTTGTTTGATTTCCAAATTGGCATGCTTCACAGATTTTATTCATACCTTCCACTTTAAATTTTGGTAGCCTGTCACAATTCCTTTTGTCTGCATAGACTTCAATCTCTGCACATTCACATGTCCAATTCTTTTATGCCATATGTCTGTGTCTGCAGCAATTCCTGAACCATTTGCAAACATTGCAGCACTCATCTCAGGCATGTCTACATCCAACGTAAACATTCTGCCCACTCTGTTGCCTTTTGCAACCAACCTGCACTTGTCTTTAAAATCTTCAACATAACATCCATTAGGGTTAAACCGAACCTGCAAACCCTGCTCAATCATCTGGCCAACTGAAACCAGATTCTTTGTTATGTTCGGTACATGAAGTACATCTGCAAGGTACTTCACTTTGCCATCCTGCATAGACAATGGCACATCTCCAACATGGGCAATTGGATGAGCAGTGTCATCCCCTGTTTCCACAAAACATGGTCTTTCCGGGTTTTTCATCTCCTTGAACCACTCCCCATGACTCGTCATGTGGTTCGAAGCGCCTGAATCCACATACCATACATTATCTTTTTGTGCTGCATCAACATTTTCAGACATGGCATTCACGACATGCTGCATAACAACAAACCTTTCATTATCCTCATTATTTCTGCTTGAGGATGCATAGTTGTTTTGCTGCACTTTCCCATTTTGCATGTTAGCCTGCTTCTTATAGCATTCTGCCTGCACATGTCCAAGCTTACCATAATAATAGCATTCACGTGCATCATTATACTGCCTTTGCCAATTTCCATGGCCTCTTTGACTCCCCCTGCCTCTAAATTTGCCTCTTCCACCTGCGTGTTGTTGTTGTTGTTGATTCTGGGACTGTTGTTGTTGTTGCTGCTGCTGGCCATAATTCTGATTACCTGTTCGGCCACCTCCTTGACCGCGTCCACGGCCTCCTCTACCTCGTCCTCTTCCTGAACTCGTGTAGAAGGCCTGTTGCTCTGAACTGTTTTTGCTTTGTGAAGACTGTTGGTCTTCACCCAAGCTCTTCTCTTCGATAATCAGCATAGACACCAAATCTGTAAAGTTGGGAATGTTTTCCCGAGTCTAAATGGACGTCTTGAGCGCCTTGTATTGTGGCCCGAGACCATGTAGACAGACTTCCACCTTATCATCATCATCTACCGACACACCAATAGATGCAAGGGATTCCACAATACCCTTTATCTTCAGCGCATAGTCATTCATAGACATGCTCTTTTTCTCCACAGTATGAAGTTCATTCTTCAACTGTATCTTACGTGCCTTGGTATTTGTTTCATAAAGCTTTACCAAGGTGTCCCACGCCTCCTTGGGGGACTTGGCATCCTGAATGTGCCCAATCATGGTGTCTTGTATACTAATGGAGAGCCAATACATGACTTTCATGGCTCCTTGGTTCCAGTCTTTAAATTCTTTCACATCTGCAGTCGGATTTATATCCGGTATCTTTGGTGCCTCTTCATGCTCACTTTCTATGTAGTCCCAATAGCCTTTTCCCATCAGGAAATTCGTCAACCTGAACCTCCAAGCATGGAAGTTATTCTTATCAAGCTTCTCAGCCACAATCTGAGTTATCCCATCATTTGACATCTTGCCAAACACACAATTTTACCAGAAACTGCACTCTGGTTTTTCTGGCACAAACTGCTGTATTTTCTGCACAGCGGTACTGTAGTACTCTCAAATGTCACAACCAGTGACTTCAATGTGCATACATACACCCAATGGCAACTGTAGACCTCTTTGTAGCACCCACAGTGTCTGCACAGTCAATCTGTCTTCCTACAATTCTTAAAACAGAGTTCTGCAGAGAATCGATGACTTACCCGCAGTGCTCAAAATCGCCTGCTTTCTGAAAAAAGGAGATCCAGACGCGCCCGAAACACATTTTCGGCCCGAAAAACTTAGTCCGATAGGACTGTATAGTTGCCCTATAGCTTTACTCCCGTGAAGAAAGCTCCTCAATCAGAGACCGTTTGCCGGTGCCTCCCGACAAGGGTGTAGTCACCAACACAATAGGGAAGAGTAGTTGAAGCTCTTACCCTCGTACCGCTTCCTATGGTTCTCTTGCTTGCAGCTCAGCCCTTAGCACGAACCAGGCTCTGATACCATGAAAAGATGCAGGGGGGAAGAGAGCTTGAGCTCTTGCAAGCACACACACACACTCACAAAACCCTAATAGAGTACACACACGGTGAGAGGCTGAAAATCTTCTTCTTCTCTACTCAACACTCAACACACCATGTACAGGATAAGAGTACTCACAATATGAAAGGTACTCAACCAAATACATACACGCGTTCTCTATAGTGTGAACCCGACTAAATGAGCTGGCGCTATAACTAAGCCAGTCTCTAGAATGGCTGTCACACAGCCTGTCATCCCACTGGCCGCATATCACCCAAGCTCTCACCAACCATGCCAATGGTGTAAGTGTGGGGGCCTATCCCCCAGGCGGGTCATCAGTGGCCACCGCCTCACTAGACGAGCTCGATATCTCAACAAATAGAGGTGATGAGATGTGATGTGAATAGATGTGATGAGATATGATGTGAATCAGATAGATGTGAATGAATAGATGAGATGTGATGTCATGTGAATCAGGATGTAAATGAATGATATGGGATGTGAGTGGATGTATGTGAAAGAATGGATATGAATGTGTATGTGAATCAAGATGTCATGTGAATCAGGATGTAAATGAATGATATGGGATATGAGTGGATGTATGTGAAAGAATGGATGTGAATGTGTATGTGAAGAATGGATGTGGATATGTATGTGAAATAATAGATGTGGATGTACGTGAAAGAAAGGATGTGGATGTGTATGTGAAAGAATGTGAAGTGGATGTGTATGTGAAAGAATGTGATGTGATGTGACATGAACATATGTGGATGTGAAGTGATAGATATGAATGTATAAATAGATGTGGGTAGTCGTACAGGTGAACAATTGGATGGATGTGGATGAATGAGATGATATGTATATGAACAATTGGATGGATGTGGATGAATGAGATGATATGTATATGAATGAGATATAATGTGGATATATGTGATTAGATGTTATGTGGATAGAATGTATGTGATGGGATGGTGATGAGAATGAATGTGATGGATATGAATGAATGTGATGTGAATAAATGTGATGTGATGTGATGTCATGTGAGTTGAGATGTGAATGAATGTGATGTGATGAGATGTGGAGATGGGTAGATGCGAGTGGATGAGATCTGATGAGGATAAATGAGGAAAGATGTGATGAGATGAAAATAATGTGATTGGATGAGAATGGGAAAATAAATGAAATGGATGTGATTTAAATAATGTGGATTGATGTGAAACAATGTGGAAAGACGAGAGTTCGTTATAGAAACTGTATTTATGACTTGTTTTTAAATGACTGTTTTATGTCAAGAATGCTAGGGAAGCATTTTGACCGTCTTGTGAATGAGGTCGTGGTGGAGACCTAATCTGATAAAGTTGCAACAGCTGACAGAGAGTCAATGGAGGACGTCTCGCGTAGCAAGGTTGGCCGAGGTCTTGACCAGCCTCGGCTTGATTAAAATGGTGAGCTTCCGGTACGGTGGATCGGGGACCAAGGAAGCGGCCTATGAGTGAAGCGCTAGGTCACCTACGAAGGATCCTAGAGGGTGCTGACCATACGGTGCTCGGGCTCTGGGACCCACACGTGCATCGTGGAAGATATTGGAACAAGGAGTAAGAGTTATTTTCTGAATTGAGGCATGGATCTGGTTGATTGACCTTGCTAGTCCTCAACGGATGAGTCCATGGCTCTTTTATATGGATCCGTTGGTTGATCTTGCTGATCTTCAACGAAGATTCCATTTTGATATGTGAATTTATTGCCGAGTGCTGTGAGCTAAGAAGCATCGAAAAGGCCCCTGAGTGGATAGGTGGTGAGCGTTTTGCCAATGATGCCATAGGTACACCGATGAAGGAATGATTGGAAATAAGGATTCAATCAGAGATTTTGAGGATTATGATCAGTGACACTATGATTTCATTAACTGATTATTTTAAAGGTAGCTGAATTTGTGAAAAAGTTAATTTCATATTGGGTGTGTAAGTGGTGTGACTAGTTTTAAGTTTGCATGAATATCCGGCTAGGGGACCTGGGAACTCTTTTCCTTGGTACCCGAGACAAAATCTAACCAAATTCCTAATTAGATCCCATCACTACAGTGGTTGGGCGGTTGGCTGGGCGGTTGGCTAACCCATGGGACTAGATGGCTGGACTGATGGATCCCTAAAATGAGACTCAATTCTGTTATGGTACAATAGATGAAGTAAATCCCAGATAAAAATTATTCTATGGAAAAGAATCAACGGCTATGCCACTCAATGAGGAAAAAAGCATTGGTCTCTATGATCCAAGTGTAATCTTTTCCTTGATCTGACTATGGGACTTACAGGTTTTGTCAGATTAGTTCAGTTAGTTAAGGCTTTTGACTACGTTAGAGTAAAAATATCCTAGAGGAATCACCTGTGCTTTCCGGGTGAGGGAAGTTTTTTCGGATTCGGTTTTGGAAGAGAATGGAGGGATTAGTCTCTTGTTCGGATATCCGTGTGGGTGAGGCCCCAAGTGAGGGACCCTGCCCCATGCAAGAAGTGCTACTTCCGCTGCTAGTACCCCTAAATTCGTTGCGTGGAGGGGACAGGGATCTTTTATTATCCTTTGCATCCAATAGTCCTCAACCTCCGTAGTTGGTGTCATGTCTTACAAAATTCAAAAATTTTGGACAACAGAGTCGACAAAATCGACCTGTTTGTTCCAGATGACATACCAGCAACACCAGCCAACTACGAGGTTGTGGCTAATACTTATTAATGGGTCATGGGTGGTTAGAAGTATATAATACCCACCAACATTTAAATCTTTGTGGGTCTACCTTATATCACCTAGTGGGCATTCTTAAGCTATATACTAATATCCATAAGAATTTAGAAGCTATGCTTACCACTATAAGTAATTTTGATGCAACTCACATAAATTACCCAAATGTGGATAACAAAGAAATCCCTAAAATTCAAACCTTTTTCCAAGCTCATAACCTAACAACCCACCCCCTAGTCTGGGTCACGCTGAGGATGAGGGTCCATCTTCTTTTTTCAAAAAAACCTACCCTGTGTATACTAATATCACTAGTAGGCTTCTTGATCCCTATCCAAGAATGCCTCCTACTACTTCTTCACAAGCTAGATGCATCTACTCTTCCTTCTCCCCACCAGAATTAGAATTTCCCACTAACACTCTCGCCCCCGAGGAAATATTGGCACCTGTTCCATGTCTGCCAAGGCAACCTCAGGACGTAATTTGCCTCCAGTTGATAATGTTACACCTTACACTGACAATAATGTTTTAGATTCCATGACAGCTGCATAATATGAAGAGTTCATACAACAAGGCAATCCACTGTTAAAGCCAGAGTTTATGTTCAATGCCTTGATGTAGATTACCCCGTTCGATCCTACAAGCAAGATTCTTCCAGAGGCATATTCTACAGTCACCCCCACACGGCAACAGTATGTTTCATACCCTCTCCGGGCCACTCATCCAAAATTACAAGAATTACTGCCATTGGCTAGAGAGGGAACATTATGGCCCATTGTAGCAAAACACACGAAGCTGGTAAACCCCCCATCTCTTAGACTTGTTGGAAATTTGCCTGGTCACTTTCATGATCAGTTATTCTTATAGAAGATGGAGGAGGAAATATCTAGTGCACACCAGAGGTGGATACACCACCATGCACACAAATGAAGAGCCACCACAACTGCAGGATTTTGGAGTGCAACCTTCATGGAGAAAGAAATTTTTAACAGTCTCACTAAATACAGTAGCATTTACATGAGCGCGCTGCTAACATTATGAGTGGATCCACTCTACATGCCTATTAAGAGGAGGTGGACACCGCTGGAGTTTCAAGCAGCAAAAGAGAGGGATTCTCATCTCTGCTACAATTTTCCAATATTTAACCCAGCAACATTTGCCAGTAATCAGGCACAAAGACAACAACTACTCAATTGGATCAGAACTTGGCAAAAAATACTAGATCCTGCAGTTGTAGCCAGTGTCAGGTTCATGAAGTTATTAGCGGTTCTGATAGACCAACCTAGAGAACCTTATGATGGCTACTATGAGGCTTAGCATCTACAGTTCGTCGACAAGAACCAAGGGCCATCAAACAGAGGTATAATGCTATATTACCATCGTCTAAGATGTCTTCTAGGTTATATGCACATAACATTTGAAGACATGATCGACACCGAGTTTTGGAAGCCCCATTCGGCACTTCGGTGCACACTCAGGAAACTTCAGTCTCGTTGTAATTTCTATCGCCATGAATTCGGTGACCAAGTCTTCAGACCTCGATAATAACAGGTTATGAGGACAGAACCTACTTTAGGAAAGGAGGAATGTTAATCCTATTTGGATTAACACCATGATCCTCAATTGAAGACATTAATAAGTGCCTTATGTAAAGGCACTATAAAAGTTGTACATTATGAGACATTGGCCACCGAAGGCCTAGTTAGTAAGTTTTGGGCGCCCAAGTGAGAATAAGGGCCAATTGTATATAAGGTATTTTATCATAATTAAAGGACACAATCCCCTTTGTGCTATTGAGAGCTCTTCCCTTGTACTTTTGAGAGAGTGAGGAGTGAGAGCATTCTAGCATTGTGCCTCTTTCATGCTTGTGTGCTATGCTTGTACGAGAGAGTGTGATTGGCTTATGTGATGGTGTGAGAAACTCCACGGTGACAATGTGGAGGTGGAGCTTGTAGTTTGGAGCATACATGTGAGCTTGGAGGCTTCAAGAAACACGAGCTCGAAGCATTGGTAAGTACCCCACAATGGTTGTGTTTTATTACTCATCCATTAGGTGAATGTGTAGAGTTCCCTCTTGGAGGTGTGGTTTAGCATAACAGAGGGTAGTGATGTGTCTTGGTAGCAGCATTCAGTAGTTTATAGTCCACACAGATTCTCCATTTATTCCCCTTCTTAGGAACAATAACAATAGGAGACACCCACTCAGCATCATAGATAAATAAAACTAGCATGTAGCAGCTTGGTAACCTTTGTCTCTAAAATCTACCTCTATATTGTCCCTAATATCCTTAGTTTTTGAGCTACTAGCTTAGCTTCTTCCTTCAATTTGCTTTCATGAACAACCCTAGTGGTAGCCCTCATCTGAGTATAATCCTTAGCAAAAAAGTTGGGGTACCTGTGTCCAACAGTTCTTCATATTTCTCTTTTTCCCCTTTGGTCCAATCCTTTGCTAGCATTTGCATCAATTCATCTTTTGGAACATTTGTCACAACTTGAGCACAAGAGCTGACTCTGTTGAATGGTTAGTCATCTACACACCACAAATGGCTGCCTCCAATTCTAACAAACTCTGGTCCAATTTTGATTCCCCATCTGTTTCAAATGAACTAGTAGAATAATCATCATAATTGCTAGCAGAAACTAAATCATCTTCTCTCTCCGTTTCTAACTTCTCTCTAATCTCCAAAATCTTACCTGTTTTCATCTCATAACTTATTCTTTTTCCCTTGGGTTTTTTAACAAACAATTCTATACACCCTCTATACCAGTCCTGTATGGACCTCATTGCAATAATCTAGGGCTTTCCCAGTATGATAGGATATGAACCCTTGCTAGAACTACATGCATGTTAATCACTACCTTTTGCCCTAGTACATTCATGTCCATGGCCTCAATCACACCCATGCATTTGACTTTTGAACTGTTGGCCATTTTAACACAGAATATGGATTTTCCTATCCCTTTCAAACCCAAGTCATGAATTGCTTCCTTTGTTATAACACACACTTGGGCTACACCATCTATATACACTTTACTTACTTTTTTGCCTTGAATCCAGACATCTGATATAGGCAGAATGTTAGACACTCTGCTTTAGTTGAACTACATTAGCCTCTAGGGTGTCTTAACCTTGACCCATTTGACAATGTGGCCAACTTATGCTGCTGTTTTCCTATGCTTGAGTTCAGCTGCAAAAGCTGACTATAAGTAATGTCTGCCTTCTTATTCTTCACATTTGATAGAGACTATAAGGGGATTTGCCCTCTCCCATCTTAAAGTCATCCATCCCAATTTCCCTCCCCTTGGCTCTAGCTCTCCATGGTGGGTGTCTTCCCTTTTTCTCTTTTCTTCTTCCAGGTAAAATTCATCCATTCCAATTTCCCTCCTCTTGGCTCTATCTCTCCTTGGTGGGTGCCTTCCCTTTTTCTCTTTTCTTCTTTGCCCTTGTTTCCTTACCAGCTCCCTCCAACTCAGATCTCTACACTGTTGTTCTCTTGTTGGCTAACATGTCAGCTTCATCTTCCTCCCCTTTGTCAATAGTCTTAAGCATGTGTACATTTCCTAAAGGGCCTTGAGGTGGTACTTGCCCTTGTACTGGACCATGATTTCCATTATTCACTTCCCTCTTTCCTACTTGTTTGTTTCCTTTAGGCCTTTGAATTATTGGGTATACTCCTCTTGGATCCCTCCTTGGTTGGGTACACTGTGGATCAATATGCCCCTGCTCCCACATAGTTAAAAACCTGGAAGTTTCCCATTCTATTTCTTAGTGGTCTCTCACCCTTTGGTCTCTAGACCTGATTCTAAATTCCCTGCTGCACAGCAAGGTTCAAATTCCCAATTTTCTCAGTCAGCTTATGGATTTCTTGATGCAATTCTTCCTGACCTTTGTAAATGACCTTTGCTGCCATTGGGAATCTCAGCGCACGATGGTCTCTTCCCACATGAACTTCAACTAGCAATAGCTCAACAACATGTCCACAAGTACCATGTTTATACGAGCCAGCTTTTGCCTCCACACCCTCTTTTTCATTGTTCTAATGCAAGCCTGACTACCTCAGCATACGTATTAGGGTCTTTTAGTTTAACTTTATCCTTGATAACCTCATGTAATAATCCTACGAATCCATTGTTCTTTAGAGGAATCTGATTCTCCCCCAACACGCTCACAATTTTCCTCCAAACTCCTTTAAATCTGTTTACAAAAGTAGCAATTTCCTCTTCCTCCCCTTGGTATAGTCTACTGAGATCCTTCTAAAGTTTCTTTGGAGTTTCAGTCCTCTCGTAATTGTTCCTTAATGCATTTCTTAAATAATCCCAATTACACAGCACATCTTCATACCATTCTCTCGTTGCTCCCTCCAGAAGCAGTCCTATCATTTGAGTTTTATACACATCATCATCCCTATTATTTTTCAATGCTATCAACCTAATCCTCCTTAATAAGTGAGAGACATCTTCTCCCCTCTCCCCTTTGAAATCATCATATGCTAGAGATTTGAGTTGATCTACAAGTGATCTCTAACCTACAAATCAAAGCCTTAAGCAAGAGCTTTCTGGGCCTCAATGGGGGCACCAAGGCATGTGTGGTGACTGGGTGATTACCTCTATAACATCACCAACAGACACACAAGAAGAAATTTTAAGCAAATCAAGACTAGGGGATACCAAGATCCTAGCTCTAAAGACACCAATCAGCTTAGACTCTATCCTTTGACCTCCGGCTGACACAAATGGACACATCTATACCTTCGATCCAACTTGGCTATTACCACCATCTATATTAGATCAAATCACCAAGACTTTTGATCTTTAGTCTAAATGTTTCAATTAACATGTATTAGACCTAAATCTCTCCCAATTGACACAGACAGATCAAATATTGATTGTCTCTCAAATCAAACACTAGCCCCGATGACCCCAGGTAAGAAATTTCCACCAACATCAACACACTTCAAAATCTTCCTTCAAAACTCCATAGCACTCATCAGCACACTTCAAAATCTTCCTTCAAAACTCCATAGCACTCATTACCACACTTCAAAATCTTTCTTCAAAACTCCATAGCACTCATCAGCACTCCCTACTGACCTCAAATCACCTTTGTTGAATACAAAAATGACAGAAAACTGCCTCTAAAATCCTCCTTTTGTCCCCAGTCCAAAATGAGTCCTCGAAGATCCTCTATAATCCTCTAACATCAACTAACCTTATAGACACAGCCCCAAGGGCTTACCAAACACTTCGCTTGCCCTCTTCTGTCTTCCTGATAGAAAAATTGATTGAAATCTGCCTCAATAGTCTAACACAGAAAAAACAATCAAATTTTGATCGTAGTCTAGGAATAGATGCCTGCTGATCCTAGCTAGAAACACATCTGCTTGTCCTCCAAAATGTCCTCCAATGTCAGCCAACTACTATGAACACTTGACCCTAAATGTCTTAGAATTTGTCAACTCTCCTTCGCTGGCATCCTACCGACACTAGTCTACCCTAGGTGCCTGTAAACTGGCTCGGATAACTAATGTAGAATTCGATCTCAATATGCCTCCTTCTTGCTCTCTTTTTGTCCTCTTAGTCTAGCTAGCCTCAATCTCTCAACCCTAGAACTTTTCTAAACATCCCTTTATGCTCTGGGGACCTTTTGTAAACACTAATCCAAATGGTCTTGATAGATACTGTTATAGCTATCGGAGACAAAACCAATCGACTCAGAAACCTTATCTGGATCAGGAACTTTCTCTTACTTGTCTACCAAATCCTCTTAACCTTTAGGCTGCCCTAATTTCATGAAGATATGATTCCAAAGACACTTTGCTGTCACCAATCAACTTACTATTGAGAATGATCTGACCACCACTGATTCTTGATAGTTGGTTGACAACTAACTCAACTAGATCAGACCTCTTTAGCTTTGAGTCCTCTAACACCTCAAAACCCTTAAAACACTCAAACCACACAAAGATAAAACTCTAAAGACATCCAACTGATTACAATCAACTCACAGTTGATCCAAAATGACCAATTTTCCCACGAACCCATCCGACTTCTGACTATCAGACTCAACTCAAGAAAACTTCCTTTGAATCCAAAAAGATCAAAACAACCCTTTTACCTTATCAACTGACCCCCTAGACGCACAACTGCCTGTACACCTGACACTCTTTTGACCCTTCTCCCAGCAGAAGATGGCTGCTTAAATTATGAGACAGCTCTGACTTCCAAGACATCAGACATACCTTCATAGTTGCTTTAACAAAGACAATTAAAAAAACTCAAACCAATCACCAAATTAAAAAATCTCATCAATCACGACACAGAAATCACCAAGGACATATCTCTTGTTTGATTCTCTAGACCTTTGCGCCTTCTTTGCTCTGATTTACCAAATTCCACCTCAACTACACTGAACTCCAATTCTGCAACTTTTGAAAATCACCAAGGACATATCTCTTGTTTGATTCTCTAGACCTTTGCGCCTTCTTTGCTCTGATTTACCAAATTCCACCTCAACTGCACTGAACTCCAATTCTGCAACTTTTGAAAACTAGAAAAACCTCCGTTTGTAGCTAGTCTTTCCACTATAGATCCTTCACACACTTCACCTCTCTTGTTACCCATTCTTGTCTACTTGTCTATTCCCCTGTAAATTATCTCAATTTTCCTGTTTTGGCCCGTTTTTGCTTCGCTAGCTTCTGGAACAATTACACTGGCTCCATTGTTCTTCCATGCTCCTTCTATTTTGGTTTTTTTACACCTTCTCTTATCCACTCGTGTTGCCACGTTGTTTCTTTGCCGCTTATGATCCATGTCATCCTCCTTAAATATACATTAGATGTTTCCACATTTCATGTTTGTTTTGAGGTCTAGGCTCATCTCACAACGTATAATATTCCATAATTTGGCCAAGGGTTGGTTTAGGACTGACATGGGAAAAGTCAGAAGACCACATGAAGAGGGATAGAGGAGAATTTCTAAGAACTGATTGACAGGCTCCTAGAGCATTGAGAGACATCTCTTCCATCTCTAAATAAAAAACATAAGTAATTATTCGGTAGATACTGTGTGTGATCGACAATGAGGCCTTGGGTGGACCAATTGTTCCTAATCCAAGACTTCAATACCTCCGCTGGAGGTCTTGGACCATAGCATAGACCAATGAGAGATCTTATCTAGTAAGTTCGCTACCACTCTTGAACTAAGTTTACAAGTAGAGTGACAGAGAGCTTACCGTTTTGGTGTGCTGAAGTTGCTCATTCAACAATTCCAATGCCTCCGGTCTAGTGATGTTCGGGTCCAAGTCAACTCGAGCTCTGCCCCAGGATTATTTAGGAGGGCTGCATTTCCCTTTCTGCCGTCAGATTGAAAAAAGGGCATGTGGCGTTCTCCATAGTTTTCCTCATTTTGGGGATTTGATGGGTTTTAGGGCTTTGATTGGGTCAATCTTGATGCTTCATGACGCTGTTGGAGTTGGTTATGCCTGATAATCGTGTATGAAAGAAGAGAGAACACACTATTCTCATGCAAAGAGAGGCGACAACTATGGGTTGAGACTGAGGTTAAAAAGGAGGGTGGTTTGCATGATGTTCACCATGTGGTTCACATGTACGAAAAGGAATCATGATGTCTGGCACTACAACATTTCTTCCTCATGATGGGTGAGGAGTGGGGCAACATATTCCATGTGATTATCTTGAATGTGATGCTCCTACTCGTGCAGAGTTAACTAAGCACTGTTGTCGGGACTAGCTTGCTGCTCCTTGTTGCTGATGGCACTCATCTCCATCAGTATGGTTCTCAAGGAAGAGGGTTTTGAGCTAGTGCTCACTTTTTGACCATGCGGCCATCTGGGCACGCGAAGGTCCCTCCCCTCTTCTCAGCTTGTAACCAAACCAATTAGGCATGATGAGAGGGAGAAAAAAACTAACAAAACCCTAACTAACAACGTCAGTACATTCACAAGTTCAGTCACTCCCTTCCTTTGTCCCTTTCATCATCATGACATCTTCCTTAAACCGCCCCTTTGTTTGCTTTTTTCTTAACTTCAAGCTGTTTTTGAAACTTGGCATACACTAGTACTACTATGGTTCTCTAGATTTTGAGAAATCGACTCTTTGCACTAACTAGAAGCTCACTTTTCTTGATCTACAATGAGTTTCAAGCTCTTTTTGAAACTTGGCATACATAACTACTACTATGATTCTCTAGATTATTAAGAAGTTGACTCTTTGCACTAACTAGCAACTCACTTTTCTTGATCTACAGTGAATTTGAATATATAATGTCAATATCCTACTCCCTCTATGTATCCTCTAACTCACACCCTGACTCACAACAATGCAAGGAGCACGCGTACCATTGGTGCCCACGTGCCTCCTCGCATTGTAGTGCATCACACACACATCATGATGAGTCGGGGATTAATCTCCTACTTACTTTGTTAAAATTAAAATTTTTAGTTCAATGTAAGTACAGAGATACACAAAACAAAAGACACATTACATTGTATTTCAATCATTTCAACCAACAACATAATTTGTTTTGGGAACAATAGTTATATATATATAATTCAAAAAATAGTTTTACATCAAAACCCAGTTACCAACTCATATCCACAACATCTATTACAAGCTCTACAGATCATCGGCATCAAATGGTGAAGGTGGAGGTGATGGAGTTGGGGATGGGGGTGGGGGTTCTACTGCATTGTTGATTAGGCTCTCAATTGCATGAACCTGAAACTCCTCTACGTCCCCTGGTTCATAGTCCTCTAGGTTTGGAACCTACACGGAATCAACAAGGCATAAGTCTAAATAAAAATGAGAACTCCTCTATGTCCCCTGATTCATAGTCCTCCAGGTTTGGAACCTACAGGGAATCAACAAGGCATAAGTTAAGTCTAAATAAAAAGTATCTTAATTATGTAAGAGTATTACAACTTTGTAGAACACATACATGTCCAAGTAACCCTAATAGCCTATGAGTCAGTATCTTAGCATTCAAGCAAATCCTCCATCCACGTGTGGCTATCAGGTTATAGGGGCACTCAAATTTCCGTAATTTTGTAATCCACGAATATATCTTATGTAAGCGCCTCGAGTCCCATGGCCAATTTATTTAGGCACCTAAATATACAAACCAGTTAAGGTAGGGTCAACATACCTACAAAATTTATACTAAAGATGAACTAGATTAAACAGACACTTGCTTTTTTATTGTTCCATGTCACCCCTCAGTTGAATTGGCTAGCAGGAATTTCCTTTGCATCATGTCCACAATCACGAGACTCTAGTGGCTCTTGTAAGTTTGAGTGAATCTCTAAGCCCATCACTAAACCCAAAACATTACATTACTCGTATGGTGTTTATTAATTGACACTTGCCCCTCATTGTAGCCAAATATAATGAGTCAGTAGAGTCTAAATTCACCAATCGGAATCACTAAAGTATGCCTAGGTAGGAATAGCTGTCCGAAAGTAGAGCTGTCGACAATCTACAATATAAACTTCATTCCATTGTGGTAATGGCACGTCAACTACAATATTACTGCTGCACAAACAAAAAATGTTATAATAAACACCCTACAAAATAGCAAAAAAAGCCCTTACAACTTGGAAAAAGCCAACTTACCAAAGAATAGCAAGCATGATGGTGTCGTTCACCTCCCTCAAAGAATTCAACAACACTGTAGTGTCATTAGCATCAAGCTTGAACCAGCGCCTTTCTTGATACATTATGAAGGGGTGACATACTAGATGGGGCCAAAAATAGAAATTGCATGACAGTTGTATCTATGTAGCTCTACACAAGCCACCCACAAGAATAACCTCCACTATAGTATGCCTCCCCTTCCATGTGCGCTAGTCCTTCAATTCCTCAACAGTAAAGTCATTGCAAGGCCTTCTCAAAAGAGGTTCGACAACTCAAGGATACTCTTCATTTTCCAGTCCAAATCGGAAGAACATCGAGGACCCAATCATACCTGTACCTAAGGGACCTTAAGTCCCTATCAAAAATAGTAACATGGTGTGTGTGCGCTACCATGTAAGCATAGTCTAGAAAAACTCTACCCAAAAGTCTTTAGTCTGTAGACTGAAGGCAGCCCAATACCGACACCTGCCATTTGACGTTTAGGCCGGTGTTCTCACAGATTTGTCTCATGACCCTCTGGGATGGCAATTTTGCAATAGCCGATTGCATGTACTTCTGTGCTTGCTTGATCTCTCTGAGGACACAGGTATACTTTTGCAGCCTCCTCCATCTCCATGCTTACAACTCCCTTGCAAATCTGTTATTCCTTGTCAATTCTTGACCCTATGAGCAATAGAATTTATGCCAGCTATCTTTGAAACTCTCAAGAAGAATAAAAGTAAGGAGAAACATAAGCTAGCAAGAAGAACAAAAGTAAGTAGAAATACAAGCAAGCAAAAAAACAAGAAGGCAGAAGTGCGAGGGGAAGGGGTACCCGAGATTTTTTTTTCAAAGAAAAGATTGGGGATACCCAAGCTGTTAATGCGAGAATATACAGATATTTTTAATTCAACCACGTGAGCATTAAATGCAATGCATGATCAGTCTTTTTAATCGTGACCTTGCAGGCATGTGGCACATTCTCATTATGACTCGGACATATGGCGGCAAGGAGGATTTATACAATCATTCTAATTTAATGCAAGGAACTTGACGTAGATACATAGGTGTATTCATATTGGACACGTCTCGTGCATGCATGCCTCTAGGCTATATATATATATATATAGACTTCCCTATTTGTTTTGCACTCATACGAATACAACAAGTGCATGCATGCCTCTAGGCTATATATATATATATATATATATATATATATATATATATATATATATATATATATATATATATATATATAGACTTCCCTATTTGTTTTGCACTCATACGAATACAACAAGTGCTTTTCCGAATCCCAATTGTTTTTTTCTTGTTTTTTTTGTTCAACACAATCACTTCAGCGTGAGGCGACACCCCCTCCCATGAGAGAGGATGCCCCTTTGTGCTGTGTGAGTTGGGACCAGCTAACTCACACAGCGCGAGGAGGCACGTCCACCCCTAGGACCGGTGCCCCTCGCATTGTGGTGTGTTGGACATTGTTTGTGTTATCTTTTACAACTAGGCTTATTCTTTCTTGCTACTTTCTTTTCAGATGAAGAAGTGTGGGAAGATCAATGCGGCCGGTGTAGACATGATCTCGTCATTCCTCGCGGCGGCAGACTACACCTTCAGAGCAAGGAGTCTGACATTGCAACAATGTTCAACTATGATTTTCCTCTCCCTGACATTATTGTGTCAACACAAGAGCAAACTATTGAGAAAGAGCAAGAATTTCAGAATCTCACTTCATCGAGCGAAGTGATTATTGATTTTGCGAAGCTTGTTCATATGAGTGATTTCAAAATATATGACTCCCATGGTTTTAGTGAGAAGGTTAATAGAGATCTTCTCAAGGTGCCAGTGACTTTCAAGATGGTGATAGGATTTTCCCCATCCACCATTGGTGCAAGTGTCAACTTGTCATGTATGAACATGGTTTGCTCTCTGCTTCTTACATGTGTTGGATGATGATTGCAACAATAAAGATGCTAATGATGAGGTCGAGAAAGAAGTGGTTGAGGTGGCAAAAGATGAAGATGAACCTATCAAAGTAGAGGAAGAAATTGATGAGGCAGAGGAGAAAAGTGTGAGCCAAATGTTTGATATTGAGTGGCTCTTGTGTGAAACTTTGCCAGTTTCTAAACAAGAGTGCAATGAGTCTATCACCAAGGAAGTGGACATTGTCCCCACTCTAGCTCTTCCATATTCCTATAGGAGGACACCACTATGTTTTGCTATTTGATCTTCAAGAACTTTTTGATCTTAGGGAAGATTATCGTCTTGGAATCATTGCCCAAAATCATGAACATGAGGCAGATTTTGTTTCTCATGTGAAGAGGATGATAAATATATATCCCTTGACCTCCATAGTGATGATCAATTTCATTTGGCCTCAGATGTAATATCAATGATATTTCAGGATGCTACTAGCTATGAGGAAGTGGATCTCCCCACAGAAGAAGAATTTCAAAAGATTCATGAGAGACTCCACATTTCAAACTTGGGAAGGAATTTGGAGCAAGGAGAGTTCTCTAGGGGAAAATAGATGGCAACCAGCATCAACCTCTGGCACGATAATCTAGTTACTTGTGAGATGAAAATCAAAAGGTGAGTGTTCATCATCCCTATCCCTAGTGCATAATTTTTCTATATATCTTTTCAAGGTGACTCTAAACTCTCTGAAGTCCTTTTTTTGCAATTGTTTTTGTCTTTGAGGATGATTTTCTCTATTGAGTAAAGGTAAACGTACCAGTGGGTTTGGAAAGGACTTTGCACTTTGCCAGTATTTAAAGTGGTTCAAGTATCCCCACAGGTTGTTATTTTCAACACGAAGTTCTAAGGTAGACTTTGTTTGCAATCAAGACCTTGTCAAGATATCTTGGAGGCTATCCAGTTAGGTGGAATACTGAAAGAGTACTGTTTTTGGAAAAACAAACAGCTTTGCAAATATTTGGCCAAGGACCAGCCACCCATGCGCTGAGAACTTTGTACTACTTGTCATACGTAATGTATGCACTATTGGGCTGGTGTTAAGGATCCCAGGGTGCTAACGGATTATGGAAAGCATGAGTTGCTTAGAAATGGAAGGAAAAGGTTTGATCAAAGGAAGCAACTTGAGGGAAATGCAGATAAAGATCAGCCTTCTTCAAAAAGGATTAAGCTTCACAACAATGATTCTACAAAGGAATGCAATAGTCTTTAAACTTCTAATAGTCAATGCCAATCTTTGTATTGTAATACATTTTCAATACAATTTTCCATCTTTTTGGTACCTGTTGTTAATTATTCTCGAGATAGTTTTCCATCTTTTTCCATCAATATAGTTAATCTTTTTGGGATTTCAATGTTGTCTTCTTGTGTTCAAAGAGGTGCAATTACAATCTAGTTCCAACCTTTCTACCGTTTAACTTAAAGTAGAAATTTTGAGGGGTATCATTACACATCATTTGAATCTCTTGTCTAAGGAAGCTCGTTGTGGCTAATGGCTCTCTATGTTGATGATTCTTGGCTCATGACCTTGCTAATGAATTACTACATCTATAATAGAAGAATGCTCTCCATCTTGCATATCTTGATCCATGCTTTGCTAGTCTTCCTTCCATATTCACCACCTTCTATATTTGTAACGTATGCACAATGTTTGCCTTGCAACAAATTTAGTTACATGAATCTTGCATCCTTGCAAAATCTTGGTTCGGCCTTTCTCCCTTTCTTCGTTTAATATTTAGTTAGAGGACCCATTTGAGAGTCCAAATTTCTCCTAATGAAAGAAAACATTTATCCAAAATCACCACAACGTGAGAAGGATTTGTCCCTACACAGAAATATGCCACTCCGCATTGTGGTGATTTTACCGTAATACACACAAATAACTTATCTAGAATCGCCACATCATCAGAAGGCACCACTCCATGTACCTGTCACATATGCATGAGCATTTAATGCACCACTCCCACGTCTATGTCACATGTGCAGAAACTTGTCCATGTCATCATTATCCTTCCTCTATCACGTGCAAATTTATTGTCAATGTGACATAATACTACTATATATCATGCAGTTGCACACCACTATTTCTATGTAGATTTGTTTATTTATACCCATGTATGGCAATGCGCATACATTTTCTTTGCTTCCTCCACGTAACATTTTGCTGCCCTCTCTCAAAGTGCGCATGTCCTTCGGCTCCACGCTTCTTGCTCCATCAAAGCTTCGCCCCCTCTCTCTATAAGGCATGCACCCTAAACCCTTATACTATGTCCTTCGGCTCCACGCTTCTTGCTCCATCAAAGCTTCGCCCCCTCTCTCTATAAGGCATGCACCCTAAACCCTTATACTATATCCAAAATGTTATGTTTTTTAAATGTTATTCCTTTACTATCTTTTAAATCACCACAACGCAATAAGGGATGTCTTCGTGCACGTTGGAATGGTCTATTTGTGTTGTGGTGATCATATCTTAATACACAAAATAAGTCATCAAAATATATGTTTTTCTTATTTCGTAAGGTTTGATAGTGCTGCAGGCATGTAGAAATGGCTTCCATCCGAATCACCATAGCGCGATAGGGCTACCTCCATGCGCGTAGAAATGGCCTATTCGCGTTGTAGTGATTCTATCTTAATACACAAAAATAATTCATTCAGAATATCTTTTTTTTTAGATGAACCTTAAAATTTATATTAAGTAAGAAGGGGGGAGAAAATAGTCCAACAAACTAAATATAGAAAGATTTTTTTTTTTCACGCGGCGGAGAAGATTAACTCCTTATCAACATTGCAGATTCATAGACAAGCTTGAACCACAATGAGGTTCGTGATATAATGCATTAATTATTCATCTCTATTCGTAGCTTCCATTAGTTCCCTCTTCTTTTAAATAAGATTTGACTCTGTAATTCTGATTTCTTCCATGGTATTATCCCCATCATTCATCGTCCATCTTATCCACCAGAAACGCGTTCAATTCTTCATCTAGTTTCCATTAGTTCCCTCTTCTTGTAAATCATCTTTGACTCTATAACTCTGATTTCTTCCATGGTATTATCACCATCATTGTCCATCTTATCCACCACCAGAAATGTGTTCAATTATTCTATCTCAGTCTCAGTAACAATTCCATTATATCCTTTAGTGCACTCCACATCTGCAGAATCAAGAGCTATTCATTCCTTGGAGTATATCAAACTGTTTTTTTTTTTTTGAAATAGCATCATATTTCTACTAATCCATGCAACCCATAGAAAGGATGATCTGATTACATTCCATAGTTTAGTAGAACACCCATCCAATAGGAGTTCTTTCCACTTAAGCTCTTGTGTGGGTGATTGGGATATATGCATTGTTTTAAAAAGAATAGCATCGGTTTGACTTTCTAGCAAGAGATAAAGCAATGAGGAATATTTTCCTCCTCTTGCTTGCATCCCTGACATGTTACCATTGCATCATGTCCACAAGGCATGATGTAACATGAGCCACATCAAACATGAGATTTTAGGAGGATTATATTTTGACATGATATCGATCATCCGATGGTTCTTGTTCCAACTTAAATTCCACTTCTACACCTCTAGGCCACTAGTTTGTTGACCTAATCCAGCCTCTGAGAACATCAGCTGGGGGGAAGGGGCTATGACAGAGACCTATTAAAGCTTAGGATTGGTAAAATTGAAGCCAATATTGCAACATTTCAATGGGTAGAGAGAAAGAAAATTTACCTTTTGGACTTCTTGCTCAGAAGGCAATCTTCTTCCTCACCCCACCACCAAATTGTAGTCTTATCCGAGTTCCTTGTTTTTGTGCAGCAGCATGAGGAGCCGCTTGACTTCCTTCTCCCCCCATGAAAATGTTGCTTTTTGATGGACATGTTTTTCTTGTTGAAGTGGGATGGAAGAGTATCGGAGATTGCAGATTAAAGTATCTTCCAAAAATGCAGCCGTCTATAAGAGAGTCATGTTGACAAGTGCCATGCCGAATTGTGTATGCTAGGGGTCGTGTCCGCCCCATGACTTGAAGGGTTAGCATTGAAGAAGCTCGTGTGATCACAGGATTTAGATCCCAAGGAAGATTAGTCGACTTGTGTGCCCCCATTTGGGTGACTCCCTATTGGCATCAACGAGATGAGGGAGCGCCTGGTTGCCTCCCCTAGGGCAGACCTAGCATGGGAATAATGTGACAAGGAGCTTCTGGTTTGGTTATGCTAGAGAACAGGATGAACCCTAATCAGTGAAAGTCCTACGGGACAACACTATCTCATCCTCCCTTCTCTCATGACACCTCTTAATTTCTTTGTTCTTCGCTACTTGGTTCCAGAATATCTATTTTTGTTATTTCATAATTTTTATACTATTACTTTCAAAAATAACCACCACAATGCAATAGTTCTTCTTTGGCATGGGAGAAACAACCTATTTGTGTTGTGGTAATTTATATAGAATTGCTCTTTTTCTAACCTTTCTTATTTTATTTCATCCACTAATTCTTGTTATGACGCTTCATGTGGCTGAAACAAAAAAGATTGTTAGGAGGGCAACTGGTGACCCCAGTCTAGGAAAGAAGATGGTTGATCCTTAAAGAACTCCAAATGACAGGAAAGATCTTGATGAAGAAGGATTTACCAGTATAGTGTCATGATGATGAAAGATCTTAGACAGGCGATGAAATGTATGTAGTTATGCATTGCCATGCTGCCTTTCCAAAAGAATCGTTTCTAGTATCTATGAGCAATATGGACTCTAGTTTTACTAGTACAGGAAAGCTCCAGATAAAGAAGGCTTTACCAGTAAAGTGCCATGATGAAAGATCTTATACAAGCGATGAAATATATGCAATTATACATTTCCAAGCTGCCTTTCCAAAGAATCATTCCTATCATCTACGAGCGATATGGACTCTAGTTTTGGTGGCAAGCCTCAGCCCCCTCCTACCTTTAAGTGGAAGCAAAGCATTTTATGATTGAGTTTTTCCAAGATAGCTACATCATGGTAGCGCATGCACATTGTGTGACTGTCATGGACAAAGATATGGTGAGTGCACTATAGATATGACCACATCTTGTGTCCTGTCCCCATTCTTGATTCATGAATGAGATATATTCTAGAGATTCCTCCCCTCAAAAGAGAGAGGGATGGAGTGAGAGTAGAATAAGTGTCCCATGATGAGTACATGAAAGCTTTACCAGTACAGGAAAGCTCTAGACAAAGAAGGCTTTACCATTATAGTGCCATGATGAAATATCTTAGACATGTGATGAAATGTATGCAGTTATGCATTGCCAAGATTCCTTTCCAAAGAATCATTCCTGGAATTTGTGTGAGCAGTATGGACTCCAGTTTTGGTGGTGGCAAGCCTCAGCACTCTCCTGCCTTCAAGCGACAATAAAGGATTTTATGATTGAGTTTTTTCAAGATAGCTACATCATGGAAGCGCATGCACATCGCGTGACTGTCATGGACAAAGACATGCACTCTCTTTCGCAAGTGCACTACAGATACAACTATCTCATGTGTCCTATCTCCCTTCTTGATTCACGAAATAAGAAATATTCTAAAGATTCCTTCCCTTAAAAGAGAGAGGGATGGAGTGAGTGTAGAAGAAGTGGCCCATGGCCGGGACACTCATTTTGGCTTGAAAGTGAGGGGTAGGCCTAGAGAGAGAGAATAAACGGTTGAGCAAGCAGTTTGCTGAGAACAGGCAGTTGAACAGCTTGAAGAATTATGTGGGGGGCTCTAAGACAACAATTACTGAATGGCCTTGATGCACGGAATGTAGAGGTGCTATGATTTTTCGGCCCCAATTTTGATATTCATTTATATGTTGCACATGAAACCATATTTTTTACATTTTCTCCGCATGATGTAGCAGTTTTGCAAATCTATCAATGCAATACCAAAGACTCAATCGTGCTACCTGTTCTTTTGTGAGAGTTTCTTATTCTAGTGAGACATTCATTTGTACAATTATGGTGCTCATTCCTTTGTGAGTGCAGGATTGATCTATTTCTTTTCTTGCAGAATGATTGTAGGAAATCTTCCATCTCCAGTGCAGAGTGTTATTGACATGCTTGCATGATCTAACTGTCACAATTTGGAATATCTTGAATTGCTGACATGGATCCCCTCGATGTGGTTTTATTGCCTTACCACAAAATGTTAGTACCAGTTAATTTTTATGCATGATAAAGTTTTTAATGATATTTTTGTAAGCCTTTAAGGTTTTCGCAAAATCCATAAGAGATTAGTCTTTTTTGACCATCATACTAGAGTCTATTACTTAGACAGCTTGATAGTAGGATACCCATGGTGTTAACCTATTATTAGGGTTAACAACAGCTACTACCATTATCATATATTAAGGAGTCAAGGTAGATACACCAAAAGGTCATACATTCAAGAGTAGGGTTTCCCACTCGGGACCTCGCCCTCGAATGTCTAGGCACGAGACTAAGCTGGTGGTCATTTTGAAAGCTGAAACCAAGAAAATCTCCCATGCTCGAAAAACAAGGATGATTCCACCATTTTAAATTTCTTAACGAATTTTTCTAACGAGGTCAAGATACTATACTAACCTTCATCTGAATAAACCAGATAGAAGGGAAACTATTACAGACTTAACTTGAAGGGATCAATGCTTTTTTCCTAATTGAATCAGGCACAACCGTCGATCTATTCATCAGAGAAGTCTTGAGGCTTTTATTTAACTACTAACACCATATTGGGGAATTTGGGAATTTCCCATAAGTTTGGGACATGTGGTCAAATCTTTGGATTAATCATAACTTGAACACCGTTACTCCAAATTGAGCGCTCTATAGCTCACTAGATTCCATTTTTCAAGCGCTTTCCAACAATAGGTTACATGATATGGTTTTGAAAAACTTATAGGCATGTTATCCAGGTCCCACCTTTTTAGTATTCAAAAAATGGGAGTTGGGAAATTCCCAAACTCACGAATATAGTGTTTACTCGAGTTTTAAACGTATTCCTATTAATCAATTTTATTATTAAAACTCTATTGATTCCAGCCTAACCCCATCTGGCCCATGGGTTAGCCACCACCCAACCACTGGAATTGGTACTCACCCACCCATAATTGAATGCCTTTCTTAACTTTTGCTAGAGAATACAGATATGCATATACTCCTCTTTAAACTTTAACTTTTAAAACAATCCATTGACAAACAATTATTGGTTACAGATGTCATAACTCAAAATTTTCATTCAATTCTTGTTTCTCACAAAACAGTATCACTCTGGACTCTCCGTTGAGACCAGCAGGTCAGCAGCGAGATCCAGTAACAGATTACAATAATTTTCTCATCATCATACATATATATATCTTCAACGACATATGCATGGGTGTCCTAAGCACCGCCAGCACATGAATCGCCTAGTCAGAACCCTCCAAGATCCTCCTTAGGTGTCCTGGCACTTCACACAGGGACCGCTTCGTCGGCCCTCGCCCATCGTACCGGAAGCACACCATTTTTCACCATACCTAGGCTGGTCAAGACCTGGGCAGGTTTTTGCCGCATGAGCCGTCCCTTGAACACTCCCCACCAGCTATTACAACCGAACTTCTCTTAGAAAAACACATATACCAAACTTAATGCTCCCTCCAGCATTCTCTCGTAAGACAGACCTTTAAGAAAACAGGGTTTCTATGCAAGTTTTCAGTTTTGATTTTCTTTTGAATATAATGGGTATATCTTACATCCGTATCCCAATACTTCTAGATTACAGGTCTAAAATTCCAATAGAATTTCTTGAATTCTGTAACCTTGATCCTTAGATCAGAATCAAGGGTCTTAACTTGATTTCAGATTCGGTGGGTGATTTGAGTGAAATATTTTCCTGAACTAGTCACATCGTCTTTTCTTGAAACTGGACGAAGGAGATTAAGTCTTGGTCATAGTCTGATTCAAGGTTTCAGTTTGGAAAGGTTCTCCCTGAACTAACTTTCTCGAAGGGTAATATTTCAATTACTACTTTACTGAATTTCAATCATTGAGTATTTTGCTTAACTGAATTTAAAACTAATCATGAATTCCTATGAGAAATAAATTAATCATTTATCTAAAATTCTGACTTTGATAGTTTTTTTGAATTTTCTCATTACCATCCTAGAGAATATGAAACAGTAGAATTTTCTCTTACAGAGTATTTACTTATTCATTTACCAATATTCATGGGATTTAAACATAGGATTAAAGAGAACTCTTATTAAAACTAATCATGAATTCCTATGAGGAATAAATTAATCATTTATCTAAAATTTCGACTTTGATAGTTTTTTTGAATTTTCTCACCATCCTAGAGAATATGAAATGGTAGAATTTTCTCTCACAGAGTATTTACTTCTTCATTTACCAATATTCATGGGATTTAAACATAGGATTAAAGAGAACTCTTATTTTGATATAAAAATTCTATATGCATAAAATCCAACTTCTATGGAAATAACACTTTTATATAAAATAAAATCCTTTTATGCATCTATTTACGTAAAAAAATCAAATTTGATGAAAGACACTTTTATAATTAAAAAAATTCCTTTATGCATCATTTTATGCATAAAAATTAATATTGGTGAAAGTAACACTTTAAAAAAAAATCTTTATGCATCATTTTATGCATAAAAATCAATATTGATGAAAGTAACACTTTTATAATAAAAAATTATTTCCAATATGCATCTTTCTATGCATAGAATTCAAATCTAATGAAAACTACTCTTTAATAATAATAAAAAAACCAATATGCATCTTTCTATGCATAGAATTTAAATCTAATGAAAACCACTCTTTTATAAAAAAATATTCAATATGCATCTTTCTATGCATAGAATTTAAATTTTGATGGAAATAACACTTTTATAATAAAAATATTTCTACTATGCATTTTTCTATGCCTAGAATGAAAATACACAAATGGTGGGGATTACTCTTTTTGAATAATAAAAGAAAAAACTTATTTCACAAAATTTAAGAAAATTTCACCATAACCTCCTTTGTATGCCTGACCATTTTTCATTTTTTTCTATCCTCAAGTTACTTAAAAATTATCCCAAATGGTTTAAAGCATTCTAAACTAATCAAATTCCACTTTTAAAAGAGAAACAATATGAAAAGTTTAATTCTAACAATTTACTTACTTATCTAGGATAAAGAAAGGCTAAATTTAAGAATGAAGAGAGGGGGTAAGCCTTTCCAACAAGGCATAACATCATTTTTTCATTTAAAAGAAAATAAAAATTAGAAAACCATTAAAAGGAATAAAGAAAAAGTAAGATTTCTAACTTACATGAATTTCTGTGAGCTTTCCTTTGGCTTGATGGTTTGAGGGATCTACTCTTGTTTGCAATAAAAGTGGCCACTAATTCTTTTGAAGAGGGAAAGGTCAAAAACTAATGAATTATCAATAAATTCATTGTTTTTGGCTTTGGGGAGTGAGGAGTAGAGTAACAGTGCATAAAACACTATTAAGCTTCTACAAAGGGAGAGGATTCTATTTATAAGAAAAAGTGAGATTCTAACCAAGCAAACTGAGATTCTAACCAAGCAAACTGATTCTAGAATTTTCCAGAACAGTTTGGTCAATTTTTGACCATTTTTGGATCAGTTTAGCTTACTTTTTGGAACTAGACTCGAATTAGGAGAGTGTCGCTCGCAATAATCTTACTTCCATCGATCTCCTTTCTTTCTTAATCTCCTTCATGGCTTGGCAGCAAGACTTAGTTTTATCCATGATGATTTCTCACCTTCAAGACGCAAGCGAGTTTGTGAAGAAGGATTTTATAGAACTGTATGAGCGCTCACTTTTCCCTCACTTGGGAACTTCTGTAGCTCACACCAAATGGCGGACCTATCGAGACATAACTAGGGTAACACCGTGGGATCGACAGCACTTTCGTAACAATGTCTGCTTGGCCAGGGTTATTGAAGCTTTGGGTTTGGGTCCCCAATACTACTGCGTGATGAGATCAAGGCATGGTGGATTTTCTGAGCGGGTCTTCTTACTAGCGTGCTTTCTTCCTCACCAGAAGATATGCCTTTATCCCGTTTTTGGCTTACCTCTCAGAGGTCCTTTTAATAGGTCACCTCATACCAACGAGATAAGTGCTGCAATATCCAGCCGAATTATTCCCATAGATGAGTTAACTTATACGTTGTGAGTGCTGTTTTTATGACCATACAATGGACGAGCTTATAGAATTGTAAAAAGTTCTTCTATCTTGCTGTATATGTTCCAAGAGTGAATAAAGTTGAAATCTTTGTTCTTGTCTTGAGTCTTGCTCTCTTTGAGACTTTTCTTGATGGTTAATTTTAATTAAATTTTCTCTCAGTCTCATATTCGTGCATCTTGCGAAATTACCCCAGTTTGCGAGATGAGGACATCTCGCGTTTTTTAAGTGGGAGAGAATGTAAGATTCCTCCCCAGCCTCTCAAGATGCCCAGCATCTTCCCCTGTAATCAATCCCCTCTTCAGAAATATAAAAGATCTTGTTTCTAACTGTTTTAACCTAGAGAGAGAAAATATTCTAGAGAGAGTATATTCAAAATTTGAATATTTTTAGATAAAAAATATCTCATCTTATTAAAATGAATTCCCCTAAAACAGAAATTCAAAAAGAATTTTCCAATGTGCAATTGGAATTAATTGAAAATAGGTATAAAGGACCTTAGCCTAAGGGTCTAGATTTTCAGAAATTTTTGGATTATGGTCCAATTGAGGTTCCTTTGGGCCAATAAGATCAATCCATGTGTGAGGAGGAGATAAATCCAGTTTTGTAAAAGAAGATACCCAAAAATGAGTAAATGCTCACATAAGATGAAGAGTTGACTATGTACAAGATTTATTAGTAAGAAACTATGAGTAATATAAAAAAATGATTTATTTTGGGTATCAAAAAATGAGTAAATGCTCACATAAGATGAAGAGTTGAATATGTACAAGGTTTATTAGTAAGAAACTATGAGTATTACTAAAAATATGAGATATTTTAGGTATAATGATTCCATTTTGACATATATATAAGGAAGGGGAGTCCATTAAAGGAGGTGCATATTTCACATGCTTGAATGAGTTTTAAACTCATAAATAATGTAATATTTTATCTCTCCTCTCTCCTCATTCAAGTCTAGTTGCAAAAAGTTAGCTCAACTGACCTAAAAATGGTCAAAACTTGACCAAATTGAATTGGAAAATTCTAGAATCAGTTTGTTTGGTTAGGAGCTCACTTTTTTCTATAAATAGAGGACTTCCCCTTTGTTAAAACTCAATAGTGTTTTATGCACTGTTACTCTACTCCACCCAAGCCAAGAACTGTGAATTCATTAATAATTCACTAGTTTTTGACATTTCCCTCTTCCAAAGATTGGTAGGCCACTCTTGTTCAAACAAGAGTTGAACCCTCAAACCATCAAGCCAAAGGAAAGCTATCAAAGTCATTAGTAAGTTGGTAATTCTTCTTTTCTTGCACTTATTTTATGGATGTTTATGGTTTCAAATGATTTTTATGCTTTATGTCTTCTCTATAATGTTAGGCCTCATTACAAAAGGCATTCCCCTCTCTTCTCTAGCAAAACCAACCTTTCTCTATCCTAGGTGAATGGTTAATTGATTAATGTCAAATTTTTATAAGTTGTTTCAAGTAAATGGATAAATGTTTACTTTAGGATAATTTCAATACTTTGGTGTACTTTTAATTAGTTCTAAAGACTTAGGAACTTGAAAAATGGTCAGCCGTACAAAGGAGGTTATGGTAAAATTTTTAAAAATTAGGAAATAAAATTCATCCTTTATTTATTCTAAAAGAGTAATCCTTATGGTTTTTATATTCTAAAAATCATTTTGATATTATTGCATAGAAGTATGCATAAAGGATAATTTTTTTTATATCAAAAGTGTTCCTTTTATCATATTATATTTTCATGCATAGAAGTATGCATAAAGGATAAATTTATATATCAAAAGTGTTACTTTTATCATTTTTATTTTCATGCATAGAAGTATGCATAAAGGATAAACTTTTATATCAAAAGTGTTACTTTTATCATTTTTTATTTTCATGCATAGAAGTATGCATAAAGGATAAATTTTTATATCAAAAGTGTTACTTTTATCATATTGATTTTAATGCATAGAAGTATGCATAAAAGATAAATTTTTATTATAAAAGTGTTACTTTTATCATTTTTGGATATTATGCATAGAGGTATGCATAAAAGATTATTTTTATAAAAGTGTTACTTTTATCATTTTTGGATTTCATGCATAGACGTATGCATAAAAGATTATTTTTATAAAAGTGTTACTTTTATCATTTTTGGACTTCATGCATAGAGGTATGCATAAAAGATTATTTTTATAAAAGTGTTACTTTTATCATAATTGGATTTCATGCATAGAGGTATGCATAAAAGATATTTTTATACTAAAAGTGTGATGTTCATCATAAATGGATTTTATGCATAAATTAGATGCATAAGAGAAATTCTTTTATTCTAAAAGTGTAATTCCTACTAAATTGAATTTATGCATAAGAAGATGCATAAAAGATTGATTTTTAATTCAAAAGTGTCTTTCTCATCTAAATTGAATTTATGCATAGGAAGATGCATAAAAGATTGATTTTTAATTCAAAAGTGTCATTCTCATTTAAAATGAATTTATGCATAGGAAGATGCATAAAAGATTGATTTTTATTTTGAAAGTGTTAGTCTCCTTAAATGGAATTTATGCATAAATAGATGCGTAAAGAAATCTTATATCAAATATAAGAATTCTCTTGTATTCTATAAATAGATATGGAAAGTGATAGGATGAGATAAGATGCATATGAGATGTGATAAGATGTGTATGAGATGTGATAAGATGTGATAAGATGCGTATGGAAAGTGATAGGATGTGATAAGAGGTGTATGAGATGTGATAAGATGTGATAAGATACGTATGGGAAGAGATAGGATATGATAAGATGTGTATGAGATGTGATAGGATATGATAAGAGGTGTATGAGATGTGATAGGATGTGCTAAGATGAGTTAGGATGTGATAAGATGTGTATGGGATGAGGTAAAAAGTGTATCTGATGGGATAAGATGTATATGGGTTGTGATGAGGCGAGAATAGATGTGATGTGGATGTATGAATGTAGATATGGATGTGAATGTGAATGTCACGATGTGTATGTATGGATGTGAATGTAGATGTGAATGTTGATGTGGATGTGGATGTATGGATGTGAATGTGGATATGTATGTATGGATGTATGCATGTAGATGTGGATGTGGATGTATGGATGTGAATGTGGATGTGGATGTGGATGTGGATGTATGGATGTGAATGTGTATGTGGATGTGGATGTATGGATGTAAATGTGGATGTGTATGTATGGATGTATGCATGTAGATGTGGATGTATGAATGTGGATGTGGATGTATGGATGTGAATGTGGATGTGGATGTGGATGTATGGATGTGAATGTGGATGTTTATGTATGGATGTATGCATGTAGATGTGGATGTATGAATGTGGATGTGGATGTATGGATGTGAATGTGGATGTGGATGTGGATGTGGATGTATGGATGAAATGTGGATGTATGCATGTAGATGTGGATGTGGATGTATGGATGTGAATGTGGATGTGTATGTATGGATGTATGCATGTAGATGTGGATGTATGAATGTGGATGTGGATGTATGAATGTGAATGTGGATCTGGATGTATGGATGTGGATGTGGATGTATGGATGTGAATGTGGATGTGTATGTATGGATGTATGCATGTAGATGTGGATGTATGAATGTGGATGTGGATGTATGGATGTGAATGTGGATGTGGATATGGATGTATGGATGTGAATGTGGATGTGTATGTATGGATGTATGCATGTAGATGTGGATGTATGAATGAGGATGTGAAAATGGATGTATGCATGGATGTGTATATAGAATAATGAATGTGAATGGGTATGGGAAATAATGTGGCGTTGATATGAGTAAATGGATGAGAATGAGTACATATGAATGGAATGTGGAATAAGTAATGTGGATTGAGGAGGTATAATATGGAAAGACGGAGTTCGATATAGAAACTGTATTTTGTGACCTGTTTGTAAATGACTGTTTTATGTCAAGAATGCTGGGGACGCACTGTTTTGACCGTCTTGTGGATTAAGGTCATGGAGACCTAACTCATAAAGTTGCAACTGTTGACGGAGAGTCAATGGAAGACGTCTCGCGTCGATTTAAATGGTGAGCTTCCGGTACGGTGGATGAGGGACCAAGGAAGCGGCCTATGAGTGAAGCGCTAGGTCACCTGCGAAGGATCCTAGAGGGTGAAGCGGCCTATGAGTGAAGCGCTAGGTTACCTGCGAAGGATCCTAGAGGGTGCTGACCATACGGTGCTCGGGCTTTGGGTCGCCGAAGATACCCACACGTGCGTTGTGGAAGATATTGGAATACCCACACGTGCGTCGTGGAAGATATTGGAATAAAGAATAAGAATTGTTTTTCTGAAACCGGGCATGGATCTGGTTGACTGACCTTGCTGATCCTCAACGGATGAGTCCATGGCTCTTTTATATGGATCTGTGGGTTGATCTTGCTGATCTTCCACGGAGATTCCATTCTATTATATGAATATATTGCCAGTTACTATGAGCTAGGAACTATGGAAAAGGCCCTTGAGTGAACAGGTGGTGAGCGTTCTGGTTGCCAATGATGCCATAAGTATACCGATGAATGAATGACTGGAAATAAGAATTCAACCAGAGACTTTGAGGATTGTCATCAGTGACATAATGGTTTCATTAAAGGATTGTTTTAAAATTAGCTAATGCTAAGAAAAAGGCAGCTGATGCTAAGAAAAAGGAAATTTCATATTGGGTGTGTAAGTGGTGTGACTAGTTTTATGTTTGCATGAACTTCTGGCTAGGGGGCCTTGGAACTCTTTTCCTTGGTACCCGAGACAAAACATAACCAAATTCTTAATTGGATCCCATCACTACAGTGGTTGGCTAACCCATGGGACTGGATGGGATTAGGCTGGATTGATGGATCCGTAAATCGAGACTCAATTTCTGTTATTACGATAGATAAAGTAAATCCCGGATAGTAATTGTTCTATGGATAGGAATCAACGGCTGTGCCTCTTGATGGGGAAAAAAGCATTGATCCCAATAATCCAAGTGCAAGTTTCTTCCTTGATCCGACCGAGTATCTTTATAGGTACAGTCAGATCAGCGTGATCAATAATGATCTTGACTACGTTAGAGTAATGATCTTGACTACGTTAGAGTAAAAAGTTATCCTGGTGGAATCGCCCGTGCTTTCCGGGTAAGGGAAGTTTTTTCGGGTTCGGTTTTGGAAAAACCGACGGATTAGTCTCTTGTCCGGATATCCGTGGACGAGGCCCCGAGTGTGGGACCCTACCCCACGCAAGAAGTGCTACTTCCGCTGCTAGTACCCTGAATCCATTACGCGGTGGGGACAGGGATCTTACACTATAGATGCCAGAGGACACATGAGAGGAAGTTTCTATCTCAGTTACTGCTTCGGAGACACTCAGTTCTGAGGCAAAATTCAGTCTACATCAGTCCAGCAGATGGTAAGAAGGTCAGCAGGGTGTCCACGGAGGTCCTAGGGATGTGGCAATAAGGTGAGCTGATGCTGGAGGACTATAGAGGACCGTGGAAGATAGATTTTAGATTGATGGCAAGAGGAGGAATTTGGAGGCAGCTTTTGGCCAACAGAGGTGGAGATGATTTTGGTCTGCTCGTAGTCAATTGTGGTCAGGAGAGGCATCTAAGTGGAAGATCACAGGTTGTTGAGGTGAGAGCTGACCTGAGAGGACATGTGAAGCCATTAGGTGGAGCAAATAGCGAGGCAGGGAGGGTGTTGAGGTGACCAAGTGAGTCATCTTGAGGGCTGATGACAAGATCAATGTTGATTGGTGCCCTAGGACCTGGGATTCTAGGGTGCCCATAGTGTTTTCTTCGTGTGTGCCTGCTAGTGGTGTATAGAGGCCATCACCCAGGCACCACACAACGTGAATGATGTAATCTACCTCCTGTGTGAATGTTGCCAACAACCATATGCAAAATCACCATTAATAATGAAAGGCATATATTCTTCACTTACATAATCAGCATGAGCAAACAAAGCTTCAATTTTATATGAGTTAGATAAGCACACACTTAAAAAAAGCACGAGAGCTTTCAGCACCTCCTCTGACCTGGGACCCCATCCACCTCAGTGGTGGCAGTCAACATCAGATCGTGCGTGTGACTATGTGATACAACTTCTATTAGCTGGAAACATGAGGAATGACACATTCTTGCCTGCCTCTCTCATAGTGAGGAATAGGCAAATTTTCACGATAGAATGGGCCAATGGTACGATCAGTGACTTGCACATAAGCAAGTAAGAATGACATTGCAGTAAGATCCCTTTGAGTGAATTAGATTACTATATTGTAATATATACACCTCCTCTAGAGTGTCTCAATGCATGTAACATGCCTAATTTAGCTATGTACTTTAATACCTTGCCAAAGTGCTTGGCAAGACATAAAGTAACGCGATGAGGAATCCCTCATCTGCAAGTTATACATGTACAATGTCCATGATCCCCTTGACTAATTGAGTGGAGAATACATTCCAATATGGGATCTCTTTTTTGAGACCCACTATTCAAGAGAACCAATGTGAAATTAGTTAAGGCTGAAGGCATGATAAGGTGTACTGAAAACCTATGTCTTGGACAATGGTTTACAATTGGTTTTGTGAAATAGTTTTATGCACAGTTAGAGAATTAAAATGCGGTTGTTTAGTCTTGTTTCACATTCATTATATCTAAAAGGCACTAGATAAATTGCTAAATACATCTTGTGATGATATCAAATCCACTAAAATTGGTTGTCTTCAAGTGTGGTAGCAACCAATGCAACTGGTAGAAAGTGTACAACCTTAGCATGCTTTCACCCTTAATGAATTAAACAATTGCATTCATTTAAGAAGAGATATGTGAAAACCTTGGAGCTAATTTATAAAGTGATACATTATCAATTAAATAATCATGTATATTTCTCAACATTTCAAACAAATAACCTTAAGTTTACCTCATGACACTACACAGAACCCTTGGGCCAACATAGAAGTGGAAAAATTGGCAAAAAAGCTGGCTCCTTAGAGGGTTCACCATGGTAGTGGTAAATAGATGTAGAGGGTTCACCATGGTAGTGGTAAATAGATGTAGAGTTTCTTTGCAAAACCTCTTTGATACTGCAAATAGAGTGAAGATAATTATTACATGCACTAACTACAATACATTGTAACTAGAAGACAAATTCCACCTTTCTCATGCAAACTCATCAATGGCTGTAATATTGACCAAAAGAGCATCCATAGTAGTCACATACTAAAAACCTTTATAAAAGTGAAGCCAATGATAAGAAAATCCAACCAAAAAGCTTGTTTCATGGTCACTCATACTGGATAATAATAAAATATAAGTATCCCTACCTATCTGAGGAAAGATAAGGCATCTCTCTAAAGCTGACTCTGGAAAGGACTTAGGGACAGATGACAAGATCTTGTATGTTATGGTCCCAAGAAATTTGTTTCCCTTCTTATGTATATGTTGTTGCTTACTCTCTCGCAGATCATCCTCTCTCTATTACTCTTTTTCTCTTCTTATGTATATGTTGTTGCTTCTTATGTATATGTTGTTGCTTACTCTCTCGCGGATCATCCTCCTCTATTACTCTTTTTCTCTCCTCTTTTTCTTTTGAGGATCATCCTCCTCTATTACTCTTTTTCTCTCTCGCGGATCATCCTCCTCTCCTCTTTTTCTTTTGAGGTTTCTTTCTCTCCTTCATTTACTTTAGATGCCTCCAAGGTCACATAATTTGAGGGCTCCCCCTTTCCCTTCCTCACAATCGTGCTCTTTGTTATTTCTTTCCCCACCATTTCATTTATCTCCTTTTGTGTGGTGGTGAGGTGATGCTCACAATCATATTTACTTCTAGAGTTTCTTCAAACAATAAACCCTTATAAACAAACACACAAATCACATAAGTACCACATATGTATTTGCATGCACACACACATTCAATTCACACAATGCTATGCATATGCCCACATAAACACACACACACACACACACACACACACACACACAATTCACACAATGCTCTACAAGTTATCACATAAAACTGTGCACACAATCATCACTCACGCACACACACACACACGCACACGCACACACACACACACATTCAATTTCACTAACAAACACATAATTCACATGCACACATGAGATTTCACACACACACACACACACACACACACACACACACAATCAATTTCACTCACACACATACACAATCTATTTAGAAACACACAAAATTTTGGTCAAACTACGTGTACACACACTCATTCCCAGTCACAATCTCAATTTTTTTTAAAATTCACTTACTAGCATGTAGCTCCTTTTCTTTCTTAGGGATTACCCACCCATGTAGGGTACTCTACCCACCATGGATAATGGCTACACTCCCATGGGTTAATACCCTTTTTCACCAATGTGGTAGAGAATATAGTGTTCTCACCCAAAATATCCTACCACTTTGTAATGACCGTAGGCATCTCAGAAATTAATTTTTCCCCAAACAATCAAAAAGACATTGACAGCATAGCAAATCCACAACAATTAAATGATCAACATAGTAAACCATACATGCAACAAAATTTTAAACATCCAAATTTATACCTTTATATTAGCATCTTACTTGAGGGGACCAACTCTGGCATATACACACCATCCAAAGCACACTTAATCTCACCTAAGAGGTGAGAGTAAGCTTATATAACATGCATCCTTCTTTGAGATTTAAAGAAAGGCTCAAATCTTTTGGGCAATTCTAGTCCCTCCACCTCAATAATCCCAATAAGTATGCAAGCCTCTGAATACATATGGTGTTGGATTCAAGATGGATCAAAATCACACATTAAACTTCATTCTTAAGCATAAACAAACTAAGTTGAAGTGATCAAGAATGAACTAATCAAATGAGAATAATGTGGGTGAGGTTAAGTTGTAAAATGAGAGCATTTTTTTATTGAAAATGAGAGGCTTTGTAAGATTACTATCTTGTATATTTCCGTCTCTTTGCAATAAAGGAAGATCACTTTCTTTTGTATCATTTTTTGTGTATCTCTTGGGTTAGTGCTTCTGTCTGTTTTATCATCTTGTCTTTTATCATTATCGATGATTCTATCTATTCAGTCTTTCGGTATTTTTGTTACGCAACGTTTAGGATCATCCGCACGAGCCCAATAGTCTTAGTAATTGGTTCCCTTTTGCACAATCGCATGTAGCCAATCAACTGTGACTATTTGTCTTGTGCCCAATCCGTATTCGACTGGTGTAGCAGAGCCACTCAGCAGGTTTCTCAAGGACAATGGCGGTCAGTCCCCCCCCGACCACTTTGGCAACCATGATGCGTCTTGCTACATCTTTCTTGTGTTGTTTTACTTACTGTGATTGTTTTTGTGTTCGAATCAATATCCCTTGTGTTTGAATCAATCATTCATGTCTGCATGTTAAGTATGCGATTTAGCATGGCTTGAATCAATATCCCTTGTGTTTGAATCAATCATTCATGTCCGCATGTTAAGTATGCGACTTAGCACAGCTTGAAGCTCTAGAAATCTAATTTACCACACCTGACGAAGCCTCCACACCTGAGCTCAAAGACTCAAAATTCAAATCCAAAGAAGAATCGGTAACCCTGCCTCCACCATTGTTCATACCACCACCCCCCACCTTTACCACCACAACCCCGTTTAACCCCACTGTTGAACTACAGATAGAATACCTAATAGTTACCTAATAGTTGCTTAGTCGGATATATGTATCTTTGCTCAGTCGGAATTCTACTCAGTCGGATTGTTGATCAGTCGGAGTTTGTTATGATCTGGTTAGTCGGATATCATCTGTTAGTGTCTTGTGACATTCTAGTTACAACCGTCTAAAACTGTCTGAAGTCGCCTATTTATAGGGGCTTTGTAGTCGTCTTTTACAAGAGAAGAAGAAGGAGAAAGCAATGTATGATTCATCTTGATCAATCAAACATGGTATTTCAGTTCTGTTCTGTTATTCTCTATCTTGTTTAGCAAATCTCTGCTCAATCCGTGTTCTCTATGCTCTGTTTGTGTTTAGCCTGATGTGGGAATTGAAGTTAGTGTTACCTAATGGGGGTGTCTTTGCTGTGTCAGAAGTAGTTAGTTGTGTTGTGTTTGAGAACCCCAAACACATTGGCGATCCCGCTGGTCCCGTTCTGTTACGAGAAGGGAAATGAATGTCAGAGGGGGACAGAAGAGTAGGAAGGGTTTACTATACCAGGGCTCAGGGCCCGAATTGGTAACCCTGACCCGTTTCATTATGCTGACGAGGGTGAAGATGATCAGGAACACCAAATCCCTGAAGAAATTGTTGTAGGCCAAGGGGGGGAAAGTTCAGTTGCACCAGAGAGGAGGCTAGTGGGGGGACTTCTAGGCGCCCTAATCCTGACAGGAAGGTCTGCAGGAGTTAGAAGGAGTCTTCAGTTCAACCCATTAAGGGGGGCTACCAGGCAAAGATCTAGGAAACCACCTCAGCCAAATCCGATGGCTCAACAACTACCCAACCCTAGGGTGAAAGCAGCTAAATTCAGCGGAGGATCTAAGGAGGATGCTGATTGTCATGTAGCTCAGTTTGAGATAAAATGGGAAGCAAATGGGTATACTATGTTGTACAATGATGCAGTTAAATTGCAGCAATTTGCAGCAACTCTAGAAGGGAAGGCCATGAGTTGGTTTAGCCAATATGGGATACCACACTTCCCAACATATGATGATCTTAGAACAGCCTGTTTACAGAGATTCAGGAGGGAAAAGACTCCAACAGACATTTTAAGAAAACTCCAAGACATCAGACAGAAGAAGATGCTTGTAGAGGACTATGCTCAGAAATTCAGAATTCTGGTTGAAAGGTTACAGGGAAATGAGAGACCCACCAATGAGATGCTGGCAGGTTATTTTCTGAAAGGATTGAGAAGTGGGCTGAAAAATGCAGTGGCTAGCATTGATATTGCAGGTGGCATTAATGATTTGGTAATTGCAGCAGCTAGAGTAGAGAAAAGACTTGGAAGCGGCAAGGGCAAACACACCAGAAAGAATGATTCGGATTCAGATGACCAGCCAGAGTCAGCATCAGATTCTGAGGAGGAGGATTCAGAAGCAGGATCCGACAGTGAGGAAGAAGAGGTGAAGACAAAGAAAAAGCACAAGACCAAAGCAAAGCAATCCAAAGAGGAGGATTTGGTAAGTAAATTGAGAAAGATAGGTTATTCTGTTGCAGCACCAAAAGAAAAGAAGTTCTGTGAAATTTGTGACAAGGATGGGCATAAGACAGCTTTATGTTGGTATAATCCCAAGAACAGGGGTCAGACTACACCTTATGCAGGTAGAGGCAGGGGTGAGGTTGCAGCAAACCAGGCTGCTCCAACTAGGGGCAGAGGAGGATTTCAGAGAGCAAGATCTGATAGACCACCATGGAGGGAACAGGAAAACAATGAAGGAAGACAGGCAAGAGTCATGCCTTGTGTTTATTGTTCAGCACCAGATCATTGGATAGGGCCAGGATGTGCCTTATGGGTGAAACATAGAGAAGAAAGAGGTGTCCCAGTGATTAGGTACAATCAGAATAACCAGCAGGGGCAGCAGCAACAACAGAATCAACCAGCAGCTCAAGCAAATGTAATCATGATTCAATTAGCAGATGAACAGGTACAGGTAACGCAAGGTCCAAAAATACAGGAGCAGCAAAGCAAAGAGCATACTGAGGATATTGAGGATATTGAGGTATTGGCTGTTACCAGGTCTAAACAGAAAGGACCAATTGATTGGAAGGAACAAAAAGGCATCAGGGACCAGGTACAAAGAAGAATTTTGAAGCATCAGGACAAGCAAGAAGAATCGGAGTTGGAGGATGAAGAAGAGTTAGTTCTGCATCAGTCAAAAAGCCATGTGAAGATGAAGGATGAAAGGGACAAAGATTGGTTTGAGGTACTCATAAATTCTCCCTTGCAATTGTCATTAGATCAGTTGTTAGCTTTGGTTCCAGCATTTAAGGAAAGATTGCTTAAAAGACTTTAGGATCAGCAGTCAGGAGATAATCCGACTTTGGTTCCAGCAGTTAATAGCATTGATCCAGCAGATGTTGACTTTGTGGTTCCTGTCATTAAGGTTGAGTACCAGGGCAGGGTGTTTGATGAAGTTCTTTTGGATGGAGGATCAGGGGTTAACATTCTCCCTGAAATTGTATACAAAGAAATGGGTGCAGCAAGTTTAGCCCCAGCACCATTTCAGGTGAAAATGGCAGATCAAACCAGGGTGCAACCATTGGGAATTCTGAAGCAGCAGGAAATTGAAGTTGCAGGTATGGGATTCTTGGTAAATTTTGTGGTAATCAGAATGTCAGAATCACTATCACCTTATGAAATGTTACTGGGTAGGCCTTGGTTTAGAATGGCTAAAGTTAAACAGGATTGGGGATTGAATGTGGTGGTTCTGACCAAGGGGAAAAAGAAGATTACTGTAACCATGCAGGGTAAGAGAAATATGTCTCTTAAAGAAAAGCCATTGTTTGCACAGACAATTAATCTTGCTGAAGAAATAGAAGATGATGAGGAGGAACAGTTTTTAATGGCTAATCCAACAGTGGTGCCACTATTTGATGTTGATGTAGAAAGAATATTGCAGCTTGTGGAATATCAGAATCAGGAAGAGTCTGAGTTCTTGCCAGGTCAAGAGATTGAAGGGACAGTGTTCAGACAGTTGCTGGAACAGAAAACAGAGATTGCTACCAAGGAACAGATGGAACAAGAGCAAAAGGAGGCAGGAGAGATGGCTGTAAGGATTTATGACAAGAAGTATGGCACGTCCAGTCGGGTTAAAGAAGATGATCTTAAGGAACTGAATTTGGGTACAGATGCAGAACCAAGGATGGTGAAAGTAAGTGTGCAGGTGGAAGGACAATTTTTGGAGGATCTTTTGCAGTTGTTACAGGACTATATAGATGTCTTTGCTTGGGAGTATTCTCAGGTGAAGGGTATAGATCCTGCATTACATCAGCATCGGATTAATTTAAGAACAGATGCAGTTCCAGTGGTGCAGCAAAGGTATAGGATGAATCCGAATTTTGCATTGCAGGTGAAGGAAGAAATAGATAAGTTGTTGGCAGTCGGGTTCATTAAACCTGTGAGCCAGGTGACATGGTTATCTCCAATAATTGTGGTGCCTAAGAAAAATGGGAAGCTGAGAGTATGTGTTGATTACAGGAAACTCAATGCAGCAACCATAACAGATCCTTTTCCAATGCCATTTTGTGATGCAGTGTTAGATACTGTAGCAGGTCATGAAATGTATAGCTTTCTGGATGGCTTTTCAGGTTACAATCAGATTAGTGTTGCTGAGGAGGATCAGCATAAAACTGCTTTCATCACTGAGTTTGGTGCATATGATTTTACTGTCATGAGTTTTGGTTTGAAAAATGGACCACCATCATTCAATTATGTGGCACATAAGGTTTTTGAGCCACACTTACAAGACTTCATGAGAGTATTTGTTGATGATTTCTCTGTTTTTGGTAAGAAGGACTTACATCTGATGCATCTGAAGTTGTGTTTGGAGAGGTGTAGGCAGTTCAGACTGGCCTTGAACCCCTTACAAGAGTGTGATTGCTGTGAAGAGTGGGATTTTGTTGGGCCATGTGATCTCACAGGAAGGCATGGCAATTGATGTGAAGAAGGTTGAGGCTATTCAAACAGCAAAGTCTCCTACCAGTGTGAAGGAAGTAATGAGGTTTGTGGGTCAGATCAAATGGCATGCCAGGTACCTCAGATATTTAGCCAATATTTGTGCACCATTGACACATTTAACTAAGAAGGATGTGGCTTTTGTGTGGGCTGAGCCTCAAGAGAAGGCATTTCAATTGTTGAAGAAGATGGTAGCTGTTGCACCAGTTTTGCAGTCACCAGATTGGACTCTACCTTTCCATATTTTTGTTGATGCCTCAGATGTAGCATTAGGGGCAATTCTGATGCAGGAGAGGGTGAAAGGATGGTACAGGCCAGTATTTTATGCTAGTCGGATATTATCATCTGCAGAAAGGAATTATGCTGTGACTGAAAGAGAAGCTTTGGGTATGGTATATTCCTTGAATAAGTTCAGGCATTATTTGTTGGGGAACAGGGTAATATTTCATGTGGATCACCAAGCCCTGCTGTATCTGATTAAGAAGCCATTGTTGACAGGAAGATTAGCCAGGTGGATGCTTTTGTTACAGGAGTTTGACTTTGTGATTGTCCATACTCCAGGAAAAGAGCATGCTATTGCTGATTACTTTAGCAGGTTGGAAACTGGAGAAGCACCAAGTGGGGTGGATGATGATCTACTAGATGCCCCATTGTTTGAAGTTCAGGCTGCTAAGTCGGATTCCTGGTATGATCAGTTTTTGACATTTTTAACTGAGGGATTTATGCCAGTAAAATTTACTCCAGATCAGAGAAGGAAGTTTGCTTTGAAGAGTAGACCATTCTTAGTGATTGCTGGAGCATTGTACAAAAAGGGAATTGACCAGGTGATAAGAAGATGTGTACCTGAGTATGAGCAGAAGGCAGTAATTTAGGAAGCACATTCAGGAACAGCAGGAGGACATTTCTCAGGGGATATTACAGGAAAGAAAATATTGCAGGCTGGTTTGTGGTGGCCTACAGTTTTGAAAGATGCCCATGAATATGCCAAGAGATGTGTGATTTGTCAAAAGCTTGGACAGCCAGATAATTCAGATAGAATATCAGATCATCCTATTTTGCCTTTGGAACCATTTCAGAAGTGGGGAATTGATTTTGTGGGACCTGTCAAACCAACCACTCAAAGAGGTAACAGGTATATCCTTGTTGCTACTGATTATTGTACAAAATGGGCTGAGGCTGTAGCTCTGAAGGATAACAAGGCTGCAAGTGTTGCAAAGTTCTTGTATCACAATATCATGACCAGGTTTGGGTGTCCCGTAGAACTGGTAAGTGATAGGGGAACTCACTTTCTGAATGATGTAATTTCTGAACTAACAAGAACTCATATGATTATGCACAAAAAGTCTACAGCTTATCATCCCCAGGCGAATGGACAAGCTGAGAGTACCAACAAGACATTGGTAAGGATCCTAAAGAAGATTGTGCAAGATAACCAGAAAGATTGGGACTTGAAGCTGGACTCTGCTTTGTGGTCTCATAGAACAGCTTTTAAAGTTACAACAAGGATGACACCATTCAGGTTGGTATATGGATTAGAAGCAGTTGTGCCTATGGAATTTGTGGTACCAAGTTTAAGAGTAACTGCTGAGAAAATGTCTCCAAGTTTGTCAGTGAAGTACAGGAGCAGGTATTTGATGCAGTTGGAAGAGGACAGATTAGTCAGTTCTTACATCACTGAGGTGATTCAAAGAAGAAGACAGGCTTGGGTGAGTATGAATGTCAAATTTAAGGTGTTTCAGGTTGGTGATTGGGTGATGGTGTACAATTCCAGGTTGGGACCTCATCCTGGTAAGCAAACACTGAGATACAAAGGGCCTTATCAAATTGTTGAAGATCTGGGACAAGGAACCTTTATTGTGGCTGATGTTTTTGGCACTAGGGTTGAGAAACCAATTAATGGGTTCAGGTTGAAAAAGTTTCAAGGAAAACCACCACATTTGGATTGGGCAAGTTCAGCATTGGTACAGGTGCTGGAAAAACAGATGTTGATGAATGAAGAGTTGGATGTAAATGGAGTGCTGATGGCACAAGGGGATGTACAGATTCTGAAGCAACAAATGCATAGCACTATGCAGGATTCTTGGGGAATGATCAAGGAGAGGATGTCTACAATGATAAATTATCCCTATGATGTTATGAAAACAGGGTTTGTAACTCAGCATGAGGCAAGATTGGTAGAAGAGGTTGGACAGTTGAAGAAAGAACGTGAGTACTGGATTCAGCAGGTACAGGAATTGAAAGAGATGCAGAGTGTGAAGATTCAGAGTGATAGGACTGTGGAGGAAATGTTTCAGGAACTAGAAGTTCAGGTGGAAGTACCTATTATAAATTTGAGTGTGCAAACATCAAGTCAGAGTGAGCAGCCAGTGGAGACTTCAGTGGAAGATAAATCAGCAGAGAAGACTGAAGTTTTGAAGGAGGTTCCAGTTGTTGAAGGGATGCAGGCTGAGCAGCAAAGTGATGTAGTACCTGACATTTGAAGAAGCAGCATCAAATTTTGTCATGTGGCCGGTCTTTTCTGATCAAGGGATTGTGAATTCAAGTCCGATTTCCTTGAAATCAACCACCGGGCTGTGCCATGTGTTGAACTACAGATAGAATACCTAATAGTTACCTAATAGTTGCTTAGTCGAATATATGTATCTTTGCTCAGTCGGAATTCTACTCAGTCGGATTGTTGATCAGTCGGAGTTTGTTATGATCTGGTTAGTCGGATATCATCTGTTAGTGTCTTGTGACATTCTAGTTACAACCGTCTAAAACTGTCTGAAGTCGCCTATTTATAGGGGCTTTGTAGTCGTCTTTTACAAGAGAAGAAGAAGGAGAAAGCAATGTATGATTCATCTTGATCAATCAAACATGGTATTTCAGTTCTGTTCTGTTATTCTCTATCTTGTTTAGCAAATCTCTGCTCAATCCGTGTTCTCTATGCTCTGTTTGTGTTTAGCCTGATGTGGGAATTGAAGTTAGTGTTACCTAATGGGGGTGTCTTTGCTGTGTCAGAAGTAGTTAGTTGTGTTGTGTTTGAGAACCCCAAACACCCACCCCCATCACTATTCATACCCCCACCACCACCACCCCGCCAGTGTTCATACCCCCACCCCCACCCCCACCCCCACCCCCCCCCAACCCTTCCTTCTCAACTACAACATGCTTGCGCGACCAGCTGTCACCATGAAGTATCCGAAGTTCTCTAATAAATCCTCGGAGATGCGGATGCTCACATTCTTCTATTTGACAGTGCTTGGCGCATGAATGTCCCCAGCCTGGTGGACCAAAATCTAAAGAAAGCCGCCTTTGTCCTGACTCTCCAAAATAGTGCCGCTCTTTGCATTGCTCAGTATGACTACGCCCACTTTCCCACTTTGGATACCATCATAGATGCATTCCTCCAAAGATTCAGGGAAGACAAGATTTGTGTGCATGTGCTGCTTCATAAGTTGTGCCTGATGAATCAGTAAAACTTGACGGTGGAGGATTATGCTGCCAAATTGTGGAAGCTTCTCCATATATTGGATGTAGCCTATCGACCCAATCGGCCTATGGAGGAGATCCTCAACTCCTTCATGAAGGGCCTCATAAAACAACTCAAATGGGAAGTAATTGGTGTAGATCATGCCACCATGACTCTAGAGGCAGCTGGTAGAATCAGCTCTAAGGGGTTTGAGTGTGTGCTGGTAGGATCTATCAAAAGAAAGGGCAAAAGGAAGAGCAAAAAGAAGTCCAAAAGGTTCACTTCCAAATCTTCAGACGACGAGGAAGATGATTCTGATAACTCGTCACAAGTGAGGAATCGGAGGAGGATCGCAAAGCATGGTCGAAGAGCAAGAAGCAAGGAAAGACAACCAAGGAACTGGCTGTAGCCATTAGCCAATGGCTCAGTTAACTAGTGAAAGCACAAAATCCCCTCCCAAAGTCTGGTCATGCACTTGGTGTGCAAGGTGTCGCAATCATGGACCTAGAACTGAAGAGTGTAGCTTAAATGAGCTTTGATGTGCCATCTGCCAAACTGCCACTTGTGTCTGACTGGGTGGAGAAGTAGCAGGCCAAAGAGGCACTTCAAAAAAAGGAGCCAGAAAGGCTTAGCCCGATCCGTGAGAGCCAAAACCCGAAGTTAGTTTACCGGAGTTGAACCCAGAGAAGGAACATAAAGTGTCCTACAATAGAGATACCGAGGCAAAAGCCAGGTACAGAGACACCATGGCAGAAAAGCAGTGCAAAAGCACTAGAGAAGGAAGGAATTTGAAGTCAACTTGTGGAAGTGGAATCTTCACATTACGATATGTGGGAAGATCTGAAATGGCAATCGATTCACATGTCGGTTGAACAGGTCCTAACATTGGTTCAAAACTTTAGGGAGCAGCTCTTGTGGTGCATGTTGCCTCAGGATGAGAAGATGGCGCCTCTGCAGATAGATGCCATGACCATAGAAAAGACAAAAATCCCACCGAGGGAAGCTCCTATCTATGATAATGTCATCCTGATGATCCAAGCCAAGTTGGTCAAACTACTCGATGGTGGTTCTGAATGATTGGTTGGAGCATATGGGAACCCGCTCCATTCCCCAATCAAACTGGCATATTAGCGAAGCAAGTGCAACCACTCAAATTGATCCATGAGCTCATGCTAGAAGTAGCTAGATTCAGTTTCCAAATTGTAGTGGTGGTTCTCTGGAGGATATTCAAGGTGCCTACCCAATGCTACTAGGTAGGCCGTGGCTCTGACGATGACAAGCAAGAATGAAGCAATATTGGGATGTGGACATGATAACCATGAGCTAAGGAGAAAGAAGAAAATCTAGATTCTCGTCGTGCTAATCTCGGTAGAAGGTGGAAAATCCATCCTGGCCACCATCACCGAGGGAGTGAATATCCTCGAAGGTTTAGACCTTGACAAAGGGGAAGAGTACCTCTATCAGAATGGAAAATTGATCAGCCTCTTCGAGGTTGATGTATTCGGAATAATGGGGACAGATACATACCAGATAGTCAGCACAAAAGGGTACTTGCTGGGGATCAGTCGGATCTGCTAAGCGAAGGGAAATTTCTTGATGAGGTCAAAGATCTTTTTGAAGCCTTAGCTAATGAAGGCAGTACCCCGTATCTTTGCCTTAGCGAAAGCTTTTGATAGGGAACTTAAGTAGTTCAAACGGGTGAAAGAAGATGAGCTACTGAGATAGAAATGAACTTGGGAACAAAGGGCAGTTTGAGAGAGTGCCAAGCTCTAGAGATGCTCTGTTCCGCAAAGAAGTCCAGGTGTTGCTTATGTCCTTCAAGGATGTGTTTGCATGGAGCTATACAGAAATGAAAAGGATTGACCCCCGTTTTTATCAGCACTTGATCAACCTCAAGGAAGATGTTGTCCCTATCCTTGGCAATAGAGGTACATGATGAATCCCAATTATGCAAAAAAGGGGTAAAAGAAGAATTGGAAAAGCTCCTACACGTCAGATTCATCTATCCGATTGATCGGGTGACATGGTTGTCCCCTCATGATTGTTCTAAAGAAAAACTAGAAGCTCAGGGTCTGTGTAGATTATTGAAAGCTAAATGCAGCCACCATCTCAAATCCTTTTCTTTTACCATTCACAGATTTTATGCTGGATGTTGTAGTCGGACATGAAATGTACTCTTTCCTCGATGGATTCAGTGGCTACAACAAAGTCCAAATGGCACCCAAAGATCGAGAGAATACAACCTTCATCACTAAATGGGAAGCCTTTGCATGTAATGTCACGACCTTCGGGCTCAAGAATGCCTCCACCACGTTTCGGCAAATGGTTTAGGAGATCTTTGATGAATTTCTAATCTCCTTCATGCGGGTATTCATTGATGATTTCAGTGTCTTTAGGAAATTCTCCCAGCATCTGCAGTAGTGTTTGGCCAAGTGTCGAGTGTCCAGGCTAAGCTTGAATCCTGCCAAATGTGCCTTCCCCATCCAAAGCAGTATGCTCCTCAACCACATTATTTCTCAGGAAGGCATTGTAGTAGACCCGACCAAGGCGGAAGTGACGTGGAAAGCTCTGATTCCATCAAGTGTGAATGAGTTGCGAAAATTTCTAGGGCAAGTGAGATAGCACATCCAAATTCTCCAGTACCTTGCCCACGTAGCAGTCCCCTTGAACCACCAAATGGTGCAGATCAACCAACAATTCAGACAAGCCACATCTAAGTGGTCAGAGGAATGTGACATCGCATTCTGACACCTTTGATGCTGTTTGAAGCACTTGTAGTTCAAACCCCGAATTGGGAGTTGCCATTCCATGTTTTTGTGGATGCTTTTAATGTGGCCATAGGCAGTTTTACGATGCAAGAGGCCTAGAAGAAATGGTTTTGGCCTGTTCACTATGCCAGTTGGCGCCTCTCGGATGTCGAGCATAATTATTCCACCACTCACAGGGAAGCCCTTGGCATGATTTATTGAGTGGGCAAGTTTTTCTACTATTTGTTGGGCAACAAATTTATCTTCCATGTACATCATTCCACCATGTTCGGTCTTGAGGATAAGTAGATTTTGGTAGGCAAGATGGTGCGGTGGATGTTAATCCCACAGGAATTCGAGTTCACCATAGTGCACACCCCAGGCATGAATCATACAGTGGCCGATTACCTGTCCAGACTGGAATTTAGTGTTGAGAGATGTAATCGCGGTGTTGTGTGTATGTGGGAAAGCACCCTAAAGGTGCAAGATATTGTGGCAAGATAGGAATGCCACATGTAATATTGAATGGTGTGTGAGTGTTGACCAAAAGAGTGGAAAAGGAGTTGCCACATGGATGATGATGTGTAAAGTGGGATAAGGCTAGAAAGCCTATATCATTGTATGGTTCATTTGAGATATGCAATAGAATTGAGTGTTGAGTGTGCAATCTCTCTCTCTCTCTCTCTTATGGAGTTCTTAGTGTGGTATAATCCACCTTAATTATGTTGCTTAATCTATGTCTATCACCATGATCAATCCCATTTTAGGGATCTTAACATGGTATCAGAGCTTGGGTGGGATTTTGGTTATGGTGATTATTATGTATATTAGCTTGCTTATGTGTTCATATGATTAAGCATTATTTTCAGTTTATTATGGAAAAAATATGCACACTCATATTATCATTTGGATTTGCATTTGTGAGGATTTGAGAGAGCTACCATTCTCAAGTTTGAGAGGAGATTTGCAACAAGGAGGTTGCATAGAAGCTGCCCACCAAGAGAGTTGCAAATGGAGTTTTGCAATATGGAAAGTCTGCTCATCATCATGGAAGCTGAAAATGGAGATTTCAGCAAGTATGAAGACTATGGAGTCTTCGGTGTCATCAAGAAAGCTGCCAAGGAGATTTGAGAAGGTATTTTTGGTGATTTTACCTCTCTAATTTGGTATTTGAGCATAGAAGAATGTTCATATTTAAGAAGGGTTACTTAGTGATGGGATATGTGGATCCAATGGATCTTTGCATTTGGCAAAGAGGTTGAAGGTGCACATACTTGTTCAAGTGGTGGACATGTGGTTATGGGCTGATTTGCAGTCCATGTTAGAGCTTGTCACAAGGAAATGGCGGTAGCCAAGATCAATGGTGGCTGCGAAGATCAGTGGTGGATGCATATATCTTTAGATGATTTGAGAGGATTCGTGAGCTTGTGAGGCTCACAAGAGCATTGCTATCCAGAGGAGAAGCTAGGGACAACAGCTATGACAAGATGTGATGAGAAAGAAGCACAATCAGAGCCATCGAGTATCAAACATGGAGACATACGCACATCTTGCAAGAGATTCTCTTCAATCTTTCCTCTATAGTAGAGAAGAGACCAATGAAGTGAGACAAGGTAGCTGGCATGCTAGGCAATGCAACTAGTCATAGACATCTATAGAAAGACTGAGGCGGTGGGACAGTAACATACAACCGCACAGACGAAGTTGCCAAGAAGATTAGATGGTGTAGAGAGGGAGAGCGCAGGTCACAGTGTAGAGAGGGAGAGTGCAGGTCACAGTCCATGAGAAGAAGCACAGAACAAAGTCTAGATGAGAGGAAGGCAGCAATTGCAACAACATCGATGATCGAGAAATAGTAAACCAAGTATGAGTCGGTTTTACTGTAGGAACATGGGCTGATTGGGATAGCTTAGAAACGGCTATTGGAGGTGAGAAACTATAGCAGCAAACAAACATCAGGCAGACTTCATAGCACAGAGCATCATCGCAACCAAAAGCTGGTGTTGCTACTTAGGAAGAATGGTCTCCACTGGGCTATGGTGTAGTAAAGAGCGCACAGTGAAGTAGCAGATTACCCGTTGTTGCAGAGCTGTTCAAAATTGAAGCCATCATCTCGATTCCACAAACATGGTATGATGTGAAATGCTGGCATTTGTCCCACCGATTAGATGGAGGACTTCCTTTCTTGGGATCAAAGGAAACGGATTCTTGTCTGAAGTCGGTCTTTCCAAGTAATAGTCGGCCAACTGTATAAAAAAGGCGTTGACCAGATCCTCTGGAGGTGCGTTCCAGCTCACAAACAAGAAGGGCTCCTCAGGGAGTCCCATCAAGGAATTAACGGAGGTCACTTTGGAGGAGAAGTCATAGGACTAAAGATCCTCCAAGCCGATCTTTTGTGGTGGCCAATCAGTAATCAGAGATACCTACAAGTAGGCCAAGCACTGTGATGTTTGCTAGAGGCTTGTCAATCGGCTAGCTGACTGATAGAGACCGCATGCATATAACTCGATTCTTCCCCTCGAGCTGTTCCGAAAATGGGGTCTCAATTTTGTGGGACCTTTTTTTCTGCTAGCGCACCTCACTGGCAATAAATATATTCTAGTGGCAACAGACTACAGCACCAAGTGGGTGGAAGCATAAGCGCTCCAAGGACAATTCAGCCAAGTCAACAGCCGAGTTTCTCTATGAAATGATCATCAGCCATTTTGGCTACCCAATCGAGCTAATCAGTGACAAGCCCAAGCACTTTGTCAATGATGTCATCTGTCAGTTGGTCACGTAGTATCTCATCATCCACAAGAGATTCATGGCGTACTATCCTCAAGCAAGCTAGTCAATGCAAACCACACCGACTGAGATGAGAAGCTGTATTTAGCATCGTGGGCATTCTGCACCACCTACAAGGTCTCCATAGGAATGATTCCGTTCAAATTGGTATACGACACAGAAGAAGTGGTGCCAATGGAGTTCCTAGTGCCGAGCCTTTTGATTGTCATTTCTAAGAAATTAAGCCCCAAAGAGTGCCTACAGCATCATCTGGATGAGCTCCTTTACTACAATGAACTTTTATTTCCTTGAGCTATGAATTTTATTTCCCGATGCAATATTTGTGACTAACATTACACTGTCAATTAACCAACTATAAAGTATAAAATGCTCTAAACATTGTTGACTCCTTGCCCACCAGGGGGGGGGGGGGGGACGGTGGGGGGTCACTCATAATAATGTAAGTGTAGCACGTGGGTTCAATAGAAGGGGTTTTTAAAGTCCCATTTTACACATTTTTTACATACAGAAGGGTACCATTTTACACATTTTTTACATACAGAAGGGTACAATTATACACATTTTTTACATACAGAAGGGTACCATTTAAAGGGGGTATTTATAGATTAAATAGAAAAAGGGTGTGTTTTATTTATGAAAAATTTACACAGATAAGGGGTTTTTAAATTAGGCCTTGAACGCACGTGATATAGAGAGTTTACATATAGTGAACCCCCCAAGGTTGACTCACCAAGACATAGCAATACAAAAACTATGCAATCCATAAATAGTACATCCCAATCCAAAAAACAACACAATCCATAGATACATCAAAATACAAAAACATTGGAATCCGAAAACATGTTTCCCAAAATAGTTCTATAAAGAGAATCCCACTATCTAATTTTCTTGCATGGCAATGGGCCACACACAACCTTGGTGAGGCACTCATTCCACACAAAAGAATTACCCTCGATGCAGAGACAATAGCGAAATATCCCTGCACTAGCCGCATCTAGACCTCCACAGCTTGCAAATACATCGATCATGTAATTTGCTCATTCGAAAGTAGCAAAAAAGCATCTGCAAGATACACATTACATTCAAAAAATAACGTTTCTTAATATTAATATGGCACATGAACAAACTTATAAACCTATGAATATATGGTACATATGAATAGATATGGTAAATCACATATTTGTAAGGAAACCACTAAAAAAAGCATGACTGTTCTACTTCCTCTCTAACAGGAGCGTCATCGACAAAAGTGCGAGTCACCTAGTTGCATGTCTCGCTCTCTATAACAAAGCTCCTAGTCGTCACTGTGGAAACCTCCTCGGACAAATCTCAGCTCCTGTCTCTCTGTCATAGTTTGGGACAAGTTTGTCCGACGATAAAAAAGGCCAAGTGTAAGGTCACACACCTGCAGTATCATATCAATCATGTAATTACCAACTTATATAATGTATCCCTACAATGACAATGCAAAGACTCCAAGAAATATAACCTCCTCAAGTGTGATAGGAAGTCTATAGCCACCATCGCACATCAGAGTCCATGTACGATGAACACGCAAAACACCATTCCCTACATAATTTGTCACCTTGCCAAAGTGTTCGGCAAGACATAAAGTGACCAAAAATCCTTCATCCACAAGAAACTCGGCTATAATATCCATCGTGCCCTTGACAAGGGAAGTGGAGAAAAGATTCCAATCTGGCACATCTATTGAAAAACAACGTTGCAACCATCAAGAGAGTAAACAATCGATTATACTCTGTCTAATGGTTTCAAACAGAGTACGATTAAAGAACTCACCATGCCCAAGCCCATCCACCACGAACAAAGACATCAAAAAATCGACAAATATGAGACGTGCTACTTATTTAGATGAAGCCCCATGATAGCTATAATTATATGTCATGTTTGTGATTAAGAAACATTTAATACTATGAAAACATAGAAATGAAGTGTTATGAAGAGTAAACATTACACTTAAAAAGCCAAATATTTTATGACTTTCAAAACAGGGTATCAAAAGAACCACCTCTGTCGAGAAAAATCATCAATACACTGAATATCCACCAAAAGAGCATCCACCATAGTGGTGTACTATGGAAGCCTTCAGAAAAGACCATTTGAATACCATGAAATTAAGAACATCTTTGTCCAAAGTCATTGTCTAGGAAAGATAGCATCCCATACCTGTTTGTCGTGTAGGGAGACACCTTTTTGAGGGTTCAAGAGTGGAGTCCTTCACACATGACAACCCCTCACGAACCATGCAAGGCTCAAGCACACTTGATAGGCCTCCTAACATCGTACTATCCTCCTCCCTTTCATGTACCCACTTGACTTTATCATGTTTCATGTACCCACTTGACTTTATCATGTTTCTTTTTGGATGCTTCTTTAGAGGTTGCGGTTCCACATCTTTCTTGCCCTTCTTTTAATTCTTTGTGACCCCTCTGTATCCACACCCGTCTTCTTAATGGGTGTTTCCCCAAGTGCAAGAAACCCTAGTTCCAAATATTATGTAATTCATAAATACTAATTGAAAGCATTAAGAAGACATAAAGGCTATAGTCCAAAAGACCCGAAACATTAGAAGTACTCAATGTCATGCAACTCATGCTCTTGTTTGGGGATCATGTCAATTGGATAATATATCCACCCAATACATTTTTCACACTCTCATTGTGCAATTCCTCTCTCCAAAATGGTGGGAGAGAACATGGTAGCCTCGTCTGAAGGCTGCATCCACTCTTAAGCACCCAATGGCATGGCTTCAATTTCATTCTGAGCCATGCAGTCACAGACCCATCTACAACATATAGAGATTTCATTCAAGACACACCCTTTCTTTCTCTATGACAAGAACTCAATATGAAATGGATTATAATGGAAAAAGAATTATTTTTAATACCTGTACACTAGTCTTTTTCTTGATGATTGTAATTCTGGCATAGATGGGGAGTTTCCCAAACTCTTGATTTCAGAAGCAAATGACAATAGGCTTGTTGGATGTGGTTTCTCCTTTTCAATTTGAAGAAGACCTCAAAGGTTTTCGGCGATTCAATGCCCTCCATCTCCAATATCTGAACAATAAGGCAACACTCACCATACATGTGGGCCCAATATGATTCCTTTCTCTATAGTGTCTGAATTTCTTATAGGCAGCAAAATGTGTTGCTTGTGGATCCTTTGCCTTTGTCAAGCTCATGGAGAGGAGAATTTCCTTTCTCCTATGTATCAAAGAGAGATAATGCAATTAATCCACTTGAACACATCACGAGACCATAATTAAGCTCAAGCTAAAAAGATCACATTGTAAATTGTAGAGCTTTGGGAGTAATTATCTGCATGCTTTAAAACAAAGAGGCTAATATAGCAAGGAAAAGAACTCCTCACCGTTGGTGGGATTTGCAATGGCAAGTTATTTCCAACCTTTATCTTTTAACTTTTCTTGTTTCTTTTTAGATACCAAATCCATAGCCACCTCCAACCTTTCCCAATAGTTTTAGGTACGTCTCTTCTTTTGAAAGAGCAAGACTAAGGTCCTCCTAGATAGTGATATTTAATGAGTGTTAACAAAGCCAGAATAACTCGATACATGAAATTTGGATGCATTGAGGATGTGGTCACTCAACAAATCTGGACCATTGGAATCTTACATATTGCATCTAGCGTTGTTTCTACTTTAATAGTGAGTCATGAAAAATGTTCATGAGTCGTGAGTTATCGTGTACAACCGGCTATCTTGATTTTTCGTCCTAAATATTAAGGGCCAATCTTGGATGCCCCCATGGCCATCCCAAAATGACCTTGAGACCTTAGGGTCATGCAAGAATGGCCCTAGGGCCATTCTTCCACCTGTTGAGCATGAAATTAATGGCCATTTGGCAATTCTTGGATGTCTCCATGGCCACTATTTCATGCTCTAGGATGCATTTCAAAGTAAAATAGTTGATATTTGAGTCCTTGGGGTCATGCAAGAATGGCCCTTACAACTGTTGTGCATGAAAAGAATCACCTTGGAGCCATTCTTGGATGCCCCACTGAAAAAACATGCTAATTTCTAACCTATGTGGACTGTGCCCATTCCAAATGTCCTTGAGGCCTTGGAGTGAATGCCCCTTTGGCCATTCTTCCACCTGTTGCATGAAATGGTGGATATTTGAGGCCTTGGGGTCATGTAGGAATGGTCCTTATACTAGTTATGCATGAAAACAATGGCCCTAGTGCCATTCTTGGATTCCCTATGGCCACCCCAAGAATGACCTTGAGGCCTTGGTGTCATGCAAGAATGACCTTGAGGCCTTGGTGTCATGGAAGAATAGCCCTAGGGTCATTCTTCCTCATGTTGTGCATGAAAATGAATGGCCCTACGACCATTCTTGGATGCTCCCATGGCCATCCCAAAATGACCTTGAGGCCTTGGGGTCATGCAAGAATGGTCCTAGGACCTTCTTTCACACGTGCTATGCATGAAAATAATGGCCATTTGGCCATTCTTGGATGTCCCCATGGACACTATTTCATTCTCTGTGATGCATTTCAAAGTAAAACAATGGATATTTAAGGCCATTCTTGAATGCCCCATGACCATCCCAAAATGACCTTGAGGCCTTGGAATCATGCAAGAATGCCCCTTGGGCCATTCTTCCACCTATTGTGCATGAAATGGTGTATATTTGAGGCCTTGGGTTCATGTAGGAGTGGTCCTTACACCAGTTATGCATGAAAAGAATGGCCCTAGGGCCATTCATAGATTCCCCATGGCCATCCCAAAACTTACCTTGAGGCCTTGGGGTCATGCAATAATTACCTTGAGGCCTTGGGGCCCTTCTTCCTCATGTTGTGCATGAAAAAGAATGGCCCTACGACCATTTTTGGATGCCCCCATGGCCATCCCAAAATGACCTTGAGGCCTTGGGATCATGCAAGAATGGTCCTAGGGCCATTCTTCCACCTATTGTGCTAGACAATAATGGCCATTTGGCCATTCTTGGATGTCCCCATGGCTACTCTTTCATTCTTTATGATGCATTTCAAAGTAAAACAGGGGATATTTGAGGCCTTGGTGGGGTCATGCAAGAATTAGCCTTACACATGTTGTGCATGAAAAGAGTGGCCCTTAGGATGCCCCAATGGCAATTCCAAAATGACCTTAAGGCCTTGGGGTCATGCAAGAATTGCCCTAGGGCCATTCTTCCACCTCTTCTTCTAGATGAAAAGAATGGCTCTATGGCCATTCTTGGATGCCACCATGGCCATCCCAAAATGACCTCGAGGCCTTGGGGTCATGCAAGAATGGCCCTAGGGACAATCTTCCACATGTTGTGCATGAAAAGGATGGCCCTATGTCCATTCTTGGAAGCCCCATATCCATCCCAAAACGACCTTGAGGCCTTGGGGTCATTTATGAATTGCCCTAGGGCCATTCTTCCACCTGTTGTTGTGCATGAAAAGAGGCCATCCTTGGATGTCCCATGGCCATCCCAAAATGACCTTGAGGCCTTGGGGTGATGCAAGAATGGCCTTTGGGGTTATTCTTCCACCTATTTTGCATGAAAAGAATGGCCCCATGGCCATCCCAAAAATGACCTTGAGGCCTTAGGGTCATGCAAGAATGGTCCTAGGGCCGTTCTTCCTCATCTTGTTCATGAAAAAGAATGGCCCTAGAACCATTCTTGGATGCACCCATGGCCCCTTTGGGGTAAATAATGGCCCATGGCCATTATTTTATGCACTCTGATGCATTTTAAAGTAAAACGGTGGATATTTTAGGTCTTGGGGTCATGTAAGAATGGTCCTTACACCTATTGTGCATGAAAAGAATGGCCCTAGGGCCATTCTTTTGGATGTCCCATGGTTGACCATCCAAAAATGACCTTGAGGTCTTGGTGTCATGGACGAATGGCCCCAAGGTCATTTTTTCTCATGTTGTGCATGAAAAAGAATGGCCCTAGGGCCATTCCAATCTTGAATGCCCCCATGGCCATCCCAAAATGACCCCCTTGAGGCCTTGGGGTCATGCAAGGATGGCCCTAGGGCCATTCTTCCACCTGTTGAGTATGAAAATAATGGCCATTTGGCCATTCTTGGATGTCTCCCCCATGGCCACTATTTCATGCTCTCGGATGCATTTCAAAGTAAAACAGTGGATATTTGAGTCCTTGGGGTCATGCAAAAATGGCCCTTACAATTGTTGTGCATGAAAAGGATAGCCCTGGGGCCATTCTTGGATGCCCCAATAGCCATTCCAAAATGAGCTTGAGGCCTTGGGGTCATGAAAGAATGGCCCTAGGGTCATTCTTCTGCCTATTGTGGATGAAAAGATGGCCCTATGGCCATTCTTGGATGCCCCCATGGCCATCCCAAAATGACTTTGAGGCCTTGGGGTCATGCAAGACTGGCCCTAGAACCATTCTTCCGCATGGTGTGCATGAAAAGAATGGCCCTTGGGCCATTCTTGGATGCCCTCATATCCATCCCAAAATGACCTTGAGGCCTAGGGGTCATGCAAGAATGGCCCTAGGAAAGAGGCCATTCGTGGATGCCCCAATGGCCATTGCAAAATGACCTTGAGGCCTTGGGGTCATTCTTTCACCTTTTGTGCATGAAAAGAATGGCCCTATGGCCATTCTTGGATGTCCCCATGACCATCCCTAAATGACCTTGAGGCCTTGGAGTTATGCAATAATCCTAGGACCATTCTTCCACATGTTGGGTATACAAGGAATGGCCCTATGGCCATTCTTGGATGCCTATATATCCATCCCAGAATGACTTTGAGGCCTTGGGGTCATCCTTGGATGCCCCATGGCCATTCCAAAATGACCTTGAGGCCTTGGGGTCATCCAAGAATGGCCTTTGGGGTAATCCAAGAATGCCTTTGGGCTCATTCTTCCACCTGCTGAAACTAAGTTAAGACTTTTGATTTTGATCTGAGGATCAAGTTAACAAAATTCGAGAATTCTATTTGGAATTCAGACCTGGATCTAGAAGTATTGAGATACGGATTTAAGATTATTCATGGTTTTCAAACAAAATCAAAATAGAAAACTTGCATAGAAACCCTATTTTCTTAAACGCCAGAATGCTGGAGGGAGCATTTGGCATACATGTTTATCTAAGGGAAGTTCGGTTGCAACAGCTGGCGGGGAGTGTTCGAGAGACAGCTCACACGGCAAAAACCTGCCCAGGTCTTGACCAGCCTGGGTATGGTGAAAAATGGTGTGCTTCCGGTACGATGGGTGAGGGCCGACGAAGCAGTCCCTGAGTGAAGTACCAGGACACCTAAGGAGGATCCTGGAGGGTTCTGACCAGGCGATGCACGGGATCATGGTGCTTAGGACACCCATTCGTATGTCGCGAGGAAGATATATATATGTATGTTGATGAAGTGATTATTGTAATCTGTTACTAGATCTCATTGCTGACTAGCTTGTTAGCAACAGAGAGTCCAGATTGGTACTGTTTTTGTGAAACAAGGGATTGAATGAAATTTTAAATTATGAAATCTGTGATCATATCTATTTTGTCAATGGAATCTGTGATCATATCTGTTTTGAATTATAAAATCTGTGATCATATCTATTTTATCAATGGATTATTTTTAAGTTTTAAAGAGGAGTGTGTGCGTATCTGTTTTCTAAAGCTAAAGTTAAGAAAGGCATTTCAATTATGGGTGGGTGAGTACTTGTTTGGATCTACCGATTCCAGTGGCAAGGTGGTGGCTAACCCATGGGCCGGATGGGGTTAGGCTTGAATCAGTGGCGTTTTAATAATCAAACTGAAAAATCTTAGGATTACGCTAGGATTCCAGTAGTTAGTGAATTCCCTGATAATTTTCTCAATTGAGTGGATCAACGGCTGTGCCTGAACTTGATTAGGAAAAAAGCGTTGAAATCGCTCAGATGATCAAATTATATCAGTGATAGTTTCCTTCTATCTGGTTTATTCAGGTGAAGGATTAGATTTGATCTCGTTAGAAACATTCGTTAAGAAAATTCAAAAAGAAGGAATCGTCCCCGTTTTTCGGGCATGGGAAATTTTCTCGGTTTCGATTTTCGGAGTGACCACCAGCCTAGTCTCGTGCCCGGACATTCGTGGGCGAGGCCCCGAGTGAGAAACCTTGCCCCACACATGAGGGGGTTGCTTCCGCTGTGTCAGCTACCGGGAGTCTACCGGTGCGCGGAGGGGGCAGAGGGATCTCACAGAAATTCCTCTTTTAATTTAAAAGGGCCAATATTTTCATGCATAATATGAGGAAGAATGGCCCTAGGGCCATTCTTGCATGATCCCAAGGCCTAAAGGTCATTTTTGGGATGGCCGTGGGGCATCGGAGAATGGACCTAGGGCCATTCTTTTCATGCACAACATGTGAAAGAATGGCCCTAGGGCCATTCTTGCATGACCCCAAGGCCTCAAGGTCATTTTGGAATGGCCATGGGGCTCCCAATAATGGCCTCCTTCCATGCACAATAGGTGGAAAAATGGCCCTAGGGCCATTCTTGCGTGACCCCAAGGCCCCAAGGTCATTTTGGGATTGGCTTGCGGCATCCAAGAATGGCCCTATGGCCATTGGTTTCATGCACAATAGGTAGACGAATGGACCTAGGGCCATTCTTGCATAACCCCAAGGCCTTAAGGTCATTTTGGGATGGACATGGGGCATCCAGGAATGGCCCTATGGCCATTCTCTTCATGCACAACAGCTGGAAGAATGGCCCAAGGACCATTCTTGTATGACCCCAAGGCCTTAAGGTCATTTTGGGATGGCCCATGGGGGCATCCAAGAATGGCATATGGGCCATTCTTTTAATGCAAAATAGGTGGAAGAATGGCCCAAGGGCCATTCTTGCACATTAGGACCTCAATGGAGTCTTCTTGGGCCCTTTTATTTGGCAGTTTAAGGGAGTTAAACCTTTTCTCTTAAGAAAAAACGTTTTCTAATTTGAAGCTTCAAAACGGCTACTTTATTCAAATTTGAATTTTGGGAAAAAAATGGAATTTAAAATCTAGCGGATAAAACCATATCATGTAACATATCTATGGAAAGCTCTTAATGTGTAGATCACGGATCTGTAATCTTCGCTCAAATCGGAGCTTGTATGTAGAAGTTATGGAGGTCCGAAAATTGTAAAATTACCCCCCTCCCTTTTGGGGGGAAAAGTGCACCCTTTGACCACTCTTACACGTCTCTTAATCACCAATGGTTTTTGCTTACATGGCGGGCTCCTATTTGTCAAAAAGTTAAACGTTTCCATAACCTCATGGCAAATTAAAGGGCCCAAAAAGACTCCATTGAGTTCCTAATGTGACCCCAAGGCGTCAAGGTCATTTTTGGATGGCCATGGGGTCATACGAGAATGGTCCAAGGGCCACTCTTTTAATGCACAACAGGTGGAAGAATGGCCCAAGTTCTATTCATGCATGACACCAAGGCTTTAAGGTCATTTTAGGAATGGCCATGGGGCATCCAAGAATGGTCCTAGGACCATTTCTTTTATGCAAGGCCATTATTCCATGACCCAAAGGCCTCCAGGTCATTTTGGAATGGCCATGGCACATCCAAGAATGGTCCTAGGGCTATTCTTTTCCATGCACAACATGAGGAAGAATGGCGCTAGGGCCATTCTTGCATGACTCCAAGGCCATTCGGAATAGTGGCCATGGGGGCATCAAGAATGGCCCAAGGGCCATTCGGAATAGTAGCCATGGCGGCATAGAGCCATGACCCCAAGGGCCATTCGGAATAGTGGCCATAGGAGCATCCAAGAACGGCCCAAGGACCATTCTTGCATGATCCCAAGGGGCCGTGGGTGCATCCAAGAATGGTCCTAGGACCATTCTTTTCCATGCACAACATAAGGAAGAATGGCCTTAGGGCCATTCTTGCATGACCCCAAGGCCTCAAGGTCATTTTTGGGATGGCCATGGGGCTCTAAGAATGGCCCTAGGGCCATTCTTTTCATGCACAATAGGTGTAAGGACCATTCCTACATGACCCCAAGGCCTCATATATCCACCGTTTTACTTTAAAATGCATCGCAGTGCATGAAATAGAGTCATGGGGGCATCCAAGAATGGCCCAAAGGGGGCCATTCTTAGATGACCTGAAGGGGCCATGGTGGGTGCATCCAAGAATGGTCCTAGGGCCATTCTTTTCCTTGCACAACATGAGGTAAAATGGCCCAGAGGGCCAGTCTTGCATGACCCCAAGGCTCAAGGTCATTTTTGGGATGGCCATGGGGCATCCAAGAATGGCCCTTATTTTCATGCACAATAGGTGGAAGAATGACCCAAACGCCATTATTGCATGACCCCAAGGCCTTAAGGTCATTTTGGAATGCCTATCGAGCATCCAAGGATGTCCTCTTTTCAAGCACAACAGGTGGAAGAATGGCTCTAGGGCCATTCTTACATGACCCGAAGGCCCCAAGGTCATTTTGGGATGGATATGGGGTATCCAGGAATGGCCCTAGGGCCATTTTAATTCGTGCATGACCCCAAGGCCTCAAGGTCATTTTTGGGATAGCCATGGGGCATCCAAGAATTGCCCTAGGGCCATTCTTTTCCTATATAAGAGGCCTCAAGACCTTTCCTACATGACCCCAAGGCCTAAAATATCCACCGTTTTACTTTAAAATCCATCACAGTGCATGAAATAGTGGCCATGGGGGCATGCAAGAATTGCCCAAGGGCCATTCTTGCATGACCCCAAGGGGCCATGGGTATATCCAAGAATGGCCCTAGGGCCATTCTTGCATAACCCCAAGGCCTCAAGGTCATTTTTGGGATGTCCATGGGGCATCCAAGAATAGCCATGGGGCCATTCTTTCCAATTTTTGCGAAAATTAAACAGAGAATTATGAGAACCCTTATTTAAATATAATCATTCTATATGCATCTATTTATGCATAAAAATCATTTATGATGAAAATCATATTTTTAATATAAAAAATATCTTTTATGCATATGTTTATGTATAAAAATCATTTATGATGAAAATCACACTTTTAATATAAAAAAATATCTTTTATGCATATGTTTATGCATAAAAATCATTTATGATGAAAATCACACTTTTAATATAAAAAATATCTTTTATGCATATGTTTATGCATAAAAATCATTTATGATGAAAATCACACTTTTAATATAAAAAAATATCTTTCCTGCATATGTTTATGCATAAAAATCATTTATGATAAAAATCACACTTTTAATATAAAAAATATCTTTTATGCATATGTTTATGCATAAAAATCATTTATGATGAAAATCACACTTTTAATATAAAAAAATATCTTTTATGCATATGTTGATGCATAAAAATCATTTATGATAAAAGTAACACTTTTATAATTTAAAAAAAATATTCTTTTATATGCAAAGAAATCAATAATGATAAAAGTAACACTTTTATAATAAAAAATATTCTTTTATGCATACTTTTATGCATAGAATTCAATAATCATAAAAGTATTACTTTTAAAAAAAATATTCTTTTATGCATAGAAATCAATAATGATAAAAGTAACACTTTTATAATAAAAAATATTCTTTTACTATGCATACTTTTATGCATAGAATTCAATAATGATAAAAGTAACACTTTTATAATAAAAAAATATTCTTTTATGCATAAAAAATATGATGAAAGTAACTCTTTCATAATTAAAAAATATTCTTTTATGCATAAAAATCCATAATGAAGAAAGTAACACTTTCATAATAAAAAATTTATCAATATGTATCTTTCTATACATAGAATTTAATTCTATTGAAAATCATTCTTTTATAAAAATTAATCAATATGCATCTTTCTATGCATGAATGAAAATGACACTTTTTAGAATACTCTAACGATGGGGATTACTCTTTTTGATTAAATAAAGATGAAATTTATTTCACAAATTTTCAAAAAATTTCGCCATAACCTCCTTTGTATGGCTGACCATTTTTCAAATTTTTACTCTCTAAATTTAATTAGAAGTTCACCAAGAGTATTTATTAATTCTAATGTAAACATTTTCTACTTATTTAAGAGAAACATTATGAAAAACTTGATTTTATCCAATAATCAATCATCTAGGATAAAGAATGGTTGGATTTACTAAAGAAGAGAGGGGAATGCCTTTTTTCAATGAGGCATAAGATCATTTCATTTTAGAGAAGACAAAAATCATAAAAAAAAACCGTAAATGAAATAGAAAAGAGAAGAATCTCCAACTTACATGGATAATTTGAGAGCTTTCCTTTGGCTTGATGGTTTGAGGGTTCTACTCTTGTTTGAAACAAGAGTGGCCACCAGTCTTTTAGAAGAGGGAAGGTCAAAAACTAATGAATTATGAGTAAAATTTATAGTTTTTGGCACTTGGGAGAAGCAGGGTAACAGTGCAAAACACTATTGAGTTTCAACAAAGGGGAAGGCTTCTATTTATAGGAAAAAGTGAGCTTCTAACCAAGCCAACTGATTCTAGAATTTTCCAGCTCAGTTTGGTCAATTTTTGACCATTTTTGGGTCAGTTTAGTCCACTTTTTGGATCTAGTTGAAACAGGAGAGAGGAGAGATAAAAATATCTCATTATTTGGGAGTTTAAAACTCTCTCACACATGTGAAATAGGCGCCTCCTTCATGAGGGGAATTCCCCTATACTGAGGTGTCAAAAATGCATCATTTCATCTAACTATCTCTCTTTTTTAACTAAATTTAACCTTGTCCTTAGTCAACTCTTCATCTTATGTGAGTATTTACTCATTTTTGGGGGATTTTTCTTTTATTCTTCTATTTATCTCCTCCCTACATTTGGATGAATCTTATTGGTCCATAGAAACCTTAATTTAAAAATTTTCGAAAATCTGGACCCCTAGGATAATGCCTCTTGAACAGATTATACTTAATTTCTAATGCACCTTGTGAAAATCTTTTTGAACTTCTGTTTCAGGGAAACTTATTTTAATAAGATGAGATATTTTTCTATCTAAAAGTATTTAAAAACTGAATATCCTCTCTCTAGAATATTTTCTCTCTCTAGACCAAAACTGGTAGAAACAAGATCTTTTATATTTCTGAAGAGGGATTTGATTATAGGGGAAGATGCTGGACATCTTGAGAGGCTGGGGAGGAATCTTACATTCTCTCCCACTTGAAAAATGCGAGATGCTTTCATCTTGCAAACTGGGGGTAATCCCACAACAGATCGGCTTCATTTTCCCAGGTGGCATCTTCAAAAGGATAGAACTTCCATTTTACCAATAATTCTCTGAGAATTTTGTTCCTGAGAATCTTTTCTCGAACATCAAGAATTTCTTCAGGTTGGCGTTCCATCTGCCCTTGGGTTAAAGAGGTTAGGATTTCATCATCAAGCACATGATTTGGGCTTGGCACATATTTCTTTAGAAGGCTTACTTGAAATACATTATGAACTTTGAGATGAGGAGGCAGAAGAAGTTCGTAGGCTAAGTCACCTACTTTCTTTGTAATCAGATATGGCCCATAATATCTGGGGGATAATTTCTTGTACTTCCCAGAGATAGACCTAGTCCTATCCCGCAGGGGAAGCGTGATCTTCTAAAAGTCAAATTACCCATGGAGTAATTTATCATAAATTGGGCACCTACTAGACTTGATTTCTAGAGGCAACCCTTTTTTTCTCATCCATGCAAGGCACAGCCGTCGCTAACCTAGTCTTCTAGAATAGAGTTGCCCTAATTATCTAGCGTAGGGCTTTCACTTAATCTGTTGGAAAGCTACCCGACTAATCGGGTCCACCCGTCTGTAGGATGGTGCCATCGGGGCATTCCATCCTCCCACTTTCCACCCTACTCACGTGTCAATTTGTTTTTTAATTAATCCTATTGCGACACGAAGTTGGGGTTTGGACTTCGGTCACTTCTCAGAATCAAAACACACTTGTATGAAACCTCACAGTCTCCTCACCTCCCTTTCTCTCCCTAGGTTAAGATAAAAATATACACATCAAAGGTGAGATCATATTTCATGGAAGGAAAGATGAAAGGCTCCGGAGAAGCAAGAATTTCAACCAGTCTTGCAGCTCCAAACAAGAGGGCGATTCTTTGTTGGAAGAAAATCTTCCGACTCTGGATTATGTGAACGGAAACATACAGAGAATATTGGTAAGGTTCATCCGTTCGAATTGGACGGTTTGGTCGGAACATATTAAAACAAATGAATATAGCAATCACTTACAAGAGGATAAGACACATGGGATTGGCCTTTTGATAAGAGATTAAGAGGAATTAATCATTATTAAGAAGAAAGAATGGCCAAAAGTTTAAAAAACAGAGATACACAGAGAATTGCAGTTTTAAATCCATATAGGCTGTGCAAAAGAGGATTACATAGGTGCGTAGAGCTTGAAGAGAGCTTCGCGCCCATATAAAAACTTTCAAAAACGGACAACCGAGCGAAAAGTTATGAGCATTTTACTACAAGACTATAAAACTGCCGCCTAAAAGTTAGCAACTTTGGAAGAAATTCTGATCATCAATGAAGTAAGGGATTAAGAAATTAGTTACATGAGTGGAAAGAGCATATAAAGAGCTTCCTAGCCATATGATCAATTTAAGAAACCAATACCCGAGTGATGAGTTGAAAATTGGGTATTGGACCACAAAAACTGCACTTCCCTCTCTTTGCATGAAACCTCAATTTTCACATAGCCTCTTGCCTTTCATCTCCTTCATGATTCAAGCTAGAGGATAAGGGTTAACATTGCTCAGCGGACAATCGTAAAGATTTACCTATGGTCCCCAAAGTCTTTTTGCATGCTCATTACCACTAAAACCATTGGTACCTCCAAAGGAGGGCGGCAATAAGGCAAGGGCTACCTTGAGAAGTCACAGGCCCACCAAGATAATAACTCCTTATCCCACTTATCATGAATCATCAAAGAGGTCCAAAATTGGGTTAAGCATGAGGAGCTAATGCTAAATGAGACATTCACATGTAAAGAGAGTGTTTGAATAAGGGTTTGAAAGATAAGAGAATGGCAATGACACAAAATACTCAATTGAGGAGGCTCATTCCTTTGATTTGAAAGGGAGAGGAGGGCTCCTTTTATAGGTGGAGAATCACCCTCTCTTCCATTGTTACAAATTACAACCTAAAAATCTTCAACCCTTCGGTGACATAAGGGTAGATGTCACCATCAATTGTCCTCTTAGGCTAAGTCTTCTATTGATTATTAAATTGAAGACTTTTTGACTTTGAGAGTGTGATGAGATAATAGCCAAGTCTAAGTGGCATATAGGTGGAGATCCCACTTACACATGGCAGAATTCTCCTCTTCCATGTAGGCATTCTAGAAGAATCTTTCCCAATTATGCACCTACATACACTCCTCCACATGCCTTCCACACACTCCCCAACTTGTAGCCTTATGGTGAATACCATATTAATAATACAATTAAAATCCATGTGAGCATGAAGGCCCACTTTTATTTTCCACATCACTAGCCTATCTACCATACCAAAGTATTTATCAAGCATACTTGTGGCATTTACAATGTGTGCACCCTAAATCAAGTAAAACCATTATATTTGAAGATAGAATGCTGTTATTGGGGTAACTGCCAAGCTGCCGCATCACCACGCCGTTATTTCATTGTGGGCACCGCAATCTTCTTGAACAAGCTTCCACCTTATTACCATTGAGAAACCATCAAAATATGCACAAAATTGAAAATGAAAGATATCAATTTTTCATGTCACATCTTCCCCCCCAGCAGATCCTCCATGCTTGCCTTGGGGATCTGCTGGCCATGGTGCTCGAGGGTAAAATATCTTTAGCCACCGGCACTCATTGGCACGTCTGGGACCTCCTGGCCACTTGCATCCTCTAGAAGATAGGTGTTATTTTTGAACTTTTGCTTTATCCTGAAGGTGCCTTCCCAGTGTCGAAGAAGCTTCTTATCTAGCCATTTCTCCACACGGCCATCATACCTCATTTCCTCCTGGATCAAATAAAACTATCCCCCCAGCCCCACATTGCCTGGAAGGGCTAAAGGCTCCACATTGCCTAGAAGGGCTAAAGGCTCCATCAAAATGCATGGTGAAAGTAGTTGATGGTGTCTCCAAATCTTCAGACACTTCTTTCTTTGCTTCTGTTCCTTCTTCCTCTTCCTTCCTGGTAAGCAAATCTGCAAGAGAGGCCCTAGTGGTGTTTTCTGTGATAAAACTGAAAGAGAATTCTTGAAGCTCACAAATCCACTTTGCAAACTTCCCTCCTGCAGGATTGGGTTTACGGATCAAGAATTGTAAGGAAGGTTGAGATGTGAGGAAGAAAAAAGGGCGAGGTAACAAGTATGACCTGAACTTCTTTACTGCAAAAACAAGAGACAAACCACCTTTCTCTATTTCACCATACCTCTCCTTGGCATCAGTGAGTTGTCAGCTTGCATAATACACTGGTTGCATACGCCTTTGCTCTCCCTTTTGCAAGAGTATAGCACCCACTGAATGTGATGAGACACTTGGGTTCACATAAAAGTCCTCCCTCCACCTAGGAGGCTGCACAATTGGACTTTGACTCATACATTCCTTGAGCAAACAAAAAGATTAAATTTGATCGGGCCCCCATTGGAAAGAAACATTCTTCTTTGTTAACAGATTTATAGGATACATCTTCTCAGAGAACATGTCAACAAAGCGTTGGTAATACTTTGTTTTACCCAAAATCCTCCTTACCTCCCATACATTGGTAGGTGGTGGGAGGGCCACAATTGCCTGCACCTTCTCAGGATCCATCTCTATGCCTTCTTGTGAGATAACATGTCCCAAGAGAACCACCTTCCTTCGTGCCAAGTGACATTTTCTAGGATTAAGACACCCTTTTGCATCATCAATACTTTGCAAGGCCAACCTCAACTTTTCCAAGTGATCCATGCGGCTTGAATAAATGCAAAAATCATCCAGAAAGAGCCTTATAAACTTCCCCAAGTAAGGTGCAAATACCTGACTCATGAAACGTTGAAAAGTTGCTGGTGCATTGGTCAAGCCAAATGGCATCACCCTATAGGAGGTATACACTCCCTAAGGTGTGATAAATGAGGTTTTCCTTTGATCTTCTTCACAAATCCGGATTTGAAAGTATCCAGAGTATCCATCACACACTGAATACAACTCATGACTTGCAACTTGATCCAAAATCTCATCCTGAAAGGGTAGAGGATAATAATCCCTCTTTGTGCATGCATTCAAAGGGCGAAAGTCCACACACACATGCCATTTTCCACACTTTTTGGGAGTGACTACAACTGGGGAAATTCACTCTGAATTCTCTACTGGAAAAATAAATCCAGCTTCAAGAAAATTAGTTACCTCCTTCTTAAGCACCTCCGCTTGCACTACTCCCAAACGCCTTAGCCGCTGTACCACTGGCTTACTTTGGGGCTTGAGATCAATCTTGTGCTCTACTAGGGTAACGTGGCGTACTTGTGAGTAACTGCTTGCAAAAAGGTTAGGAAATCCATCCAACATTTTTAAGTAATTCTCCCTTTCAGTACCTGCTATGGACTCATCAAGAAGAAGTTCATTTTGTTGGTGAAGACTAGTGAGGTCCACATCTCCTTTCTTGCACATGGTTGAAGAAGCTTCCCCTTCCAAGGCTCCATTGTCTTCAGCATCCCCTCGATCCCTTCCTAGGGAAAGACCAAATGCAACTCCCTCCACCTCTCCTTCTGAGATGGAATCCTCGGAGCTACCACTTGTCTCTTCTTCATCGGATGACTCTGACTCTGAACTTTCGGAAGTTGAAGGTTCACCTCTTACCACCTTCTTGCAACGACTCTTGATGTTGTAGTGGACCTTCTTATTCTCACCTTGTAGAATAAGATCACCTATCTCCCACTTTTGAATTGCCTTCACTTGGCGAAGCCATGGCCTACCCAATATCAATGGGTAAGCCCTAGCATCAGGCTTTGTAGGAATGACCTGGAAAGTTGTAGGCACAGAAATACCACATACATCCACTCCCAAATTCCTGACAATTCCTAAGGTTTTTACCCTAGTATTATCAGCAAGTTTGATGCGATAGGGAGAGTTAGAGGAAGACAACTTTAAATCGGCATCTTTCATTGTTTTTTCACTCATGACATTGATTGATGCACCTCCATCAATGTATGCATTAGAAATTTTTTGCCCCTCAATGATGACATCAATCACAGGCACATCATCTCCTACATCAATATCCACCTTTTGAACCATAGGAATCCCATTATCCCTCTTCTTCTTTTTCTTAGATTCCCTTGTGCTAGCCAGCTTACCCCATTCCTTTCTGAGCTTTGGAGAGAGTGCCAAAAGCTGCCCAAATGTGATTTGTGCTGTTTTCTCCCTAAGATCTGTCAAGAGGTCATAACTAAGAGATCCTTGTCCAAGAAGAAAGTCAGATTGTCCAATTTTTCTCCTAGATGACTTCTTCTTCTTCTTATTTTTCTCCTCTTCTTCAGATTTATCTTCTTGTTCTTCTTCTTCCTGGCTTCTAGTTTTACGACCCCTTTTTGCCATTAATGGCATCAATATTTCCTCTTCTTCTGAGCATATTTCCTCTAAAAGTGCTAAACTTTTATCCTCACTTTTTCTCAACTTTGGACACTTAGTGCGATAGTGCCCCTTCTCTTGACATTCATAGCATGTGACACTACTTCTATCCCTAGGTTTATCCTCAGCTAGTGGAACTCTAGGTGGCCTTGCATTGACTAAGTGTAACTTCAAATCAGCAAATTCTGCCATAAGTTGTGCAATGTTATGATCCAAGGATGGAGCTTGTACTTGAGATGTTGAGGCTATCTCTACTCGTGGTGGGGTTGCCACACTCGGAGAAGATTGGAATGTGGACTCAATATAAAGAGTGGCCTCCTTCTTCAAAGCAATACGAAGAGCCTCTTTAAAATTAGTGGGATCTTTGCTAAGAATTTTTCCATGTAAGCGGGGATCCAAAGCCCTGATAAACTTGCTCATCTTAAGGTGCTCCATTGCTAAAGAACTCTTTGAATCTTCCATAGAAGGTGAAGAAGAAGAAGCAACAACATGTAAAGCAGCTTGTTGATATTTGATGAATAAGGCTTCATACCTCACTGAAAAGGTAGAAACTGACTCTCCATCCTTTTGGAAAATTTGATCCAATTTCAATAGTAAAGCATTTGGTGACTCCGCTATCCCAAATCTCTCCTTCATTGCTTTGGTCAACCTTTCCCAATCATTCTTGGACTCCTCTGGCAAAGCCTCATGCCAAGTTAAGGCCACACCCTCTAAGAAATCTGGGAGTATTTCTGCCCTCTCCTTCATAGACCAACCCGTCAAGCGGCATGCTCGGTTAAACTCTCAGAGATAACTCCCCGGGTCTTCTCCTTCCGATCCTTGGAACACCGGAATGTTGAACATCTTGCACTAAAAGATGAGTAGCAACAAGGGAAATACTTGTTTCAAAATAACTTTCCTTTAATCATGCGGGACCTTGAGGTTGAAATAGAATAATTCTAAGTAAAACCCGCCCACCGTCTCCACCAAAAGATGTGACACGAAGTTGGGGTTTGGACTTTGGTCACTTCTCTGAATCAAAACACACTTGTATGAAACCTCACAGCCTCCTCACTGTTGAGATTCAAGCTCGATGTTAGTGTGAGCCAGCTATGCTATGTGCTGGCAGATTAGGTAGGAACATGTGTGAGACATAAATGACCGCGTGTCCAGCTGATCATAGTGTGTGGACATTAGCTAGGGTTAGTAGAGTGTGGACACAACTCAGGGTGTGTTGTGTGGATTATGGATTAGTGTATTATGCTTTGTGTGAGAGTGGACATGGCTTCCCTCTATGGTTAGGGTTTGGAATATACATTAGGGTTTGCTCCTGTGTGTGTGTCTCCTCCTCCTCTACCGTTCTTTCAACATGGTATCAGAGCCTTGTGTTGTTTATTAGGGTTTATGAGTGAGTGAGTGAAGAGGGAAAAGAAGAAGCTGTGAAGCTTGCCATTGGAGCTGTGAAGCTTTGGAGCACACCAAACACTATCAGATCTGAAAGCTAGGCCTACCGGGTAAGGTCCTCTAAACATCCTTGAGCGGATTGCAGGTGAAACAGGCAAAAGCAAAGCATTTTAGAGCAAATCAAAGCAAAGCAAAATTCTGGTTTTTGAAGCTTTCCATTAAAGCTTGACAACATTGATGTATGGTGGAAATACGTGTGATTCTGGCAAAAGACATATGTATTTGTCAAAGAGGGATGTATTAGCAACCCATGTGAAAGCCTTGAAAAACTTTTTGGAGCAATTTACATGCATTTAATTGAGAGAAATTACTGGTTTTTTGAGCTCTCACAAAACAGAGAGAAGAAAGTCAAAAATTGATGCATTTGGAGCCTATTTTTGGTGAAAATCAAAGCATTGGTGGGTTGCACACATACCCAAGTGTGTTGGGCAACTAAATACAACATCAATTGTCACTTCAATCACTCCCAAACACCCTGAATGCAGGCGGCGCAGCTCACAACAGAGAAACAGAGCAGTTTTTCTGGTTTTTCACCACGAGGAGGTCGATTATCACTCGGTTGCTTGATATCTTCCACAACTCTCTTAGCAATTGGATGCTTTACATCTTGGAGAAGAGGGCTATGTGATTTGTTTGGTCAATTATGCTTAATTGAGCTAGGAATGAGCTGATTAAAACAGGCTGTCCACTGGTTGCAGAGAAACAGAGCATTTTAATCGAGCAATTAATCTTTGGTGTTTTACAATTGGACAAATTCCTCTTACATGGAGTTGATGGACACTATTGCTAAGCCAATGAATTCCTGGTTGCTCAATTTGGTGAAATATTGAAGAAATTAGAGCCAAATCATTACTGGTTTTTCTGGTTTTTCTGGTTTTTCCAAAAACAGAAAAAGGGGTTTTCAAAAATTGATAATTACACATGTCAGATGGAGTTGATACTCAACATTGAGGTTCATTAGGTGTCAATGCAAGTTGCCTAGACTTGATTGCACCATTACATTGCGATTTGGAGCCTTGGAAGGCGTGTCAATTCAGGGTATCCCGCACTGCGTGAGTCAGTTCATCTTGGATGATTACAGGTTGATTTTATATATCAAATTTGGAGTTTGTTGGCTATCTTGGAGTATCTGGAACATTCATTGGAGTGTGGTTGAGTTGAGGAAGGCTCGGTTTCAGATTTGGACGAGTGCGGAAGGTGCACATTGAGCAGATATGTCGGACAATCCAGTTCAGATTGTTGGTGAGAAGCTGGATAGGAAGAACTTCCAGGCATGGAAGTACAGGATAAAGAGTTTCTTGAAAGGGAAAGGATTTTGGAATCTCATTACAGGTGCTGAGCCAGAGCCTGAGCTACCTCGGCAACCTACACAGCAGCAGCTTATTGCTCATAAGCAATGGTCAGAGAGAGCATTCAAAGTGCTGCATTATTTGTCTATATGCATTTCTGATGCTATGCTCATACACATTCAGGATGCTGAGAATCCCAAAGATGCATGGGATACTTTGGTCAAGATGTTTGATACAGATACGAGTGCTCGTAAGTCTCAATTGCGACAGCAGATACACAATGTGAAAAGGAATAAAAGGAGCATACATGATTATGTGCAAGAAATCAAGAAGTTTGCAGATGCATTGGCCACAATAAATGCCCCCATGCCTAATGATGATTTGGTGGATATTACCTTGCGTGGTCTTGGCAAGGAATACAAATCTTTTGATACATCTATCTCAGTGAGGAGTACAGGTTTACCCGACTCGATGAGTTGGTTTCACTCTTATTGGTTGAGGAAATCAAGCTCAGTGATTCATTTTTGGATGCATCTTCTAGCCATGATGATGGCAGAAATCAGGCTTTCTACTCGCACAGAGGTTTTAGAGGCAGGGGGAGATTCGCATCACGTGGACGTGGTGGTAATGGTTGTGGATGGCAGGATAGACCTCCACAATAGAATTTTCAGCCTTCTTATGGTGCTCGAGGAGGTCGTGGTTATGCACCTCAGCGAGGCAGAGGTACCCCCCGTGGTCGAGGACGTTGGCAAGGCCAACAAAATTCTATGCAAGATGTGGAATGCCATTATTGTGGCAAATATGGTCATATGGCGAGAGATTGCTTTCGCAAACAGAATGATTTGAGAGGGGGAAGAGCACAACGTGGTGGTCATTATGGTGGAAACTATGCACAACATGGTGGCAACTATGCATCAAGTAGCAATGATGGAACTGCAAATCATTTGTTTGCCATGAAGCATGTTGTGGGTTCTATGACAACAAATGCTGAGAATGATGATACATGGTATATGGACTCAGGAGCATCAAATCATATGACATGCCATGGTGAATGGTTTGAGCACATGAAGCCAATGGATGTAAAAGGCTATGTGGAAACAGGTGATGATACCCAGCATGTCATTACACATGTTGGAAGTGTACCATTGGTCATGCATAATGGTCAGACAAAGTCTATGTCAGATGTGCTGTATGTGCCTTCGATCACTAAAAGCTTGGCCTCAGTTGGTCAAATGGTAGAACAGGGATTACAGGTTAGATTCAATGAGCATGGATGCTTCGTTGAAGACTTTAAACATGGATGTAGAGTGATTGCTAAAGGCAAGAAAGAAGGAAGACTGTTTAAGCTGGATGCTGGAATTCCAGAGCTAAAATCAGCCATGTTCTCAAAGAGCAGGAATGTAGTACAGGATATTGATATGTGGCACAAGAGGATTGGCCATGTAAATATACAGAGATTAAAGAACATGCAAACAAGAGGCATTGTCAATGGATTGCCTAGGTTCAAATATGATGGACATATGCATGTTTGTGAAGCCTGTCAGTTTGGGAAGCAGGCAAGATTGAGATTTCCTAGAGAAGGAAATATGAGTAACAGGCCACTTGAGATAGTACACAGTGATGTATGGGGTCCTGCACAAAACCCATCTATCAAAGGCAGCTTATACTATGTTACATTCATTGATGACTTTAGCAGGATGACATGGATATACTTTCTCAAAGAGAAGAGTGAAGTGTTGGAAAAATTCATGGATTTCAAAGCTTTTGCAGAAAAGCAGTATGGCTGTTGGATTAAATGTCTGAGGACAGATGGAGGTGGTGAAGACACCTCAAAAGCTTTTGAACATTTCTCGAGGAAGCATGGGATAAGGAGACAATTGACATGCAGGTATACACCTCAGCAGAATGGTGTGGCTGAGAGAAAGAATAGAGTTATATGTGAAGTGGCAAGGGCAATGCTTAATGAAAAGAGCATGCCAGATTACTATTGGGCAGAAGCATGTGCTACTGCAGTTTATATATTGAACAAAACACCTACAGCAGCCATTCATGGAAGCACGCCAGAGATGCGGCTCACAGGTTACAGGCCAGACATTGGACATCTTAAAGTTTTTGGATGCATAGCTTATGTGCATGTGCCTGATGAAAGGAGAAGAAAGTTGGATCCTAAGGCAGAGAAATGTATATTTGTTGGATATGCACAGGATCGAAAGGCCTACAAGTGTTATAATCCACAAACTAGACAAGTGGTCATCTCACGTGATGTGGTGTTTGATGAGCTTGCTAGTTGGTATAAAGCAAAAGATGAGGGTGTTATTGAGTCACTTGAGGCTGATGTGCCTGTGAACTTGCCATCACAAGCAAGTTCTAGCTCTACTACTATGTCTGGGCCAGCAGCAGAAGCTGAGAGTAGCAGTGTACATCCATGGTCAGGACGTTTGAGGCATGAGAGTGTAAGCACTGGGAGTAGTGCTATGGACAAAGGCAAAAAGAAAGTCGAAGGAATTGGAATCACAGGATATGAGTCATCCAGTTCTGAAAGTTTGGATGAGGACCTTGGCATACCTGTTTTACGCACACCTGGTGCTAGACAGGACAGATATGTGCCACCACATGCTAGAGTCACAAGTGTACAGAGTGACCCGCATGCATTGCGGAGATCCCAGAGGGTCAGATATCCTGTTGACAGGTTGACATACAGAGATTTTGCTATGCACTATGCATACATGACATCTATGGTGAAGCATGTGGAACCTACATGCTATACAGAGGCTGTTGGAGAGCATGTATGGGAAAAAGCAATGGATGTAGAGATGGACGCATTGGTCCATAATGATACATGGGACTTGGTTGCACTACCAAAGGACAAGAATGTTATTGGATGTAAATGGGTTTACAAAGTGAAGTGCAAATCTGATGGTTCTATTGAAAGACATAAGGCAAGATTGGTAGCAAAGGGTTATGCACAGACCCAAGGATTGGATTATGATGAGACGTTTAGTCCAGTGGCTAAGATGGGCACAGTGAGAGCAGTCATTGCTATGGCTGCAGCTAATGGCTGGGAAATGCATCAGATGGATGTTAAGAATGCATTTCTGAATGGAGATCTACAAGAGGAAGTATACATGGCACAGCCAGAAGGGTATGTACACCCTAGATATCCCACTCACGTATGCAGGTTGAAAAAGGCATTGTATGGTCTAAAGCAAGCACCATGTGCTTGGAGTGATAAGATGAGCAAATATCTTATCTCACTTGGTTTCCAGATTTCTACAGCAGATTCTTCACTGTATGTGAAGAAGACACAGCATGGGATTGTTTTACTAGTCATCTATGTGGATGACTTGATTATCACAGGTGATCATGGTGCAGATGTGATGCATGTTAAGAAAGCTTTAAGTGGGCAATTTGACATGAAAGATCTTGGTGAGTTGAGATACTTCCTTGGCATTGAAGTGGTGAAAGATCATGCAGGTACTTGGTTAGTACAGCGCCAATATGCATTGGATATGTTGGCAAAGTATAGCATGACAGGGTGTAAGCCTATGAGTACACCATTGGAGCAAAATGTAAAGTTGCGGGCTGATTATGGCGAGGAATTGGATGATCTTTCTATGTACAGGAAGATGGTTGGTAGTCTCATATACATGACTATCACATGCCCGGATTTGAGTTATGCGGTGGGGCTAGTCAGCCAGTTTATGCAAAGCCCCAGGAAACCACATTTGGATGCAGTGAGACGCATCATGAGATATGTGAAAACCACAGCACATTATGGTTTATTCTATGAGAGTGGTAAAAGCTTGGACATACATGGCTACACAGATGCTGATTGGGCAGGTAGCGCATATGACAGGAGGTCTACTAGTGGATATGCTTTTACACTTGGCAGTGCTGTGGTGAGTTGGAGTAGCAAAAAGCAACCTACAGTTGCTTTATCCAGTACAGAGGCTGAGTACAGAGGTGCAGCCATTGCTACTTGTGAGGCTATATGGTTAAAGAGTCTCTTGGCAGATTTATGTGAGCCTCTTGATGGCAAAGTTGTCATACATTGTGACAACATGAGCAGTATGCAGTTGGCAAAGAATCCAGTATTTCATGCGAGGATCAAACACATAGAGGTCCATTATCACTTTGTCAGAGAAAAGGTGCTAGATGGTACAGTTGATCTTCACTATGTGAAGACTGATGAGCAGGTGGCTGATATCTTCACGAAGCCACTTAGCAGGGAGAAGTTTGAGTACTTCCGGACTATGTTGGGAGTACATGGGATGAGCTTGAGGGGGAGTGTTGAGAGCCTTGATATCCCAAGCTCATCTACATCTTCATCGGCAGTACATCATGAGCTTGAGAGGGGCTGTTGAGATTCAAGCTCGATGTCAGTGTGAGCCAGCTATGCTATGTGCTGGCAGATTAGGTAGGAACATGTGTGAGACATAAATGACCGCGTGTCCAGTTGGTCATAGTGTGTGGACATTAGCTAGGGTTAGTAGAGTGTGGACACAACTCAGGGTGTGTTGTGTGGATTATGGATTAGTGTATTATGCTTTGTGTGAGAGTGGACATGGCTTCCCTCTATGGTTAGGGTTTGGAATATACATTAGGGTTTGCTCCTGTGTGTGTGTCTCCTCCTCCTTTACCGTTCTTTCAACACTCACCTCCCTTTCTCTCCCTAGGTTAAGATAAAGATATACACATCAAAGGTGAGATCATAATTCATAGAAGGAAAGATGAAAGGCTCTGGAGAAGCAAGAATTTCAGCCAGTCTTGCAGCTCCAAACAAGAGGGCGATTCTTTGTTAGAAGAAAATCTTCCGACTCAGGATTATGTGAACGGAAACATACGGAAAATATTGGTAAGATTCATCCATTTGAATTGGACGATTTGGTCAGAACATATTAAAACAAATCAATATAGCAATCACTTATAAGAGGATAAGACACATGGGATTGGCCTTTTGATAAGAGATTAAGAGGAATTAATCATTATTAAGAAAAAAGAATGGCCAAAAGTTAAAAAAATAGAGATACATAGAGAATTGTAGTTTTAAATCCATATAGGCTGTGCAAAATAGGATTACATAAGTACGTAGAGCTTGAAGAGACTTTTGTGCCCATATAAAAACTTTCAAAAACGGACAACCGAGCGAAAAGTTATAAGCATTTTACTACAAGATTATAAAACTGCCAAAATTTGCCTAAAAGTTAGCAACTTTGGGAGAAATTCTGATCATCAATGAAGTAAGGGATTAAGAAATTAGTTACATGAGTGGAAAGAGCATATAAAGAGTTTCCTAGACATATGATCAATTTAAGAATCCAATACCCGAGTGATGAGTAATTACCGGTTGAAAATTGGATATTGGACCACAAAAAATGCACTTCCCTCTCTTTGCATGAAACCTCAATTTTCACATAGCCTCTTGCCTTTCATCTCCTTCATGATTCAAGCTAGAGGGTAAGGGTTAACATTGCTCAGCGGACAATCATAAAGATTTACCTGTGGTCCCCAAAGTCTTTCCGCATGTTCATTATCGCTAAAACCATTGGTACCTCCAAAGGAGGGCGGCAATAAGGCAAGGGCTACCTTGAGAAGTCACAGGCCCACCAAGATAATAACTCCTTATTCCACTTATCATGAATCATCAAAGAGGTCCAAAATTGGGTTAAGCATGAGGAGCTAATGCTAAATGAGACATTCACATGTAAAGAGAGTGTTTGAATAAGGGTTTGAAAGATAAGAGAATGGCAACAATGACACAAAATACTCAATTGAGAAGGCTCATTCCTTTGATTTGAAAGGGAGAGGAGGGCTCCCTTTATAGGTGGAGAATCACCCTCTCTTCCATTGTTACAAATTACAACCTAAAAATCTTCAACTCTTCAGTGACATAAGGGTAGATGTCACCATCAATTGTCCTCTTAGGCTAAGTCTTCTATATTGATTATTAAACTGAAGACTTTTTGACTTTGAGAGTGTGATGAGATAATAGCCAAGTCTAAGTGGCATGTAGGTGGAGATCCCACTTACACATGGCGGAATTCTCCTCTTCCATGTAGGCATTCTAGAAGAATCTTTTCCAATTATGCACCTACACACACTCCTCCACATGCCTTCCACACTCCCCAACTTGTAGCCTTATGGTGAATACCATATTAATAATACAATTAAAATCCATGTGAGCATGAAGGCCCACTTTTATTTTCCACATCACTAGCCTATCTACCATACCAAAGTATTTATCAAGCATACTTGTGGCATTTACAACGTGTGCACCCTAAATCAAGTAAAACCATTATATTTGAAGATAGAATGCTGTTATCGGGGTAGCCACCAAGCTGCCACATCACCACGTCGTTATTCCATTGTGGGCGCCGCAATCTTCTTGAACAAGCTTCCACCTTATTACCATTGAGAAACCATCAAAATATGCACAAAATTGAAAATGAAAGATATCAATTTTTCATGTCACACTACCACACTGTTTACATAAATAAACATGTTTCTTAATGAAAGCCCTTTTCACAGGGTTTGTTAAGACAGCCTTTTTACACAATACAATCATGCCAAAGATAAGATTTATATATAAAAAGTTTATACATGAATCAATTCCATACAAGCCAAACCGGCTCTCTTATTCTTTTCCTTTATTCTATCGATGATCTAGAATTCGGTCTTCCAGCCTCCTCTACATGCTGGGCAAAACCCTACGGGACTATACACCTCATCGTCGGCCGCTAGAAATATTCACGTGATCACAAGATTTTTTGTGATAATAACACATGTGAACAAGTTATTCACATGTTCTCATGTTACCGTTCACAAAATAACAGGTCACTTGCCATTTGGGAACCCTTTAAAAGCTTGGCTACACATGGGAATAAGCTATTCACATGTTCTCATGTTACCATCTTCACATAATAGCAGGTCAATGGCCACCTAAGAAGATTTTTTATGCCCGACAAAGATAATTTTTTTAGGCCCTTTTGAAAGCTTTGTGAATATAACATGTGATCACAAGATTTTTTTGTGTTATTAACATATGTTATTAACATGTTCACATGTTTTTGTTTACGTCAGTGAAATCCCTGGCCGCTAGTGAGGACTCAAGCTGGCCTATTGCCTTCTTAGGCTCCATTGCTCGATCCTCCTTCCCCTGAGAGAGATGTCTGCACACTAGGGTGGGCTTATTTTCCGCACTCGCCTAGGCTCTCAGAACTAGGCAGCATCATAACCTCTCAGAGAGATGTCTGCACACTAGGGTGGGCTTATTCACCGCACTAGCCTGGGCTCTCAGAACTAGGCAGCATCATAACCTCTCGCCTCAATCGGCGAACCTTATTCTCCCAATGGTATGAGGGATACCTTGGGCCATTCTCGGGCTTTGCTAATGACGTCGCCCGGTTACACAAGCATGGAACGGAGTTAGCGTTGAAGCCAAAAAAAAACTTGCACTCTTTAAAGATAACAATTTCAATGCAATTTATTGAATACAGCATCACAAAATTCGTAACTTCATACAATTTTATGTCATTATTTTAAAAGGAAGAGATACACATTTATTAGCACTAATATAAAAAAAACTCTTCTTTAAAATATAACCAAGCTAACCTGGCCAACATTTCCTTTAGGAGCTTGAAAAGGGAGGGTTAGAGCCGCATCGGGAGCATCTTCCCTAATCTCGTTGTTGCGTGCTCCTCTTGAGACAACATTCTGATGTTTTCCGGATGGGGCCATCTTGGACGTTGACTTGTAGGACTCGTTGCCACGGTCAAAACGCTTCAGTCGGATCTCAATTCTGAGATCGTTTGCTCACCGTATGAGCAAAAGACTATAGCGCATGAATCCTTTCTTAAGGCAAAAATCCCTTATTAAAGTCTATGCAAATGGGGGGGATTGTGAGATGTCCTTAAGACAAAAACGTTTTACAAAAGGGGAGAAGGGCTGAGGGCTGTTGTAAGTCTTTACACGGGAGGAGGGAGAAGAGTTAAGGACACTGCCTCCTAGCAAAAGGGGGATGGAGGAAAATTAGTTTATCTGAAAAGAGGCAAATAAGGGCGTGTGAGAGGGGTGGCTGAAAGGGGCGGCTGTACTGCAGCAAGTAAACTACATAGAGACGAACGGCGGTACAACAGGGCATACACTGTGCAGAAATGTGTGTTGCCTGAGGAGCACCCCAGCAGGGGTTTATATAGCTGTGGGGTACGGGTACGAGCGCTGCGCAAAGCAAGGATGAAAGGACAGTGTACCAGTAAAGGCTATGGATCAGTGGCCTACATGGGTCTAGGGGAAAGGTATGGTGTCAATTGTCAGGGAAAAGAGTGGTATGCATGTACCTTATCTGGTTTGGGACAGCATGGGTGTCCACGTAGGGGTACGTGTGGACCACACAGTGGGCGGCCGTTCTTTGGTTCTTGTGCGGCCATCGTAGGGGCGCCCTAGTAAGTGTGTACGGCTCAAATTTTGGGGTAGGGTCCCCAAATTTAGGCCTCCCGCCTCGATTTGCGTGCCATACCGTCCCGGGGGGCGAATTCTTTTTTTGTCCGAGAGATTCTCCTGGTCGTTGAGGTTTAGATCGTTCGTCAATCGGATGCCGGATCGTGCATTTATTAAGGTTAAAGGTCATCGCTTTTTAACTAAAATGACTAAAATTTGCGTATAAGCTTGATCCGGTGTCTGTTTTGGATGCTGTAAAATCCTATATTAGGATAAAATTGTTGAAATATCGAGCTCTAGTGAGGCGGTGGACACTGATGACCCGCCTGGGGGATAGGCCCCACACTTACACCACTGGCATGGTTGGTGAGATCTTCGGTGATATGCGGCCAGTGGGATGACAGGCTGTGTGACAGCCACTCTAGAGACTGGCATAGTTATAGCGCCAGCTCATTTTAGTCGGGTTCACACTATAGAGAACCCGTGTATGTATTTGGTTGAGTACCTTTCATATTGTGTGTACTCTTATTCTTGTATATGGTGTGTTGAGTGTTGAGTAGAGAAGAAGAAGATTTTCAGCCTCTCACCGTGTGTGTTCTCTATTAGGGTTTTGTGAGTGTGTGTGTGTGCTTGCAAGAGCTCAAGCTCTCTTCCCCCCTGCATCTTTTCATGGTATCAGAGCCTGGTTCGTGCTAAGGGCTGAGCTGCAAGCAAGAGAACCACAGGAAGCGGTACAAGGGTAAGAGCTTCAACTACTCTTCTCTATTGTGTTGGTGACTACACCCTCGTCGGGAGCTCTACGGGAGGCACCGGCAAACGATCTCCGATTGAGGAGCTTTCTTCGCGGGAGTGAAGCTACGGACTGAAATTTTCAAGCCGAAAACGCGTTTCGGGCGCGTCTGGACCTCCGTTTTTCAGAAAGCAGGCGATTTCGAGCACTGCGGGTAAGTCATCGATTCTCTGCAGAACTCTGTTTTAAGTACTGCAGGAAGACAGATTGACTGTGCAGACACTGTGGGTGCTGCAAAGAGGTCTACAGTTGCCATTGGGTGTATGTATGTGCATTGAAGTCACTGGTTGTGACATTTGAGAGTACTACGGTACCGCTGTTCAGAAAATACAGCATTTGTGCAGAAAAAACCAGAGTGCAGTTTCTGGTAAAATTGTGTGTTTGGCAAGATGTCTAATGATGGCATAACACAGATTGTGGCTGAGAAGCTGGCAAGATGTCTAATGATGGCATAACACAGATTGTGGCTGAGAAGCTGGACAAGAATAACTTCCATGCTTGGAGGTTCAGGTTGACAAATTTCCTGATGGGAAAAGGCTATTGGGACTACATAGAAGGTGAGCATGAAGAGGCACCGGAGATACCGGATATAAATTCGACTGCTGCAGATGTGAAAGAGTTTAAAGATTGGAACCAAGGAGCCAGGAAGGTTATGTATTGGCTTTCCATTAGTATACAGGACACCATGATTGGGCACATTCAGGATGCCAAGTCCCCCAAGGAGGCGTGGGACACCTTGGTAAAGCTTTATGAAACAAACACCAAGGCACGTAAGATACAGTTGAAGAATGAACTTCATACTGTGGAGAAAAAGAGCATGTCTGTGAATGACTATGCACTGAAGATAAAGGGTATTGTGGAATCCCTTGCATCTATTGGTGTGTCAGTAGATGATGATGACAAGGTGGAAGTCTGTTTACGTAGTCTCGGGCCACAATACAAGGCGTTTAAGACATCTATTCAAACTCGGGAAAACATTCCCAACTTTACAGATTTGGTGTCTATGCTGATTATCGAAGAGAAGAACTTGGGTGAAGACCAACAGGCTTCACAAAGTAAAAACAGTTCAGAGCAACAGGCCTTCTACACGAGTTCAGGAAGAGGACGAGGTAGAGGAGGCCGTGGACGCGATCAAGGAGGTGGCCGAACAGGTAATCAGAATTATGGCCAGCAACAGCAGCAACAACAACAACAGTCCCAGAATCAACAACAACAACAACACGCAGGTGGAAGAGGTAGATTCAGAGGCAGGGGGAGTCAAAGAGGCCGTGGAAATTGGCAAAGGCAGTACAATGATGCACGTGAATGCTATTATTGTGGTAAGACTGGACATGTGCAGTCAGAATGTTATAAGAAGCAGGCTGACATACAAAATGGGAAAGTGCAGCAAAACAACTATGCATCCTCAAGCAGAAATAATGAGGATAATGAAAGGTTGTTTGTTATGCAGCATGTTGTGAATGCCATGTCTGAAAATGTTGATGCAGCACAAAAAGATAATGTATGGTATGTTGATTCAGGCGCTTTGAACCACATGACGAGTCATGGGGAGTGGTTCAAGGAGATGAAAAACCCGGAAAGACCAGGTTTTATGGAAACAGTGGATGACACTGCTCATCCAATTGCCCACGTTGGAGATGTGCCATTGTCTATGCAGGATGGAAAAGTGAAGTACCTTGCAGATGTACTTCATGTACCGAACATAACAAAGAATCTGGTTTCAGTTGGCCAGATGATTGAGCAGGGTTTGCAGGTTCGGTTTAATCCTGATGGATGCTATGTTGAAGATTTTAAAGACAAGTGCAGGTTGGTTGCAAAAGGCAACAGAGTGGGCAGAATGTTTACATTGAATGTAGACATGCCTGAAATGAGTGCTGCAATGTTTGCAAATGGTTCAGGAGTTGTTGCAGACACAGACATATGGCATAAAAGAATTCGACATGTAAATGTTCAGAGATTGAAGTCTATGCAGACAAAAGGAATTGTGACAGGGCTGCCAAAATTTAAGGTGGAAGGTATGCAGAAAATATGTGAAGCATGCTAATTTGGGAAGCAAACAAAGCATGTGTTTCCACGTAACAGATATGTGAGCTGAAATGCACTAGATGTTGTGCATTCAGATGTATGGGGTCCTACGAAGATCGTGTCTATGGGAGGCTGCAGGTACTATGTCACTTTCATTGATGACCACACAAGAAAAGTGTGGGTATATTTCATGAAGGAGAAGAGTGAGGTTTTCACTCACTTTCAGAATTTCAGAGTTTTGGTTGAAAAGCAAACAGGAAAATATGTCAAGTGCCTAAGGTCAGATGGAGGGGGAGAATACTTCTCCAATGAGTTCTCTGAATTTTTGAAGAAGAATGGAATTCGGAGACAGTATACATGCAGATACACTCCGCAGCAAAATGGAGTTGCTGAGCGGAAAAACAGGCACATTGCTGAGATTGCGCGGGCATTGATGGAAGAGAAGAATATGCCGCATTGCTATTGGGCTGAGGCTGTTTCTACAGCAGTATACATCATGAACAGGACTCCAACTGCAGCCATACATGATGTAACTCCAGAGGAGAGGTTTACTGGCAGAAAACCAGATTTATCTCATCTGAAAGTCTTTGGATGCATTGCATATGTGCATGTGCCAGATGAGCTGAGAACTAAGCTGGATCCAAAAGCTGAAAAATGTGTGTTTATTGGATATTCCCTTGAGCAAAAGGGATACAGGTGTTATAACCCTACTACACGTGAGTTGAGGGTAAGCAGGGATGTTGTCTTTGATGAGATGAGCAGCTGGTATGCTGCTGAAAAAGAAGCTGTTGGGGCTGATGTGAGTGGAAGTGTGGTTGCACAAAATGCAGGTCAGCAATCACAGTCTTTGAGTGGACTAGGAGGGTCCTCATCTAGTGGGTCTGTTGATAGACCATGGAGTGGCAGGCTGCGTCATAATACTAGCCCTGCAAATGTGATTAGTACATCACGTAAAGGAAAAGAGAAAGTGGTTGAGCCCCTTGGTATGCCTGACATTTCTGCAGGGCATTCTCATGTTGATGGAGAGTCTAGTGGCTCAGATATGAGCCTTGATGAGGAGCTTGGGATCCCAGCTATGAGAACACCTGGTGTAAAGAAGGCTATGGAAGCCATGAATGAAAAGCTGCGAAGATCAGGGAGAGTGAAGAACCCTGTGCAGAGATTTACATATGATGGTTATGTGGCACATCACTATGCATATATGGCAAAGGTTGTGCAGGTTGTTGAGCCCACATGCATTGATGAGGCTGTTGGAAATGTGTGTTGGGAGAAAGCTATGGATGAGGAGATGGATGCACTATATGGAAATGAAACTTGGGATTTAGTGCAATTGCCAGAAGGCAAGAAAGCCATTGGATGCAAGTGGGTGTACAAAGTTAAACATAACAGTGATGGAAGCATAAACAGGTACAAGGCTAGATTGGTAGCCAAAGGATATGCGCAGACATATGGGATTGATTATGAGGAAACTTTCAGCCCAGTTGCCAAGATGGCAACAGTGAGAGTTGTGATAGCTGTGGCTGCGTCAAAGCAATGGTCTTTACATCAGATGGATGTAAAGAATGCATTCTTGCATGGGGATTTGCAAGAAGAGGTGTATATGTTGCAGCCACCTGGATATGAGGATGTGGGTCACCCCGAGCATGTTTGCAGGTTGAAGAAAGCCTTGTATGGCTTAAAGCAAGCACCAAGAGCATGGTCTGACAAGATTTCTGAATATCTTGTCACTATTGGCTTTCATGTAGCCAATGCAGATTTCTCATTGTATGTGAGACATGGTGATAGAGGGGTTGTGCTTGTTGTCATCTATGTAGATGACTTGATCATTACGGGGGACCATGATGCAGAGATCTTTGATGTAAAGATCTTGCTTAGACAGAAGTTCGAGATGAAGGATCTGGGGGAGCTCAGATATTTCTTGGGCATTGAGGTGATTAGGTCACCACATGGTATTGGATTACTACAGAGACAGTATGGCTTGGACATGTTGTCCAAGTATGGTATGACAGGCTGTAAGCCTATTTCTGTGCCATTGGATCAGAATGGCAAGTTGAGTGCAGATTCAGGAGAGATCTTGGAGGATCCTACTATGTACAGGAGCATAGTAGGAAGTTTGATCTACATGACGATCACCAGACCAGATTTGAGCTATGCTGTTGGGTTGGTGAGTCAGTTTATGTAGGTTCCACGGAAACCGCATTTGGATGCTGTGAGACGCATACTCAGGTATGTGAAGTCTACTTTACATTGTGGACTATTCTATGAGACTGGGACAGAGATATGTGTACATGGGTACACAGATGCTGATTGGGCTGGTAGTATCTCAGACAGAAGATCTACCAGTGGATTCATGTTTTCTTTGGGGAGTGCTGCTGTGACTTGGAGCAGCAAGAAGCAGCCTACGGTTGCTCTATCAAGTACAGAGGCCGAGTACAGAGGAGCTGCTATGGCAGCATGTGAGGTAGCTTGGTTGAGAAAGCTACTTGGAGATTTGGGTCTATCAGTGGATAGACAAGTTGTCATTTTCTGTGACAACATTAGCAGTATACAGTTGGCCAGGAACCCAGTCTTTCATGCTCGTACGAAGCACATAGAGGTCCACTACCACTTCGTCAGAGAGAAGGTCTTGGCAGGAGACCTTGACCTTGTTTATGTCAGCACAGAAGATCAGGTAGCTGACATCTTCACCAAAGCATTGGGTACAGAGAAGCTCCGCAGATTCAGGGCTTCGCTTGGTGTACATGAGATGGAGTTGAGCTCGAGGGGGAGTGTTGAGATATCGAGCTCTAGTGAGGCGGTGGACACTGATGACCCGCCTGGGGGATAGGCCCCACACTTACCCCACTGGCATGGTTGGTGAGATCTTCGGTGATATGCGGCCAGTGGGATGACAGGCTGTGTGACAGCCACTCTAGAGACTGGCATAGTTATAGCACCAGCTCATTTTAGTCGGGTTCACACTATAGAGAACCCGTGTATGTATTTGGTTGAGTACCTTTCATATTGTGTGTACTCTTATTCTTGTATATGGTGTGTTGAGTGTTGAGTAGAGAAGAAGAAGATTTTCAGCCTCTCACCGTGTGTGTTCTCTATTAGGGTTTTGTGAGTGTGTGTGTGTGTGCTTGCAAGAGCTCAAGCTCTCTTCCCCCCTGCATCTTTTCAAAAATTACGTGCAGATTCCAAATTTGGGCTTAGAATTTGAAGATTCTAAGTAGAAATGACAAATAATGAAATCATTGATTTTTATACCATAAAAACTCATAAATTTATCTATTACATGAACATTTCTTTATTAGTGAAGATGGGTATGTTACATCCTTCCTCCCTTAAAGAAATCGAGATGTCCTCATCTCATTCATGAACTGGGGATAATCCTTTAAGATTGTAGCTTCATCTTCCCAAGTTGCATCCTCTTCAGGGTAATCTTTCCACTGTACTAGATGTTCTACAAGAGTTCTATTTCGGAGTTGCCTTTCCCTAAAATCTATGATGCTACTGGGCTATAATTCAAGGACTCCTTGAGTAGGGATTACAACTTTTTCATCATCAAGAATATGATCGAGACTGGGTACATATGGTTTTAACAAACTCACATGAAATACATTGTGGACTTTGATATGGGCTGGGAGTTGGAGTTTATAGGCACTTTTACCTAGACACTTGATAATTGTATAGGGACCACAATACCTAGGGCTGAGTTTCTTATATTTCCCAAGTGATAGAGAACTTTGTTTGGGTCGCACTCATAGAAGAACTTTGTCTCCTTCCTTGAAGACCCTTTCAGACCTCTTGGTGTCATCATAATGCTTTTGTTGTCGATCTTGGGCAGCTTTAATATCCTTTTGGATTGCCTTGGTTTGTTCCTCCATCTCTTCGAGCATTTTCTTGGATGCCTCAACTCTTATGGTCGGATTAGAGAAATTTAGAGGAGATAAGCATTCTTGTCCATAGAGTGCTTTGAATGGTGACATTCCTATGCTTTGATGATAAGATGTATTGTAGGAAAATTCTACCAGAGGAAGGTATTGAATCCACCTTCTTGGTTCCCGTCCACAATATGCTCTGAGAATGTCTTCAATTACTTGATTGATCTCTCAGTCTGGCCATCGATCTCTGGATGATAAGCTGTGCTAAAGCAAAGTTGAGTTCCTAGGGCTTGAAATAAGGACTGCAAGAACTTTGAAGTGAAGTCAGAATCCCGATCACTTACTATCCTTTTTGGGAGACCATGAAGTTTGAGGACTTCCTTGATGAATATTCGAGCAACATCAGAAGCTTTGAGGGTCTTCTTTGCTGGTATAAGGTGAGCTACTTTGGTAAGTAAGTCCACTACTACTACCAGAATGGAGTCATATCCTCCTTGAACAGAGGGGAGACTTGTGACAAAATCCATAATAATGCACTTCCACTTCATTTGGGGAATATCCAAGGGTTGAAGTTTTCCAGGCATCTTGACCCTTTCAGCTTTGATCCTTTGGCATGAGAGACATTGCTTCAAGTACCGAAGGACATCATTTTTCAAGCCTGCCCAATGAAAGCTCCTTCTTACGGCATTTAATGTTTTTGCATAGCTTGGGTGTCTTGCAGGACCATCCTTCTTACGGCATTTAATGAAGCAGGACTATCATGAGCTTCATGGAGGATTAGTTTCTTTAAAGCAGGATCCTTAGGGATACATAGCCTGTGAAGTAGAGGCTTCCTTCATGAGTGGAGTATCCCTTGATTAGATTCTTCTCTTTCTCTGAATTTCCCCCTTCTTCTACTAACTTCATCATCCTCTGATAATTTGGATCATGAGATGAGACTTCTTCCACTTTGACTAGTATGGGATTATTTGGCATTGATGAAATTGCACTGAAGAAAGATTTGCGGCTAAGTGCATCTGCTACCACATTATCTTTCCCAGGGTGGAATTTGATGTCGAAGTCATATTCTTGTAGAATTTCAATCCATCTCCTTTGTCGCATGTTGAGGTTAGACTGGGTGAAGATCCACTTTAAACTTTTGTGGTCAGTTTTACAAGCTCGAATTTCCCCCCTAGAGGTAATGTCTCCATAATTTGAGGCAATGAACTGCTAAGAGCTCCAAATCATGGGTGGCATAATTTGCTTCATATTGCTTCAGCTTGCAAGAAGTATAAGCGACTGGTCTTCCTTCTTAGCCTAAGACACCACCAAGTGCTAGACTACTAGCATCAGTAAACCACTTCAAATTCCTTGGCAAAATCAGAAAGTTTCATGATTGGGGCAGAAGTAATAATGACCTTGAGCTGATCAAAACTGTTTTGATGGATTGGCAGCCACACTATTTTGCGTCAACAAAGGTGCAGCTACCAAGGCATAATCTTTGATAAAAATCCTATACCATCCCGTGATTCCCAAAAACCCACGAACTTCACGAACTGATTTAGGGGGTGGCCATCAAAGAAAACAAGCACAAATTCATCCAAGTAAGGATGGAATATATCTTGCATTAGGCGGTTGAAGGTTGTAGGAGCATTGGTTAACCCGAATGACATTACAGTAAACTCATAGTGGCCATAACGGGTATTTAAGGCTGTCTTGGGTATATCTGCTTCTTTGACTTTGATCTGATAGTAACCAAATCTCAAATCTATTTTTGAGAAGACTTTGGCCCCATGAAGCCTGTCAAGAAGTTCGTCGATGCGAGGGATAGGATACTTATTCATGACAGTGACTTGATTTAGCCCTCGATATTCTATGCAGAGGCGGAGAGTTCCGTCCTTCTTTTTTTGGAAAAGAACAGGTGCCCCCCAAGGAGAGCTACTCGGGCGTACGAATCTTTGCTCAATGAGTTGGGAAAGTTTCTCTTTAAGTTCAATGGCTTCAAGAAGGGACATTTTATAGGGCATTTTTGAGACGGGTTGAGCTCCAGGGATCACCTTGATTTTCCCATGATCGACTTCTCGAGGAGAGACAGTAGTCCTATAAGCTCATCAGGGAAGATGTCAGAGAATTCTTGGAGCCAAGAGGGTCCTATCTCTATACTAGGTTCAATGGCTTTGTTGAGCTTGACTAAGAAAACTTGCTGACCCTTACGTGTTCCCTTGAGAAGATGTTTTGCCTTGACTACCCTAGATTTAGGTTTTCCTGTTATCCCCTGAACAGATATTACTTGGCCATGCTCATTTTCAAAAGTGATACTCCCCTGGTTACAATGAATGCTAGCTTTGTTTGCAACTAACCAATCCATCCCAAGGATTCCATCATAAATTTCTAATGGTAAGACTCTAAAGTGGCCATGAGTTTGCTCATTACCCAGCTCAAAATCAAGGTTTCCTATAGAGTGGCGAGATACTACTTCTTTCTTCCACTGGCTAACTCTACAGTCATTCTTCTAGCTGTTTTTTGACTCAAGTTTAATTTTTGCATACCTAGGAGAAAGAAATGAATGGGTACTACCACAATCAATCAAAAGCTGAAATGGCTTACCATGATGAGTGGTTGGGGTTTGGATTACACCAAATTGTTTATTCGGACCTTGGTGTTCTACTGCCGCATGGACGGTGGCGTGCTCTTCTTCAGCCATTTCCAAGGTTGGTTCTTCACTTATAATAGAGGCGGTCCTAGCAACTGCTCCTCCACGGCCTCTGCCATGCCCACCGCCTCTTGCACCTTGGTGGATAGGGGTTCCACAGCCTTGATTTCCTCTGCTACCTTGGGGAAATGATGTTGCCATCTTGGGACAGTTGGCTCTAAAGTGTCCCGGCTCATTACACCCAAAACACAGAGGGCCTTCTCTGGAAGAAGCAGCATAGGAGCAGGGGACAAAAGAGTTGCCTTGTCGCCCTCAGTTGTAGTAGGGGAAATTCTGTTGGGGTTTCTTGTAGGTTGATCTTTAGGATTTGCCTCAGGGTAAGATCTCTTTTGATGCTTAGGTTTGTCAGTCTTCATTTCTTTCAAAAGGGGCTTTGCTCGTATGAGAGCATCCTGTGATGTGCTTGGCCTCATTGCTTCAAGGTGGGAATCTAAGGGTTCATTTAACCCTTGGCAGAAATGAGCCACTTGCTGGGAAGTAGTCATAGCTGGGGCATACTTCCAAAGAGTGATAAATTTGGAATAGTAGTCCTCAAGAGTTAAGCTGCACTGCCTACTATAAGACTAAAAAACTCATTCATCTTTATGGATTCATGGGATGGGGGAAGATATCTTTCCTTCACTGCCTGCTTGATGCCTTCCCACATTTGAGAATTCTCGGTGACTTCCTTGTCACACGACACCACTGTTTCCACCAGAGTTTAGCATCTCCGATGAGGCGAAACCGTGCAAGCATAGACTGATTTGCTACTCCAGTACCGGTGACAGAGAAATAATCGGCCATCGCCTCAATCCATACTTCAACATCCTTCTCAACCTTTGAACCTTCTCCTTTAAAGGAGGGAGGTTGCATTTGCTTGAGCAGGAGCTTCTTCTCCTGGGTATCAGTGTAAAGCGTATTGGGAAGTGGAGGGTGATCGTCCTGGCCATCATTGTAAAAATAATTTTAAGATTACAAGATTCATATTTGCACAACGCTTATTGTTGGAGAGTAAAACATTGAAATTATTTTATTTCCAAATATTTACAAGGACGAGTTTTATTACAAAGATTTGAGACTAATATAATTAGTCTTATTTGCCATCAAGGGAAATTCCTAAGCTTGACTATGACATAAGGGTAGAGCGGTCCACATAGGTGAAATATGGGGGTTCCGGTGTAGTTTCTAAGACTCTAAAAACTGATGGTAAGGGTGGTAGACTCTGGATTGGGGTAGATCCCAACACAGCTACTCTATCAGCAACAGATAAGATCTACATCACTTGGTCATACACCCAGCGATCTTGAGGTATGCGAATCCCATCTATAGTCACAGAGGTGTCGGCCTTGGGGGTACCGCGACGAACCAAAATAAATGGATCATCTTCAACTTTTCAATCCAATGAATCCGCTTTAGGTCGGTTGTAAGGTTCCCAATTCGATCTGCTCGGATGAAGAAATATCTCGGCCCACGACTCCAGAAATCTCTACCCCATCCTCTTTCAATACAAGAGAAATGAGGGAGGGACATCTTCTCTAGTATCTGCACCATGGTGTCACGGAACTCAAAATTTGAGGAGTGACTAGCAGTCTCGAAGATGCATTGGAAAACTAGAAACTTCGAGTAGGCATCTTTGTCTTCCTACAATCATTCAAACATCAATTCAACAACTTGTTTGTTTTAGTAGGATGTTTTTATTAATTAGAATTATGTTAGGTAAAACATTCATTGCAAAACAGTCCTTAAATGGTAATTCCTAGGAGCTAAGATCAGTTCTGATTACCAATTGTAAGGTTCCCCCCTTCTAAAATAGGAGAAACACTTAAGATAGTCCCCCTTCTAAAATAGGAGAAACACTTAAGATAGTCCACTAAGTCTTAACTTCGAGAAAATTTCCTATTTATCGACACCTTGACCATGTAGAGATTCAAGGATACGATTCATAGGTAAGACCTTGTCCTATCTCGCAGGGGAAGTGTGATCTTCTAAAAGTCAAATCACCCATAGGGTAATTTATCATAAATTGGGCAACTACTAGACTTGATTTCTAGAGGCAACACTTTTTTTCTCATCCATGCAAGGCACAACCGGCTGACCTAGTCTTTTAGAATAGAGTTGCCCAAGAGCCTAATTATCTAGCGTAGGGCTTTCACTTAATCTGTTGGAAAGCTACCCGACTAATCAGGTCCACCCGTCCGTAGGATGGTGCCATCGGGGCATTCCATCCTCCCACTTTCCACCCTACTCATGCGTCAATTTGTTTTCTAATTAATCCTACCACATTGTTTGACATAAATGAACATGTTCCTTTAATTAAAGCCCTTTTCACAATATAATCATGCTAGAGACAAGATTTATATATAAAAAGTTTATACATGAATCAATTCCATACAAGCCAAACCGGCTCTCTTATTCTTTTCCTTTATTCTGCCGATGATCTAGAATTCGGCCTTCCAGCCTCCTCTACATGCTGGGCAAAATCCTATGGGACCATACACCTCATCGTCCTAGTGAGGACTCAAGCCGGCCTGTCGCCCTCTCAGGCTCCATCGCTCGATCCTCCCGCCCCTCACAGGGATGTCTGCACACTAGGGTGGGCTTATTTACCGCACTAGCTTGGGTCCTCAGAACTAGGCAGTATGATAACCTCTCGCCTCAATAATGGTATGAGGGATACCTTGGGCCATCCCCGAGCTTTGCTAACAACGCCGCCCGGCTACACAAGCACAGAATGGAGTTAGCGTTGAAGCCAAGAAAAACTTGCAACATTTTAAAGTAAAACGGTGGATATTTTAGGCCTTAAGGGCATGTAAGAATGGTCCTTAGACCTATTGTGTGCATGAAAAGAATGGCCCTAGGGCCATTCTTGGATGCCCCATGGCCATCCAAAGATTACCTTGAGGCCTTGGGGTCATGCACAAATGGCCCCATGGCCATTCTTTGTCATGTAGTGCATGAAAAAGAATGGCCCTAGGGCCAATATTGGATGCCCCTATGGCCATCCTAAAATGACCTTGGGGCCTTGGGGTCATACAAGAATAGTCCTAGGGCCATTTTTCCACCCGTTGAGCAAGAAAATAATGGCCATTTGGCAATTCTTGGATGTCTCCATGGCCACTATTTCATGCTCTAGGATGCATTTCCAAGTAAAACAGTGGATATTTGAGTCCCTAGGGCCATTCTTCCCATGGCCATCCTAAAATCTTCCCATGACCATCCCAAAATGACCTTGAGGCCTTGGGGGTCATGCAAGAACGGCCCTAGGTCCATTCTTCCACCTGTTGAGCATAAAATTAATGGCCATTTGGAAATTCTTAGATGTCTCCATGGCCACTATTTCATGCTCTGGGATGCATTTCAAAGTAAAACAATGGATATTTGAGTCCCTAGACCATTCTTGGATGCCCCATGTCCATCCCAAAAAATAATCCTTGAGCCCCTGGGGTCCTGCAAAAGGAGACCTTGGGCCATTGCTTTAGCTATTCTTCCACATGTTGTGCATGAAATGAATGGCCCTAGGGCCATTCTTGGATGCCCCATGTCTATCCCAAAATGACTTTGAGGGCTTGGGGTCATGCAAGAATGGCCCTAGGGCCATTCTGCCACCTATTGAGCATTAAAGGAGGTTATCCTTGGATGTGCCCCATGGCCAATCCAAAGTGACCTTGAGGCCTTGGGGTCATACAAGAATGGCCTTTGGGGTCATTCTTCCACCTGTTGTGCATGAAAAGAATGGCCCCACGGTCATTCTTAGATGTCCCATGGCCATCCTAAACTCATGTTGTGCATGAAAAGAATGGCCCTATTGCCATTCTTGGATTCCCCATTTCCATTCCAAAATGACCTTGAGGCCTTTGGGTCATGCAAGAACGGCCCTAGGGCCATTCTTCCACCTGTTGTGTGCATGAAAAGATGCCATCCTTGGATTCCCCCCATGGCCATTCCAAAATGACCTTAAGGCCTTGGGGTCATGCAAGAATGGCCTTTGGGGTCATTCTTCCACCTGTTGTGCATGAAGCGAACGGCCCTAAGGCCATTCTTGGATGCCCCATGCCCATCCCAAAAATGACCTTGAGGCCTTGGGGTCATGCAAGAATGGTCCTAGGGCCATTCTTCCTTATGTTGTTCATAAAAAGGAATGGACCTAGGTTCATTCTTACAAGAATGGCCCTAGGACCATTCTTGGATGCACCCACTGTCCCTTGGGGTCATGCAAGAATGGCCCTTGCGCCATTCTTGGATGTGCCCATGGGTGGCCACTATTTCATGCATTGTGATGCATATTAAAGTAAAACGGTGGATATTTTAGGCCTTGAGGTGATGTAAAAATGGTCCTTTTTACAACTGTTGTGCATGAAAAAAATGGCCCTAGGGCCATTCTTGGATGCCCCATGGCCTTCCAAAGATGACCTTGAGGCCTTGGGGTCATGCACGAATGGCCCCACGACCATTCTTTGTCCTATTGTGCATGAAAAAGAATGGCCCTAAGGCCAAACTTGGATGCACCCATGGCCATCCCAAAATGACCTTGAGGCCTTTGGGTCATGCAAGAATGGCCCTAGGGCCATTCTTCTATTTGTTGAGCATGAAAATAATGGCCATTTGGCAATTCTAGGATGTCTCCGTGGCCATTATTTCATGCTCTAGGATGCATTTCAAAGTAAAACAGTGGATATTTAAGTCCTTTTGTGGTCATGCAAGAATGCCCCTTACAACTGTTGTGCATGAAAAGAATAGCCTTGGGGCCATTCTTGGATGCGCCAATGGCCATTCTGAAATGACCTTGAGACCTTGGAGTCACGCAAGAATACCCCTAAGGCCATTCTTCCACTTGTTGTGCATGAAATGGTGGATATTTGATGCCTTCGGGTCATGTAGGAATGGTCCTTACACTAGTAATGCATGAAAAGAATGGCCCTAGGGCCATTCTTGGATTCCAAATGGCCATCCCAAAACTGACCTTGAGGCCTTAGGGTCATGCAAGAATTACCTTGAGGCCTTGGGGTCATGCAAGAATGTCCCTAGGGCCATCCTTCCTCATGTTGTGCATGAAAAAGAATGGCCCTACGACCATTCTTGGATGCCCCCATGGCCATCCCAAAATGATCTTGAGGGCTTGGGGTCATGCAAGAATAGTCCTAGGGCCATTCTTCTAGGTGTTGTGCATGAAAATAATGGCCATTTGGCTATTCTTGGATATCGCCATGGCCATTTGTCTATTCTTGGATATCCCCATGGCCACTATTTCATTCTCTAGGATGCATTTCAAAGTAAAATAGTGGATATTTAAGGCCTTGGGATCATGCAAGAATGACCATTATACCCGTTGTGCATGAAAAGAATGGCTCTTAGTAGGCAATTCTTGGATGCCCCAATGGCCATTCCAAAATGACCTTGAGGCCTTAGAGTCATGCAAGAATACCCCTTGGGCCATTCTTCCACTTGTTGTGCATGAAATGGTGGATATTTGATGCCTTTGGGTCATGTAGAAATGGTCCTTACACTAGTTATGCATGAAAAGAATGGTCGTAGGGCCATTCTTGGATTCCCCATAGCCAACCCAAAACTGGCCTTGAGGCCTTGGGGTCATGCAAGAATTACCTTGAGGCCTTGAAGTCATGCAAGAATGGCCCTAGGCCCATCCTTCCTCATGTTGTGCATGAAAAAGAATGGCCCTATGACCATTCTTGGTGGATGCCCCCATGGCCATCCCAAAATGACCTTGAGGGCTTGGGGTCATGCAAGAATAGTCCTAGGGCCATTCTTCCAGGTGTTGTACATGAAAATAATGGCCATTTGGCTATTCTTGAATGTCTCCATGGCCACTATTTCATTCTCTAGGATGCATTTCAAAGTAAAAGAGTGGATATTTGAGGCCTTGGGGTCATGCAAGAATGACCATTATACCCGTTGTGCATGAAAAGAATGGCTCTTAGTAGGCGATTCTTGGGTGCCCCAATGGCCATTCCAACTTGGGGTCATGCAGGAATGGCCCTAGGGCCATTCATCTACCTCTTTTGGATGAAAAGAATGGCCCTATGGCCATTCTTGAATGCCCACATGGCCATCCTAAAATGACCTTGAGGCCTTTGGGTAATGCAAGAATGGCCCTAGGGCCATTCTTCCACATGTTGTGCATGAAACGAATGGCCCTATGGCCATTCTTGGATGCCCCAAATCCATTCAAAAATGACCTTGAGACCTTCAGGTCGTCATGCAAGAATGGCCCTAGGGCCACTCTTCCACCTGTTGTGCATGAAAAGAGGCCATCCCAAAATGACCTTGAGGCCTTGGGGTCATGCAAGAATGGCCTTTGGGGTCATTCTTCCACCTGTTGTTGTGCATGAAAAGAATGGCCCAAGGCGATTCTTTGATGTCCCATGACCATCCCAAAAATGACCTTGAGGCATTGGGGTCATGCAAGAATGGTCCTAAGGCCATTCTTCCTCATGCTATGCATGGAATATAATGGCCATAGGGCCATTCTTGCAAGAATGGCCCTAGACCATTCTTGGATGCACCCATGGCCATGGGGTCATGCAAGAATGGCCCTTGGGCCATTCTTGGATAGCCCCATGGCCACTATTTCATGCACTATGACGCATTTTAAAGTAAAATGGTGGATATTTTAAGCCTTGGGGTCATGTAAGAATGGTCTTTAGACCTGTTGTGCATGAAAAGAATGGCCCTAGGCCCATTCTTGGATACCCCATGGCCATCCAAAAAAATGACCTTGAGGTCTTGGGGCACAAATGGACCCACGGCCATTCTTTCTCATGTTGTGCATGAAAAAGAATGGCCCTATGACCAATCTTGGATGCCCCCATGGCTATCCCAAAATGACCTTGAGGCCTTGGGGTCATGCAAGAATGGCCCTAGGGCCATTCTTCCACCTATTGTTGAGCATGAAAATAATGGCCATTTGGCCATTCTTGGATGCCTCCATGGCCACATTAGAGAAATTTTGGACTCAACTTTGGGCCCTCTAAGAAGTGCCAACTAAGCTTAGAGAGAGAATCCAAAAAGCCTAAAAAATAAGGTGAAATTGATTTTGGCGTATTTTCTCTTGGCATTTTCTTGAGATATAGAAGATATATTTCTATTCTTAAATGTACATAAAAATGGTAGAATATTGCCAATTCTCAAAGTCTTCAATCTGTTCATGTACTATATGTACTACGTGAACAATGAATTGGTCAATTCCCCAAGTTTAATGGCTTATATCTCAAAATGATAGAATATTGCCAGTTCTCGAAGTCTTCAATCTGTTCATGTATTATATGTACTACGTGAACAATGAATTGGTCAATTCTCCAAGTTTAATGGCTTATATCTCAAAATCTCTACGTACAAGCCGAAATAGAATATTTCTTGAAATTTGAACCAAGGATGATCCAAAAATAGTTCGAGTTCCCTCCCTGCTGCTGCTGCAAGAAATTTCACCTCAAATTTTGAAGGTTTTCGACTTCCCTCCCTCCAAGAAACTTTACCTCCAGTTTCGAAGTTATTACATACCAAAGTTTGCAGGTATTGGTACCTTTAAAATCAAGGTTTTTCTTGCAAATTAGTTGGACTCTTTACTTCTTTTTACTATTTTGGCACCTTTCTCTTTCCATTCAGGTTTTTCTACTAATCAAGAGCAAGGAGGAACACATAGAGAATCAAGAGGATGGCAGAGGGATCGAGCAAGGAGGAATATAGAGAAAAGAGACATTTACAACCTGCACATCGAGCTTGAACATGAATATGAACCTCTAAGTAAGAGAAATAAACCTAATACTTTATGTACTACTTCTAAAGAAATGTTGAGGATGCAACGGAAGAAAAACATAGATTTATGGATTGATGGGAGGTTATATCCAAAACACCCTTTTACAAACTCCACACCCCCCTTTAGGAATATGACATCTCTCCTTAACTTTGTTGGGAGATGGCTGTAATGGGCTCCTAGGATATACACATCATTTGGAAGTAACAAGCAATGTTCTTAAATTAGAAAGAGATTTGTTTGAGAAGGATAACATTCATTTGAAGAAAACCATGGAGCATTGTGTGCAGAAGTTATTAAGCAATAAGGAAAACATTTCAGGGCTTGAAAAACAAATGTCTGAATTAAGACATAAGCAGACCTCATTAGGTCTTTGTAAACGACAAAAAAACTAAGGGATATTGAGCAAATGAAGCTAGGAGAGGTGGTGGCATCAAGAAGAGAATACATGCAATCAAGTAATCTCCTTTCTATTAAGTACGTGCAATCAAGTAAGCTCCAATAGAAGATGAATTTTTCAAAGATAATAAACTCAATCCATAGGATATCCAGGCAATACTTGATGAGGCTGGTATATCACACAGAGGGTACTCGTGCATTTATAAGACTTTGCAGGAAAAGATGAAGGATTCTCGTATGAAAGGATCATTATTGCCAAATTCTTCTTTGGTTAAAAAAATGCATAAACAAGTAAACGAAGAGGTACTGCAAGCACTAGGAACCCCATTTCATGTTGAAGACACCTATGCTGCACCAGCAGGAGATGTGGTCTACAATAGATACAATAATATTTCTACGACTTGGAGGCCTTACAATCATATGTTGTTCAGTTGTTTGAAGTTACTCTTGAAGAATGTGATGGTGTCCTCAAATTTGTGCTAAAGCTTAATGAGTGTCAAATTGTGAAGGAGAGAAAATTAGAAAGGGTTACCATCACACTGATGAACAGGGCACTTGATACATCTATTCTAAAAGATGATCCTAGATGGTTTAGTGTTCAATCTGAAAACAATATATTATCATTGATCATTTGAGGTAAAAATTTATTAGACTCGAATATGTTTGTGAAAAAAGAATTACATATAAAAAACACTAATGGGTGTTGCATTCCTATGTTTATTATGTATTGCAGGTAGAATCAGAGAATTTTGATGTTCTGCATTGGGTCTTTCATAAGACATTGATACCCAAGATCATCAGCGAGAGCAGAGAAATGGTAAAATCTTTGATGTGGAACGCATGGGACAATATAAGGTGGAGTGGCATATGGCGGGTGATCTTAAAACTCTGAAATGTATGCACAATGTGTCAAAGGGTGCCAATTCAAAAAGTCCCTGCTTATATTGCATATGCAGTACAAAGGTGTTTGATAAGAGGTATTGGAAGAAGGCACCGGGGCACTTGAAAGACCCAAACTTCAAGCCAATTCTCGATATTCCATTGTCAAGTGTCCACATTTGTACAATGCATGGTCTTTGCAGAATCATTGAAAAACTCTTATTTTTATACATATGTTTTGCATAGACTCTACAGCCCAATACAGCAAAGGTTACATCCATCAAAGCACTAGAGAAAGTTCTATCAGACATTGGTTTGCATGCTGGACATGCAAAAATTGAACAAGATGAAAAAAGGTGGGAAGAATGTACCTAAGAAACCTTCCATTGGGGGTGTTAAAGCAAGAAGGTTTCTATTTGAACCAACACCAGAAGGTCGTAGAAGAACACGATCAGTGCAGATCGTAAAATACAACATATGGAAGTGCGTTCACAATGCAGTAGTAGACCATGTAGACAATGGTCAAGCAAGAACACGGAAAGCCAAGGTGTGGAAATCTCTAGACACTATGTTTAAGTTCTGTGACAAGAAAGTGTGGATGAAGGAGGACCATGAGATATTTCAAACAGTGCTAGATGAGTTCAAGAGATCAATGATTGATGCATGGACGGATCAACACATCACCCACTATATGGTATTAGATTGATTATGCATTGAACTAGTTTTTATACTATATATTAAAAAATATACTAATTAATGTATTCTTTTATTCTCTTGAAGCATATTATATATCATTATATCCCTTGGTTTGCAAAGAAGTATGGTAGTTTATCAATATGGTCAACCCAAGGAATGGAGAAAACACATTATCAAGCACGCTACAGGTATTTCAACCATACAAGACATGGTGGAGGAGCAGAAAAAGCTAACAGTTTAGAGGAATTACATCATTGGACATATAGGAATCTTGTACACAAAGCCAAAAAGAAGCAGCAGCTCAAAGCATCCCAAATTAATCAAGTAGTAAAACTTGTGAATAAAGAAAGAAAACAAGATATATGGAGCAGATCTAATGCAAGTATTAAGCATGTAGAATGGCAGGTAACAAAACAAAGAAATGGGAAGATTTGGATGCCCATAGATCCATGATTAACATGTCAAATTTAGAAATGATCATATGCAAAACTGTCATGACATTACACGAGAGAGAATATTATTACAAGAGATAGGAATATACTACTACTCCTTAACCTGCTCACTAACATCCTCGGGTGCATGAAGCCTTGCCCTTTTTGAAGATGACTCTGCAACATCCTATAACTAGTAAACTGGAGGAACCCTTGGTTTTGTGAATCTCAAAAGCTCCCTTTTGCCATAATCACTTAGTATATTGGGATCCTTAATCCCACACGCCAATCCATAAGCAGTATAGGCTAAGTAATATTTACTCCTTAGTGCATAGACTCTAGGGCCCTGCCCAAAGATTCATAATGCTAACTGCTTCTCCAAAAGCATGACTTTGTCTGCATTCCACCTGACGGGATATGCCCCAAGGTATCTAGATAATGTCTTGATTGCAAACAAAGAAAATTTTGCATTGTCTTTTGAGAATTTCTTGTGGAATATAATGATTTGTGGAAACTTTAATCGGTTTATGTACTCTCCCAGTGCTGAGTCCATTACAAGTCCTCCCACACATTTGCCTGCTCCGCGACCAAGAAACTCATCCTCAAACACAACCACCTGCTGCAAAACAATATTGTTGCCAACACAACAAATAGAATAAGCTATACTCAGCACGATAAAAAGTAATTAACAAGTAAACACACCTTCTGATTTTTGTAATTAACAAGTAAATCATTTGTCCATATATTGATTATTGAATTAGTGTCTTGGACCATCGAGATGAGGACGCCCCTTCCCTTCCCATGTGTGAAATATTAAGTCTTTGAATAGCCTGAAATTCCCCTTCGGTGGGAAGGTTGGATTCATAGCTTTTTGCATCCTTGTACATCATGGATAATGTGTTGGGAGCAGAATGGAACTCACTGTCCTTGACATTTGAATCCTATTCTGGATCCACAAAATCTTTATCTTCCTCAAGATTCTATGCAATGATGGCCAGACAGTAGTCTTCCCTTATGTCAAAGATAGCTTGAATATCTGTAATTAACAAATATTCTTTGTTACCAATAGGAAATGTGGGGAGTAGTGGGGTTCGGAATGTCCCCTGCTTCCTCTATCATAGAGGGCTACTCGTCACCTGTAACCACTAAGGTGTCTTCTCTTCTGAGTGCATCAATATCCAACTGCTCACTTAAGTCCCTCTCTGCAGCCAAGTTTATCTCCTCGCAATCTCTTGAACTTCATCTTCTGCTCTTGGAGGTTCCTCTGGCTTCTCCTCAATTTTCTCATTTGCAACTTCTTCATCCAAGGAGCACATGCAGGTAGCAGATAAATCCATAGTGGTAAGCAACGAGACGACACTTGCCATTGTGAATGGGGCACTTACTGTGTGTCTTCTTCTTATCATCTGGCACCTTTAAAACATCCCTATTTAACTTTTGTCTTGAAAAGATGCAGGGGGGAAGAGAGCTTGAGCTCTTGCAAGCACACACACACACACTCACAAAACCCTAATAGAGAACACACAAGGTGAGAGGCTGAAAATCTTCTTCTCCTCTACTCAACACTCAACACACCATATACAAGAATAAGAGTACACACAATATGAAAGGTACTCAACCAATACATACACGGGTTCTCTATAGTGTGAACCCGACTAAATGAGCTGGCGCTATAACTATGCGAGTCTCTAGAGTGGCTGTCACACAGCCTGTCATCCCACTGGCCGCATATCACCCAAGATCTCACCAACCATGCCAGTGGTGTAAGTGCAGGGCCTATCCCCCAGGCGGGTCATCAGTGTCCACCGCCTCACTAGAGCTCGATATCTCAACACTCCCCCTCGAGCTCAACTCCATCTCATGTACACCAAGCGAAGCCCTGAATCTGCGGAGCTTCTCTGTACCCAATGCTTTGGTGAAGATGTCAGCTACCCGATCCTCTGTGCTGACATAAACAAGGTCAAGGTCTCCTGCCAAGACCCTCTCTCTGACGAAGTGGTAGTGGACCTCTATGTGCTTCGTACGAGCATGAAAGACTGGGTTCCTGGCCAACTGTATACTGCTAATGTTGTCACAGAAAATGACAACTTATCTATCCACTGATAGCAAGTAGCTTTCTCAACCAAGCTACCTCACATGCTGCCATAGCAGCTCCTCTGTACTCGGCCTCCGTACTCGATAGAGCAACCGTAGGCTGCTTCTTGCTGCTCCAAGTCACAGCAGCACTCCCCAAAGAAAACATGAATCCACTGGTAGATCTTCTGTCTGAGATACTACCAGCCCAATCAGCATCTGTGTACCCATGTACACATATCTCTGTCCCAGTCTCATAGAATAGTCCACAATGCAAAGTAGACCTCACATACCTCAGTATGCGTCTCACTGCATCCAAATGCGGTTTCCGTGGAGCCTGCATAAACTGACTCACCAACCCAACAGCATAGCTCAAATCTGGTCTGGTGATCGTCATGTAGATCAAACTTCCTACTATGCGTCTGTACATAGTAGGATCCTCCAAGATCTCTCCTGAATCTGCACTCAACTTGCCATTCTGATCCAATGGCACAGAAATAGGCTTACAGCCTGTCATACCATACTTGGACAACATGTCCAAGCCATACTGTCTCTGCAGTAATCCAATACCATGTGGTGACCTAATCACCTCAATGCCCAAGAAATATCTGAGCTCCCCCAGATCCTTCATCTCGAACTTCTGTCTAAGCAGGATCTTTACATCAAAGATCTCTGCATCATGGTCCCCCGTAATGATCAAGTCATCTACATAGATGACAACAAGCACAACCCCTCTATCACCATGTCTCACATACAGCGAGAAATCTGCATTGGCTACATGAAAGCCAATAGTGACAAGATATTCAGAAATCTTGTCAGACCATGCTCTTGGTGCTTGTTGCTTTAAGCCATACAAGGCTTTCTTCAACCTGCAAACATACTCGGGGTGACCCACATCCTCATAACCAGGTGGCTGCAACATATACACCTCTTCTTGCAAATCCCCATGCAAGAATGCATTCTTTACATCCATCTGATGTAAAGACCATTGCTTTGACGCAGCCACAGCTATCACAACTCTCACCGTTGCCATCTTGGCAATTGGTGGGCTGAAAGTTTCCTCATAATCAATCCCATATGTCTGCGCATATCCTTTGGCTACCAATCTAGCCTTGTACCTGTTTATGCTTCCATCACTGTTATGTTTAACTTTGTACACCCACTTGCATCCAATGGCTTTCTTGCCTTCAGGCAATTGCACTAAATCCCAAGTTTCATTTCCATATAGTGCATCCATCTCCTCATCCATAGCTTTCTCCCAACACACATTTCCAATAGCCTCATCAATGCATGTGGGCTCAACAACCTGCACAACCTTTGCCATATATGCATAGTGATGTGCCACATAACCATCATATGTAAATCTCTGCACAGGGTTCTTCACTCTCCCTGATCTTCACAGCTTTTCATTCATGGCTTCCATAGCCTTCTTTACACCAGGTGTTCTCATAGCTGGGATCCCAAGCTCCTCATCAAGGCTTGTATCTGAGCCACTAGACTCTCCATCAACATGAGAATGCCCTGCAGAAATGTCAGGCATACCAAGGGGCTCAACCACTTTCTCTTTTCCTTTACGTGATGTACTAATCACATTTGTAGGGCTGGTATTATGACGTAGCCTGCCACTCCATGGTCTATCAACAGACCCACTAGATGAGGACTCTCCTGGTCCACTCAAAGACTGTGATTGCTGACCTGCATTCTGTGCAACCACACTTCCACTCACATCAGCCCCGACAGCTTCTTTTTCAGCAGCATACCAACTGCTCATCTCATCAAAGACAACATCCCTGCTTACCCTCAACTCACGTGTAGCAGGGTTATAACACCTGTATCCCTTTTGCTCAAGGGAGTATCCAATAAACACACATTTTTCAGCTTTTGGATCCAGCTTAGTTCTCAGCTCATCTGGCACATGCACATATGCAATGCATCCAAAGACTTTCAGATGAGATAAATCTGGTTTTCTGCCAGTAAACCTCTCCTCTGGAGTTACATCATGTATGGCTACAGTTGGAGTCCTGTTCATGATGTATACTACTGTAGAAACAGCCTCAGCCCAATAGCAATGCGGCATATTCTTCTCTTCCATCAATGCTCGTGCAATCTCAGCAATGTGCCTATTTTTCCGCTCAGCAACTCCATTTTGCTGCGGAGTGTATCTGCATGTATACTGTCTCCGAATACCATTCTTCTTCAAATATTCAGAGAACTCATTGGAGAAGTACTCTCCCCCTCCATCTGACCTTAGGCACTTTACATATTTCCCTGTTTGCTTTTCAACCAAAATTCTGAAATTCTGAAAATGAGTGAACACCTCACTCTTCTCCTTCATGAAATATACCCACACTTTCCTTGTGTGGTCATCAATGAAAGTCACATAATACCTGCAGCCTCCCATAGATATGGTCTTCGTAGGACCCCATACATCTGAATGCACAACATCTAGTGCATTTCTGCTCACATATCTGTTACGTGGAAACACATGCTTTGTTTGCTTCCCAAATTGGCATGCTTCACAGATTTTATGCATACCTTCCACTTTAAATTTTGGCAGCCCTGTCACAATTCCTTTTGTCTGCATAGACTTCAATCTCTGCACATTCACATGTCCAATTCTTTTATGCCATATGTCTGTGTCTGCAACAATTCCTGAACCATTTGCAAACATCGCAGCACTCATCTCAGGCATGTCTACATCCAACGTAAACATTCTGCCCACTCTGTTGCCTTTTGCAACCAACCTGCACTTGTCTTTAAAATCTTCAACATAACATCCATCAGGGTTAAACCGAACCTGCAAACCCTGCTCAATCATCTGGCCAACTGAAACCAGATTCTTTGTTATGTTCGGTACATGAAGTACATCAACAAGGTACTTCACTTTGCCATCCTGCATAGACAATGGCACATCTCCAATGTGGGCAATTGGATGAGCAGTGTCATCCCCTGTTTCCACAAAACCTGGTCTTTTCGGGTTTTTCATCTCCTTGAACCACTCCCCATGACTCGTCATGTGGTTCGAAGCGCCTGAATCCACATACCATACATTATCTTTTTGTGCTGCATCAACATTTTTAGACATGGCATTCACGACATGCTGCATAACACAAACAACCTCCTATTATCCTCATTATTTCTGCTTGAGGATGCATAGTTGTTTTGCTGCACTTTTCCATTTTGCATGTCAGCTTGCTTTTTATAACATTCTGCCTACACATGTCCAGGCTTACCACAATAATAGCATTCACGTGCATCATTGTACTGCCTTTGCCAATTTCCACGGCCTCTTTGACTCCCCCTGCCTCTGAATTTGCCTCTTCCACCTGCGTGTTGTTGTTGTTGTTGTTGATTCTGGGACTGTTGTTGTTGCTGCTGCTGCTGACCATAATTTTGATTACCTGTTCGGCCACCTCCTTGACTGCGTCCACAGCCTCCTCTACCTCGTCCTCTTCCTGAACTCGTGTAGAAGGCCTGTTGCTCTGAACTGTTTTTGCTTTGTGAAGACTGTTGGTCTTCACCCAAGCTCTTCTCTTCGATAATCAGCATAGACACCAAATCTGTAAAGTTGGGAATGTTTTCCCGAGTCTGAATAGATGTCTTAAACGCCTTGTATTGTGGCCCGAGACCACGTAGACAGACTTCCACCTTGTCATCATCATCTACTGACACACCAATAGATGCAAGGGATTCCACAATACCCTTTATCTTCAACACATAGTCATTCACAGACATGCTCTTTTTCTCCACAGTATGAAGTTCATTCTTCAACTGTATCTTACGTGCCTTGGTGTTTGTTTCATAAAGCTTTACCAAGGTGTCCCACGCCTCCTTGGGGGACTTGGCATCCTGAATGTGCCCAATCATGGTGTCCTGTATACTAATGGAAAGCCAATACATAACCTTCCTGGCTCCTTGGTTCCAGTCTTTAAACTCTTTCACATCTGCAGCAGTCGGATTTATATCCGGTATCTCCGGTGCCTCTTCATGCTCACCTTCTATGTAGTCCCAATAGCCTTTTCCCATCAGGAAATTAGTCAACCTGAACCTCCAAGCATGGAAGTTATTCTTATCCAGCTTCTCAGCCACAATCTGTGTTATGCCATCATTAGACATCTTGCCAAACACACAATTTTACCAGAAACTGCACTCTGGTTTTTCCTGCACAAATGCTGTATTTTCTGCACAGCGGTACTGCAGTCCACTCAAATGTCACAACCAGTGACCTCAATGTGCATACATACACCCAATGGCAACTGTAGACCTCTTTGCAGCACCCACAGTGTCTGCACAGTCAATCTGTCTTCCTGCAGTTCTTAAAACAGAGTTCTGCAGAGAATCGATGACTTACCCGCAGTGCTCGAAATCGCCTGCTTTCTGAAAAACGGAGGTCTAGACGCGCCTGAAACGCGTTTTCGCCCCAAAAACATCAGTCCAAAGAGCTTTATTGTTGCCCTATAGCTTTACTCCCGCGAAGAAAGCTCCTCAATCAGAGACCGTTTGCCGGTGCCTCCCATAGAGCTCCCGACAAGGGTGTAGTCACCAACACAATAGGGAAGAGTAGTTGAAGCTCTTACCCTCGTACCGCTTCCTGTGGTTCTCTTGCTTGCAGCTCAGCCCTTAGCACGAACCAGGCTCTGATACCATGAGAAGATGCAGGGGGAAGAGAGCTTGAGCTCTTGCAAGCACACACACACACTCACAAAACCCTAATAGAGAACACACAAGGTGAGAGGCTGAAAATCTTCTTCTCCTCTACTCAACACTCAACACACCATATACAAGAATAAGAGTACACACAATATGAAAGGTACTCAACCAATACATACACGGGTTCTCTATAGTGTGAACCCGACTAAATGAGCTGGCGCTATACATTAGGAAAAAATAGAGCTCATTTTGGGGCCCTGTAAGAAATTCACTATTTTTCGATTTATTTCTCTCCTAAAAGATCTCAAAAATAATAAAATATGGAAACGTGGCTCAGAACTGTCAGTAAGGACCACTGAACTGTCAGTTTAGAAAAGAATAAGATAATCTTTTGTCTAACTAACACGATTTTGCATTAAATATCTCCTTAATTTTTTTTGTTTCTCGAAGATTTTGCATCTCTTTTGACGACGTGTGCAGGCCTCTCATAAAGAATCCATCACTGAACTTAATGATTGTATGGATACCGCCACACTTCCACAATTCATTTTACAAAAAGACTATGAGATTGACAAGCCAACTTTGTAACCTCAGAAGCACAAAAATGGCCGATACTAGTGAGTTACAATCTCAGAAGAAGCGATTATATCATCTTCACATCGACTTAGAAGAACAATATGCTCCAGCACAAAAAAGATGAAAGGATACGGTGCTAAATGCTCAACAACGGGAAAATATGAGAAGAGAAGGGCTCCAACATATTGACTTATGGTGTGATGGAAGTATATATCCAAAATGTCTAGTACAAAACTCTACACCTCCATTTGTCAATCCAACCACACTATTGAGGTTTGCGGGCGATGGACAAAATGGACTTCTTGGTTATATTTCAGCACAGTCTGCATTTGCAGAAACATATAAAACAATGTACCTACAAGAAAAGGGAGCCAGGATTCAAGAGATAGCTATTCGTGCAAAATTGGAGCAGCAGTTGCAGAATGAAATTGAGGAGCATTCAAAGAGTAAAAAAGAGTTAACAAGATCAAGAAGGAAGAGAACCATGCTTGGAGACAGACAACGAAGTAGGAAGATTAAAAACATTGCAAATTTGAAGGCTGGGACTGGTGGATGCAAGCGAAGAATTCAGGAAGCAAGGTTAGTTTGTAATTTTTTATTTTTTAAACTAAAAAATGCTCTCAAATGACTATATCTATTTTGTCCATTAATGCAAAACAGGATTGGAAGTGTTGAATAATATAGGCATATTGTGTTGTTACTATATTGTTACTATAGGAAATTATTGGAGCCTGCAAAAGAAAATATGGATCCCAACCTTCTTCCAGTTAAACAAATGAAAGGATTGCTTTCTTGTGGTGTAGCAAAAGGTTTGATTGAAGAAAAAAAATACAAAACAATCAAACGCAATGTTGTAGAGGACTTTATATCCAATAATCAAGTTGATGGTACTACAATCCAAGAGGCTCTTGATGTTAGTGGAGTTAGCAGGAAGGGATATAGTTCGATTTTCCATGCGATATCCTCAACTTTGAGAGATCAAAGGATTAAACGAGTTTTACTGCCAAATCCAGCAACAGTGTGGAAGATAAGAGGTCATTTGAATGAAAGTATAGATGAGTTTATTGGACCATATATCCATATTGAAGAAATATTTCATGGTGCTAAAGGAACCACTGTGTATGACCCTTGGAACAATATATTTGTAGATCTACAACAACTTCAAAGAAGAATGGTCGAGTTTTATGGAATAACATTTGAAGAGTGCAAAGGCATTTTGAAATTTGTTATCAAACTGGATGAGTGTGAGGTTGTAAAGGAAAAGAAAATGGAAAGGATTACTATCACATTGATGAATGGAGCACTTGATACATCATTGAATGAAGCGAGTTTGAAGTATTTTAGTGTGTAGTCGGAGAAACACATATGGTGGTTGGGCTCATTCCAGGTATGATCATTTTTTATTTCGTACTTGATTTTAGTCAATGTTTTCAAATCTTTTATAGTAAGACTTTTGTTTTGTATAATCACAGGTAAAGACAGAAGACCATGAAACACTAGATTGGGTGTTTCACCACACGGAAATACCAAGAATAATTAAAAGACAAGTGCAAGGAGAGAATCTCCATGTTGCAGGAAAAGGTGATTTTCAAGTAGAGTGGCACATGGCGGGGGATCTTAAAACAAATAAGTGCATGTATAACGTTAGTAAAGGAGGTAACTCAAAGTCTCCTTGTCTTTACTACAAAGAATCAGTGCAAGTAATGGATTCTAAATGGTGGAAGAGAGAACCTAATAGAGATAAAGTTGACCCTGACTTCAAGGCCATTCTTGACATTCCACTATGTAATGTTCACATATGCACATTGCATGCTCTATGTCGAATTATTGAGAAATTGGTATTTTTGTATATTGGATTTGCTTGGAAACTCCGTCCTGAAAGAAATAGAAAGGATGCTCTTCATGCATTGGAAAAAGTGTTATCCGATATAGGTCTGCATGGAGGTGATGTTCATATCACAAAGGATTTTAAAAAGTCTACCAATGGCAAGGAGATACCAATCAAGCCCTCTATTGGTGGTGTTAAGGCAAGAAGATTCTTGTCTCGACCCAAACAAAATAGTAAGCAAGTATGGCAAGGTAGAACAGTTTCAAGGATTAGTTATGGATTGTGGAAGCAAGTCCATAATGCCGTGAAAGATCATGAGGCAGATGGGGAAGCACGAAATGTGAAGGCAGAGGTGTGGAGGTCTCTTGATCAACTCTTCATGTTCTGTGACAATGTAACATGGACAAAGAGTGATTACAAGAACTTTGAAGAGGCAATAAAACATTTTGGGAAGTCAATGAAAGACGCATGGACAGCCTGCAATATAACTCACTACATGGTAAAGTGATGTCTTCTTCTTTTACTTAAGTGTGATCCTCTTTTCTTTTATAACTTACTATGCATTCTTATGTCTTTGTGAAAACAGCATATCATCTACAACCACCTTCCCTATTTTGTCAAAAAGTATGGATGCCCAGCAATTTGGTCTACCCAAGGCATGGAGAAGTCTCACTACATGGCACGTAATGCATTTTTCAGACACACACAACACTATGGAGGGAGTCAAAAGGCAAATAGTCTGAAGGAAGTCTTCCAATGGTTTTACCGAGGCATTCTACAAAGGCTGCATGCTAAAAGAAAAGTTGCTAGCTCCAAAGTCAAGCTTGCTTTTATTCTAGCCCAAAAGCAAAGACGAAGACAAACTTTGGACAATTCAATGGCAGCAGAGAGACATAGACAGTGGAGGGATTCGAAGATATTTAGAAACCATAAATGGACAAGTAAACATGAATAGCAGTTTGTAACTTATTGGTGTTATGTCCACATGTTTTCAAACTCAATCAATAGATTTTTATTCTCTGGAACAAGTGACTCTTGGTGTAATGCCTATATGTTTTGAGACTCCATCAAAAGTATTTCTTTTGTGAAACATGTGATCTATATTAACAAGCATCAATACATCCATATATTAACACACAAAAAATTCAATCAATACTACTTAATTATGCTAGACATACTGTTGATCCTTACCAATAAAGTACTGAGTGTCAAACACTTTTAGAAGCTTTTGAGTGTGGGAAGAGTACTGAAGTGTCGTACGGTGATGGGACAAATGCAAAAGGGTACTGATCGTCCGTACGGACAAGGAACTGATGAGGATCAAAGACTTTGTACAAATCAGTTCAACTTCAACATAATGTTTGTGCTATATTTGATGACTAAACCCTATTACTCCCAAGGCTTGCGAGTCGGAACTCTCTTTTTGAACTTGATTGGACTCTTTTTCTTCCTTATTGGCTTGATGTCAACTTTCTGTTTATCAATGCTTGCCTCTGTTGCTTGTCTGAGAGGGGTATCCTTGTCTTCAGCTATCTCCACGTGTTCTTCTTCTTGGATTGTGTGGCCTGATGCAATCATGGGTGGCTCTCGAAACCTTATGAGCTTGTGTTTTCCATAGCCCTCTAGACATTTGGGCTCCTTAACACCACATGCTAATGCATAAGAAGTGTAAGACAAAAAGTAAGAGGCCCTAGAGGCCTGCTTATTCACATAATCCCCAAATATATCTATGGCAGACAACCTCTCTATTAAAATGATCTTTTCCTTTTGCCATGGAAGATCATGTCCACCTAAAACCCTAGACAAACATTTAAAGAAGTAAACAATGGCTTCTCCATTGTTGCTCAACTGCCTATGGTAAATCAAGATCTTAGCACTGCCTAGATCATGAATATAATGAGCTAGGCTTGACATTTTGCCAAACCCAGCCGGCCTGCTTCCACTTGATCTCTGGAGGAATGTGTCATCCTCAATTTGTAGCTGCCATGTATCAAAAGATTATAGTGAGACAATGATACATAACTACAAAACATTTAAACACAAGATAAAGTATTTGATTTGAAGTAATAATATCATACCCTCTCATTTTCATCAGCAACAAGAAGTTCATCTTTCCAAAGATTTATTCCTCTCCCCTCCAGTCCAGCCTCTTCTTTAAGTTTTTCCTTATGAAGTGATGGAAGGCAGCTTCATCTGGCTCTTGGAAACTTTCAGCCTCTTTGAAACAAATAGTAAGGGCCTTTGCAGGATCAAAGGTTGTTTCCAAAGCTAGCAGTGAATGGTCATCCTCTATGCCAACCTCCTTGTCAAGCCTTGAAGCCTGGGCAATAAGGGAAATGGCATAGTCCTCCCTCAAATTGAACATACACTCTATATCATGGAGGAAAACATAATCTTTACCACCAATCAAGACACCTGGAAGCATGGGCACTGCATAGTTGCTGCTCTGAACATCAAAATCTTCAACTGGCTGTGCTGCCCTAAGAGTTTCAGTCCTCAGTTGAACAAGGTCAAGAGCAGCCACTTGCAGCCCCTCATCCTCGAGGTTGATATCTTCTTCCTGCTCTGCCATATCTGTTGCCATAGGAATATCCTCTTTTACCTCCGCCTACAGATATATCTTCTTCTTCAGTCTCCTACCCTTGCTCTTCTAGAGATTGCTGTTGAAAGACAATGTACATAAGGAATGCCATGTTTTCCTCAAGCACTCTACACTTTCTGGTGTGCAAGTTACAGCTGAATTTATATTCCTCAGGCAAGCTGTCAAACCTTCTATTCACATGGTACCTCAGCTTGTCAATGGAGACAATATGATTTAAATGCACAAAAACCTTTTCACCTTCCACAATCCTTCCTGCCTCTGTCAGTTGTTTGAAGGTATCCCAATGGTCTGAAAGGAAATCTCTGTGATGGTCCAAAAGAGAGCTCATAGTGAACTCCCTGTTGAAAATACTGTGGTATATGTGGAAGTTCCTCTGAGCCTTGCACTTGTGAAGAAAGTCAAATAGGAGCAAATCTGGAGATTTGTCCTCTTCTGGTTCCCTTTGTTTTGAAAGGGAAGACTCACCTTTCTGCTCTAGTCTCTTGCTTTTGCCTGAACCAAAATTTATATAACATGAATTCTATATGCTCACATATGCAATCAGATAATGTATAGGATATCACCAAACAAAACTCTTCATAAGCACACATGAATCACCTGGTGATTGCTGTGGTCTGAGTATAGCAGCAGAAAAGTCCAGCTTCCTCTTGAAAGGAGAGGCCTGAGGATCAACTGTTCCAAAGCAAAAACCTTTCTCATCATCAAGAAAGACATCCCCATGGACATAGAAAGCAAAACAATGAGCAAACAGTAAAAACCAAAAGAGACACAAGACTTTGCAACAAAACGCGATGCAGATCCATTTGAAAAATGTCAAGTGCTCTCCTCGCATTTTGTTGCAAATTCTAACTTTCTATTGACATCCATTTCCAATCAAATGCTAGGGATATCTCACAATGTTCAGGACAGTAAATGATACCAGGAGGAATTCCCCAGGGCAAAAGAGATTAAAAGAAGGAGGAAAAAATAAAAACTAAAACAAATATCAAAATTTACAGGAAAACGCGATTTGGAGCATTTGGAAAATGTAAACCACTATAATCGCATTTTGTTGCAAAATTCTAAATCCTACTCATATCCATCTCTAATCAAATCCTAGGGTGATCTGCTAGATTTCTAGGCACTGAGATTCAAGAATTCTACAGATGGAAGAAATATATATCAGAAAACATTGGAAAGGGTATAGATCTCTGACCTTTCTTTTCCTCTTCCATACTGTTGGAATAGCCCTGGAGATTCTCCTGCTCTCTTCCAAAACTGAGCTGTAGCACTGGTAACCTGGAGATCTGGTAATGGTAGTAGTCTTCAGATAGGTTGCAGAGTGGATGGAGTGTGTTGGGTAGAAAGTGATCAAAGTGGGGAAGAAAAGGATGATGGGAGGGTGCTGGCAGGGATGGAATACGGGGAGGGAAAAGTGTTAATGGATCTAATTATGAAATCATGATTGGCACAATTTCCAAGGCAAAAAGTGACCCACAAATTTCAAATTCCAAAAGATATGGTGGGACCCACACGTGTTAAAAAATGACTATATTTCACACGTGTGGTATTTAATAACTCCTTTATTTGTATTTTGTAATAATCTACTCTCCTAACTCAGTTCTCTTGCATCTCTACCTCCCTACTCTACACCATCAGCATCCAGACCAGCAGCAGCAGAGGTTCATACCCAGCACAGGATACTCATCATCAGCACAGCACACTTGCAGATAGCTTCCAGGTTAGTAAGAAAATCTTTTTCCTTTTCTTCTTGTTTAATAGTATATTAGGGTAAGGAACTGATTGATGTGATGTAGGTTACATATTATGATAAATATTATATGCATTTTTTAGATTTTCTCCACTGCATGTAGAAGTAGGAAGACTTTTTATTTGGGCCTGTTGAATGAGAGTTTGATCACTTCTTGATGTCCATAGGCTCAATCCATGTTGCACCAAGCTGCATACACACTGAAATGACTAAAGACATGCTGAAGTATGCTGTCTCTAGAATTTGCAGCAAAACGCGAGGAGAGGATTTTAGAAATCTCAAAATAGTCCAAATCGCATTTTGTTACAAATTTTAAAATGCTTCTTCATCCACCCATTTCATTGTGATTTTGTAAGTTTCTAGGCTATTCAAGGCTGCATAGTTCTTCTATAAACTCAATACATATTGTTTATAGTTGAAAAGATAGAGAATTCATTATAAGGATGCAATAGCATGTTGTTTCAAGTATTTGCAGAAAAACGCGATTTTGAGCTGTTAAAAATTTCAAATCATCATAATCGCGTTTTGTTGCAAATTGTTCAATTTTGCTTTATCCATTTTGTCATCACCTTCTTTTATCATTCTATGTTCTCCATGTTTCTAATCTTTTTCTATTGCTTTGTATGGACCTTTTCAGAGTGATGGCAAGAACCAAGGCAACTGCAAGGAGGTCTGGCAAGGGGCCAGGGCTTGCAGCAGCAGCAGCTGGGGGGCTGATGTCAAGGAATCTAGTGTGCCTCCAAAAGGAAGAGTTGCACATGGCAGGAAGGGGAAGCCAATGAGCATGCTACAGCAAAAGTCCAAGAGGTTAAAGCATTCTGCTGGTGTGCTAAAGGAGATCAGGAAACAGCAAAAAGCTATAGGCTTTGCAATCCCCAAGGCACCTTTTCAGAGGCTAGTGAGAGAAATTTGTGATAGTTGGCACCTTGGTTTCAGGTGGAACAGGACTGCCATTCTTTCCTTACAGGAAATGGCAGAGGATTACTTGGAGAAGTACTTTGAAGATGCAATGCTTGTAGCAGCCCATGCTCACAGGGTAACTCTGATGGCCAAAGACTTCAACACATTGTCCAGAGTGAGGTGGAGGTATGACAAGCTGGTCCATCCTGTGGAATGGCAGGACATTAAAATGAGAGACATATTATTAATTCCACCTACAAGGAAATTGAAGGCAGACAAGGTGAAGGTTGTTGAAGTGACCCACTCAATGAGCACCAACTGCTTATGAGGAGTCACTGAAGCCACAAATAGAAGAATCCAAATCTGCTATAGATGTGGAGACTGTACAGATGGAGCTACAGATACAAAGAAGGTTGCAGGAGCTGGGCCCTAACATAGTTGTCCATATTGAAGATGATTTTTCAGAGAATAATTTTGACTTGACAAAAGCATGCTTGGCAGCATTGGCTCATAAGAATGAGTATTGCTCAGATACTATCATTCTTGCAATGCTCTAGTAAGTGTCTTTTATTTTACATTTGTTTGCAAAACAATCCTTATTGTACCTCCTCCCTTACACCTTACCTTAATTATTGTTTTGTCCAATGTAGCATGATGAGAAGCTGGCTGAACCATGCTGTACAGCATACAGTTTATATTATTGATCCTGCAATTTCCTTCAAGTTAAGAGATCCAAAGGAAACTCCCATGGATATTTCCAATTGGTTCAGACACTGTGATTTTGATCATGTTGATATTTTGCTACTTCCATACCATAACAAGTATGTGTGTGGCTGCTTCTTTTTGGATTTTCCTTCAAGATTGAGTACTCTTGTAGCCTTTGATTTCTTAATACTTTTTTCCTTATGCAGTGACCACTGGAGCTTTGCTTCTATTGACATCCAGCAGAAGCAATGCTTTTTATTCAACTCTCTTAGAAACACACACAGAGAGATTAAATTGTAAGTGGTTTGTGTGCTATTTTTAACTTTAAACTTCATTATTAGGATTTAATGCACACTAACTGAATTATATGTATTGCAGTTGTATTAGAAGACTTCTAGATGCATTTGGATCAGTGTCCTCCTAATGTCAATCTTTTGGATTCAATAGAGCCAATAGATTTAGAGGTAGAAAGGTGTTCCCTCTACTGATGTCTATTTCATGCTATGCCTTTGAACTTATTGAATAATTTTATTTTGTTTAGACATTAACAGTTTCTAACATATCTTTCCAACTATCCAGACACCACAACAAGATGATTCAAGTAGCTGTGGCTGGAGAGTGCTGATTAGTGCCAAATATATACTTTCAAGCTATTTTGAGATAGGACAGCCAGAGCTTGTAAGAAAAAATAATTTTCATTTAGCTTCAAAAAATTTGATATTGGTACAAAGTGTTCTAAATCATCATATCTCATTGCAGATGAGAGAAGATAGCTTCAACTCGAGCTATGTGTATAGTTTCAGAGCTGATATAATTTGGAAGTTTTTGAAGTATGCCTTCCCCAAACCTATTGTACCAGCTACTATCGAGTTAGGTGAGAGCTCTAAAGTCCGAGAAAGTGTCATACACCTTGATAACACAGATGATGCAGATGTGGTGCCACAAGAACAAGGACCTAGTGCTGATGAGGAGAAGCCACAAGAACAAGGACCTGCTGCTGCTGATGTTATTGAGGAAATGATGGAGCAGCAGCAAACAGATGCTCCAGGGGCAGTAGAGGAGACAATGGAGCAGCACCAAGAGACTGTACACGACAAGATGGAGCAACAGAAAGTATATTCTCCAAATAAAGATGATACGGTGAGCTTGGACCATGTAGAGCAGCCTCTAGATCAGCCTGTAGATAAATAGAAAATTGTTGTCAAGAATATGTTCTACATATGTAATTAAACACTTCTGTACAGAATTTTACATTTCTTAATATAATACCTTTGTTTATGGAGTCTGTGTTATCTCAATTTTCAAATTTTCAATGTCTTTGCATTTTATTGATCTCTCTCTTCTTTTGAGCACCTGCAAAAAAGCAATATGAAACAATAGGGTAAAGTAAACTAATAGCAGTGCTTAATGAGACTAGGATAAGTCACATGGTATACCTTCTTATTGTTGTAGATAAATAAAAAGTCCTTTGAAATAGAACCTTCTGTCTCAAATAGAATGTCATTGCGCAATTGAGCTAGGGAGCAACATTGTCTTAATGTGATATTGACTAGCACATCACCATTCTCAACAACATCAATATCAAGAAGTTTATTTTCTGCACCAAAAGAATCTTCATCTTGATCCATTGGGACTAGTTTTGTACCTAGCATTCGACTGCGCTTATAATAAAAAGAAAAAATGAAATTTTGTGATGCAACCATGTACTTCAGTTGCATAGAAGGTTGGACAACCTCACAAAACACTGAACTACATGTCTTCTTATCCCAACCTTTATCCAAAAATTGTGGCATGCATGCCAGACTTGTTGCTTTAACTGTGAACATTGTTTTTGAAACCTTCACTGGAAAGGTATTAAACAAGTCTACAAAAATTGTGAGAGGCATGCACAAAGAAATTTTTATTATCCTTGTGGCAATATTGGGCCTCAGAGCTTTCTTTACTTCTTTGAAAAGCTTGGCTCTATATGCCTCTGTAACACTAAAATGTGGGATAGGCCAATCCACTGAATTCCATGCTGGAAGGTCTTGTTTTCTTAACACACCATGTGTGTTTGCATTGTCCAGCAAAACTGATAAAAATGATCAGTAAAAAATATACCGGATTGAGCTAGCTCTGTTGCACATCGACCTTCGTATTGTTGTTCTCCTATCGATCCATGCAAAACATCTATAAATCCCAGAATACAATCGATGTTTTGCCATGTCTCATACGATGAAGGGTATAAATCTGAAATAAAATAACACAAGAATATCAATAAGCAAAGAAAGAAAGCTTTGTCTTAAAAATCCATGCACCTCATAAAGAACAAAACCACAATAGAAAAATATACAATTAGGCCTGTGTTGCGGAAGATCATTTGGATAGTCTCGCAAGACAAGTTCTTTATGCATGTACACATGCTGAATCAAAACTTCTTTCACCGATATCTTTCCTCTGGTGATTTTAAAATCTCGTACTCTTCCCTTCCATGATGCCAAGAAAATATTTTTTGTCTGGGGTCTCTTTCTTTTACTAGGTTGCATGAGCACCCATGCTCCTTTCGAAACAGTAAACCTTTCCCAAGTTCCTTCCGTTTTAACTGTACTTGAATTCTCTACCGAAGAAATAGAAGAAGCAGGTCGACGGGGTAAGGATGTGTGGTATAATTCTGCCTTCATAGCATTATCATCCACAGAGCGTCTTCCACAAGAACGACCATAGTTTTTATTCACCATGGATACCTTGTGAATCTGTAACCACAGCAAAGTAATGTAAACAAGATAACAAAGTGAAGTTTCAAGAAAGAGAAAGTAGGCAGATAGATAGTTGACAAGAAACATCTTACTCTAAGCCAAACTGGATCAAGGGAGCAGTTTTGGAAAAGAAGAGGTTGCTGCACAATGAGGCAGTGGTGTAGAATGGTAGACCTTTCGAAGGAAAGGCAGCACATCAATTCAAAGTTCAAAGGGAGGTGGAAGCAGGAAGGCCCTTGTCAGAGAAAATGTCAGACTAGATTCTATCTTCATGTCCAAAGATCTTGTGAGAATAAAAAACCAATCTCCACATTAATGTAGCACGCTTGTACCTACATAAAATATTGTTTCTTTTATCTATTTTCTTTTATTTTTGTGAATTTCCAACGTTACGTTGGCCCTCTGTTCATTGGTTGAGAGCTTATTTTTCCAAACCGTAAAAGGCCCCAAAATGAGCTCCCTTTTTCCGTAATGACTATGCCAGTCTCTAGAGTGGCTGTCACACAGCCTCCTGTCATCCCACTGGCCGCATATCACCCAAGATCTCACCAACCATGCCAGTGGTGTAAGTGCGGGGCCTATCCCCCAGGCGGGTCATCAGTGTCCACCGCCTCACTAGAGCTCGATATCTCAACATGTCTCAGGGTTGTTGAAGGCACGATATCATTCACGTGCGCGTACTGGATGCCATCAAACATGACTGTACCACTTGTTGCCCTTTCTCCTCAAGATACGAACAAGTAGAAACGATCATGTCTTCAATGGAGAAATTGAAATTAAACATGTGTGAGATTTCACGATGGCGATGATGCTGTCGAACTTTATACAAGAAGTCGAACAACTTTTCATCTGGGGTTTCTTGAAGGCTAGCATCAGACGCAACCTCAATCCCGAAAGGTTCCATCTACAAGCCAAGAAATATGTCAGGATGACAAAAGTCTTGTGTAAGATAATAAAGGATTAGCCAAGATTAGTATAACACGATCTCACCGACATCTCTAGTCACGTTGTAGTAATTTGATGAAATATTAGTGAGAAAATGAAATTGCAAGGAAAAATGTGCCAAAATCTTTGCAACACAATGCATGTGGTGTTGAAATGTCAAGCTCGTATACAACTGGAGGATAGCACATGGGTGCTGACAAAGTGACAGTATGGTAGATAGATATCGTGTGGTGTGTTTATGACCGCGTCCAGCTGGTTATGTGTGGTATGGACATTACATTAGGTTTACTTTGTAGTGTGGACATAACACTATGTTGTGTTCTCCTTTGTGTGTGAGAGAGAGATGATGACTATGGCTTCTCTCCTTCTTTATGATTGATGGATATGGATTAGGGTTTGCTTCTCTTGTGTGTGCTCTCTCCTGCTTCTGTTTTTTATCATGGTATCAGAGCCTAGAGCTCATTAGCTGTGTTGTGAGAGTGAGTGAGAGAAGAGGGAAGAAGAAGAAAAAGCTGTGAAGGAAGCCATTGGAGCTTGGAGCAAAGGAGAAGCTGTGGAGCACACATCGGCATCAGATCTGAGAGCTAAGGACCATTGGTAAGTGTAGCAAGACCCCCTCTGCGGATTGCAGGTATCAAGAGCAAGTGTAAGAGAAGATTAAAGGTGCAAAAGAAAGCAGAAAATTTCTGTTTTGAAGCTTTCATGGAAAGCTTGTGAATGAATGTATTTTGGCACATGTATTTTGGGAAATGCAAGCAAAGAAGTGAAGGTCTCATGTATTTGGAAGGGCACATGTACTGGCAACTCAGGAGCAAATCATTCATGCAAAAAATTGATGCATTACAAGTGATGTGTGAAGGAAAAATTCTGGTTTTGTGAACTCCTGCAAAACAGAAAACATATCCCCCGTGGAGGATTGCGGAAGCTAGAGGAAGAATTGAGCCAAACCCTTCAAGCACATGTTAGTTTAGGTCATTGCTAAGGTGCTGATGATTTCAATGAGCATTTGCCCTTCTTCTACAGCCCCCAGGAGAGCAGGCGGCGCATTCTGGAGTAGCTCCTTGGACAGTTTGCAATGATTATGGTCTTATTCCCTCATTTGGACACCAAATTGGATGCTTTAAAGCTTGGAGTACTTAGCAAAAGTGTGATTGAGAGCAAGATAACATTTGGGGCAGCTCATTTGATGTATTTGGAGCTCATTGAACTCAATTAGCAGAGGTTTGCAGGTTTACAGAAAGTCTGTCCAGAAACAAAGCAGTATTAATCAAGGCATTAATCCTTGTCTATATCAAATTGGCCTAATTCCTTTGGTACAAGTATAGTCCTATGAGTTGCTAAACTTTTGATTCAAAAAGTTTTGAATTTGGATAAGATTTGAAGGAGATAGAGCATTTTTAGTGAGAGGTGGTACCTGACAGATGCAGAAAAAGGCAAACCAGGGAGCTACAAAAATTGGTGGTTCTCATTCACCTTGAAGAATTTGATCAAACCCTTCTAGGATATGTTGTAGCAATGTGTTGGGAAGCCAATGCAAGTTTAATCATTTCATTTGGATAAGATTTGAAGGATTTAGAGCATAATATTTGACTGGTTACTGGCAAGAAATTACTGGCGAGAAAAAAAAAACCAGAAAATTCAACTTTACCCTTTTTCAATTTTGATGATACAAATGAAGTTCTTATGCAACATGAAGTCATTTGTGGTGTGAATGCATATGTATAGCACATATTGAGCTTGGTTCATAATCATTTGGAGCTTTGGAAAGCATCGAGAAGAGTGTTACATCAGGGTACATCACAGGTATTCAAAATGGGAGATGGTCCAGTACAAATTGTTGGAGAGAAGATTGACAGAATCAACTTCCAAGTGTGGAAGTTTTGAATGAAGAGTTTTTTGAAAGGAAAAGTATTGTGGAGCCTTGTATTGGATGAAGACACGGATGAAGACCCGGAGCCATTCCTACCTCCTCAACCAAATAATGCTCAGTTTGCTGGCTCACAAGCAATGGGTAGAGCGGTCTTCGAAAGTGTTGCATTACTTTTCAATATGTGTAACAGATGCATTGCTTATTCACATCCAAGATGCAAATACACCGAAAGAAGCATGGGGTATATTGTGCCGAATGTATGAGACAGACACTGGTGCAAGGAAGATACAACTCAAGCAACAGATTCACAGTGTAACACGAAGGAATAGGAGTATACATGAGTATGTTCAGGAAATCAAGGGTTATGCAGATTCCTTGTCATCAATCCATGCCCCAATGGATGATGATGATTTGGTTGCTCTCACATTGCGTGGTTTAGGCAAAGAATACAAATCTTTTGACACTTCCATCTCAGTAAGGTTGGGAGGAATGCCAGACTTTAATGAGCTTGTGTCATTGCTCATTGTGGAAGAATTGAAGCTTGGCCTTGGTGGTATGAGTGTTACAGGTGGTGCATCCTCGTCAAGCAATGATGAGCATGCAAGGAATCAGGCTTTTTACTCATCTAGAGGCTTTCGAGGCAGGGGGAGATTTACCCCTCGAGGCCGTGGAGGACGTGGTTGGAATGACAGGTCTACTCAACCACAATCAAATCAGAATTTTCAGAATTCACAGTCATCATTTGGATCACGTGGAGGTCGTGGATTTCAATCCCATAGGGGGAGATTTGGAATAGGTGCTCGTGGTAGAGGACGATGGCAAGGTCCTCAACAAAATTTGAATGGGATTGAATGCCACTATTGTGGCAAACTTGGACATATGGCAAAAGATTGTTACAAAAAGCAGAATGATGTGAGGAATGGAAGACCACAACATGGAAATTATGCATCTACCAATAACAATGATGGGAGTTCAAATCATCTTTTTGCAATGAAGCACATTATGGGGACAATGGATTCTCAGAATGCAGGAGATGAGTCATGGTATATGGATTCAGGTGCCTCAAACCACATGACATGTCATGGTGAGTGGTTTGAGAAGATGCAACCATTGGATACAAATGGTTATGTGGTCACAGGAGATGATACTCAGCATCTTATAACACATGTTGACAGTGTGCCTTTGAGGATGCATGATGGAAATGTGAAGAATACGTCAGAAGTGTTATATGTACCATCCATCACAAAGAATTTGGCATCAGTAGGCCAAATGGTTGAGCATGGATTACAAGTAAGATTCAATGAGAATGGCTGTTTTGTGGAAGACTTTAAGCATGGTTGTAGATTGATTGCCAAGGGCAAGAAGGAAGGAAGGTTGTTCAAATTGGATGCAGGTATACCAGAATTGAGCTCAGCCATGTTTTCAAAGAGCAATGGGATTATGCAGGACATTGACATGTGGCACAAGAGGATTGGACATGTCAATATACAAAGATTAAAGAACATGCAAACAAGAGGCATTGTCAGTGGATTGCCTCGATTCAAATATGATGGACATATGCATGTTTGTGAAGCCTGTCAATTTGGAAAGCAGGCAAGGTTGAGGTTTCCTAGAGAAGGAAATATGAGTAACAGGCCACTTGAGATAGTACACAGTGATGTATGGGGCCTTGCACAAAATCCATCTATCAAAGGAAGTCTATACTATGTGACATTTATAGATGACTTCAGGCAGGATGACATGGATATACTTTTTGAAAGAAAGGGGTGAAGTGCTGGAAAAGTTCATGGATTTCAAAGCTCTTGTAGAAAAGCAATATGGCTGTTGGATTAAATGTTTGAGAACAGATGGAGGTGGTGAATACACCTCAAAAGCTTTTGAGCATTTCTTGCAGAAGCATGGGATAAGAAGACAGTTGACATGCAGATATACACCTCAGCAGAATGGTGTGGCTGAGAGAAAGAATCGAGTCATATGTGAAGTGGCAAGGGAAATGCTCAATGAAAAGAGCATGCCAGATTACTATTGGGCAGAAGCATGCGCTACTACAGTGTATATCCTGAACAAAACACCTATAGCAGCCATTCATGGAAGCACGCCAGAGATGCGGCTTACAGGTTACAGGCCAGACATTGGACATCTCAAAGTCTTTGGATGCGTAGCTTATGTCCATGTGCCTGATGAAAGAAGACGGAAGTTGGATCCTAAGGTAGAGAAATGTGTATTTGTTGGATATGCACAGGATCTAAAGGCCTACAAATGTTATAACCCTCAAACTAGACAAGTAGTCATCTCACGAGATGTGGTGTTTAATGAGCTTGCTAGTTGGTACAAAGCAAAAGATGAGGGAGTCATTGACTCACTTGAGGCTAATGTGCCTGTGAACTTGCCATCACAAGCAAGTTCTAGTTCTATTACTATGTCTGGGCCACAGCAGAAGCTGAGAGTAGCAGTATACGTCCATGGTCAGGACGTTTGAGGCATGAGAGTGTGAGCACTGGGAGTAGTGCTATGGATAAAGGCAAGAAGAAAGTTGAAGGAATTGGAATCACAGGTTATGAGTCATCTAGTTCTGAGAGTCTGGATGAGGAGCTCGGCATACCTGCTTTACGCACACCTGGTGCTAGGCAGGACAGATATGTGCCACCACATGCTAGAGTTACAGGTGTACAGAGTGATCCGCATGCATTGCGGAGATCCCAGAGAGTCAGATATCCAGTTGAAAGATTGACATATAGAGATTTTGCTATGCACTATGCATACATGACATCTATGGTAAAGCATGTGGAACCTACATGCTATACAGAGGCTATTGGAGAGCATGTACGGGAGAAAGCCATGGATGAAGAGATGGATGCTTTGGACAAAAATGATACATGGGAATTGGCTGAGTTACCTCAAGGAAAGAATGCAATTGGTTGCAAATGGGTGTATAAGGTAAAGTGTAAGTCAGATGGCAGCCTAGAGAGACATAAGGCAAGGCTGGTCGCTAAAGGATATGCACAAACTTATGGTCTTAATTATGATGAAACTTTCAGCCCAGTGGCTAAGATGGCTACAGTGAGGTCTATCATTGCACTAGCAGCACAAAAAGGTTGGGCTTTACATCAAATGGATGTAAAAAATTCTTTCTTGAATGGTGAACTACAAGAAGAGGTGTACATGGAACAGCCAGAAGGATATGTACATCCAAAATATCCTACTTTTGTTTGCAGGTTAAAGAAAGCAATCTATGGTTTGAAGCAAGCACCTCGTGCTTGGAGTGACAAGATCAGCAGATATCTTGTCAGTATTGGATTTGTGGTTGGAAATGCAGACTCTTCACTTTATGTGAAGAAGACACATGATGGTATCGTGATGATAGTCATTTATGTTGATGATTTGATTATCACAGGTGATTGTGGGAAAGGCATTGATGAGGTTAAGGCCTCTTTATGCAAAGAGTTTGATATGAAAGACCTTGGTGATTTAAGGTTCTTTCTTGGCATTGAGGTGATAAGAACAAGCAAAGGTATATGGCTGGTGCAAAGGCAATATGCACTTGACATGCTGGCAAAGTATGGTATGACAGCATGCAAACCAATGTTGACACCATTAGAGCAAAACATGAAGCTTAGGACTGATTTGGGTGATGAGCTTGATGATATCACCATGTACAGGAAAATGGTTGGTAGCCTTATCTACATGACCATTACGAGGCCAGATCTCAGTTATGCAGTTGGTTTGGTGAGTCAGTTTATGCAAAGTCCTCGTAAACCTCACTTGGATGCTGTGAGACGTATTCTGAGATACGTCAAAACTACCGTGCATTATGGTCTTTTCTATGAGGCAGGAAAAGACATGCATGTCTATGGATATACAGATGCAAATTGGGCCGGTAGTGCATATGACAGGAGGTCTACCAGTGGCTATGTTTTCAGCCTTGGTAGCGGAGCTGTGAGTTGGAGCAGTAAAAAGCAACCTACAGTTGCTTTATCTACCACAGAGGCAGAGTATCGTGGAGCAGCCATAGCTGCATGTGAGGCTATGTGGTTGAAGAAGTTGCTAGATGATGTCAAGTTACAGAGTGATATGAGAGTTGTCATTCATTGTGACAACATGAGTAGTATTCAGCTTGCTAGCAACCCAGTTTATCATGCCAGGACCAAACATATTGAGGTCCACTATCATTTCATCAGAGAGAAGGTGCTAGATGGGCATGTTGATTTGACATATGTGTAGATAGATGAGCAGGTTGCAGATATCTTTACCAAAGCACTTGGTAAGGATAAGTTCGAGTATTTCCGTACTAGATTGGGAGTCCTAGAGATGGACATGTCGAGCTTGAGGGGGAGTGTTGAAATGTCAAGCTGGTATACAGCTGGAGGATAGCACATGGGTGCTGACAGAGTGACAGTATGGTAGATAGATATTGTGTGGTGTGTTTATGACCGCGTCCAGCTGGTCATGTGTGGTGTGGACATTACATTAGGTTTACTTTGTAGTGTGGACATAACACTATGTTGTGTTCTCCTTTGTGTGTGAGAGAGAGATGATGACTATGGCTTCTCTCCTTCTTTATGATTTGATGGATATGGATTAGGGTTTGCTTCTCTTGTGTGTGCTCTCTCCTGCTTCTGTTTTTTATCATGTGGGAGAATTCCCAAGGAGCCTTCTCTTCACGTTATAGTGATTTGGTGCAATATTTCAAAGGCAATGACAATTATAAGAAAAATCACTACAAGAATGATAGTAGGACAAATCACTACAAGAATGATAGTAGGACAAATCACTATAACGCGATATGGATGGGAGAGTTCTCACCGACTCCCCTCTTCGCGCTGTAGTAATTTGATCAATTATTTGTAAGGAAAAAATTAATTTCTTAAAAATCTAAACGATGAAATCTTTGAAAAAGTAAAAAAAGAACGATAGTAGCACAAATCACTATAACGCGATATGCTTGAGAGAGTTCGCACCAAGACCTCTTCTCGCGTTGTAGTGCTTTCAAGAAATTTATGCAAGCAAATTACCATTGTGGGCAAAATCACTACAATGCGATATGGGTATGTTAGTTCTCACAGAGATCCCTCTTCGCGTTGTAGTAGTGATTTGATGAAATATTTGGGAGAAATAAATTAAATTCTTAAAAATCTAAAAGCAGCAATATTTGATGGAATATTTATAAAACAATTATACAACTTTGGCCAAATTGAAACACAAAAATATTCGAAAACATACCGCAAAATTCACTAGGAGAGTAAGAAGCAACCAACGAAGTTGGCTGTAGGAGAGCAAGAAGCAGGGTGATTGGCCATAATTTTGATTACCTGTTCGGCCACCTCCTTGACCGCGTCCATGGCCTCCTCTACCTTGTCCTCTTCCTGAACTTGTGTAGAAGGCCTGTTGCTCTGAAATGTTTTTGTTTTGTGAAGAGTGTTGGTCTTCACCCAAGCTCTTCTCTTCTATAATCAGCATAGACACCAAATCTGTAAAGTTGGGAATGTTTTCCCGAGTCTGAATAGGCGTTTTAAACGCCTTGTATTGTGGCCCGAGACCACGTAGACAGACTTCCACCTTATCATCATCATCTCTACTGACACACCAATAGATGCAAGGGATTCCACAATACCCTTTATCTTCAATGCATAGTCATTCACAAACATGCTCTTTTTCTCCATAGTATGAAGTTCATTCTTCAACTGTATCTTACGTGCCTTGGTATTTGTTTCATAGAGTTTTACCAAGGTGTCCCATGCCTCCTTGGGGGACTTGGCATCCTGAATGTGCCCAATCATGGTGTCCTGTATACTAATGGAGAGCCAATACATAACTTTCCTGGCTCCTTGGTTCCAGTCTTTAAACTCTTTCACATCTGCAGGCAGTCGGATTTATGTCCGGTATCTCCGGGGCCTCTTCATGCTCACCTTCTATGTAGTCCTAATAGCCCTTTCCCATCAGGAAATTCGTCAACCTGAACCTCCAAGCATGAAAGTTGTTCTTATCAAGCTTTTCAGCCACAATCTAGGTTATGCCATCATTTGACATCTTGCCAGACACACAACTTTACCAGAAACAGCACTTTGGTTTGTCCTGCACAAACTGCTATATTTCTGCATAGCGATACTGTAGTACTCTCAAATGTCACAACCAGTGACTTCAATATGCATACATACACCCAATGGCAACTGTTGACCTCTTTGCAGCACCCACAGTGTCTGCACAGTCAATCTGTCTTCCTGCAGTTCTTAAAACAGAGTTCTGCACAGAGAATCGATGACTTACCCGCAGTGCTCGAAATCGCCTACTTTCTGTAAAACGGAGGTCCAGATGCGCCCGAAACGTGTTTTCGGGCCAAAAAATTATCCGATAGCCGATAGGACAAAAAGTTGCCCTATAACTTTACTCCCTCGAAGAAAGCTCCTCAATCAGAGATCGTTTGCCGGTGTCTCCCGTAGAGCTCCCAACAAGGGTGTAGTCACCAACACAAATAGGGAAGAGTAGTTGAAGCTCTTACCCTTGTACCGCTTCCTGTGGTTCTCTTGCTTGCAACTCAGCCCTTAGCAAGAACTAGGCTCTGATACCATGAAAAGATGCAGGGGGGAAGAGAGCTTGAGCTCTTGCAAGCACACACACACTCACAAAACCCTAATAGAGAACACACAAGGTGAGAGGCTGAAAATCTTCTTCTCCTTCACTCAACATACCATATACAAAGATAAGAGTACACATAATATGAAAGGTACTCACATACGAGGGTTCTCTATAGTGTGAACCCAACTAAATGAGCTGGCGCTATAACTATGCCAGTCTCTAGAATGGCTGTCACACAGCCTGTCATCCCACTGGCCGCATATCACCCAAGATCTCACTAACCATGCCAGTGGTGTAAGTGTGGGGCCTATCCCCCAGGCGGGTCATCAGTGTCCACTGCCTCACTAGACGAGCTCGATATCTCAACAGCTTGGTCATATCAAATCTCCCATTTGATGTTCAAAATTGTGTATATATTGTAGATTCCCTTCTTTCCTCGGTTCTTATTGCACAACATACTTCATTGGTTGATATATGTTTGTGGCTTAGTTCGATAAATTTCGATGTAGCTCAAATAATCCTAATGGCATACAATGAAGAGTAAGTGACATGCAATCTCATTTATAGTCTTAGTATTGTGACCTATATTTACTATATATTTTTGATGTTACTTTTGATACTCCTAATTGCATGTTGTAGTTCACACTGGAGTTTGATCCTTTACGATATAGAATCCAAGACTTGTTACTTGGCCAATTCACGTGAAGAATTCCATGGCACCGTGAGACAGTAAGTCCATACAGTCAGTATTTATATATCGTAAATGAGTTGGAGAGAGAGAGAGAGAGAGAGAGAGAGAGAGAGAGAGAGAGAGAGAGAGAGAGAGAGAGAGAAGGAGAAGTAGTTAGAGAACTTTCAGTATTGACAACAATATCGTTTCATGCAGATCGATTAGAAAGCTAATGACTACTCTCGAGGCCATAATCTAGGACACACTACTAGAACACACAAGGACTGTGAGCTGCAGAGTCCCACAGCAACGGGATGGCCATAGTTGCGGTTGGAGGGTGTTGTACAATGCAAAGTTGCTGCTACATTTAGTTCTCTCGTTACCCGCAAAAAATGTAGGCATGCTCCTTTTTTAATGATATGTTACTTTTCTTCCTCGTTATTTGACGGCACATGTCCATTTTTTTGGCTTTTTGTAAAATCCACGATTATCAGAATACTCCGTGTGGATTTAGGGGTGTTCAGGGAAGAGGCCATTGAGCATATTATTGTCAACATTCATAGCATGCCGCCTAATATCCCTGTTGCGTTTGTGCCCCCTCCACCACGGCCACGACCAGGACCACTGCCACGGTAGTTCCCCCGAACACAAGTCGACAGGTTGGTTACCGAGCTTCTAGAATCTGATGAATCTGAAGACGTCAATTTGGAAGCTTCAACCTCGCAAGACAGCAAGCTTCAGTTTCCCGAAGAGCAACTACCCCAAGAGCAACCACCCCAAGAGCGTCCAATGCATCACACTACATAAAATAGTGGGGCATCCAAGAATGGTCCTAGGGCCATTCGTTTCCATACACATGAGGAAGAATGGACCAGGGGCCATTCTTGCATGACCCCAAGGCCTCAACGTCATTTTCTGGATGGCCATGGAGCATCCAAGAATGGCCCTAGGGCCATTCGTTTCATACACAATAGGTGGAAGAATGACCCCACAAAGACCATTCTTGCATGACCCCAAGGCCTCAAGGTCGTTTTGGAATGGTCGTGCAGCATACAAGGATGGCCTCTTTTCATTCACAACAGGCAAAAGAATGGCCCTAGGGCCATTTCTACATGACCCCAAGGCCTCAAGGTCATTTTGGGATGGATATGGGGCCATCCAAGAATGGCCATAGGGCCATTCATTTCATGCAAGGCCATTATTCCATGACCCAAAGGCCTTAAGGTCATTTTGGAATGGTCATTGGGCATCCAAGAATGGCCCTAGGGCCATTCTTCTCATGCACAACAGGTGGAAGAATGGCCTAAGGGCCATTCTCACATGACCCCAAGGATGGCCCTAGGTCCATTCTTGGATGTAGCATGGCCATCCAAAGATTGAGGCCTTGGGGTCATGCATGAATGGCCCCACGGCCATTCTTTGTCATGTTGTGCATGAAAAAGAATGGCCCCAGGGCCAATCTTGGATGACCCTATGGTCATCCCAAAAAAACCTTGAGGCCTTGGGGTCATGTAAGAATGGCCCTAGGGCCATTCTTCCACCTGTTGAGCATCAACAGGTGGCCATTAAGTTGAGCATCAACTTAATGGCCACTTGGCAATTCTTGGATGTCTCCATGGCAACTATTTCATGATCTAGGATGCCATTCAAAGTAAAACACTAGATATTTGATGCCTTGGGGTCATGCAAGAATGGCCCTTACAACTATTGTGCATGAAAAGAATAGCCCTGGTGCTATTCTTAGATGCCTTAATGGCCATTCTAAAATGACTTTGAGGCCTTGGGGTCATGAAAGAATGGCCATAGGGTCATTCTCGCCGCCTGTTGTTGTGGATAAAAAGATGGCCCTATGGCCATTCTTGGATGATGGCGACCCCAAAATGTCTTTGAGGCCTTGGGGTATCATCAGGGTCAAGCTCGTCATCTTCAGAGAGAGGGTCTAGCTAACGGCCACGGTTTCCTTGTCTCATGATTCTACCAAAAATTTATATATTATTAAATTTTTATTTTGATATCATCCACGAGATCCTAAGACTTAAGAGGTTCGAAAAACAATTTCTTAAACAAGACAATGATCTTATTGGAGATCTATGACATATGTCCGATACAGATTTTTCTTTATCAGATCGTCTGTAAACAATCACTTATACAACAGGGAATTTTTCTCCAGAAAACATTTCTTTATTTATATAAAAGTTGCAATATGTACATTGAGCAGCTCAGCTCTAGAATCACTGCCTCAGTCGTAATCGCATAAAGAAGTGAAACTGTGAAGAAGACATACCATGGTACACACGATTCATTACACAAAGAGGTGCTCTAATTCTATTTCTGGGGATAAAGCGGCTAAGAAGTCTAAAAAATCGGCATGAAGTTCTGAAGTTCCTGGGTGAATGATCACAGAGTAGAACATGCTGAACAAGTCCTAGTCTTATCAGAATCATGGCCAAGGAAATATTTTGCCTGAGCCTCTAACGCTGACGGGTACTGATGTTAATACACCGTCCTCCATAGAACCACATATACCGACTTCGCTCAAGAGGATCAGGAAAATAAAGACTCTCAAAATGGCGAGCGAGTCTCACTCTGCTCATTCGGGTTGTAGCAGAGTTGATGAGGTGATCAAATCAAAAAGCTATCATATCCTGACTCTGAGAGAGTCCAGGAATTCTAGATAGGTTCGGGGTGTCCATCTATAAATTTCTCAATTTATAAGTTTTCAATTTTTGAAGTTCATTCACATAGTATGAACAAGTGAAAAACATTTCTTTCCCAGATTTCTATTAAAAATTTAGGAAATTTCTGCTGATGTTACTTAAATTTACAAGCGCTCTGATACCAACTGTGAGATCCCTCTACTCCCTCTGTGCACCGGCGGACTCCCGATAGTAGCTGACAGCAGAGCGGAAGCAGTCCCCTCATTTGCGGGGCAGGGTTTCTCACTTGGGGCCTCGCCCACGAATGTCCGGGCACGAGACTAGGCTGGTGGTCACTCCGAAAACTGAAACCGGAAAAATTTCCCATGCCTGGAAAGCGGGGACGATTCCACCTTTTTGAATTTTTTTAACGAATTTTTCTAACGAGATCAAATCTGAACTATCCTTCACCTGAATAAACCAGATAGAAGGAAACTATCACTGGTATAATTTGATCATCTGAGCGATTTCAATGCTTTTTTCCTAATCAAGATCACACACAGCCGTTGATCCACTCAATTGAGAAAATTATCAGGGAATTCACTAACTACTCGAATCCTAGCGTAATCCTAAGATTTTTCAGTTTGATTATTAAAACTCCACTGATTCCAGCCTAACCCCATCCAGCCCATGGGTTAGCCACCATGCTGCCACTGGAATCGGTAGATCCAAAAAAGTACTCACCCACCCATAATTGAAATGCCTTTCTTAACTTTAGCTTTAGAAAACAGATACGCACACATTCCTCTTTAAAACTTAAAAATAATCCATTGACAAAACAGATGTGATCACAGATTTCATAATTCAAAATTTTATTCAAACCCTTATGTCACAAAAACAGTACCAATCTGGACTCTCTATTGGGACCAGCTAGTCAGCAACAACGAGATCCAGTAAAACAGATTACAATAATCACTTCGTCAACATAAATATATATATCTTTCTCGACATACAAATGGGTGTCCTAAGCACCGCGAGCTCGTACATCGCCTGGTCAGAACCCTCCACGATCCTCCTTAGGTGTCCAGGTACTTCACTTAGGGACCGCTTCGTCGGCCCTCACCCATTGTACTGGAAGCACACCATTTTTCATCATACCCAGGCTGGTCAAGACCTGGGCATGTTTTTGCCGCGTGAACTGTCTCTCAAACACTCCCCACCAGCTGTTGCAATCGAACTTCCCTTAGATAAACATATATGCCAAATGCTCCCTCCACCAGCATTCTGGCGTAAGACAGTCCTTTAAGAAAACAGGGTTTCTATGCAAGTTTTCTATTTTGATTTTGTTTGAAAACCATGAATAATCTTAAATCCATATCTCAATACTTCTAGATCCAGGTCTGAATTCCAAAGAGAACTCCTCGAATTCTGTTAACTTGATCCTCAGATCAAAATCAAAATTCTTAACTTAGTTTCAGATTTGGTGCGAGATTTTGAGTTAATTTTTCCTGAACTGGCACATCGTCATTGATTGAAATTGACGAAGGAATTAGGTCTTGGTCAATAGTCTAAATCAGAGTTTGGGTCTGGAAAGATTCTTCCTAAGCTATCTTTCTCGAAAGGTACTATTTCAAATTCTCTTTTTCTAAATTTCATTCGACGAATATTTGCTTACAAATTTCTAAAACATGAATTTCTTATGAGGAATAAAATAATCATTTATCTCGATCTCTGACTTCGATAGTTTAATTGAATTTTCTCATTACCATCTTAGTGAATATGAAACGATAGCATTTCTTCTCACAGATTATCTACTTATTCATTTTTTCAATTTTTGCAGAAATTAAACAGAGGATTATGAGAACCCTTATTTAAATATAATCATTCTATATGCATCTATTTATGCATAAAAATCATTTATGATGAAAATCACATTTCTAATATAAGAAAATATCTTTTATGCATAAAAATCATTTATGATGAAAATCACACTTTTAATATAAAAAAATATCTTTTATGCATATGTTTATGCATAAAATTCATTTATGATGAAAATCACACTTTTAATATAAAAAATATCTTTTATGCATAAAAATCATTTATGATGAAAATCACACTTTTAATATAAAAAAATATCTTTTATGCATATGTTTATGCATAAAAATCATTTATGATGAAAATCACACTTTTAATATAAAAAAATATCTTTTATGCATAAAAATCATTTATGATAAAAGTAACACTTTTATAATTTAAAAAATATTCTTTTATTCATAATTTTATGCATAAAAATCAATAATGATAAAAGTAACACTTTTATAAAATAAAAAATATTCTTTTATGCATACTTTTATGCATAGAATTCAATAATGATAAAAGTAACACTTTTATAAAAAAATATATTCTTTTATGCATACTTTTATGCATAGAAATCAATAATGATAAAAGTAACACTTTTAAAATAAAAAATGTTCTTTTATGCATACTTTTATACATAGAATTCAATAATGATAAAAGTAACACTTTTATAATAAAAAAATATTATTTTATGCATAAAAATAAATATGATGAAAGTAACTCTTTTATAATTAAAAAATATTCTTTTATGCATAAAAATCCATAAGGAAGAAAGTAACACTTTCATAATAAAAAAATTATCAATATGTATCTTTCTATACATAGAATTTAATTCTATTGAAAATCATTCTTTTATAAAAATTAATCAATATGCATCTTTCTATGCATGAATGAAAATGACACTTTTTAGAATACTCTAACGATGGGGATTACTCTTTTTGATTAAATAAAGATGAAATTTATTTCACAAATTTTTAAAAAATTATGTCATAACCCTTCTTTGTATGGCTGATCATTTTTCAATTTTTAACTCTCTAAAATTAATTAGAAGTTCACCAAGAGTATTTATTCATTCTAATGTAAACATTTCCTACTTATTTAAGAGAAACATTATGAAAAACTTGATTTTATCCAATAATCAATCATCTAGGATAAAGAATGGTTGGATTTACTAAAGAAGAGAGGGGAATGCCTTTTTTCAATGAGGCATAACATCATTTCATTTTAGAGAAGACAAAAATCATAAAAAAAACCATAAAAGAAATAGAAAAGATAAGAATCTCCAACTTACATGGATAATTTGAGAGCTTTCCTTTGGCTTGATGGTTTGAGGGTTCTACTCTTGTTTGAAATCAACAAGAGTGGCCACCAATCTTTTAGAAGAGGGAAGGTCAAAAACTAATGAATTATGAGTAAAATTCACAGTTTTTGGCACTTGGGAGAAGCAGGGTAACAGTGCAAAACACTATTGAGTTTCAACAAAGGGGAAGGCTTCTATTTATAGGAAAAAGTGAGCTTCTAACCAAGCCAACTGATTCTAGAATTTTCCATATCAGTTTGGTCAATTTTTGACCATTTTTGGGTCAGTTTAGTCCACTTTTTGGATCTAGTTGAAACAGGAGAGAGGAGAGATAAAAATATCTCATTATTTGGAAGTTTAAAACTCTCTCACACATGTGAAATAGGTGCCTCCTTCATGAGGGGAATTCCCCCATATTGAGGTGTCAAAAATGCATCATTTCATCTAAATATCTCTCTTTTTTAACTTTTAACCTTGTCCTTAGTCAACTCTTCATCTTATGTGAGTATTTACTCATTTTTAGGGGATTTTTCTTTTATTCTTCTATTTATCTCCTCCCTACATTTGGATGAACCTTATTGGTCCATAGAAACCTTCATTTTAAAATTTTTGAAAATATGGACCCCTAGGATAATGCCTCTTGAACAGATTATACTTAATTTCTAATGCACCTTGTGAAAATATTTTTGAACTTCTGTTTCAGGGGAACTTATTTTAATAAGATGAGATATTTTTCTATCTAAAAATCTTTAAAAATTGAATATTCTCTCTCTAGAACATTTTCTCTCTCTACGCTAAAATTGGTAAAAACAAGATCTTTTATATTTCTGAAGAGGGATTTGATTACAGGGGAAGATGCTGGACATCTTGAGAGGCTGGGGAAGAATCTTACATTCTCTCCCACTTGAAAAACGCGAGATGCCCTCATCTCGCAAATTGGGGGTAATCCCTAACAGATCGGCTTCTTTCTCCCAAGTGGCATCTTCAAAAGGATAGAACTTCCATTTTACTAATAATTCTCTGAGAATTTTGTTCCTGAGAATCTTTTCTCGAACATCAAGAATTTCTTCAGGTTAGAGTTCCATCTGCCCTTGGGTTGAAGAGGTTAGGATTTCATCATCAAGCACATGATTTGGGCTTAGCACATATTTCTTTAGAAGGCTTACTTGAAATACATTATGAACTTTGAGATGAGGAGGCAGAAGAAGTTAGTAGGCTAAGTCACCTACTTTCTAAGTAATCAAATATGGCCCACAATATCTGGGAGATAATTTCTTGTACTTCCCAGAGATAGAGAACTTCTTTTGGGTCGTACTCTAATGACGACCATGTCTACTTCTTCAAACTTTCTGTCTGTTCTCTTCTTATTTGTATATTGCTTCTGTCGATCTTGGGCAACTTTAATATCTTTACGAATTGACTGTATCTGCTATTCCGTGTCGTCAAGCATCTATCTGGACATCTCGACCTTAATCAATGGGTCGGACCAAGTTAATGGAGTTCAGCAATCTTGTCCATACAGAGCTTTAAAAGGGCTCATCCCGATACTTCGGTGATAATTAGCATTGTAGGCAAACTTGACTAGGTGCAGATAGCTTAGCCACTTCTTGGGTTCCTTGCCACACAGCATGATCAAAGTATATCTTTGATTACTTGGTTTACCCTTTCAGTTTGACCATCGGTCTCAGGGTGATAAGTTGTGCTGAGATCCAAGAAAGTTCCCACTGCTTCAAAAAATGCAGTCCAGAACCTTGAAGTAAATTTGGGATCTCGATCACTTACTATTCTCCTGGGTAGGCCATGAAATCTGAAGATTTCTTTGAGGAACACTCAGGCCACATCCACTACAGTGTAGGTTTCTTTTACTGGGATCAGATGGGCAACTTTGGTTAGTGTGTCAACTACCACAAAAATGGAGTTGTAACCTGATTGCACTGAAGGTAATCCAGTAATAAAGTCCATACTGATACATTCCCACTTCATCTGGGGGATGTCCAATGGATGTAACTTCCCAGGCATTTTTACTCTTTTAGCTTTGACTTTTTGGCATGTTAGACATTGACGTACATGATTCAGCCTAATTCCAAAATATAGTCCTTTAAAATTAATGATTTTAAATTCTTCTATTTAATAAGTTATATATATTTTATTATTTAAAATTTTATATTTTATTTCTCTAAATTACTAAATCAACTTTTTCAAAAATATATTTTTGAAAAAAAGGGGAGGTGGGAAGGAGGTGCCACGTGGCACATGCGTGCATGACACGTAGAATTCTCTTGACATGTGGCACTGTTATGATTGATGTGGCATGCCATGTCTCCAAGTGCGAGGTGGCATGCAAAGGTGGCAAGAAGATGTGGCATTAATGATGACTAGGATGATGAGGTGTGGGGAGTCAACTAGGTTGACCATGTTGACATGGAGGGTGGAGGTGGCAAGGTGAGGTGGCAAGCTGCTTATGTGGATCCTCTCGAAGCTCATGTGGACATAAAGTGGCATGCATATATAAGATTTGTGCCTACCCAAGCCTCACACATGGAATGATATCTAAGCTTTGAAGTTTACCAAGCCTAGATTTCTAAACCTAACTAGGATTGATTTTAGACTTGAAAAGGGGAGAGTGGACACAATATGGAAATTTTCACATCATGGAAGGATTAAAAATGGACCTTCCCATACTCAAATTAAGCCATTTTTTTTAAATAAATTCATGGCAATAAGTGTATTGATCCCTAGAGTTTTTAGATTGAAAGATTCAATATTTAATTTTCTAGAATTAAATTACAATTGATTAAATGGGCCTCTAACAGTTATAACAAATTTTCCAAAGTAAATCTATAAAAATCCAACTGATAGATTTGTAAATTTACCTTATACCCACACTATACTAATCTTTTCCAATCTAATCATCAATAGATCCATACAATTTGAGTATTTTAAATGGTAGATGTGATGGGAGGATAAAATAGTATGTTTTTTTAACAATTCTAATACCTTTTAAATAATATAGAAAATAGTAAAACACATCAAAAATTACTCGATAAATCAAGTTAAGATCTATATTATTTGTATTTGTGATATGCAAAGTGGGAACATCACATGAGTAATAATGTAAAAGTTATAGTTAATCTACTCACATTCACTGTACCTGTCTAAACCTTCGACAGGGCCTGTATACAATTTTGGTTCCCAAAGAAAAGGGGATTCGAATTATTGAATATTCGATCAAATTATAGTTTTAGGTGCCCAACTTTGCATATCATGTTTCATTAGAAGACCTTGGCTTACTAGAAGAGATTGGCTATTCTTCTTGAAAAAATGCCTATTTTCTAGCTAAAGCCAAGGGCGCCTGGCTAAAGCCAAGGGCGCCCACTACATGAAACTAGATAACCTCATCTTGCAACCACCCAAGAATAGCTAGAACAATGGCCCAAGGGCCATTCTTGCATGACCCCAAGGCCTCAAGGTCATTTTGGGATGGTTATGGGGTATCCAAGAATGGCCCTACTTTTCATGCACAATAGGTTTAAGGACAATTCCTACATGACCCCAAGGCCTCCAATATCCACTATTTTACTTTAAAGTGCATCACAGTAGTTCTTGAACTAGTGGCCATGGGGGTATCCAATAATGGCCATAGGGCCATTCTTGCATGGCCCCAAGGGACCACGGGGGCATCTAAGAATGGCCATGGTGCCATTCTTTTTATGCATAACATGTGTAAGGACCATTCTTGCATGACCCCAAGGCCTACATGTCATTTTAAGATGGCCATGGGGCATCCAAGAATGGCCCTAGGGACATTTTTCTCATGCACCACAAGTGTAAGGACCATTCCTACATGACCCTAAGGCATCAAATATCCACCGTTTTACTTTATAATGCATCATAGTACATGAAATAGTGGCCATGGGGGCATCCAAGAATGGCCCTAGGGCCATTCTTGCATGATCCCAAGGCTCCATGGGTACATCCAAGAATGGCAAGAATGGCCCTAAGGCCAATCTTCCTCATGTTGTGCATGGAAAAGAATGTCCCTAAGACCATTCTTGGATGCACCCATGGCCCCTTGGGCCATTATTGGATGCCCCCATGGCCACTATTCCGAATGGCCTTGGGTCATGCAAGAATGGCCCTAGGGCCATTTTTCCTGATGTTGTGCATGGAAAGGAATGGCCCTAAGACCATTCTTGGATGCGCCATGGCCATTCCAAAATGACCTTGAGGCCTTTGGGTCATGGAATAATGGCCTTGCATGAAAAGAATGGTCCTAGGACCATTGTTGGATGCCCAATGGCCATTCCAAAATTAGCTTAAGGCCTTAGGGTCATGCAAAAATGGCCCTTGGGCCATTCTTTCACCTGTTGTGCATTAAAAGAGTGGCCCTTGGGCCATTCTGGGATGACCCATGGCCATCCCAAAATGACCTTGAGGCCTTGTGGTCATGTAAGAATGACCCTGGGGCCATTCTTCCACCTAAAAGAATGGTTCTTAGGGCATTCTGGGATGACCCCATGGCCATCCCAAAATGACCTTGAGGCCTTGTGGTCATGTAAGAATGACCTTGGGGCCATTCTTCCACCTATTGTGCATTAAAAGAATGGTTCTTAGGGCATTCTTAGGGATGTCCCCATGGCCATCTCAAAATGACCTTAAGGCCTTGGGGTCATACAAGAATGGCCCTTGGGCCATTCTTCCACCTCTTGTGCATGAAACCAATGGCGGTAGGGCCATTCTTAGATGCCTCATGTCGATCCCAAAATGACCTTGAGGCCTCGGGGTCATGCAAGAATGGCCCTAAGCCCATTCGTCTACCTATTGTGCATGAAAAGAATGGCCGCAGGGCCATTCTTGGATGCCCCAAGGCAATCCCAAAATGACCTTGAGGCCTTGGGGTCATGCAAGAATGGCCTTTGGGATCATTCTTCCACCTATTGTGTATGAAAAGAATGGCCCTAGGGCCATTCTCAGATTCCCCAAAAATGCTCTTTGGGCCTTGGGGCATGCAAGAATGGTCCCTCGGCCATTCTTCCGCATGTTGTGCATGGAAAAGAATGTCCCTAAGGACCATTCTTGGATGCCCCCATGGCCACTATTTCATTCACTGTGATGCATTTTAAAGTAAAATGGTGGATATATGAAGCCTTGGGATCATCTAGGAATGGTTCTTACACCTGTTGTGCAAGAATTGAATGGCCCTGGGGCTATACTTGGATGCTCCATGGCCATCCCAAAAATGACCTTGAGGCCTTGGGGTCATGCAAGAATGGCCCTAAGGCCATTCTTCGTCGTGTTGTGCATGGAAAAGAATGTCCCTAGGACTATTCTTGGATGCACCATGGCCATTCCAAAATAACCTTGAGGCCTTTGGGTCATGGAATAATGGCCTTGCATGGTCGTAGGGCCATTCGTGGGGATGCCCCATTGTGAGATCCCTGTTCCCACCAAGCAACGGATTCAAGATACTGGCAGCGGAAGTAGCACTTCTCGCGCGGGACAGGGGTCCCACATTCGGGGCCTCGCCCACGGATATTCGGACAAGAGACTAATCCGTCGGTTTTTCCAAAACCGGACCCGGAAAAACTTCCCTTACCCGGAAAGCACGGGCGATTCCACCTGGATAACTTTTTACTCTAACGTAGTCAAGAACATTTCTGATCGAGCTGATCCAATTGCATCTATAAGATACATGGTCAGATTAAGGAAGAAACTTGCACTTGGATCATTGGGATCAACGCTTTTTTCCCCATTCAAGAGGCACAGCCGTTGATTCTATCCATAGAACAGTTACTGTCTGGGATTTATTTTATCTATCGTAAAAATAAAAGTTTGAGTCTCGATTTACGGATCCATCAGTCCAACCTAACCCCATCCGATCCCATGGGTTAGCCAACCGCCCAACCACTGTAGTGATGGGATCCAATTTGGAATTTGGTTAGGTTTTGTCCCGGGTACCAAGGAAAAGAGTTCCAAGGCCCCCTAGCCGAAAGTTCATGCAAACATAAAACTAGCCACACCACTTACACACCCAATATGAAAATTGCCTTTTTTCTTAGCATCAGCTAACTTTAAAACAATCCTTTAATGAAACCATAGTACCACTGATCACAATCTTCCAATTTATCCAGTTGATTTATAATTTCCCATCATTCCTTCATCAGAGTATCTATGGCATCATTGGCAACTAGAACGCTCACCACCTGTCCACACAGGGGCCGTTTCAATAGTTCCTAGCCCATAATACTCAACAATATAATCACTTATCAAGATGGACTCTCGTTGAAGATCAGCAAGATCAACCAACAGATCCATATAAAAGAGCCATGGACTCATCCGTTGAGGACCAGCAAGGTCAGTCAACCAGATCCATGCCCAGTTCCAGAAAACAACTCTTACTCCTTATTCCAATATCTTCCTCGACGCACGCATGGGTATCCTGGGCGACCCAGAGCCCGAGCACCGTATGGTCAGCACCCTCTAGGATCCTTCGCAGGTGACCTAGCGCTTCACTCATAGGCCGCTTCCTTGGTCCCTCATCCACCGTACCGGAAGCTCACCATTTTAATCGAACCGAGGCTGGTCAAGACCTCGGCCGACCTTGCTACGCGAGACGTCCTCCATTGACTCTCCGTCAACAGTTGCAACTTTATCAGTTAGGTCTCCACGACCTTAATCACAAGACGGTCAAAATGCTTTCCCAGCATTCTTGACATAAAACAGCCATTTACAAACAGCATTTACAAACAGTTTACAAATACAATTTCTATATTAACTCTCATTTTTCCACATTATCCCTCATACAATCCACATTACTTATTCCACATTTCATTTATATGTATACTCATCCAATCATACCATTTTCCATCTCTTCACTTCAGATTCCTTCACATCACATATCATATATTCACATCCATATCCACATCCATACATCCACATCCACATCCACATTCACATCCATACATCCACATCTACATGCTTAACTCCATTTTCACATCCTCCTTTATACATCCACATCCCATATCTACATTCATACATATGTAGCAAGCCGCAATGAAGATGATGTCGAACATGCCAATGAAGATGTTGTGATCGATGATCAAGAAATAAGAGATGATCATGATAATGAGGATGAGCGTGCCATTTCTCATGATCATGAGAATGACCCTACCATTGAGGATGATGGTGATGTTGATGAGGATGATCAGGACATCGATACCATTATCAATGGGACAGAATATCGATAGTGGAATAAATTTAATCGTAGCCTTACAAATTGATCAAATGGATATTGATGTTGATCGTTTGGCAAGGATGGATCTTATTGAAGATGAGATCGAACCCTAACCAATCCATCACTGTATCATTCTAAATTGATGACATTTCTATTGTATATGTTGTCTTTTAATTATCTCATGATTTATTTTTAAATATATTTCATTGTTGTAAATGCATGTAGTGGGATTGTGTAATGATATATACTGTAATGTACTATGAGATGGTTTAAAGAAAATAGTTTTTAATTTTGTAAAAGAATTTAGTTTTTTTTAATAAAGCGTGTATTGATGTGTGTATTGATGCGGGTATTGATGCGTGTATTATGCGTGTATTGATGCGTGTATTAATGCGTGTATTGATACATGTATAATTGCGTGTATATACACGCGCTTATACACGCATTTTTGAAACTAGTATACATGCGAATTTAGATGCCAAAATACACGCGCTGGTAAACGCGTTGCTTAAAGTTAAATACACGTAAATTTAGATGCCAATATACACGCACCCGATACGATTCAAATACATGTGCGACCATACACGCGCCTGTAACTTATCGCGTGTATGGAATGCGTGTATGGCAGCAGTGTCTTGTAGTGTTCAACAACCCCGCTTTCAATTGCATTTTTTCATCTTTGATTTCCTGCTAAACTAATGTGTTTTTTAGGATTGTGCCCATGAGACCTACTGGAATCATCGTGGTCTATAACTTTGCAGAAGAAAGTTTTCGCAAATTCCTCACCGTTTTTGAGTTATTCTTCGCAGACTGTCTCCATAATTTCTGCTTGCGTTTTTTTGCAAAAATTCTGCCTGCATGCAGAATTTCTGCTTGTGTTTTTTTGCAAAAGTCCTTACACATCATCCTTGCACTCATTCAATGATGCAAGAGGCTTCAAACCAGCCCCTTACCATCCTCTACAAGTGTGTTTTTAAAGCACTTCAATCCGAGTCCTACAACTCTACTTGCGGTGAAAATATTGCCAACTAGTTTTCCCTACATGCGGTAGCGTTTTTTTGGAGGCTTCTTGAGGAGAGATTTCTTGGCTGCGTTTTCATTATCAACTTCAGCCCTCTTCATGGTGTTTTGAGGTACATATTCATCCTCTTTTCTACACCTTTCTACCAGCTGAAAATTCCACTTTGCTACACACTTTGTGTTTGCGTTTTTGTGGACAATCAACTCCTCCATACCTAAGGCTACATTCTCAGCCCTCTTTTGGTGGTTTATATGGAGTCTATTGGTTTATATATCGGCTACATTTTGTGGCTACGTTTTTGCACTATCTTTATGCATATTTTGGAGATACTTCCTTGGTGGACAGCCCATCTATTGGCTGCGTTTTTGAAGGTATGACACTTCTTCCCTTGTGTTTTCCCACCCTCCTCTCCCTATGGGATCTCGGAAGTCCTCTACTCCAAAAGACAAAGGCAAACTTGAAGATACTATGGATCCTACATCTCCTACGACGGTTGGACCGGCAACTACTACAACGGAAGTTGGTGCAATTCCTTCTTCGGTAGGTGCTTCTACTTTCTTTTTTTCGTCATATCCATTACCTTCTACGGATCCTTTCTCTCTTTCTTCTTTGTCCTTTATGCCTTCCTATCCACATACTTCTATGCCCTCTATAGTATATCCCCCTACATCTATGCCTTTTATGGCAACTTCATCTACTATGATTCCTCCTTCTACTACTTCCACTACTGCTCCTCTCCCCACTCAATCATATCAGCCCTTTAACCCATTCACTCAATCTTTGAGCCTTCCAATTCTTTCCGATTCACAAAAGCTTACCCCAAACAACTACCACGCTTGGTCCTTGTTTATGCAACTTCTTTTGAAAAGCGCCGGGGTGTGGTCTATAATCACTTCTCCTCATATGGTGCCTTCTCAATATCAAACCTATATGGATGCACAGGCCAAAGCTTTACTTGTGCATGGCATGTCTACATCAGTTGTGTCTCAATTTCTCTCTACAAGGAGTACGGCTCAACAATTATGGCACGCTATACAAATGCAATATGGAAGACTTTCAACGGTTAAGATGGCTAAGTTGGAAGAAGATTTGGATAAGCTTTCTATCTCCAAATCCAACAACATAGTGGAGAAGCTTGGAGAATTCAATCAAATCAAGCAGCAACTTGAAGAGTTTAGTACATTGGTAAAAGCAATCCGGTCCACAAGCTACTTGGTAAATTGCCTTCTTCTTTTGAATCGTTCAAAGATAACATCTTTCTTCGAGTTCCTTTACTATGGGTCTTCTTCATGATAATAAGTGCCTTACTCGCAAGCAAAACAAAAAGGACTCGACTTTTGTAAGCCAAGGCAAGGGCAAAGGCAAAGGCAAAGGCAAGGGGAATGATCAACGCAAAGGCTCTAATTCCAACGCAAAGGCTCTAATTCCAATGCTAAATATTCTTCAACCAAAGGTGACAAGGATAAATCAAAGGATTCTTCCAAGAAGTGCACTTTCTGTGGTCGTAGTGGCCATACAGAGGATCATTGTTTTGCTAAGAAGGCGGCATCCAAGAAGGTAAAAGCTGAACTTGAATCCAAATCTAAGGGTTCTTCTACATCAACATCTTCTCACGACAAAAATATTGAAATATACAAGTGAATAGGGTGTGTGTGGGAACAAGCTCTTGGATAGAGGCTATAAAAGAGAAGATGTAATTGTGAAAGAACCTGTGAAAAGGTTAGAAGAATCTACTGGGAGAGAATAATGGGTAGCATGAGGGAATTTAGGAGTGAGAGATATTCTGGGAGATATTCAGGGAAAAGAGAAGAGGTGGAGAGAATCAGGCAAAAGGTGGAGATATTATGGGAGTGAATCATGGAGAAATCAATGGGATTTGATGCTTGATGTAAACTCTATAAATTGAGGCATAGCCCTAATGAGAATTTGCTGGTTTTTGAGTATCCATGCCTACATTAATCTATTTGCTAATTATTCACTAATTACATCTTAATCACTTTGTTAATCATGTTGATTCTAGTGTATGATCCACCATAGCTCATCATTATGCTCAAATTTCAACATGGTATCAGAGCCATGCCTAGAATCAATCAGATTTATGAGCCCATTAGTGAATTAATTAGGATTAGTAGTAATTAGCAAAAAAAATCAATTTTTAGTGAGTTTTTCACCTTCCCCTTCACCCCTAGCCAGTGGAGGATCTCTAGCACCATGCACACATCAAATTAGGGCAAAAGCTTCTAACCATAGCTAGCTAACATCCTTGGTTTCAAGCCCATCAAGAAAACGCAGCACACCGCCAGCGGGTTCAGGAGAACTTCACGTTTTTTCCAGCGCTGATTTTTCTGAGTAAATTGTAGATCTCCACTTCATCAGTTCAAATTGATTCAATTCCTCCTAGCCAAAGGGGTAATCAAGCATGCTCTACAAGCTGGTGAAGACAGAATTCAATTTCATCAAGTCTACATTGAGATCAAAGCTCTTCATCAAATCTGCAGGTGACTTTGGTAAAACAGAGATTAAGCTTTCATTATTTGGTCAAATCTTATGTTTCTTGGCTTAATCCTCTACTAGACTCATTGCTATTGATGCCTTTGAAAGCATTTGAGCTCATTTGAAGTGGAAGGCACCAGATCTAGGCTCCCCGCATACTCTGTTTTTTGCACACAAAACAGAGTATTAATTTGCTAATCAATGATTAATCAGTGCTAATCACTATACTTTGGTGCAATTGAGGGTTCAAATTAACCATTAGGTATCTGATACAGATCCCTATAACTTCAGATTTCAAATCGGAGTTGGTTTGATACTCCAACCATCCCGTACAAATTGGTTACCCTTGATTTAATGTAATTTCTGGGAAAATTGTGCTGATAAATTTGTGAAAATCATCATTTTACATTTAACCCTTGGTTAATGCCTGTAAATCTCACTCAAATTCAAGATTATTCACAGCCAGAGTTGCATTTGGAATGTGTATGAGAATGAATGCTATACGCATTATGTATTGGGCACATTGCATCAGTGTAAAAATGGGAACAGACACTGCCCTTGTCCAGATTAAGGCAAGAGGTAAGACCTCCCGCATGAATTTGGGTTTGCATTGCATAATGATACAAAATAAACATAAAAAGCCCAAAGGAACTGTTAGCAAAACATTAAAACATGTTGCTCACATGGAGCAAAATGACCTGACGGAGGAGCTCATGGCCCCAGCCATGAAAGAAGAAGAATATCTCTTCCCAAGAAGAGGATCCACACCGAGAAGAAGATCTGAAGGAAGACATGGACACGAGAAGAGAAGCTGCCACGAGAAGAGAAGTTGCCCCGAGAAGACTGAAAGAAGAGACGGACGAGTGGAGAGATGCTGCCCCACGAGAAGAAGACTGAAGACAAGAGAAGATATGAGGCTCCAAAGAGTGAGGAGCCATGTAAAAATCTCTGAGAGAGAGAGAGAGAGAGACCCCACAACCCAATGTAATCTGCCCCAATAAAGTAAAACCACCTCTGAGCCACCGATGATGTAGGCCACGTGGTAGATGTATGTGTGAGCACTTTAGTCAAGGTCGCGGGCACTTATAGTAGCCTTGGACACATAGAGAGAGAGTGTGTCAAGGACTATGGAGTTTAGGGACTTGAGGCACTGGTTGCGGACTGTCAAGTAAGAAAGAAACTTGATACAGGGTCCAGGTGTGCTGAGATAACTTGAGGGGAGGAGTAGACACTAGTCGCGGACTACCAAGTAAGGGGAGGCAAACTTGGTATAGGGTCTAGGTGTACTAGGAGTATTCACTTGAGGGGAGGTGTTGAAATATACAAGTGAATAGGGTGTGTGTGGGAACAAGCTCTTGGTTAGAGGCTGTAAAAGAGAAGATGTAATTGTGAAAGAACCTGTGAAAAGGTTAGAAGAATCTACTGGGAGAGAATAATGGGTAGCATGAGGGAATTTAGGAGTGTGGAGATATTCTGGGAGATATTCAGGGAAAAGAGAAGAGGTGGAGAGAATCAGGCAAAAGGTGGAGATATTCTGGGAGTGAATCATGGAGAAATCAATGGGATTTGATGCTTGATGTAAACTCTATAAATTGAGGCATAGCCCTAATGAGAATTTGCTGGTTTTTGAGTATCCATGCCTACATTAATCTATTTGCTAATTATTCACTAATTATATCTTAATCATTTCTTAATCACTTTGTTAATCATGTTGGTTCTAGTGTATGATCCACCATAGCTCATCATTATGCTCAAATTTCAACAAAAAACAAAGACAAGACGGAAGACGGTAACGCCAAGATTGCATATGTTGCTATGTCTTCTACTTCTTCATGTGACACATCACTTGTGGTAATCAAAGATCTATATACGCATACTGCGGATGAGTGGATTGCCGACAGTGGTGCTACCTCTCACATGACAAATAGTTCTTCCTTATTGGAAAACCATAAGTCTATCTTTTCATCAGTACACATTGGTGATGCTTCGTCTCTCCCTGTGATTGGTATTGGTGATGTTTCTTTTGGAGATGCTATCTTACATGATGTTTTGCATGTGCCTAAGATGTCTACCAACTTATTTTCTATCTCTAAGGCTACTTCTAAAGGTCTTGGGATTTACTTTGATGATGAAGTGATTGAAATCATTGATAAACAATCACTTTCTTGTGTGGCACGGTTATCAAAATGCTGGGCTTTATCATATAAGCTCTTTTACAGCACAGTTGCCACCACATGAGTCTCATCTTCATCAATTATTTGCTTCTCCTAAAGCACTTTTTCTAATGAAGATAGTGATCTATGGCATTTCCGCTTTGGCCATGTTCCTCTTGCTACTTTGCAACATCTTGTCTCACATGACATGGTTACAGTTCTACCAAAGCTTCAGAAACCTTGCCATCATATTTGTTCTTTTTGTGCTCAAGGAAAGCAACATCGGGCTTCTTTTCCAGAGGAGGCTACTCATAGGGCCACACGCATACTTGAGCTTATTCATGCTGATCTTGCAAGACCTATGGAAGTACAATCGCTTGGTGGATCCAAGTATTATATGCTTCTTGTGGATGACTTCTCTCGCAAATCATGGGTTTATTTCTTACCTAAGAAATCTGATGCTCTTTCTCAAATTCTGAATCACCTTGAATGTTCATCTACTCTGACACTCATCTACTCAGATACACAAAGTGCTATTGCTTTAGCCCAAAATCCAGTTATTCGAGGACGATCCAAACACATTGATGTTCATTTTCATTTTGTTCATGATTGGATTTCTGAAGGTCGCATTCAGCTTGAGTATTGTCCTACCAAAGATAATGTTGCTGATTTGTTTACTAAGCCTCTTCCTCGACCTACCTTGGATTATCTTCTTCAATGCGTTGGTATTGGTCCTCCCATCTGGACTTGAAGAGGAGGTGTTGGATCGGTGTCATCTCCAGATGGTGTCACGCTAGTGGCACACTCTTTAGCCTCTAGGCATTTTTGGGATTTATAGCATTCATTTCCATTTTTTCCTATTTACACACATTTTTTGGTGGAGGAAAGGGTGGAGGAACTTTCCTATATATATGAGGCATTGTAGTTCATTTCTAATGAAGTTGGCTAGTGGTTCATTGATGATTTCTTGAGTACATTGTCTCTTCTCTCATCTCTTCTTTCTCACATTAGCAACCCCTAGTATTTCCTCTCTAAAAGCCTAACCATTGGCAAGTTCTTTCAAGCACATTTCTCTGTTGTTTAATAGTTAATATAGTCAAAGGTACTAAAATAATTTTCATTTGATTATTCTCTTAGGTCATATATTATGTCTATATCATGTCTCTGTTGTTTAATAGTTAATATAGTCAAGGTACTAAAATAATTTTCATTTGATTATTCTCTTAGGTCATATATTATGTCTATAGAGCTTACTCTACATTAAAAAAACAATATAATAAACGCAAAACATGAGATCTCTATAAAGAAAGTAAGAGCAACAGAATAAAAAAGAAAGGGAGATATAAAGACTTCAAGAAAATAGAGTATACTCTTAGAGGCGAGCCCTATAATTTCCTCTCTAATATCCTAATATTAGCAAAGTTCTTTATTTTTCAACCATATTTTCATGTTATTTAAAGCTAATATATTCAAAGTACTAAAGTAATTTACATTTGAATATTCTCTTAGGTCATGGCTTACTCTATAATCAAGCACAATGTCCTATAATTGAAAAGTTTCCAGTGTAGCCAACCTTGCCACTAAGGTATTAAATACTATTTATGTGCACACACACAAAAACATCACAACATCCACATTTGCCATTCCAATTTTCAATTTTGAAGCATTCAATGAGATAGTAAGAGATATACAAAGTATTTTAATATGCGATGTCCTCTCTCTCTCTCTCTCTCTCTCTCTCTCTCTCTCTCTCTCTCTCTCTCTCTCTCTCTCTCTCTCTCTCTCTCTCTCTCTCTCTCTCTCTCAACTGCAAACACACAAATTTTGAAGCATTCAATGAGATAGTAAGAGATATACAAAGTATTTTAATATGCGATGTCCTCTCTCTCTCTCTCTCTCTCTCTCTCTCTCTCTCTCTCTCTCTCTCTCTCTCTCTCTCTCTCTCTCTCTCAACTGCAAACACACAAATAGATAGGCAACAAACGACAACAATAAGACCTACCTCAAGTTGAAGAGAGAATGATATTCAAACCACTAGCTATGCTGGCTAGCAACCTTGTGCCTTGCCTCTACAAGATCACACACACAAACCAAAACAACAAAAAACTTATGATCTCTCTCTCTTTCTCTCCCTCTCTCTCGCTTTCTCAAAGGTAAGGGTAACTATTTGTGTGTTACATGTGTCTAATGTGTGCGCATGTGTGTGCACGTGCACGTGTGCACGCGAGAGAGAGAGAGAGAGAGAGAGAGAGAGAGAGAGAGAGAGAGAGAGAGAGAGAGAGAATGATCAATAACCTCAAAGTTAATTACATCATTAACCTCATTAATTTTCTTTTGAATGCACTTCAATATTTCCCTAATAATGAAGAGTATCCGATAATTTTTTATTTTCATACACCAACTTTAATATGTCTACAGAAATATCTGTGCAATGAGCAAAAGACGAAGAGTATAAGAAAAGGGTTGAGAAACAAATAAAATACTTAAAAAAACCTTGTAACACCAATGATCACAAAAGGAAAAACAAACCCATATTTAATATTTAGTTGATTTGCGCTTCGGAATACATTTGATCACTATATCAAATGCATGGCGTGACGCGTCTTTCATGTTTATCACAAAAGCCCATATAGTCCATTCGGTAAAGATCTATCAAGCCTAGATTTTCTTTTATATACATGAGGGCTATATTCTCCTCTAATTTTTTTGGACATAAACGTATAATAATCTTAAAAACATCATTCCATCCAGCTAATTCAACCTACCATGACCCGTCCCATCCCATACCAAACGAGCGATGCTTAAACTCTGTAGCTAGATTCACCCTTTCCTCAAAGGAAAAGGTGCTCCTCATGTGCTCAAAGAAAATGCGAGTCACCTCTTCCATCTGGTCAGCCATACATATGTGGAAAGATGTAAGACATATGTATATGGATGATTTTCTATATGAGTATGTATATACACACATACATACATAGTATGTTATGACCTTAGTTACAATATTCACTTATATACTTGCCCACCATTTCACACTCATTAATGTTGGGCCTCATACTTGACCGGCCATAACCATGCCCATGAGCCTCTCCTTATGTACAGACTCAATCCTTTTTCATTACAAACCATCCCCACCCAAAGGTTTCGTCGAAACCATGAATGGAGTAGTGTATGGGCTGTATGAATCCTTCTTGACTTCCCACATGAATGTGTTAGTACATTTGTTGCAATTCCAAAAATTTCTTTCACAAGAAAACTCCACATAGAGCTGTCCACTTATTTGATGTACATACGGACTACTCTCCATGATATCCATAAGCTCGCAGAGTCTTATTGAACTTGATTAATGAGTAGTGAAGTAATGACCACGGCTGTTCATACAGTAAATTTATAGCAATGGCATCCTTCATATCATCATTTAAATACATGCAAATAGCTGTCCAAAAACACCAACAGATGTACACTTTATCCACTTTGATTCATTGCTTGTAGAAGCTCCGGATGGTCTTTCATGAAGCCTTCGGACTGCCAAGAAGCCTCTTCATTAGGCAAGCCTCTCCACTTCACAAGGTACTCAACAATAGACATATTACACGAAGGTGTCTTTCCCTCATTCCAATCACCTTCTCCCCCACATATTGAATCATTATCTCTTCGTCCATTGGAGGAAATTCATCAATTACTTCCAATTAAGGGCCCACATACTTCTTCAAATGTGATACATGAAATACATTGTGGATCCTTGTGGTAGAAGATAACAACAATTGATAGGCTACTTCACCAATCCTTCTCAACAATTTGTATGGTCCATAAAAGCGATGAGCAAGCTTTGTTATTGGTGTCTCCCTTCAAAGAAGAATACCTTGACTTAGGGATTCTTAAGAACACATAATCCCCTTCCTTGAACTCCACATGCTTCCTTGATTCATCGACATATTGCTTCATTTGGTTTTGTGTCTTGGCCATGTTACCCTTGCACCTTTGCATTATTGCACACATCTTCTCAATCTCCTCTTTGGCTTGAGGATTCACCTTTTCCTCATTGAATGCAATGGAAGGTACATGCACCTTATACCCATACATGGCTTCAAATGGAGACATGCCAATACTCATGTGATAGGTATTGTTATGGAAAAATTCAGCTAAGTGCAGCCATTTGTCCCATGAAGATTAAGTGTCATAACAATAGTGTCTCAAATAGACTTCACTTGAGCCACTTGTTCACCCTCTCAGTTTAACCATCCGTTTGCGGATTATAGGCGATACTTCGAGTGAGTGTAGTTTCCATGGAATCAAAGACACTCTTCCAAAAATAGCTCATGAACTTGGCATCCCTATCACTCACCACTTGCTTTGGCATTCCATGCAATCTAAACACATGCTCCATGAATTGTTGAGCCACCATATAAGTTGTATATTTCACCTTTGTGGGTATGAAATGAGCTGCCTTTGTTAGCCTATCCACCACCACCTAGATGCTATTCCACCCTTGCTTAGTAGTGGTGGTAGCCCGATGATGAAATCCATAGCTATGTGAGTCCACTTTCCTTCCGGGATAGGCAATGGTTGCAACAATCCACTTGGCAATTGATTTGGATCCTTGTTTTGTTGGCAAGGAAAAGACTTTTGTAAATAGTCATGCACATCCTTCCAAAGTCCTGTCCAAAAGAAACTCTTCCTTATCTTATCATAAGTCTTGAATACTCCCAAATGACCTGCCATTGGTGAAGAGTGCATCTCTTGTAGTATTCTCAGCTTGAAGGATGAGTGAGGAACCAAATAGACCTTTCCTTTGCACCAAAGCAATCCATTGCGCACTTCAAAATGTGGATATTCATCACATAACCCTTGCTATAATTTCTGAAACATTGGACCAGCCATGACATCCACCAAATACTCCTCTTGTATCTCATGAATCCAATCATAAATGCAGCATGTAGAGTGCAAGCCCACATCCTAGAAAGTGCATCTACCACCACAACGTTATCCTTTCCTGCAATGTAAGAGATCTCGAAATCATAATTTTGCAAGGTAGCAAGCCATCTCTTTTGCTTGGGAGAAAGGTTTTGTTGGGTGAGGAAAAATTGAAGTACTCGATGATCGGTCCTTACTTTGAAATGCCCACCATACAAATAGTGATGCCACTTCTTTATGACATGCAAAATAGCCAACATTTCTTGATCATACACATGAAGCTCCCTCTCCTTCTCGCTAAGCTTTCTACTCTCATAAAAGCAATTTACTCCATGTTCTTGATATAGCACACCACCAATTCCTCTCCCACTGGCATCAGCTCGTATAGTGAAAGGCTTAGAAAAATCAGGGCAAACCAATATTAGAGATGAAATGAGTGCTTGCTTGAGCTCTTGAAAGCTCTTATGGGCCATGACATCCCAAAAAAATGCTTCCTTCTTAAGCCTATTGGTAAGTGGGGCTACCATGTGAGCATAATGTCGTATAAACCTCCGATAGAAGGATGAAAATCCTAAAAATCCCCTCAATTGAGTAGTGTTGGATGGTGTAGGCCACTCTTTCACATATTGCACCTTCTTGGGATCCATCTTGATACCATCATTGCTCACAATGTGACCCAAATATTCCACTTCTTGTGACATAAAAGTGCACTTGCTTTGGTTGGCAAACAACTTGTGCTCCCTCAATACCTTCAACACTTGCTTCACATGCATCAAGTGCTCTTCCCTTGACTTGCTATACACAAGTATGTCATCAAAGAAGACCAAAACTGATTTGTAGAGGAATGGTTTCAAGACTTTGTTCATGAGAGCTTGAAATGTGGCCGAGGCATTTGATAATCCAAAAGGCATAACCATGAATTGAAATAGACCTTGTTCAATCCGGAATGCCGTCTTAAACTCATCACCATCTTTCATCCTTGTTTGATGATACCCAAACTTGAGGTATATCTTGAAGAAGTATTTTGCTCCTTTCAATTCATCAAGGAAATCATCAATCCTTGGAATGGGATACCGATTCTTTATAGTGATCTTGTTGAGATCCATATAATCAATGCACATTCTATAAGATCCATCCTTCTTCTTCAACAACAAAACCGGTGAGGCAAAAGGTGATTGGCTTGGTTGTATGAATCCCATTTCCAAAAACTCTTCCACTTGCTTTACCACCTTTTCCCGCTCAACCTTCGAAAGCCTATAAGGAGGCTTATTGACTGGTTTTGCATCCTTCTCAAGCTCTATGGCATGATCAACCTCTCTAGTAGGCGGCAAGCATTTGGGTGCTTCAAACACATCTTTGTACTCTTGCAACAAGGTATTCATCCCTTTATCATGTATTTGCAGCCATTGTCCTCTTCTTGACGAGTGAGTTGTAGCATGTAAACAAGGCATAAACTCTTCAACTCCCTCTTCATTTACTTCATGGACACTAAGGTTAAAGCATGGCTAAAAATTCCATCCAAGCATAGCTCTTTGCCCTTATGCATAAACCACATTTTCATGTGCTTCAAATCCATTGAGAATCTGCCCAAAGTGTGTAACCAATCACATCCAGGCACCACATCAATGGGGCCCATATCCAGCACAATCAAATAAGCCTCATAGGCATATTCAAAAGACAAAGAAATCCTTGTTGCAACCCAACTCTTGCTCAGCTCATGTTGTCCATTTGCAACCTCCACTTTAAGAGCCTTCATTATCTCTTTTGGGCATAGCTTCAAAGAATTTATTGATTTGGAGTTCAGAAAACTATGTGTGCTCCCCAAATCAACAAGTATATGAACGGATCTACCCCCAATCTTTCCCATAAGCCTCAAAGTGTTGGAACCTTTGCATCCAGTTTTAGCTTCTTGTGAAATGGCACAAAGCATGGCTGTCTTTTTTTTTGTTTCAACTTCTACCCAATCCTCTCCACCCGGATCAAAAGGAAACTCTTGATAAGGATCAAGAGTAGGCTCTTCTATCACCTCATTTGCACAATCTTGAAATTAAGCCTGATCCACATAATCCAATGGTACCTCTTTATCTTCCACCACCTCAAGAATTGTTGGCTCTCACCTTCTTTGCCTTGAAAACCTTTTTATGCTCGGGATTCCATTTCTCATTTGCAAAGGAAGCAAACCCCTTTCTTCCTCTTCTCCTCCATCTCCGCTTGTGACAATTGCTTAATACTCAACTCAAATGGAATGGTTTGCGAATGCAAAAGCACTCAAATAGAATGGTTTGCAAAAGCGCTCAAACGGAATGCAAAAGCGCTCAAACGGAATGCAAAAGTTTGCAGGATGATTACCTTGCCTTTCCAAATCATCACAAAAAACTTCATTGGCATCATTATGAGCTTAGTTGCACTTATGCTTAAGATCTCGTTGGCCTTCCCCGGTTCTCCATGCTACTAAGTGGTTAATATAGTAAACGGCAACCAAATTTGGATTTCTTTAGTTTTTCACGTTCACTTTGACGAGATGCCTGGATCAGCACTTTGAGCACCCCAATAGTAGTATAAGTGAACAGGGAGCAGTGAACCATATCACTGGGGGAAATTTTGTGCACAGTTCAACCCTCTCTATTTTGATTTTTTACTAAAAGTCAACTATGAGAGTTGACCATCCATATGCTCACGGAATTGAGAACTTATTGGCTCATCGGGAAGCTCCTTAGTAGTGTTCTTAGGCTATGTAGACACCTTCAATTCAATCCACACCATTTTTTACTGAATTAGGGTTTTTAGCCTAACAGAACTGTCTACTTTGTACCCTGAGATGGTGTCTGAATCAACCACTTGATGGCTAGTTAGGACTGCCTTAAGACACCCTTTTAAGACTTCCAAAGACCCTTGAGAGATCTTGAGCGAGTTGGGACTGAATTGCACTTCTTTACCCAATGCAAGAGTGTAGAAAAATCATAAAAATTTTGCCATAATTTCCCTACAATTTGGCCCAAATCTCAATTTTCCCGCAATTTTACCATAATTTTCCCGCAATTTGGCCCAAATCTCAATCAAAATGCAAAAGCAATTGCCCAATATCCACTAATGATATAATGCCCCAAATGATCATCATAAAAAAAAATATACTTGCTCATGTAACCCTTATTCTTCGACCGCTATAGCAAACATCCATGGCATATCCAATCAAGTGACCAACGGCTTACATAGCCTTGGCATGCTTGCAATATAGTTGATTGTGTGTTGAAGAAGAGTTTTATGCTTGCCGATCTCCCGGCCAACAAGCCTTCCCACCCTCGCACCTAATCCGATTCTAGGCACAAGTTGGGGCCAAGTATTCCCCCTCCTTGCCACTTTACCAAAAGCACTCACAACCAACAAGGAAAGTTCATGCCATGCTCCCCCTGGGCCTCTCCTCCAATGCCCAAGGTACCCTCACAAGCATACTAGAGACTATGAATTGAAGTGGGATACAAGTGAAGTGTATGTGGATATAGCTTCAAAAAGATAAGATAGGAGTACCTACAATGGTCAAAGAGCATGTACTCATGCTTTCCCATTCATCCAAAGTATCTCCATCACATCAATCACCACAAAAACAACATCCACATAGCATCCAAAATCATGTGATTCACAAGGACAACTCACTGATTTGCATCACTTCAACCCCTTTTGCCTTTACTCCATGGCCCTCATCAATGCACCAATCAATCAATCATATGGCAAGTAGACTCTAATTGGTTCATCAATGAACACCAAAGGAGTAATGTTTGCTTAATGCTTAAGCAAATCAAGGGCTCATATGATGCATTCCCAAAATCAGTTCAACGGTAGGCACATTGAATATCCAAGGGTCTTCCAAAGCTCATAGGCAATGCATACTATCATTGCATGTACCCTAGAGAATCCAATTGGCATGGAATGAAAGCAAAACATCTCATGCATCAATATGGAATCCCAACACATCAATCTTGCTCATAATCATGATTTCAATGCTTTCATGAGACCCCTTGTTGGAAAAAACACTTCTATCTCAACACCAATAATCTCTTGTTAAGCTTGATTAGAAGCTCTCAAGAAGAAGAAAAAATGCAGGAAATGTACAGCACATTCCAACAAGAAGAGTCTAATCAAAACGGCTGAAAGAAGATTGATTAACCTCTGTAGATGGCTGCACGTCGAGATCGCCAAACGTTGCTGCTTCCCGTGATTTGAAGATCGAAATCGCCTCAGTTCTGCCTTGCAATGCCTAAGCCAATCTTAAGGAATTTAAGCTTGCATCAATGGCGTTAACAAACACCGCAACAACTCAGCTCTCATTGAGGCACGAATCAGATCAGTAAATCCAGCAAGAACGGCGCATGCTGGTAGGATTCCCGGCAATTCTCAAGGGCATTTAATCACGGTTTTTTTTTCCATGGTTTGATTAGGAGGAAACCCTAGGTAAAGCTTCATTTCAAGATGGAGGAAACCCTATTTCTCAGAGGATCAGCCAGAGGAGAGAGAAAGCATAAACGTTTTAAATAAGGCTACTAATCCTAATTAGCAACAAAATTTCTCCCAATTTTGGTCATGTCCCTCAAATTTTGGAGCGGTTGCCCCAATTTTTGGTCCATAGTGACCCATAGCCCCTCAAAACATTAATCAAATAAAAAATCCCAGAGAATTCCAGCATTCCACACTCCCCATGCCCAATTTTGGTCATGTCCCTCAAATTTTGGAGTGGTTGCCCCAATTTTTGGTCCATAGTGACCCATAGCCCCTCAAAACATTAATCAAATAAAAAATCCCAGAGAATTCCAGCATTCCACACTCCCCATGCCCTATTTTTTGATCAAGAAATCAATCAAAATCAAGAAAATCAAGAAAATTCCCAAGAAACTCAAGAAAATGTAAAATTTTTAAAAATTTTCAGAAATCTTAGATCAAAGACAAGGCTCTGATACCACTATAATGATAGGGAAAAGAAAGCAAGAAAGATTGCACTCATAATGGAGTACCACCATAGCCATAGAAGCATGTAGCTCCAAGAAGTATGATTTCATTGGTAAAATATGACCTTAGTTACAATATTCACTTATATACTTGCCCACCATTTCACACTCATTAATGTTGGGCCTCATACTTGACCGGCCACAACCATGCTTATGAACCTCTCCTTATGTACAAACTCAAGCCTTTTCATACAGATTCTCTCTCTTTCTCTCTCTCTCTCTCTCTCTCTCTCTCTCACACACACACACACACACACACACACACACAAACACTCACAAAAGAGAAATCAATTTCTCTCTCTCTCTCTCTCTCTCTCTCTCTCTCTCTCTCTCTCTCACACACACACACACACACACACACACACACATACACACAAAGTTAATGTAAAATCATTATTGTAAATAAGGCCTCATGCTATGCTATTCAAATATTATATTGTTATTTGCTTTTTAGATTATTAAAACATTTAAGGAATTTCTCACCTTCAATTAAAAACCACACACACATGGGTATATGTATGTAAATACTAATACTCTCTCTCTCTCTCTCTCTCTCTCTCTCTCTCTCACACACACACACACACACACACACACACACACTCGCAAAAGAGAAATCAATCTCTCTCTCTCTCTCTCTCTCTCTCTCTCTCTCTCTCTCACTCTCACACACACACACACACACACACACATGTGATATCGAGCTCATCTAGAGGCAGTGGACACTGATGACCCGCCTGGGGGATAGGCCCCACTTACACCATTGGCATGGTTAGTGAGATCATGGGTGATATGCGGCCAGTGGGATGAGAAGCTGTGTGTGACATCCATTCTAGAGACTGGCATAGTTATAGCACCAGCTCATTTAGTTGGGTTCACACTATAGAGAACCCTAGTATGTATTTGGTTGAGTACCTTTTCATATTGTGTGTACTCTTATCTTTGTATATGGTGTGTTGAGTGTTGTGTGAAGAAGAAGAAGATTTTCAGCCTCTCACCTTGTGTGTTCTCTTTTAGGGTTTTGTGAGTGTGTGTGTGCTTACAAGAGCTCAAGCTCTCTTCTCCCCTGCATCTTTTCATGGTATTAGAGCCTAGTTCATGCTAAGGGCTGAGCTACAAGCAAGAGAAGCACATGAAGCGGTACGAGGGTGAGCTTCATCTACTCTTCCCTATTTGTGTTGGTGACTACACCCTTGTCAGGAGCTCTACGGGAGGCACCGGTAAACGATCTCTGACTGAGGAGCTTTCTTCGCGGGAGTAAAGCTATAGGGCAATTATGAAGTGCTATTAGATAGGATTTTTTGGGCCGAAAACGCGTTTTGGGTGCGTTAGGACCTTCGTTTTTCAGAAAGCAAGCGATTTCGAGCACTGCGGGTAAGTCATCGATTCTATGCAGAACTCTGTTTTAAGAACTGCAGGAAGACTGATTGGTTGTGCACATTGTGTGTGCTGCTACAAGGAGGTCAAACAGTTCCATTCGGTGTATGTATGCACATTGAGGCCACTAGTTATATGACATTTGAGTGTAAAACAGTACCGTAGTTTGTGCAAGACAAACCAGAGTGCTGTTTCTGGTAAATTTGTATGTCTGGCAAGATGTCAAATGATGGCATAAACCAGATTGTTGCTGAGAAGCTTGACAAGAACAACTTCCATGCTTGGAGGTTCAGGTTGACAAATTTCCTGATGGGAAAGGGTTACTGGGACTACATAGAAGGTGAGCATGAAGAGGCATCGGAGATACCAGAGATCAATCCGACTACTGCAGATGTGAAAGAGTTCAAGGATTGGAACCAAGGAGCCAGAAAAGTTATGTATTGGCTCTCTATCAGTATATAGAACACCATGATTGGGCACATACAGGACACCATGATTGGGCACATACAGGATGCCAAGTCCCCTAAGGAGGCGTGGGACACCTTGGTGAAACTCTATGAAACGAATACCAAGGCACGAAAGATACAGTTGAAGAATGAACTTCATACTGTGGAAAAAAAGAGTATGTCTGTGAATGACTATGCATTGAAGATCAAGGGTATTGTGGAATCCCTTGCATCTATTGGCGTTTTAGTAGATGATGATGATAAGGTGGAAGTCTGTCTACGTGGTCTCAGGCCACAATACAAGGCATTCAAGACGTCTATTCAGACTCAAGAAAACATTTTCAATTTCACAGATTTGGTGTGTCTATGTTGATTATAGAAAAGAAGAGCTTGGGCGAAGACCAATAGTCTTCACAAAACAAAAATAGTTCAGAGCAATAGGCCTTCTACACAAGTTCAGGAAGAGGACGAGGTAGAGGAGGCCATGGACACGGCCAAGGAGGTGGCCGAACAGGTAATCAGAATTATGGCTAGTAGCAACAACAACAACAGTCCCAAAATTCATAAACAACAACAACACACAGGTGGAAGAGGCCAATTCAGAGGCAGGGGGAGTCAAAGAGGTCGTGGAAATTGGCAAAGGTGGTACAATGATACACATGGATGCTTTTATTGTGGTAAGCCTGGACATGTGCAGGTAGATTGTTATAAGAAGCAGGCTGACATTCAAAATGGGAAATTGCACCAAAACAACTATGCATACTCGAGCAGAAACAATGAAGATAATGAAAAGTTGTTTGTTATGCAGCATGTTGTTAAAGCCGTCGGAAAATGTTGAAGCAGCACATAAAGATGATGTATGGTACATTGATTCAGGTGCTTCAAACCACATGACAAGTCATGGTGGGGAGTGGTTAAAGGAGATGAAAAACCTTGAAAGACCAGGTTTTGTGGAAACAGGGGATGACACTGCTCATCCAATTGCCCATGTTGGAGATGTGCCATTGTCTATGCAGGATGGCAAAGTGAAGTACCTTGTAGATGTACTTCATGTTCCGAACATAACAAAGAATCTGGTTTCAGTTGGCCAGATGATTGAGAAGGGTTTGCAAGTTCGGTTTAACCCTGATGGTTGTTATGTTGAAGACTTTAAAGACAAGTGCAGGTTGGTTGCAAAAGGTAACAGAGTGGGCATAATGTTTACATTAAATGTAAACATGCCTGAAGTGAGTGCTGCGATGGTTGTTATGTTGAAGACTTTAAAGACAAGTGCAGGTTGGTTGCAAAAGGTAACAGAGTGGGCATAATGTTTACATTAAATGTAAACATGCCTGAAGTGAGTGCTGTGATGTTTGCAAATGGTTCAAGAATTGTTGCAGACACAGACATTTGGCATAAAAGAATTGGACATGTGAATGTGCAGAGAATGAAGTCTATGCAGACTAAAGGAATTGTGACAGGGCTGCCAAAGTTTAAAGTTGAAGGTATGTAGAAAATATGTGAAGCATGCCAATTTGGAAAGCAAACAAAGCATGTATTTCCACATGACAGAAATGTGAGCAGAAATGCACTAGATGTTGTGCATTCAGATGTATGGGGTCCTACGAAGACCATGTCTATGGGAGACTGCACAGGTATTATGTGACATTTATTGATGACCACACAAGGAAAGTGTGGGTATACTTCATGAAGGAGAAGAGTGAGGAGTTCACTCATTTTCAGAATTTCAGAGTTATGGTTGAAAAGCAAACAGGGAAACATGTAAAGTGCCTAAGGTCAGATGGAGCGGGAGAGTACTTCTCCAATGAGTTCTCTGAATTTTTGCAAAAGAATGGTATTTAGAGATAGTTTACATGCACATACACTCCGCAGCAAAATGGAGTTGCTGAGCGGAAAAACAGGCACATTACTGAGATTGCACGAGCATTGATGGGAGAGAAGAATATGCCGCATAGCTATTGGGTTGAGGCTGTTTCTACAGTAGTTTACATCATGAACAGGACTCCAACTGCAGCCATACATGACGTAACTCCAGAGGAGAGGTTTACTGGTAGAAAAACTGATTTGTCTCATCTGAAAGTCTTTGGATGCATTGCATATGTGCATGTGCCAGATGAGCTGAGAACTAAGCTGAAAAATGTGTGTTTATTGGGTATTCCCTTGAGCAAAAGGGATACAGGTGTTATAACCCTGCTACATGTGAGTTGAGGGTAAGTAGGGATGTTTTTGATGAGATGATCAGTTGGTATGCGGCTGAAAAAGAAGCTATTGTGGCTGATGTGAGTGGAAATGTGGTTGCATAGAATGCAAGTCAGCAATCAGTCTTTGAGTGGACCAGGAGAGTCCTCATCTAGTGGTTCAGTTGTTGATAGACCATGGAGTGGCAGGCTACGTCATAATACTAGTCTTGCAAATGTGATTAGTGCATCACATAAAGGCAAAGAGAAAGTGGTTGAGCCCCTTAGTATGCCTGACATTTCTATAGGGCATTCTCATGTTG